>NC_052535.1:83909267-84591366 GCF_016699485.2 Gallus gallus
TGAATTCATTGATTAGGGAATTCAATCTCCCAGCGCCTCTGGTTGAAGGATGTGCTGTCAGCAGTTTAAGTGACGTATCCTATGGAAATGTAATGAACGGCCCTCTACAGGGCATGCCTTCAGAGGAATTATCTGATTAAGGGGGCTGTTGGCCTTATAAGTCCCTGATTAAAGGATGGTTGTGATCACACCAAGCGTTCACACTGATGTTCCTCAGCAGCTTCCCGACCTCTTCGCTCTATTCTTATGATCCTTTGAGCCAACTTCTTGGTCTTCCCGCATCTTCTTTCCCTTTTCTTTAATCTAGAGTACCAAATTAGAAAGAAGTCCCCTCACCTTCCTTTACATTAAAGGTATCTAGCAGCAGTTTAAGCTTTGCAAAATAGTGCATAAAAGTTTCTGCAAGCACACATAAAGCCATCATAGAGAAGAGCTGTAAATATTCAGAGCTCTATGTTTTTCCCCTTCTCTTCCATGATGAGTATCAACTGCTGCAGGTAGGCTTGGTTGTGGAATAAATTCTCTTCTTGCAAACACCTCACTTCCAGGAATTCTGCACCAATCCACCAGTGCTCAGCCTCTTGATGGTCCAAACTGCACCTTCAAAGCTCTCACACTGCAACAGCTGTGGTCCTGCCTTCAGTTCATCATACAGAGCAGCACAATGGGAAAAGTCATTGAAGTCCTAATGATTTTCTCATAAATCTGCCTCTTTCCTTGTTTTATTAGCCTTACTCTATGCAAATACTGTCACAGTTGGTTCAAATAGGACTTGAAAATCTTGTGACACATGGAAGAGGACCTTTTATTGGAAATATTACACTTGAAAATTAAGTTTGATGGATTGAGTGTAAAACAGCTTTTTCGCTCCTCTGGAGAATGGGTATATATACAAATACAGTCCTCTTTGCTTCTAAGTACCAAGAATGACTTTTAGATGCACGTGACCCCTCTGGCTGGGTGTCCTGATGCCATCCCACAGATGAGGAACTGAATTGCAGACCAGCTGGAGTGACGTGAATGCTGATACATAAAGGCAGAAAGCAAGATGTTCCCAGAAAGCTGCAAGACTCTCCTCTCTGTTCTGCTAACAGACCGATCACCTATTAGTCATCACCTACGATTAAGCCTGCAGGGAGCACTCAGGGAACAAGGAATCTCTACACTGGGACATCCAAGGTACAAAGACGGGAGGTACAAGGACACAGACTCTCAAAAGTTCAAGCTACTTATAGAGGGTATCCAAGAAGCACATGTGGGAACCCAAGTTTTAGAAACCACCTTGGATTCAGAACTGAAAGTAGCTCAAATTATAAAATAAAAAAAGCTTCCATGCATGAGTTAGAGAGGAAACAACACAAATGTCATTTAATTTACATGACAAAGTGCTGCCATTATTTCAGTATGACAGAATGCCACTAAGGGCAATTTCTGAAAATTATTTAAACAATGTAACGAGTTAAATGTCAGCATTAGCTAATTATGTTTATGCTAATTGTTAATTAGCCCCATAATGGAGACAGTCTTAATTAACAATAGTTATGTGTGTGTGTATATGTGTGTGCGAAAGAGTGTGCGCTGAGAGAGAGAGACTGCAAAAAAATGTTGTAAGCAATTTAATTTCCTGTAATCATAAGTATTTCATTTCAGACATTAATGAGAATTTTTCAATATACTTTAGAAAAGATGCGATTAACTTTCAGTGTATCTGTAAGCAACCCTTTCTGTATAACATCTGTTCTGTCACAATAATTGCAATATTTTAATATTTTTCTTTTTTTTTTTTTTAAACAACTCTGAATAGTGGAAAGCTGTATCCATCTCTCTTTTTTTCTTTCTTCCTTTTTCCTTCACAGATTTCTTTTGTGACAGGGAAAACCATGCACTTTGGAAATATAAGCAGGGTGATGGCAGAGCCAATCCCAGGCAGAGCTGAGTCTCCCATCCCCAAGTTCTCACTCCAGTCTCAGACAGATAAGATCATAACAAAGTCTGCAAAGGTTGTGTTCAGAGCACTCAAAGCAGTCCCAAAATACCTAAAAGAGGTCTTAAATCAGAAGCATATGTAGGAAAACAGGAAATATCCCTTCCACACTGAGAATTTCACAGTCCCATTTAGAAAGGCTCTCCACAGCTGCTCTGCCTTCAGTGGAACTTTTGGAAAGAAGTTGCTCTGAAGTAGAGAAGGGATAAGTAAATTAGAGCAGATAGGCAGCTGATAGCCTGGATGAGCTTACAATGGGAAGTTAACAGAGATTTTTATATTTCTACAGCTGCTCAACCACACACTCAGACACACACATAATGGGATGTATCCTATACCAGAACAGGTACAGGCAGCCACTGGCATCAGCCCCCAGCAGCCTTTTGAGCTTGGTGCCATTTACAGGCTTCCAAGTACCTATGAGGATGTCATCAAAATGGTGGAGCAAGATGCTGCATACAAGTTCATGGTGGGAGGACAAAAGGAAATAGGTGCAAGCTGAGAGAAGACAGACTGGAGACAGGCAGGACTTTTTCATGGTGACAGCCAAGCTGGAGAGCAGGTTGTCAGGGAGGCTGTGCAAACTCCATCCTTGGAGGTTTTGAAAGCCAGACTACGTAAACCCTGAGCAACCTGGTCTGACCTCACAGATGACACTCTGCTTGGACAGAGCCCCCCCGAGGTCCCTTCTAAACTGAATTATCCTGTAATTACTGAGTTATCCTATAAGATCACCTTTTGGATGCACTGCTCTAGTCCACAGGCCACAGTGCCTATTACTGGCCTCCAACTTAAAGCTAACAGTGCTTCTTCAAAATCTGAATCTGCTTAGAGTTTAACAGAAAGTCACCACCTGGACATACATTGGGCCTAACTCTGCTCTGAAAACCAGTTCACAAATGCATCAATCCTAGCAGAGATGGCCAGATGTAACTGAGAAGAACGTTTGTCCTAGAGCGTGTTTCTTAAATCCAATTAAAAGTCTAATATAATTCCATCCTTGCTGCTGTTAAAATTACCAGGTCTTTGATTTAAGTTACACCACCACTAAATATAGACACAGCAAATAGTTCAGTGGCTTGCCAAAAGCTAACAGCGGACTGTTAATGACATTCCTGGTCTCAAGGAATAGGAGAGCCTCTAGGAATAGCCCTGGTGCCCACGGCTGCTCTCCCTGCATGCTGCTATGTTTTGACTGGCCTCATGAGGTCAGCAGCTCTTGGCTGCTGTACTGTTCCACAAATATAGACTTAAAACCCTTTCTGGTTTGTTTTGTTTCCCGTGGAGGAAAGCCTTCTCACACAGCCATGAAACATATGACAAGGGAAGAGTCCCTGGAAGCAATACGGGAACCAGAAAGTCTGTGGAGCTCAGGATAGTTTGCAAAGCCAAGGACATCTACATAGACAATCTATCACTACAGCCATCTCTCTCAGTGTCCCTGCAGCCTCTCCTTCCCTGCAGCCAACCCCCAGGAAATCTTGTAGAATTTGGCCTTGAAGTATTCAAGAAGATATATTTATGGATAAGGATGATATAAAACAGGGAGGAGAAAAAAATTTACTCTCCAACATGCCAATTTGCTGTTGCCTGCTTTGATGCTCATATACTATGATAGAGAACTTGAGCAGATCCTCTACATTTAACAGGCTTCATTAGTATCTGAAATAATTACTACTGTCTTGGAAACAAAGTGCTGAACTTCTGTTCTCCCATATTTATGCAATAATGAGTATTCCTACGCCCAGGCAGATCGACGCTTCCTGCCAACTTGATGTCATCTGCAAACTTAGGGAGGGTGCACTCAATCCCCTCATCCAGGTCATCAGTAAAGACATTAAACTGGACAGGCTCCATTACTTACCCCTGGGTAACACCTCTCTTGATCGCTCACCACCCTCTGGGCCCGGCCCTCCAGCCAGTTCTTTACTCAGCAAAGAGTGCACCTGTCCAAGCCATGATGCATCCCTTAGCTGAACTTCAACACATCCATTAGCCTGTGGATCAGCGTATGTCTAGCTGAAAACCACAGTGCTCACCTGTATTTGAAGCCTCACTCACAGGATATTCTGCAGTTCTGGAACAGAGGGAACTCTAAAACTAACTTCTTCAAAGGCATCTAATTACCCAGTGGATTGCCTACTCCCTTTGAGACTCAGGTACTTAAGTATAGTCAAGAACTGGGGCCGTAATGGCTTCATTGTAGAAATTTTGCCTGTGTTAGGACTGAAGACCATGCTGCCTGTTCAGATACTCAACCAATTTATTTTAGTAAAGCTCCATTATTGTGCATATAGCTCTTCTGATTTCTGACCCCTTGGGATCTGGTCCTTAACTTTATAAAACACTTAAGATTCTCAGATGAAAGATGCTAGTTGAATTTCAATTCTTGTTTTTAAGAAAAATAATTCATGATTACACAGTCTGCAGCCTATAAGCTAAACACAATTGCAAACAAACAAGGAAACGAGAACAGGTCTCAGTCCCTCTGTGCCTGCCCTGTATCATCACATCTAGATATGTAAGGACATGCTACATGCCATTTGTCCTCTTTTGGCAGTGACTGGGTGGGCAACAGACACTGAGGATGGACTTCATCTGCTCCATGACTTTCAAGAACTGCTGAGCAAATGCAGTATGCCTGCTCCAGCCCTGCCAGGTTGCTGCTGTGGGCTTCGTCCCCATGCTGCTACAGAGCATGGGAAAAGAGATGAAATTGTGCCTATAGCAGTCATAGCAAGACTGCAAAGTAAAAAGTAGGCTTGTAAGCAAGTGGAAGCTGAGCATCTGACTCTCACAGCAAAGGAGATGTGTGATCTGTCTTCAGCAGCCATCCCTGCTGCCCCCACCAAGGGCAAAACCTGCCTTTACTTCACAGTCCACATATCACAAGGCAAGCAGTTCTGATTTGAACCAAAGGGTTATCAGGACAGCACGTGAACAAATGAGGCAAAAGAGTCCAAATTAGAAAATAAAAAAATATGATAATAGAACATTATCCCCACCAAAAGTCAACACATGCCACTGCTATCCAACCACTCTTAGCTTTGGCCAGGAAAGTTACAAACTGTTGCTCTTCTCATAGGGTCTGGCACAGCTTTCTATTGTTAGGCAGCTTTATTTCTCCTGGCAAAGGAACAGGTATCTTTGGAAAGCTAACAAGCCCAGCAGGCTTTGGGCTTGGACCTTAGGATATGCCTGGTGCCACTTGGCTCTCTGGCAGTGAGCCTCCTCCTGCCTTGCCTCTGACACAGACAGAGACTTCAAAGAAGCTCAGCATGCAGTGGGTGCTAAGAAGGAGCATGTGGGGCTGTAATATAACGCATGGAGTCATGGATCCTTGTGGGCTTGACATCTGCAGCATCACTCCCAGAGGTGAAGAAATTCAGATAGATTTCATGAAGGCACACCCTGGAAGGCAGGGTAGGGGCTGAACATCCTTCCTTTCCCTCTGTGGGGCATCCCTCAGCACAGACACAGGCGTTATGGACAGCAGAGGAAGTCAGCTTTGAGGGCAGAAGAGATGCAGCTGAACTGTCCACACTGAGCCAAGAAAGGGATGAGCCCATGACTCAAGTCCCTGTGGTGGGACCCAAGTCCCTGTGCTGAGTCACCCAACGGTGATGTACAGGTCACGGATCGTGGAAAGGCAGATTCCAGGCCCAGGCTGTGGTACTAAATAAGCTCAAAACTCTTCATTTCCAACGTGAAGCCAAGCCTGAGCAAGTGTTTATGTGCAACTGTATGGTGGTAGGGTGATGTTGGACAGCATACCTACATCAGCGTTCATCCAGGACTGTAATCATATGCACTGTGAGTGCTACTGGGGGCCAAGGCTGCCCACTGAGCATGTGCCATCACATCATTTTCAAGGAAAATAGAGGGTTCCCTCTACATCCACACACTCCAAGTGGCTTTTTCTGTTCCAACAAAGAGTTAGCCACAACTCAAGGAACGTGGGGCAGATAGGAGGAATTGGTCTTAATTAGCTAAACATACTATATGTGCTATTGCTTCACATTTATGTGGTTAAGGGAACATAAGTCCAAGGAAACAATTTTTGTTGTCACTTCCTTTGTACGTTAGTTTCTAAACAAGTACGTTATTGTTTTATTAAGGTGGTGAATTCCCTGCTTGATGGCTGCATTCGCAGGATGACCTTGTCATTGTTTTCTCAAGTACTTGTAATTGTTACAGTGGAGAACATTGGGCTTTAATTATCTGTGCTAAAAACTCATACGCTCTGGTTACACTCTGCTGATTGTATTGGATACACTATGATATTTATTTGCCGAAGAGGGAAAAATGGCAATGGCAAGTCAGTCTAAGGATTCACACAAGAGAAAGTAATGGTGGACATTACAGGTTTCTAAAATACTGTAATAGCATATAGTAATTCAAGCAAGCCTGGTAATCAGTTGATGCTCGGGTTCAGTACAGATTACCTGCTATTATATCAGGCGGTCTCTCCATCTTGGGAAAATATCTGTTAAGGTTTAAACATTTAAGTGAAAGAGGTGTAGAATGTAAATACCATGGATTGGCAAACCATGCGTGCTGCAGTAACGCTCTAAATTCTTCCTCCTGTTTGAATATAATGTATTCATTTCACACACCCAGCCAGTGGTAAGCATTGCAAGGCTTCAATTGCTGTGCATGCTCATTATAAATAATTTAATTCAGACAGCATTTCTACAAAGTTCAGTCCCCATGAGGGTTTCCCACCAGGAGCCTGAGCCCAAACTTCTAAATCAGCGCCTGCCAATGACCACAATGGGAGCAGGACGAACAGCAGCGCTGCAAACCAAGGCTCAGAGACCCCAAAAATGTACAAATATACATGAAGAGTGTTATATTTTGACCAAAAAACAAAACCCTCACATTCAGTCTCTGAAGAAGCAGCTACAGTAAAATGTACCTTGTAAAGAAAGACATCTATATAAATAGATAAATGCCACAAGTGCATGTTTCCACCCTGATACCTCATTTCTCGTATAGTTGCCATCACAGTATTACTGATGCTCCTGCTTGTCTGTTTAATACAAGTTTGAAGTCCATTTTTGCCGTGTTCTGCTGCTCTTCCTCACAGCTGGTAGTGTTTTGCTTTAAAAGCAGCCCAAATTATTTCACAAAGTGAAAGAAGGGTGGTTTTATCTGATAGTATTTAAAACACAGGTTGCCCAACGAGGTTGTGGATGCCCCATCCCTGCAGGCATCCAAGGCCAGGCTGGATGTGGCTCTGGGCAGCCTGGTCTGGTGGTTGGCGACCCTGCACATAGCAGGGGGTTGAACCTCAGTGATCATTGTGGTCCTTTTCAACCCAGGCCATTCTGTGATTCTATGATTCTATGATTCTATGACTAATTTAACAGCAAGTGCTAGAGAGATGTTATACCCAAACACAAAACAGGTACCAGAGTTTGGAGAAATGTAACTCCTGTTTGGATTTCATTACTGAGTTCATTTCTGTCCTAACTCTTTCACAGTAATTCTTCTATCACTAGAAGGTCTTCTTCAAGTTCATCTCACAAATGCATGCACATAAATATACATGTATATAAAAAATATATATTGCTGATAGTATAAACATGATATTTATAATAAAATATTTTACAAGCCTATTTTAAAGGGCTTCACTCCTTAATTAAGTCAGTTAAACTTGCATATATCTACCAGGAATGACTTATGAGACATCATTTCAGCATTGCAGTGCAGAGGGAAGTATTTGACGTACAAAAACACTGATGCAAATGACTCCGTAGTTCATTCATTTCAGTTCACAAAGCACACATTTTGTGGGAAGAAATGATTGGGGAGTAATTTCATTTGTTATTAAGTTTAACATAATGTGGCAGTTTTAAGTAAAGCGCATGTATTAAAGCTAATTTTTTCACTTTAATTATTTCGGTTAAACTGCAAATGCATTCCACAGTGAGCAGAGCAAACACCCAGTGAGATACTTGTGCTGAGCTCAGACCTAGAGCCAGTGGAAGGATGCTGCTCTCACACTGCACACCTGCCTGCACCAGCCTGCCACCTCTGACTCAAGAAAGGAAAGAAGAGCTGAAAGTTATTTAAAATGAAAGATAGGCACAGTCATTGCCAATGTACACACTTCAGAGCAGTCTGTATATTTTTACTAATGTGACAGACACTTAAATGAAAGAAGTGAATTCACGGCTACAATAAAGCAGTGGCCGAGTCTCCCTTACCCGTATTTTATTTCTAGCAACAGTAATAAAGAGGCTGTTTGTTGAGCTTTTCTTCTCTTTCTCTTTTCCTTTTTGCTTCACAATCGAACAAAGATGTTGTTTATGAGAAAACAAAATAACCTATCGGATTAAATTCTTGTTCCTATGGTTACACAGTAAATGATGGCAAGATTTTACACATTAGCATATGCTGATGACAACATTTCGTTATTTGAGAAATGCTTGGATTCACCTAAAGGGCTGAGGTTTTACTCAAGCGTTAAGGAAAAATCAGCCAAGGATGAAAAGTCAAACTGTGGAAATGCTGTAATCACTGAGCACGTGGTAACATGATAGCATTAAGTAGAAATACCCATGAAAACTGAAACACTAGTAGAATAGATATAACATGTGCCCATGCATGGGATGTAGGTTTACCGTTGTTTCCTCATCCCTGAGAACCCAGGCAAAGAGTTTCAAGTGAAAGACAAGTATATGTGCACACAAAGTGTACGTGTGCACATGAATTCCCTATGGGCTGTCATAACCCATGTGTTGCTGAGCATCCTCAAGTCCCCCTGAAATGCCTTCCAAGTCATCCCAGAGCAGCCAGTGCTCCTCAGGGCTGTCAGACACTGCACGCAAGGACAAGAAAAGCAGGGCATTGGGGAAGCCAGATCTCTGCTGGAACAAATCTGTCTTCATTTCTGCACTGCCTCCTCTCTCCAAAGACCATCACCTGTTTTCAAATCTCCTTGTTAAGGAGCAGTACTCTACAGGCATTTGCAAAGAGTCCTTGCAGCAGGCACTGCCCAGTTCTTTAGCACCCTGTGCATGGTCCTTGGGCTCTACATGTCCTGACACTGGACCCAGTGTTACTTCTTCTGCTCATATGTGAATTCCCATTAACCTGACTCTGTCCTTACATGAAGCAGCCATGTAGAATTTGACCTATTTCCAGCAGAGCCCTCTCCGTTTAATCCTTCTGCAGAAAGTGTCACCTCAGATATTTGTTTCAATAAAGTTATTGATTTCATATCTTCACCACTTTTGCTACAGTATTTTAGGTCGGGAGGTCACGTGGCCCTGCCTCATCCAATAGCTGCCCGGTCGATACCTTAGAAAACCTCAGTATTGACTGCTGGAAGAAACGGTCATGCAAAGAAATGGACCCGACATCAGTCAAACAGATTGCCTTTGGCAACCCAAGGGGGTACAGGGTGATAACTAAGTCAGCCTCAACAACGTACACGTGCCACCGGCTTTAAAGCAAATGATTCTCCTCAAAAATGAAGTGGAGGTGTGGCTGACTGAAAGTCTTTGGGACTGAGCCAGTGTTCACTAAAAGCCAGCGTTCACACTGATCCCCCTCGGGTTCCATGAGGCTTGGAATCGGGCCATAGGACTAAACTGATGGATGAGCAAAGTGGCACAGGTGTCCGATGCAAACACATCATCGTGATGCTGCAGTTTGGAAATAAAAGCATCAAGTAGCAAACAGGTGAGTAGTTTGGAAACAAAAGGCAAAAAGAAGACCTGAGAGCCACCAATTTCGAGGCTTCTGCCATCCGCTCAGTCTCACAGAAGAAGCTGTGTACATCTCTGTGTTTGAACCACAAAGGTGCAACCAGGAATTTAGGTTGATTTCTCTGTCTGAGAATGCAGAAAAAAACAGTATATCATATATATTATTTATATTATACAATTTTATATGATTTTATGACACTTTTTTTAACATTCTGGGTTGATACTTGACTACAAATGACAATAAATACTATCCTTTTAACTATTCTTTTATATAGATATAGGGACAGTGCAGTGTTCTTCGTTGCTTTAGACTTTTAGATCAGTCACATTTATACCTTTATCTGCAAATGTTTTCCCCAGCTCTTCACAAAGTGATGTCCCAGCTACACCAAAGAGTGCACTTCCAGATGTGACAGTACTATCAGACAGTAACTTACCATACATCAGGATATTTTCCTTCACATCTAAGTTTCCTTAGTTTACAAGCCTTTCTCTCTGCACAACTGGCTCTGCACTTACTTCGTATCAGATGCCCCCGTGAATTTCCCTGCAAATATTCATCAGCCTTCGTGACTCGGACCTGCTGCAGCAATCAACCAACCTGCTTGATGAATATTCCAGCTGTTAATTCAAATAATTCTGAAATTATAAATCAATCTCATTCAGAATCAAAGGTGCCGGGCCTGGCTGAGGGTTCAGGTCCAAATTTTCATGTTGAAAATAGAGCCAAACAGGAGTCCCAACAGTCTGTAAATTGGATCTGGCTTTGTGATGCCTAAAGTAAGAAGCATTTGTTTCTAGCACTGAAGCACACAGCATTTCTATTGCTTCTTGCTCAGTTTAGTTTTTCACATCCATTCTAAGTGCACAGAAAAACGCTGCAAAAAGCTCCAGTTTGATAGCACAGTATCCCCACTTTTGCTGATATAAAAAGGAGGGCACGCTTTCAATCTGCATTCAGGTAGCTTAAAAAATTGCCTTCTCTCTTCCCTAGTCTGCACATGAATCGTGTATTACCACACCTCAGCTGAGGCCATAGTTATAAGGAGCAACTGTGTGCTAAGCATGCCTTAAAACACTCCAACCTACTTACAAGAGCATGTTGAGAAGTATCTCCAGTATGCTTGCTTGAGCATGCAGGAAGTTTTCCAGTACTGACAAGGCTGGGATCTTGAGTATCAACAAGGTTTTGCAATAAAGCATCAGGCAGTTTTGCATTAGAATCCCTCCTGGTGTAAATCAGCTGACAGAGCCAGTCTAATTTGCGCCAGTTTGTAGAGCTGACCCTTTGACTTAACTCTCTAGATTAGATCTAAAAGGATAATCTTTTTATTCTCAGTGTGTCTCATATCTCTATCACCTTCATTTCCAAATGCTTAAATAAAAAAATCACGATAGAGGAGGATTGTGCAGCCATCTGAAATTGTCTCTGACAAGTCTGATTCATAACTGTATATGCAGCCTGTGTGCCTCCACTGTCCCCTCTAAATCCAATTCATCAACAACAGCATTGCAGGGATTTCAGTGGAGTTCTGCAATGGAAAGAGACATCTGAGATGTGGGTTAAAAAACTGGGATGTGAGTGTAGAAACAGCTTGGCACCATTTTCTGTAGCTCTGCGTATTGGCAACAGAGGCAGCCCAGAGCAGCCCATCAATATGGGCAAATTAGGGACGTGGCAGTCTTCATTGAGCTCACCAGGTTTATTCTACTGAGCAATTAAGCTAATAAGGGCAGAGTTTTGGTTTCTTTCTCTACTGCTGAAGTGAAACACTTCGAGTCTCAATTCTCACCCTCTCCTACTGCCCCACAAACACACTTACACTCCTTCCCAGCTCTGCCAGCATCTGAAAATTACACAACCATCAGCAAGAGTGGGTGACATTTTCACCAACGCATCACATTCGGTAAGTGGTAGAAGTACTGTTAACCTTCTGTTAAAATAGGAGGAGTAAATCATTTTGGTTTCCTATTAAATTACACCAAGAGCTATGTTTCCCATGCCCATCCAGCAACGCCCCAGGATTGCCTTCAATCAGCACTTCATTGCCTTACAACCGACCTCAGGTAGGCACCGGCTGGGCAAAAAGAAGCAAACAGTAATGATGGATGCATTGTAGGGCAGGGTAACACCAGCCTATTGCTGGCATCTTCCGCAGGCTCTGCTTTGGACCACCATTAACAATGGAGAGCAGCCAGGGAAGAACCGAATCCTGCTGAGTAAGTGCTATCCCAGAAGGATCCCTGTCTGCCACTGCAAGCGTTTCTTAATATTTCTGGTTTCCAATTCCAAACAAAGACCTTCTTCTAAATACAGAGCTGAGAGAAAGTGTGACCAGAAGTGGTCTGTTGAAACTGCTGAAATGAAGATGTTACTTGGGAAGAGAAAGGACTGATACCTTGGCTAATCTAAGCATAACTAGAAAATGTGGTTTTTCATCATTCTGTATGAGAGGATGTTGTTCAACACACCCTCCTGTAACTAATAAGGGTAGAACTAATATGATAAATATTACACCCCTTGAAAAAGGATTATTGCAGCAGTAGAAGGAGCGATTCTTATAATCGATGTAAAACAGGTAAAGCCTTCAGTGTCACACCTCGAATATTGGTTAGTAACGCTGAGCAAGGAGAGAGTTGGTAATTCACAGCGTCTGCCTTGAACTTCATTTGCAGAGAAGGGAATAAAGCCATTTTATGTGCCTGATAGATGCAACGGACGCTATTGCTTTTAGATAGATATATAGATGTGTTCGCATACACACACTGCAGCGTGGTTAGTTTTTACTCCTTTGCGTTGGTTATTGTGTATTTTGTGTACATTCTTTATAAAAGCATGTGTGTACCTACAGCAAGAAGTGTCCGCATCAGATGTATTTATACACATGGACACACACGCACTCACATGCATGTGCCAGCAGTGCATGGATGTGGGCGCACGCCTCAAATGACTGTACAGTCTACAGCCAACATCAGAAGCTGTACCCACAAGGAGGGACTTTGCAGCCCTTGGAGGGAGGGCTGAACTCCACAAATACCCAAGAAGCCCCCACACCCCAGTAGGATTCGGTGGGGTTTAGTTTGGGGAGTCGTTATTATTATTATTATTATTTGTTTGTTTGCTTTCAGCACTAGCTCCTTCATACAGGCCAAATACTTTTCCCCTTCACTGACCTCCCATAGACAGTGCCATCCTAGCAAGAGCCAGGCCTCTGCCACAAGTGATGGCTGCCCACATAAGGGAGCAGGGAGATGCTGCCATGTCAGCCCCTCTGCCCGGGCAATGAGAAAAGCAGAGGTGTGCACTGACTGCAGTAGCCCTTCTCCTTCCCTCCCTCTCTATCTGAAGTCTGTTGTATATTTGTTCCTTCACGGCTCCTCGTCCTTAGATTAGATTTCTCCTTTCTCATTACCAACCTTAATAGACCCTTCAGACCTCATTCCAGCCCCAGATATTATCTGACCCGTATAATTAATTAATTATAGCCCAAATATTATAGATTATTAAAAATAGCATAACTAATAGTGTAATATCTCAAGCTGTCGACTTTAATAGTCAACATTGTCTTGGTCTCTCTTATCAGGCTGGGACACCCGGTGAGAATATTGATTTCTGGTAATTTTAACCATCATCTGCCATCCTGATGGGTAATTGTCAGATTTTCACCAGAGTCAGAGCTCATTTGAAATCGTTAAACCGTCGGCAAGGCTCACAGTTGATCTTAATGTTTCCTTTTTCTCCCCCTTCAATATGTTTCAGCAACAGAGAGGAAAATAAATAGAAAGAGAGGGAGAGAGAGCGCTGCCTGCATGCCAACCATC
The DNA here is from genome assembly GCF_016699485.2 of Gallus gallus. Lineage (NCBI taxonomy): Eukaryota > Metazoa > Chordata > Aves > Galliformes > Phasianidae > Gallus > Gallus gallus. The sequence continues at coordinate 83,922,792 of NC_052535.1, forward strand.
CGATTTCTCTTTTATTTTATTTTATTTTTTTTCCCTTTACACGCACGGCCCCGCGGTTGCAGACGGGCTGTGCGTGCCCCCCTCCGCCACCATCTCCACACCTCGTTTAACCTTTCGTTAGAAATAATACGAGCGCTAAAATAAATGAGCCGCTCGTCCCCGCGGCACGCGTAGCGTCCCCGGCGCCCCTCAAACGGGACGGCCCCGATCCCCTCCCGGCGCTGCCGCAACCCCCGCAAGGCCGGGGAGGGGACGCAGAAGTGGAGCGGCAGTCGGGATGACCCCACCCGGGGCCGCCGCCCCACGCGTGTCCCGGCAGTGCTGTGGGAGATGGGGTCGGATAGCCCCCTGATTGGGGGGGGGGGGGGGGGGGGGAGAGCGGAGCTCCCCGCTTCGCCCAGGCGGCCGGAGGGGCCGTTTCTCGGCGGAACACGCAGCCCCCGCAGGGTCGACTTTTCGCGACGCGCGTGAAAAAGGATTCCGGCCGCGATAAGTGACGACGAGGCACTTTATTAGGATTTTATATCCCGGGTGCTGGGAGATAAGCGCCTAAATTAAGAGCTGGCGGGGTGATGGGCTCTTTAAGCGGGGATACGCCGAGATGAGGCTTGAAGGACGATGAGGGATGCTCGGGGGCTGCCCCGTCCCCCCCAGCAGCACCCATCTCCCGCTGCCCCCTGCGCTGCCCTCGGAGCTCAAAGCGAGCTGGTGAGAGGGAAGGGAATTGTTTAATAGATCCTCCGAGGATTCCCCTAGAGCATTATTTAAACTTCTAATTATGATTCATGTGTGTGATAATATTAATTTAATAATCAAGGAGCTGTGCAGGAAGCATTAACCTCAATTAAGCTCATTATTACCCTAACCTGGAATCCCCAGGGCTTTTAAATCTTCTACTATGAGGACCTGACACTGCGTTGATAGAGGGCGAGATCTGCTTCAGAATCTTTTTCTTTTTCTTTTTTTTTTTTTCTTCTCCCCTTAAATCGTCTCCTTTCGTGGGTCGAGTCAATTCAGCCCCCGCCTTCGGTTCGGGGCAGTTCTCCCGGCTCCCCGGGGAGAGCCGAGCACCCCGGGGTGGCTGTCGGCCCCCCGGCCCACGTGGATCAGAGGCTCAGGATGAGAGCAAGAACTGCGTGGCCGGGGGCTGGAGGAGCGCTTCCAGCAGCCACAGAAGCCGGGGCATCATCGTGATCATTTTAAAGAGCGGGACGGGACGAGCTTTGGAAACGCGTATGGGAAGAGAGAGAGGAAGGCGAGGAGCCCCACAGCCGGCAGTCGCGGCCGCACACCGAGCAGCGCGGAGGGACGCGGAGGCTCCGCGCCCGGTGCGGCCGCTTGGAGAGAGTGACCTTCTCGGCGCAGCGAGGGCCGCTAAATTGTTTTACCGCAGAGATAAATGCTCTTAATTACCCGGAGCTCCACGCACCCCAGGGACCCGGGGGATGGGGGGGGAAGGGGAGGATGGTGAATTGAAAAAGGATTGCTTGATCCGGAGTTCGCTGAAAACTGATTTGAAATTCAGCGTTAACTAATGAATTGCGAGGTGTTTATTGTTGAGCTCCCCTCTAAACCCCCAACACCCCTGAGCGCATTGCCATCGGTCAGAAAGCCTCGGCTTAGGGGAGCAGCGGAGGAAGATGGAGCGGTCCCAGTCCCGCCCCGGTCCCCGCAGGGCGCTGGAGGTCACTTGAAGCTGAGGCCGAGGTGCCCCGCATCCTCCTTCCTAGCATGCCGGGCACGGCAGGGCTGGGGCAGAGCCTTCCGTGGGTTTTCTCTGCCGTGCCCTCGTAAAGCCAGAGCGCGAGATGCGACCTCAGATGGGACCTCCCGAGGAGAGCCCTTCTCCTCCGGCGGGGCAGAGGAGGGGACTCCTGGATCCGGGCTGTGCCGCTCCCAGCCGGGGGCTGCCCGAGGAGCCGGCGGCTGCTGGATGATGCTCCGGCCAGCGGTGCCTTCAGGCTTTGGAAATATCACCTCCCCTCAGGTATAATTCAGCCTAACTACAGAGATAACTATCGCCGAGGTCGGAAGGCTTGTAAAAACGTGAAAGCGTTCCGCGTGTTTCTCTATTTATTTCGGAGAAGGAAACGTTTCCGTGGGAGCTTTCCCCGGGGGGCACGGAGTCCAGCATGCGGGGAGTAGCTCTACGTGGCATCATCCCCTCTTCGGAGGGCACGGGGATGTCTGCCATCCCACCGCCCCTTCCTAAAGGCAGCCTCTCCCCGTGTCCCCCCGCCGGGCGGCTGTTGCTCGTCCGTCCTGCAAGGGAAGTGGAAAAGGACCGTCTTCCCTCAGAGCGAGACGGGTCCGGTCACCCGGCCCGAGCGCGGGGAGATATTACATGTCACAACTCATCTAGGGCCCCATAATCAGCGCTAACTTTCTGGTGAACAGATAACCAGAGATGGCAGATGGATGGAGATTGCACAAATGAGGCTCTAATTGACAATCAATTGTGATTAGGAGCAATAGAACATCTTTATAACACTCGATTTAAGCCGCCAACAAACAAAAGCACCGGGTGGGTCGGGGGCCACGTCGGGAAGGGGTCCGGCCGCGGTGCCTCCTGTGCCCGCTCCTACAGCCCGCTGCCCCCCCCGGGTCCGGCTCGGTGTGGGCACAGCGGCCCGGAGGGAACAGCCGAGAGCGGAGACCGGAGGGGGGTGGGGTGGGGGGGTGTTCCACGCTGCTCGGGCTGCTTCTCTTCCAAGAACCGAGAGCAAACCTGCGAATCCGGGCTCATTGCTCCGCTCTGGGCTGTGCACGCGTGGGGATGCCCCTGAGAGGACGCCGGAGCGCGTAGGTTTAATCCCAATTAGGATCATTTCCGAGGCTGACTGACCCAAGCGATGAATGCTGCCCACCCCCTCATCTAAAATAATAATAATAATAATAATAATAATAATAATAATAATAATAATAATAAAGCCATTCTCTTCAGAAAGGGGGGGGGGGGGGGAAACCATAAAGTACCAACTAAGGGGAGGAAAAACTTAACCGAAAGAAAGGATGCGCTGAGGGACACGGCCGGAGGAGCACAGAGGAGCTGCTGACAAACAGGCAGGCAGCTGTGCGTGTTGGGCTGAGCGCGTGTGCGGACGGAGATTAAAACTTCTCTGTCGCCGCGTGTTCGCGTCGGCCCCGCCGCTGAGGTCAGGAAAAGGGGGAGAGGTAATTACCTACACACGATCACAGATTATACATAGCATTTCAAGCCAGGAGGTGATTTATAATTTAAAGATAAAGCGTAATAAAGTCATAAAAGGGAAAGGACACTGTTGTGATGTCTGATTAAAATCTCAGGGCTGGTGTATAATATATGAGCGGGGGCTGCTGTGGGCTCCAGCTCAGCGGGACTCCCCTGGGCCCAGCCCGCTGATGGACTAATCATGTCCAAGCCCTACCAAAATTACAAGCTGATTGTTTTACCCATTATTTCTCCCAACTTTTAATTTCTGCTTTCTAAAGGATCATTGCCCGCGGTAATTGCAAAGGACCTGTCCTTGTATGTGTCACCAGCCTCAAAGACAAAAAAAAATCTCATTTTCCTTTTATGCTTTCTCTATTTTCCTCTCACACACACACACACACACCCTGGGATTTTTTTTTTCCCCCTCCTGGCAGTTAATTCAGCCCGAATAGCGACTGGAGCGTCCAAAACAAGAATGAAATTGATACGATCGAAGCACATACGGCCACACGGAGGGGAAGGAAATTAGGTAGGAGAAGAAATTCGGGCTTTGCAATTCACACATCATTTGTATTCCCGCTCCTTCATTTTTCATGATTAAAAGCACTTTGTATCAGAGAAGGGCTTTGCTCTCAGCTTTTTGTCGTGCTTTCTGTTTGTTTGTTTGTTTCCTCGCCTGCTTCTCACCCCAACCCCCCCCATCCCCCCCAAAATGGAAGTTGGCTCCGGTTACCGCACGGGAGGCACCGCTCTTTTCCTCCCCGTTACTCCGAATTTATTGATCGCACTGTTTTGCCGTCCGCCGTGTCAACGTATTCATTTTCTCCCAGAGGTTTCCTGGCACTTACACTTGATATTTAATTGTAATTAATTAGCTAAAAGGGGAGAGAGAAGCGTGTGCGGACACGAGGACAGCTCCAACCACCGAACCCGCGTCCCTCCTTCCTTTTCTCTCCTTTTGCTGTAATTTAATGAAACCGGCAGGAAGGGAAACAGGTGCGGGGCCGCCACCTCCGAGCCCCCACACGCAAATAATCCCCTTCTGATCGTCTCGCTCCGCTATTAGGGGTGGAAGACCCCGAAGTTCTCATTTTGCGTGTATCATATCTCCTTCATATTGATCCCGCAATTATTTAAAAGAAAGCGTCATCTCCTCCCACTTCTCCAAATAAGGCTATTTAGATGCTTTCCAGATGAGTGGAGGTGTGCTGAAACAGAGCTGACAGCCAAGTATATCACAGCCAACACCATCCTTCATTCGCTCTCCCTCGCTTCCCCCCCCCCCTCCTCCCCCCCGCCCGGCACACACTTTCACTGCGTTTCTCCTCCAGTGATGAAGATTACAGACTATTATGGGCAAGGGATTAATTTGTAGCCAATTACAATCCAGTGCTAAATATGAATGCATAAATAAGATACAGCCTTGCCTCCGTGTGTGTGTGAGCTAGAGGGGTGGGGGGGAGGAGGGAGAGCACGGGCAGGCCGGTGAGGATGATGAGAAGGAAGAAGGAGCAGCAGAGCGGAGGCTCCGAGCCGAGCATCGCCCCGTGACTCCGTGCCTCCCCTGGAGGCTGCCGGCCGGCCGGAGCTGCAGGCAGAGGCTGCCCTACGCGCAGAGCCCACGGAGCGGGGGCCGGGGAGGAGTTTGCAGCTCAACTTCGCCTGAGGAGGGGGGGAGAAGAAAAAGGGGGGGGGGGTGGGGGGGTGGGGGGGGAAGAAGTTGCAACGGAGAGGGGCTCTGCGAAGAGTCATGAATGTGAGCAGAGACAAGGTCGGTGACATCTCCATCCCGGCAGCGGCAGCCGCGGCCGTGACAGCCCCCGCAGCCGCGGCGGGCATCGGCGGGGAGTCCTGCGGCGTGCGCGGGGAAGGCATGGACAGCCATGGGGAGCAGCGGCTGTCGGCCGGCGGAGAGCTGCCGCTCTACTCCTGCCCTGGGAATAGGGACAGACAAGGGGACAGCCAGAGCAACACTCCCGGACAAGAGGGGGCAGTGGCCGCGCTGCCCATAGTGCACAGAACCACCTCCTTCTCCGTGCTCGACATACTGGACCCTAACAAATTCAACAGCAAAAGGAGGCAGTGCGCGGTCTTGTACAAATCGGTGGCGACCGAGTTCACGCTGGGGGCGGAGGATAAGCCCGAGGACTCAGGGACGGAGCTGGCCGAGCCAAAGGCTCTCGCCGAAGATTTCGACACGTGCAAGAAGTCCGCAGAGCTGATCAGTAAGTAGGTGTGGGGGCTCCCCGGGACGGGGGCTGCGCCCGGACGCCCGGGAAAGGGGCTCCTCGCATGCTTTTACGGATCGCCCTCGGGAAGCGGCGAGCCGGGGGCACTCGGCTCCCGAGGCTGTGCGAACGCTGCCTGCCGCGCTGCAGGGAGGTGCAACTGCGTTTTAGGCCGGGGGACGGCGAGGCGGGGGCCGGGCGCTGCGCTCTGCTACGGGCAGAGCTTCCCGTGCGCGGCCCCGCTGCCTGCGTTCCCCATCGCTGAGCTCGTCGTGCGGGGCCCGACGGCGGCACCCGGCCCGCTTAGCCCGGAGCAGCGGCGGGGCACCCCGGCGGGGCAGGGCGCGCTGCACGGGGCCGCTGCCGGCACCGGGGAAGAGGCCGCGTCGCCGCCCGGGCCGACCCGCGAACGGCTCCCGGTGCTGAGGAGGACTCCAAGGGTCGGAGCTGCCGGAGGGCCCCGGGGCGGCGGTCCGCTCCCTCCCACCCGCCCGGGGCTCCCGAAGCATTTCTGACTTTTATGTATGTTCTCCCCAGGCTCGGAACCCGCTCTCCCCTTCCCCCCCTCGCGTTGCTCTGGGCGACAGATTCAATTTTCTCTCTCCCCTTGGCTTTTTTTAGGACAAATCAGACTAATTGTGACAAAATGCTGGTTATCTCTGGAAAAACAATTAAATTCCTTCGATTACATTTAAGGTAAAATGTGCTTAGCAGCGTAAAGAGGCTGGATAATGGGGGAAATCGCCCCAGAGTGGCATGTAGGACTGCCTGGATCGATATCCTATTATCGAATTGTGCATATCTCTTTCAAGCACCTTGCAAACTCTTTCCTAACATCTAAATTATAGGGTCAAAATTCGGATAATTACTCGATTAAAACCTATTACACTTATTAGGGCTCGCTATTGATCGGGAATTGCATTCGACCCAAGCTCGAGATTGCTTTTTTTTTCTCTTTCTTTCTTTCTGGGTCCAAATATCCCGAGTTTGTCACCTCTAAACCCCCCGGCTCCGGGCACAGCGGAGCGCTCCGGGCAGTGGCAGCTCCGGGAGCGGTGCGGGGAGCGATTCGCGTCCCGAGCGCGGAGCGGTGCCGGGGAGAAACTTCTCGGGAAGGGGGAAAATGATTTCCGTGTCTGGGCCGGGAGAGGGGACTCCGAGCTCTCCCATCCCGCCACGATGCGGCTCTTTCCGTTCAATTAGGCAGAGAAAGCGCTCCGGAATCTCTTCCAGCTCCGGTCTTTCAGAGCGGGAGTGTTTCTAAACCCTAAAGCAAAAGCGGGAGCGGAGCGTTGATGGAATTCCAAAGAGATTTTTCTGTACCCGAGGTAATTCTTCGTCTAAGCTCGTCCGACTTTTGTCATAGCAAATAGATCCGCGCGACCCGAAAGACGGACGAGGTGAGCCTATCGCTAATCTCGCACTTTTATCTCCAGACAAGGAGAGAAACGCAACGCCATCACTTCTCTAACAGCAAACGCATCGGGGGCGGCACGGAGCGGAGATCCGCGGCCGCTGCGCGCGTTCGGCCCTCACGCGTTAACGTTGTCGCAACCGGAGCCGGGGACCGCTTCAAATCGCCCAACTTAATTCCCCTCTTCCCCCCCACCCGCCTCCCCCCGCCGTAATTAACGGCGGTGCTTGGATTTAGGAGAGGCGTTCCGAAAAGCAGCCGTAGCGCCGACAGCGGAGGGCTGCTGGCAGAAGGAGGGCGGCCGTCACGGGGCGCTCGGAGAACTGCGCGGTCCGGGGGAAAACTCCGCGTTCGATTCACACTCGGCATCTTCCGAGCACAAAATCACGGCCGCGGCGTCCATCTCCGCCACGAAAAGCACCCGTTCTACATTTTGTTCCGCTTAAAGGAAATTGTAGTAGCTTAAATAGAGCCGCGGAAGGGATTTCTTAGTTTACCGGAAAAAAATAAACTCCCAACCGGGACCGGCAGTTCAATGGGTGTGGAAGCGCTCGGTCCGGACCCCGCCACGCACACAGATACACGCACTGCTTGTATATATTGTATATCTATCTGGCTGCGGCCAGAACGGCACAAGACGACGCGTAATAAGTTCTACAGGTGGTGGGACAGCCGTCCTCACCACGGGGTCGGATGGGGGAAAGCGATCCCAGCCGCACGTCTGTGCGGCGGCGGTCGGGAGGGTTCGCTCTTCACTCTTTGGTTTGCTGGGGAAGCTGGAAAGGATTCGGAACAAACCCGCGTTATTAAGGGATGTTTTCCGGGTAAAGAGGATCACACAAACTTCTCTGCCCCTTTTTCTCCCCGAGGCAGCCACAGCGACGTCAGCCAAAATGAGCTCCTTCGACAGACATCCTTTTAAAAACACCCTTAACGTTGCCTAATGGCTCTTGGTGAGGGTCCGGCGTTAGCGTACGGACAGAGCGGGGCATGCACTAACGGGTTCGGTTCGGGGGGCATTAAAACCGACTAAAACACGCACGGGGTGAGGGTGACAGATGAGCGATCCATTTTCTCTTGCACACCTCGGTTAACCGAATACAACGAGCCTTCGCTTCGGGATCTCCTGGAGCTGCGGCCGCGTTGTAGGGCCGAGAGAGGGAAGCGGAGGGGTGCCTGAAACCCGCAGATAAAGGGCCGCGGCTGTGGCTCTGAGCCCCCGGTGCCTCCGACAGCGCCGTGGCCCCGCGGCACACCGCGGGCAGCGCTCTCCTGCCGGCAGCCGGAGCAGCCCGACGGGCGGAGGAGGCGGCTCTCCCGAAAGCGCTCTTTCCTTCCAGGCTTCGCAATGACAGAACCATCGGCAGAAAGTCCGATAGCCTTAAATATCGGATAATTGCCCCATTCTCCAATGAAGACGGTTAATTGGAGCGTCCTATAAACCCAAATAAATGAAATGACCGTTAACTAGTTTGTACATTACACAAAATGAGTTTAATTAAGTTTGTATCTGCTCCGCTAATCAATACAAGTATTTACTCCACTTTAATACCTCCATCTCACGAACTGACAAGAGGTCAAACTAGGCGGAGAAAGGGTTAAAAATGCTGGAGCAAAAGCCGGCAGCTTCGGTGCCGACACTTCCCTAACTAAAACTGCTAAAAGCGCTGACAGCCTCTCTGCCCTCCTCCCCAGGGCTGCTCGCTCGGCCCAGGCCGTCAGCCCACCCCACAGCCCTCGCCCTGCCCGAGCGGGGCTGCGGGATCCGACCCGGCGGCTCCAGCTCCACGCCGTTGCCTCCCCGAAGGGGCCTTTCCGGCCATGTTTTGAGGATGAGGTTGGAAGCGGCCGCCGCTCGGTGCCAGAGCCTGCCCTGCCAAAAGCGTTCCCGGGCTGCACGGGCACCGTGCCGGCCCCAGAGCGCAGCCCCCGGAGCTGCCCATCAGTGGCAGCTCCGAGACCCATCCCCGCCGCTTCCGAGCCTCGCACCCTATGAGCACGGCAGCCGGCCGGCAGGGCCGCGGATATCCGCATCCCCACCTCGGGCCACGGGCTTCCCCCGTTCCCTTAACAGCAGCAGCAGCGGGGAGGCCGAAGGGCGTCGGGGCCGCGCGCGGTCGGGGCTGGGGCTGGCGGAGCTCTAACGGCGGCTGTCTGTTTTGCGCAGAGGACGGCGAGCTCTACAAGGCCGAGGAGTGCGACCTGGACTACAGCAGCCGGCCGAGCCGCAGCCCCGACAGCGAGCTGCAGGACGACGAGGAGCTGTGCAGCGAGGAGAGCAGCAGCAGCGGCAGCACCGGCAGCGGCTCGGCGGCTCCCGGCGAGGCCGAGGCGGGCCCGCAGCACTCCGAGGCTCCCGAGGCGGCCGTCGGCCCTCCGCCGCCCCCGCCGCCGCCGCCCCAGCAGCCGCCGCCGCCCCAGCAGCCCGGCGGAGGGCAGCAGCAGGCCAAGCCCAAGAGGAAGCGCACGGGCTCGGACTCCAAGTCGGGCAAACCCCGGCGGGCGCGGACAGCTTTCACCTACGAGCAGCTGGTGGCGCTGGAGAACAAGTTCAAGTCCACGCGGTACCTGTCGGTGTGCGAGCGCCTCAACCTGGCGCTCTCGCTCAGCCTCACCGAGACGCAGGTGAAGATCTGGTTCCAGAACCGCCGCACCAAGTGGAAGAAGCAGAACCCGGGCGCCGACACCAGCGCGCCCACCGGCGGCGGCGGGGCGGGCGGCGGGGCGGGCGGGGCGCTGGGCGGAGGGGCGCTGCCGGGCGGCCTCAGCCCGCTCAGCCACTCGCCGCCCATGGGCAACCCGCTGTCCATGCACGGGCCCGGCAGCTACGCGGGTCACCCGGCCGGGGGGTTGGTGTGCGCCGCCCAGCTGCCCTTCCTGCCCAGCCCAGCCGTCCTCTCGCCCTTCGTGCTGGGCTCGCAGACTTACGGCGCTCCGGCTTTCTACACCCCTCACCTATAAGCGCGCGCCTCCTCTTTCCCTCAGCCCGCGCTGCCCTCGGCGCTGAGGGGCCGCCACGGCCCGAGGGACCCTCAGCGGAGGGGCGCGGTGGCGGGCTGGGCTCTTACCTCAGCGCACGGAGCATTGCGGACCGGACCGGACCGGACCGGACCGGACCGGACCGGCGCAGCGCCGCGCGCGACGGCCGAAGCCCCCTCGCCTGCAGGGCTTTGGGTTTCTTTCGTTTTTACGTTCTGCGTTTCTGTATATTTCTGGTCGTTACGGGAAAAAAAGAAAGAAAAAAAAAAAGAGAGAAAAAAAAAGAAAAAAAAAGTTTTAACTTTATAATTAATGTATAAGGGATGGGAATGACGGCGGGAAGATGATACAGAGAGCACTTTGTTTGCCGAACGCTTTAACTCAATCAATAAACGTGAAGGAACCCGTGGTGCCGGCTGCTGCTTCCGGGCGGGGCTGCAGGAAAACGCCCACAAAAGGCAAAGGGAGACGATGCGGGGCTTTGGTTTCTCGTTGCGTTTGCGTTGGGAACAGCGCCGCGTGTTCCCCATCCCCAAAGTTCGTTTGTCCTCTTAAGGCAGCCGGCGGTGCCCTCCCGTGTTCCCGTGGCCGTCTTTACCCGCCGACCTCCGCCCTACAACGTTAGGGCCGCCCTCCCCCCCCCTCCCCACTCTTTTTTTATGTTATCCCCTCTGTCCCCAGACGGAGAGTCCGATATTTTGGCTTCATGTAAATGGAACACATCGGTTCTTTCGCTCATATCCCGCCCTTTAACAAATAAAGCAAGCTTCCCATCGCGCCTCCGCTGATGGTTTTGAAAATAGCGTCGATTTTATTACCCTTATTTTAGTTTCTCTTAATTGCAAAGCCGGACCTCTTCGCCCACCCCGAACGGGCCCTCATTCCCCACGCGATCCCAAAGTTGGTACGGAAGGGAACTCCCTATTCCCCCTGTTGCGTCTGGGTTTTGTTTGTTTTATTTTCCCAGCTCAGAAACAGCTGTTCTCCGAAGGTAACTCTACGAATCCAGCTTTTTCTCCAGTGATTTTAGGGAGCTCTCACAGCGCTGGCAGCCGCGCTGCCTTCCGCGCTTCGTGCGCCCCGTCCCCACGCGGGGCGCTCCGCTGCACGCAGAGACACGGAGGGAACGGCAGGGCGGACACGCGGCGCGCCCGGCAGGGGGCGCTATAATGCGGGAGGGCGCGACCTCAGCGCCGGAGGGGGTTCGGCGCCTCCGCTCTGTTCCAAGAGTTCACCTTCCGACCTTCGGAACCGTGCAAGCTCGGTTGCATTTGGTGATAAGCGTTGTGATAAAAGGTGTTCCGAAGTACGTTTTGAGAGAGAACGCTACAAGTGGTGGTGCTTGGAGCACCGCTCTCTACTGACAGGGGAAAAACAGACGAGCTGAGGAGGGGATGCTTAGGAAACTTTCTTGCCTTGCCAAACCAGCCTGTTGCTGACCAGGTGTGAGCAAATACTACCAGTGCCTGTGCTTGTAGCTCAGATGGGGCATGAGCCGGCTTCGTTAAGAGAAATAGCAAACACACAGGGAACTCCAAGCAGTTCCCCCAGCTGAAAAGCATTCCAGTGCTCAAAGGGAGATGCTTGGAGCTCTGGAGCAGATGATTTTCCTGCTCTGAGTCAGTTAGCCTCCTGCCAGCAAAACCTGTCTGTGTGAGCGTTATTACTCACAGCTGCTGGAGAAAGGAGTCAGCCTGAGATTCGCAGTCATTAAATCCATCTTAACAAGGCTTCTCACATTGTAAGGCAATGCTGAAAACAGACTCTGAGGGGTATTTCTTAGCATTGGTTAGGAAGTTATTGACAATTCTTGCTTGAATGTCTCATCCAGTTGATGTTCTGCACATAGAAGTCAATACAAAAACCAAAGAGCCCTGGCTGTAGCAGAGCTCTCCCAGCACACAGACTGTGTGCCGTGTAGTCAGTCTGAAGTCACAGCCCACATGCAGAGGCCTTTCAGAGTATGAGCAGGAGCAGCACCAGAGATCAAGTTCTCACGTGGTGCTCCCTGGACCACTGCCCTGTAACCAGGCTGTGTGCCTGCCAGGGAGAAGCGTGGTGGTATCAGCATGGGGCTTTGGTTCAGAAACATCCTCTGTGTGAACGTTCAGCAACTGGTGCCAGATGCTCCTATCTGTTTGAATGTCCTAACTCCACTGCCCAGGTCCCTGCCCCTGCATGTTTTTAAACAGATTCTCACAAAATTCAATGTTAAGACTAGATATTAGGAAGAAATTCTTTACTGTGAGGGTGGTGAGACACTGGAACAGGTTGCCCGGAGAGGCTGTGGATGCTTCCACCCTGGAGGCGTTCAGTGCCAGGCTGGATGGGGCTGTGAGCAACCTGGTCTAGAGGGAGGTGTCCCTGCCTATAGCAGGGGATTGGAACTGGATGATCTTAGAGGTCCTTTCCAACCCAAACCATTCTATGATTCTGTGTTTCTGTGTTAAATCCAAGCTTGCAAGTGTGCACCCGTGAGACGTGATTCAGACACTAATTGCATCTTACCACTGCTCACCGTGTTTGCGACAGAATTAGGCAGAAAGAGAAGGATACTGCATCTATTTTGCCTTGTTCTGAGTATTCCTGCTTATACCGAACAATAAATGTCAGGAGTTTACGTTCATAGAATAAATTACATTAAATATCTCAGGAACAAATAAGAGAAAAAGCATACAAGTACAGATGGATTTGCTCCAAGTAACTGGGAGAGAACTCAAACTATTTGGAAATATTTTGGCAACTATTTTTAGTTGCCAAATTTTAATATATTTGGCAAATATTGGCAAACATTCTTATCCATTAATTCATGTATTACGTATGTAAAATAGTTCTGCTCTAATGTAGACATATTTAACTTAAATTCTCATTTAAGCTCTACAATGTCTGGACAGTTCTTGAGGTTGTGACTCAAAGGGTAAGAAAAAAGCACGGCTATTCTAGAGCCTTTCTTAAGAGTAGATACAACATTTCAAGTTACATTGGAAGATCTGCCAGACTCTGGGATTTATACCAAGGCACAGATCAGAGTGGACGCTGAAGATGAAGGAAACAGGCAAGGAAACAAATGGGATCCTAACAAGTTTTTCTCACAAGGTGGGTTTACATAAACTATTTTCTTCTCTATCTGATGCACTTCTGTAAGCTTTTTGTTTGTTTGTTTCCTTCTGACCATCCTGTTCTGCACCACACGGTCACACTGCCTACACATCTCGGGGGACGGAATGATGGCTGTCACAATGAAAATAACCCTGGCAGGAAGAGCTCTTTCTCCATGTCTGACACTGTCTGACAGGGATGTGGATTCATCGTACAGAAAAAGCCTCAAAGCAATGTTTGAGGTTAGCAGAGCATTACAAATCTAGAGCTGATAAGACTATAGTGCCTGTTCAGGACAAATCCTCTGGGTGCACTCTGTACCTATAGGAAAACACCAAGGACACAGACCAACTCATGTCCAGGACCCAGAAGTCTGGGCATGCAGGTTCAGGCAATGTGACAAACAACTGCCAAGTCCAATCTATGATTTACTAATTTGAACTTGGTGTATGACAGATCTTTGGCTAGTTGAAACCAACACCCCACCCAAAGTGTTAGACTTCGTTTAAAAAATACCACTATCTTCTATATTTTCTTCTCTGCACTGTCACAAATCAGTGACATTTTACAGAAGCAGTCAATGAGAGCTGACACTGCCACAAAGAACTGCGAGTTTCAGAAATATGTACGAGATGGTGATTGACACAGCAAAGATTCACCCCTTATATAAACTACTGCTTTTCCAGTACAAAAAAAAAAAGAAATCTAGCCTTACTACAAGTATTTCAATTAATGCCCAATTCCTGTTTGTTTTACAGCCACAGACTCTTTACGAGAGTGGATAGTGGTAGAACAAGGGGGAATGGTCTTAAACTGAGACTTAGATTAGATGTTAGGAGGAAGTTTTTTCACACAGAGGGTGGTGACGCACTGGAACAGGTTGCCCAAGGAGGCTGTGGATGCCCCATCCCTGCAGGCATTCAAGGCCAGGCTGGATGTGGCTCTGGGCAGCCTGGTCTGGTGGTTGGTGACCCTGCACATAGCAGGGGGGTTGAAACTGGACGGTTATTGTGGTCCTTTTCAACCCAGGCCATTCTATGATTCTATGACGCACAGTGGAAGAACCTGCCCTGCACCGCTGAGCCCAGAGGGACTCTTCCCCATCCTTCCACCTTACCATAGGTAGGACAAGCTTTATTTCTTGTGAGTTGATCCCTGGAGACTGCATAGGGGAAGAAAAGCACAGGAATGGAGCATTTTGGTGGGCTGCTGGTATGGCTTTGCAACTGCTTTTGTTGACGTACAGTTGGTAATAGCAAACTACCCTAGCTATGACCTATTGAAGATTCGGTAACGTTTTAAGAATGCTGTTTGGGACTTAAAGGACAAGCAATGCACCTTGTAGTTAAGCGTTTGGATGAAATACTGTGTTTGCTTTGAGAGTACCTGATCACACTTCCACTTGCTCCTTCTTCAGGATTCAGGAGAATAAAGGCTCATGCCCACTTGGAAGCAACATTGAATTCCAGGGCTCAGAACTATGTGTGGCAAACTCTCCTCCTGGTGCTGTTAGCATTCAAGTGACAAAAATACTATTACAGAAAATCAAAGATATCCAAAAGCAATTTCCAAACAAGCAGAATTGTGTATTATGTTTCGATATATCTTTTATAGTGTGCGTGAATAAGAGTGGATCCATAATGGCATTATAAATATAGCAAATTAATGGTGGATGCAATGCCAACACCTTGTCATTATGCAGATTGCAGCGTCGGCAGAAACGGTTATCCAACAATCCCTTGCAAAGAAACCAGATGCCTAATGCTGTTTCATTACATCTAAACTAATTAGTACCATATTTAAACAATTTTAACAATCTTTTTCCTTAACCCTTTGACAAAAGCGATTCCTGATGCTAATGTAAAAATGTAATGAGCACTTCATGTAGCTGGGGTTTTGCTCAGGGCACTAACAGGCAGATAAGCAAAGGCACGTCTACTGCTCTTGGAAGGAACAAGGCTGAGCTTAAAAAAAAAAAAGAAGTAACTTTCACATATTAGTGCTGGTATGGTAGGTCTGCTAGCTCAGGGAGGAATTTGTGCTGCAGCAAATTAGGACTAGGCATTGAAGTACCATCATCAGCAACAGCTGAGCTTCTAGGAAAGGTTCAACAAGATTACAATTTAATTCTCCACTTGATCTGTTTTGAAGGAGAGGAAGAAGAGAGAAAGCATCAACTCAGAAACCTGAGTAATTACTAATTTAACTCCTTTTCCTTCAGCACCTGAAGCTAGAACAGCAATAACCTCGTCCCACAGGTCACAATTTGCCCACTTGCTAGACAGACCCATCCACATGTATTTTCTAGGGGATGTGCTTGGGGATCTCTAGCATCAGTTTCAGCTGAAGGAGTCATCAGTGTTGCTGGATGGAGGGGGCCCAGGCTGTTCCTGATCTAGGCTGGTGCTCAAAGCACTTAGATTATGGTGCTTTCCACATTCTTAAGTGCTCCAACATCTATAGAGGATTTTGTAATAGAAAGGACAACAGCCACTTTCATTTAAGGATGCTCCTAGTGCTCTGAATGTAAAAATAGACTCTATTTTCTCCATTTAGCCATCTTTCTCTGTAGTTCTCATCCCACACCCTGCCAGGTGTTAATTTGCAGCACTGATATGGCACAGCTGCATGACCTTGGGTGTGACTGCCATGAAATCAGCTGAACTGGGAGAGATGTAAGGAAGAACTAGAGTAACTAGAGTAATTCTATCAAGTAGATAGAGTATAGATAACTTTATCTAGTAGATAACAAGTAGAGTAACTAGTTCTCTAATAACTAGAGAACTAGTAAGCCTAGAGAGGTGGTGGGAGCACCACTATTGGAGATATTCAAGGTTAGGCTGGACCAGGCTCTGATAGGAGGAAGTTTTTCACACAGAGGGTGGTGACACACTGGAACAGGTTGCCCAAGGAGGCTGTGGATGCCCCATCCCTGGAGGCATTCAAGGACAGGCTGGATGTGGCTCTGGGCAGCCTGGTTGGGTGCTTGGTGACCCTGCATATAGCAGGGGGTTGAAACTGGATGAGCGTTGTGGTCCTTTTCAATCCAGGACATTCTATGATTCTACGATTAACCTGATTTGCCGTAGGTGTCTCTGTTCACTGCGGAGGAGTTGCACTAGATCACCTTTAAAGGTCCCTTTCAACTCAGAAGATTCTATGAAGCCTCTGTCCTTCAGTTGTTTGTGGAGGATCTATGCTTCAGTAAAGTCCCTTTGCTGAGCTGTGCTTGGTTTTGTACCTTACCTTCTGCTTGCCTTGCTGACTTGACTCCAGACCTGCCTGTTATCTTGGTGAACTGTCAGGTAAGTGTCAGGTGTTGACTGGTTCTGGTTACTGTCAGAAAGGCCCCTGCTCATTCCTGCCTTGGTGCCTTTTGCTTCTGGTTTACCTCTCCCTGATGCTTAGAACCTTTATCCTATTTAATCTTTCTCAACTTCCAATTGACTGGATATTACTGTGCATGGTCACCTCTGAGTGTTTTCCTTGGGGCAGCACATGGTGCAGGACTCCCCTTCAGGTTTCCAAACACATTAAGTTGTTTTTTCCCAGCAGCAAGACATTGTTAATTATCTTCTTCCAATGTCTTAAGATGGATGTGGAGAAATTTCTTTCCAGCAGTTGTCAGTAATGCCCTTCTCACAAGGCCCTTAGGGCTGATCTTCCAACCAGTGACAACTATCGCTGTGAGCCAACTCTTGCCTGAATCTGTGATGCTCAGCAGTGTTTTTCGTGGCAGGTGTGCAGGGGATGGGGATGAGGATCCAGCCCCAACCTGGGAACTGTAGTTAGTCTAGAAGGCTCTCTGTTTTTTTTCCCCTTTGGCTGGTCTCCTGTGTGAGGCATATTTAGCTCCACTGTGGCTGAGTTTCAGCTCCCATAGGAGAATAAGTGATGGGAACTGTCTCCTGGATGCGTGCTCCAGCACTGTAGCTTTCAAGTGTAGGATTTCCACTGCTTCTTCAAAAACAAACATTAAGGTATGCATTTGGTTGGTGTGGAAATGCACATCAGATCAAACCTTCTTGAATGTTTGTATGTTTTCTTTTTTTCTTTTTCCTTTGTCTTGCTAGGCTTAAACAAGAGCTTTAGCCCAGATGTGAAGTCCAGTGAAGCCCACAGCAGGGTCTCAGAGTCCAACTTAAGCAGCTTTTTGGCTGTGTTTCTAGGCTTAGGCACCTAGACATCTTCTGGGACAATTTGCAGATGGTTCCTTTTTATGTTATCAGCATTCAGATTATCCTGTAATGGCATTTTCCAGCATGGTGGTATCATTTCAAAAGGCATGGCTTTCACAACTCATTTTCATCACCTAAGTAGTGCCAAAACATTCAGATGTTCTTACCTTCTCTGATATGTACCCTATGAAGACGTTTCTATCACCTCCATGATTACAACCATTAATTAATAGCACTGGATGAGCCATGAACAGCCAGGTATTTGCATGCATATGAAACAACACCAGATATACTCTGCTGTTGAACTACTCTAAAGCATTGCTGAATTAGGCTTTTGTTTGCTGGTTCCTGAGATTCAGCATTTCTTGTCTCTGGCCAGCAGCTCTCTATAATAAGGAACAACCCTACTGGCCACTTTCACAGTTGCTGTAATTGGAACATCTTTTAATTATTTTCTTTTGTTTTCCTTAATGTCATCTTCAACACACAGATGCCACCAACCTACAGATTGTTTTACATAGTATATACTGTCCATGCAGAACCAAATCCTGTGTTTTTCTTATTTAAGTAAATACATTTTTAAGAGCATTTAAGGGTTACACTTTTCTAATAGAAATTTTCAGCCAAGCCTAAAGTAAGTTTTGATAATAAAACTGCAAGTTCTCATGTAAGAGATGAGCATGGACCCATCATTCTTGGACCCGTTACATATCAGTAACTTTAGAGAGATGTGCTCTTATTTTGCTCACAAACTTCATACCAAGCCTGTGTTTGTCACTGTGCTTTCTATCAGAGGGTCAGAACCTTCATTCCTACCTTCATCAACACCAAATTTATACAGGCTATAGCTTCTTCCTTTCAAGTTTTTACTTGTCAGATACAATCATGCTCTACTAAGAGTAAACATGGAGAAGTCCTTGCTTTCTATTCTTACTTCAGCACTGAAACGTGACTCTTATATAAGAGGATGCCTTAGATATATCTGTATAGTTCACTCCAACTCAGGGCTACCATGTTCCTCTAAGAAGATGGCAAATTCAACCTGTATTACAGCTTAACAACACAGATCAAGGGCCAAATCATACAAGGTGTTTAGGTACCCTAAAAGCAGATGCAGTATCTCCACTAAGCAGGATGTTGGGGTATGTTATGGTACAGTTGCAAAGGCATTTGAGTGACAAAAAATATGCAGTAGAGCTTGTGAATGGTATATATCTGTAGAAGGAATTCTGTGTAATGAAATCGTGCTGGATCACTGGTGATAGATGTCTTTATTTTTTTTTTTCCTCCATCAGAGCCATAGATGAACCCAGAAAAAGGAGAAAGCTCTTAAATTTTGCTGAATTATGTCTGACCAGTTCTAATGAGAATGTTTACAAAGGCAAAATATTTCAAAAGCTGTTGTATGTATACTCCTAAGAGTGGAACTTGGCAAAGCCTGTGAGTAAATGAGGTAATAATTAACATGGGAGGGGAAGCATGTTTTTCTTCAAACACTATGGATGAAGGGAAGATCTTTGCTGGTAAAAGGTCAGGCTAACATAAAGGTAGAGTGAGGGAGGCAGTGCACTTAACGTGCACTTCTGAATAGCCAGTGGTCTCTTCTGCTTCAAGGCCAAAACACAAAGAGACACTTAATACCCAAGTGGGTATATAAATCCTTGTCCCTAACTGATGAGCCAAGTCCTTGCATCAAAACAGGAATAAAGAAGTTTCAGTTGATAATTCTACAACTCATACAGCTCTTAGCAAGCATTGTAAATGAGTATAATTTGCTTGGCATATTACTTTCTCACAGCTTTAAACCATTCCTTTTTCTAATCTTGGTCATGAGGGCTTTTTGTTTTACTGAAGACTCAAAATGGAATCTCTATGAGCTGAAGTACACCCACTGTTTGCCAGAAGTTTGCTTGTGCTGATACTTCATGTCAAAAGGGTGTCACCATTTCTCCCCCTTTTTTTACAGAGATCGGTAAAAACACACCTTTACAAAGGAAGACCTTCAGTCTGTGCAGGCTCAAAAGTCTCAAACAATGGAATAGTAACTACTCTGGCTCTCAAGTATTAATATCTCCAATATCAAGCACTTTCATTTGGACTGTTTTGTAATATCAGTGTCCATTGAGCTACACTGCATTCAAGTACGTGAGTTCCGTTGTTGCTTTTTGTCTTTGCTAATAAATAAAACCAGTTGATCAGTTGATTCAGCTGATCTGGTGATGAGCGTGGTCTATCCTAGTCTATGCTTTCAACTGCAGTAGCTCATAGACACAGCTTTGGTTTCCAGTGCAGTAAATAACTAAGAAATTCTTGCTTTAACAGCTGCTGGCTATTTATTATTTGTCATAGTGTAGAACTATGCATCTAAATATATGTTGGAGTGGAAAAATTCTTCCAAACTGCAAAGATCTGGAAGATTAAATTATCATTGCTTGCTTTCTTAGCAGTACTTGTGCAAGTCAACAGATACGTGGCAGAGCTGTAAATTAGCTCTTGTCCGAGGTGGTCAAAACCTACACAGAGGATTTCATTTTAAATTCTTAGGGAGTCTCTTGCTGTACAAGGAAGTATCTCAAGCAGGTGAGTAACTAAGCTGGTGCAGTAGAGAATCCATTGTAATTTGTGTTCTGTGTTTTACTGAAGACTTCTACTTCGGTTTTTGAATTCAGTTCAAACCTTCACTGATAAAGCTGTTTGAAACCCCACAAGAGCACAACCAGTCAGCGTTTATTTTCATTCTACTTCTGACATGAAGATGATAGCCAGCAAAGCAGTTATGAGAGACTGGGCTAAACGCTGTCAATAACAAGCCACACAGATACCAACCATCTGGATCCAATGTGTTAAAAGAATTCAGGTGTCTGTATGTACTTAGGTCCCTACATGCACTCCTAAGATTGAAACTGATGTAACTTCAACTGTTTTGTTGTATTTTTTTTAACTGATTGAAGCCAATGCAGCTTTTTTGGTATCACTTAAACGCCAGCACATTTTAAGTATCTTCACAGTTTTCATAACATACTTTCCAAACTCATTTCTGAAACAGACTGGGAGACCATCTTTGGAAGACAAGGAGATCAAGACCAACTTAATTTCAGCTTCTACGCTGATGCCCCAGCTACTGAGTTTGAATTGGCTCTTAAACCTGCTGAAATCAAACCGATGTCTTCTGATCATGATTGGGGTGGCTTTTTCCAGTTCATGTGCAAGAAGCCTTTGGAGGAGCCAGTGGGCTACTTAACGTAGCAGTCTTTCTAGAATATAAGGCTAAGCAAATAGCCTGTGTGTTACCACCTCGAGTGAAAATCAAATTGTTTCTAAGGCATCTTTCTGAAGGTATGAAAGTCAAGGCAAATCACAACTGATCTAGCAAACAATGTGTAAATCATATTGGTCCCGTAGGAAGGCAAAAAGGCCCTGAACATTTTATTCAGAGTATGCACAAGTCACAAAATAAGTTACATTTCAGGTAAATCTCCAATACTTATCATTAAATGTATTAAGTCCATTATGCACTACCACATCTTTGCCAAAATTCATGTTAATTGTAAAATAAATTAGAAGTTAAAAACACTTTAAAAAGTAATCCCAGTAAAGATGCACACAGCACAGTATTTCAAACACAGAGGCCTGTGCTAAAAGCTTTGTACAGTTGCACTCCTGTTGATCTTTGCGTTTTGTTACAACTTAATTCAGAGCATAGTTAAACTGGTTGGCAAACTTCTCATGCTTTCTTTGGTCCATCTGATTCATTGCTTTCACCACTCGTTTCACAGCACCTCTGCAAGAGAAACAAAAAATATATAAAGGCTCTTGTATAGATTCTGTGCAATCTCAGATTATTTTTAAGATGTTGGGGAAAAAATGAACTAAGATAAATTGCTATCAGGCCTGTGAGTAGAGGATGCCCAAGGTATTTTATTCTTCAATGGACTCCAGACTTCCCATTTTTATTAGTTGCTTTGTCTGCTTCTGGCAGAAAAGCTCAAACAGCTGAGGCTGATATTTGCAGGTATATCATCACACTGCCCCCATTCATGGAAAAGGAAGTCATCTCTCACTGCTTCTCTGCAAAGATCTCAGTGTTCTGCTGCTCTGGAAGGTATGTCAGCTAAGGGCTTTGTCTGAGGGACTCCATCCAGTTTAAGGATGTGGCACTGATTGATGTCTCCATTCACTTCTACTCTAGAAACACAGTCTGCCTGTTCTCTCACCCAAACTGGATCGTTTCAAGTCTGTAAGTCTCCACGCTGTCTCAGTCTGCCTTTCTCTGCCACTTTTGCAGATGCTGCAGGGTGTCTGGTAGAATGAGAAAAAGGCATCCACCGGGTGACGTGACCCTTTTCAGGGCTCTTCACAGCTCTGCTCCCCTGGTTACCTCTGAGGCAAGCTGACCTTTATTATAACTAGCTGTTCCCTTTAACAGCTTAACTTTAAAAGCTATTTTGAAACATCTGAAAACAGAGGATACCTCTCAATAGTGCTGCTAAATAGCAAGATTAAAGATTTTCTCAGCAGCAACTGTAATCAAAGCTAGCATTCTGAAAAAAAGAAAACCTTGGAAGTGGGTTTCTTTTAACAAAATTCTGCCAATAAAGTTAACAGAGTTAAGAAAATGTAGTCATGGTTTTGCTCTTCAAATATTGCCTAATTGGTAGGAGAAAAGTGAGCCTTTAGCAGTAGAGAGTGGCCTTGCCACTTTCATGTCATGTAGTTTTTACATTAGCACCCCTGGATTGTGTGATACTGTAAATGAAATGAGATCCCACTTTGATGATCTCTGTGCAATTTCACTTAACTTTATTGGCAGACTAGAGCCTGGGTTTATCACCTATACATTTCAAGTAATTTGGGGTTGTTATAAGGAGCCAAGGTTATCATCTTGTTTAAGGTTTCATGCTTTGAAGCACATTAAAACATGACAGGTTTGATTCCCTATGCTTGGCACTAACACACATTCGTAATCATTAGCACAGAGCAGAGTAAACCAGAAACAGCTTTTGAAAGTTAAAGCTGATATGAATTTCATATAGTTACAACAGCATGGTTTTTGACTTTAAGATCAAGTAACATGAAAATGCCACAGAAAGTGTGCTACTTTGTAATCAAAATCAACATGGATTTAGCTTTACTGTAACTACTGCATCACAAAAGGGAAAACTGAACTCAAACAAATATTGTGTCTTGGATGCTGTTCAATTCATACAATATATTTAGGGAATAACCATTGATGATTTCATATTTTTGCTTTTTTGACTTGACAACCTTCTACTATTCACCTTGCTTTGACTACTTCATTTTTAACATGTGAAACTCTGAGTAAGTGCAGCAGCTTCCCACCTGATGAAGACCAGAGCACGCTCAGACAAGTTTATGCCGCAGCCAGACCTAACCAAGACTACACATAAGAAACAGCACAAGAGAGCAGGCATATGGTGCTACTAAATGTTCTAAAACCTGATCAGCTTGTAGGGGGGTTGTGGACTCCCACTTGCATCTGAGCCAGCCTGCCTGAAGTTTTCTCATGTGTGTCTATGTAAGTCATGGACACATCTTTGTCTAAATGTTTAAATGCCAAAGAGCAGCCATTAGGATATAATGGGGGTATTTTCCATAAGTAAATTCTGTTTTAGAATGAAAAAAAAAGTAATCCCATCTGTAGACTCATAAAATTAAGCAAACACATTTCTACATGTTTCCTGCAGTTACTCAAGTTATCCGAATTAATTAGTGGTCCCTAAATAACTCTAGCTTGAAGCATTTCAGCAATGCGGGTTTACGTTTTTACTACTGTAGGTTTGGGGGTACAGAGTTAACTGACAATGTCTTGAATTTCCACACTGAGATTTGCTAGAATTTAAGCATCACATTCACAAAGCTGTTACGAGAGAGGAAGACACCCTGCAAACCACTTTGATGCCATGGCCGCAGTAGCAGCCCTGTACTACTTGACTACTTTTCTATAACGTTCTTCCTTCAGCAGAACCATGTTACTTACAAACTATGTGGAGTTTCAGAACTCCATTTACCTTGAGCCAGCAAGTTGTGTGAATGTCAAGGGCAAACTGTTGGAATATTCAATCTATCCCTTGAACGGTTATCTCAGAGAAGCCAAGCCTTCTTGCAAATAAGTAGCTATCGGTTACATTTTTGAAAAGTAAAGGTAAGGGTGCATAAATAATCTTGTGTGCATTAGTGCCTAGCCTTCAATATGTGGAAATAATGATTATTTTTGGTTCTTAACATTGCTGAGTATTTGGTGTTTTTCAATCCAAGTAGTTCACACTGTCTGCACTGGTGCTGGGAGGAAAGGGAGAAGTCTAGACACAGTGCTGTCCTGTGAGCAACGCTGTGTCAGCAAGGATCTAAATATTTTTCTTGACTGTGTTCTCAATAAAGGAGAAGAAAATGCATTGGCAGTATCTCTCTGAATAGCACAGACACAGAATTGCTGTGTATATACAGTACCGGAAAGCACTGCCCAGACCAAGCTACAGATTTAATATACACGAGAGCAAGAGAAGACACACAAGAGCAAAGAAGCCCAGGAAAGTTTTGTGGAGGTCTCTGAAAAGCTTGAAGGCAACCACGTGGGAGAAGCCAAGATTTTTGACATGCTTTTATTACAGTTCTGCTCAGGACAGCCCATTTCAGGCTTTCAAGAGGAAAAAAAACCCTTTGTTCTCACTTCATCTATGCTATTACAATGTGTCTGGTTTGTAAACTGTGTCACTCTTTCCACATCCATACAGTAGAATCCATCCATTAATACATGTTCATCCAAAGAGGACACTACAGAAATTACAGGCTAAAATAGATGAAAATTATGGTAAAAATAATAGGGAAATTTTATAAATTAGCTGCAAGTCATCCTCTAAGAAATAACCTCGGTTATCAGTACCTGCTAGTCTTTGCTCTCCAGCAGCACAAAAGGTATTTGTGCTCTGCCACTGGCAAAGGAAGCTGTTTATTGTGTAGGAACAAAAATGCCACTAAAACAAAAGGAAACGACAATTTAGCAAGCTTTAGAAAACACAAGTATCTTACTTATTGAAGACTATCTTCTCAAGCCGGGAACGGGCAGTGTTAGCCTGCTGCTTCAGGTCTGTCAGATTTGGGTATTTCTTCTTCCCTTTCTTTTTTCCTCCTTTCCCATTCGTTTTAGAAGAACCAAGATCCACTCCCGTGGCTGCTTCGACTTCTCTCATGAATTCTGGATCTCGCCACTCTGTTTATAAGAAAAACCAGGCACTTTGAAAATTCAAGCCTAAGCAGAATTTGCAGCCTTACCTAAGGTAAGGGTTCTTGTCACCCCTAGGCAAGGGCACAGTCGCTGTGCTTTAAGTTGTGTACATGAAGGGAGAGGAGGATAAAGCAGTTAGTCAAAACTGCAGACCTTGATAAAAAAGCCCTGCCAATCTGGGATCAGTATCTATTATTACCTGCTGTAGATAAAACTGTTCTGTATGAAGACTTAAGCTTTTACAGCAACACAATTTCAAGGAAAATATTCCATGCAGGAGGGCTGACTTAACTACAGCAATCATTATTTAGGAACTGAACAAAGTGCCAACAATGTAGCTGAGGAACTTATCTCCAGGAATAAATTCTGAAAAAAGCTTAAAAATGAAAAATATGGAGTTCGTCAACTTCAGAGCAGAACAGAAGGTAACAACATTGCAACATTTCTGCATTTAATTTTATTTGCTTCCAAACGTAACTGGCATCTGACATGTAATAAGTACTCTTGAATAAGACATGACCTTGTTGCCATAAGCCCAATTTTGCATCTGAAAGGATCACTCTTTCCAAGTATTCCACGCTTGATCAGATTCATTATTTAAATCACATTTCTTGACAATAGCCCAAGTGAACGTCTTTCTTCAAAACCTTGTTTTACAGTTCTATAAAATCCTTAATGCTTCAGAATCCAACCCCACTAAGTGAATTCTGATCATAGCAGTCACCACGGGAATAAGCATAAATGAATTAGACTGTAAATTTGAGGCAGCAGTTATCTTTCATCATTAGTACAGTGTCTTGCACACCAGAACAAGAATGAAAGATCAAAGCAGCAGTAAGTAAAACTGTGGCCAGAGGACAGGTCATTTTTTTCTACCTGGAGATAGCTACGTAAACTTAAGAAAATGGCACCACTTTATAAACATGTTGAGCATGTAGTTTGACAGTAATGTTGTCCACACAGCATGAAAGCCAAAATTCCTTATTTTAATAACCAGCCATTTGTCATAGAGATTCACATAAGTCAACAAACTGTAGAGACTGTAACACCAAACTTCTACTCTCACTTAACATCTTTGGGAAAACATACAGTTCTAAATGACAATGTACTTAAATGACACTTATGTACAGAGCATGACAAATACTGGAAACACTTCAAGAAGGCCAGAGGTACTGAAGAATGCAGTGCTTGGGAATACCAGAGCTATTTGCCAAGGGCTGATTAGATCAAACCTATTGGTACGATATGCAAAAGCAAAGAGGCTAAAATCCAACAACAACAACAAAAAAGCATGAGGAAAAGGGAGCTATGTAGGAACTGAGCAGGAGAATGACAGAGGGAGAAAATAGAACCTGTATACTTGATAGATCATAACACTTGAAGAGATGGGCTTCTTCGGTGGCTTTTTTTTTTTTCCCCTGGAACTGAATGAATACAGAACAGTACAATTCAGATACAGCAACGATTAATCCAAGATTAAGGAAAACTGTCTAAACAGTTTATCTCCCAGTAATAAGAAGGCGTCACAGTTTAGGAACCCAGTGAATGGAGCAATTGTTTAAACACAACGAAAAAATGCCGGCATCCAGTAGAGATGAAATGAGCATTTGAGTAAAATGAAGGAGCAATTTAAAAGCCTTTGAGAAAAATCAATAGAATGCCAGGGAAGAGCAGCCTTTTTGAGCACTGATGGGCCCCTAAAGCTCTTCATACATTGTTACTGAGTTTAGCAGCAGGGAAAAGAAAATTACACAGTTTGCAGGGGTAGGCGGGAATCAATACTGTAGTTAGTAAAGAGATGCTATTTCACATCTGACTGGCCAGCGGCCTGCCTTCACCAGCCTGTCCTGATACCTGTTTGTTAACAAGTCACTAAGGGCTGAAAAACCAGATACTCTGCAGGGTTGACACAAAAAATAGGCACTTAATTTGCTCCTGTGTGCGAACTATTGGAAGAGGATGAACACTGCAGATTAGCAGGTCAGTGTAATCCCTCCTGATTCGTTGTTTGAGGACCAAAGAGCCCAAAGCACCGTTTTGTGGACATTAGTTAGAATGACAAAATTTGTACTAATTTAAAAAAGGATATATAATATCAATGACAGTGTTGTCAAAACATAGTCATTATTATCTAAACTGTGTCATTTTTGTGTAATTGTTTTCCTCTTCAACCACTCAAGGATGAAAAGAACCACTGCAATCCAAAAAGAAAAAGATGTAGGAAGATTTTGGTAGAATTTAATTATGCAACCAATACTCCAATTTTAATGTTTGGCATTTTTCCAGCTGCCACCATTAGGAAATGATGTGGTCAGCCGTAAGACCAAAGCGCTTACGGTGGATCTCTACTTTTGCATATTCCATAGCAGTGCTGCTCAGACTTGAAGCAAAAAAGCAAAGCAAAACAAACAAAAAAAGCAATTAAAAAATAACCCAAACCCAAGCAACACCTCCCCCCCCCCTCCCCCAACTCCCAAAACCAGGAACCCAAAACAACCAACCAAAAAAAACCTTCCTAAAGGTTATTGAAAATTCAGAGGCACGGAAAAAAAAAAAAGAACGAAATAATAAGCAGTGGATACCAGTATTTAGTGACATTTGGTATACACATGGCTTTAGAAACCTTTAAGGTTTTGTCCAGTAAATTAAGCACTGTAGCTCGCTCAGTATCTCCCCAGACAAACAGGACGGACCTTTGTGTGACATCTCAGCTTAACAATGGCACTCAATAATGCAACATCGCAATGTCAACAGTGTTTTGGGACTAACATATACATCCTTGTGGGCCAGAGGTGAGAAGCCTCTAACAACACTGCGCTGACACTGTAATAAAAATAAGTATTATGTCTAGCCTAGAGCAATGGCAATTCCACAGAATAAAAAAAAAGAAATCAATATTTTTCAGCACAAGTGATTTTTCTATCAGAGTATTAGATTCCAGTTTGAAACTAGTCCCTCAAGAACACCTACTAGCTTCATTTGCTGGTTTTAGTTTGTCATAACTAAGCAGAGAACTTCATTTTTTAAGCACAGCATTTACATCTCTGGCCTGGCTTCACTATGTCAGCCCATTTCCTGTGCTGCTGGTTGGAGGTCAGCTTAGAGCACTTCACTCTACCTGGACAAGGATGGAAACTGCCTGTGAACACAGCACTTCCTCACCCACACCAAAGAGAATTGGTGAAAGGTTCATTAATATGATAGCATCATTAATACCATACGTAACTGTGAAATCCATAAACATTAGGTCAGGAAGAGTTTAAGAGCAAAATAACTGCCCCTTTCCTTAAGGGATCGTACTACAAGGTATTAAAATGATAAAGCCTAAAGGTTAGTTTAATAAAAATACAGATTATTCACCTAGAATAAATAGTTTAAAAATAGCAAAACCTAAGGCCTGCTGGGGAATTACAGAATCACAGTATGGCTTAGGTTGGAAGGACCTTAAAGATCACCGAGTTCCAACCCCTGTCACGGACTGGTTGCCAGTCACCAGAACAGACTGCCCATGGCCCCATCCAACCTGGCCCTGAATGCCTCCAGGAATGGGGCACCCACAGCCCTCTGGGCACCCTGTGCCAAGGCCTCAGCAACCTCTGACGAAAGAATTTCTTCCTAACATCTAAGTTTCTCCTCTTTTAGTTTAAAACCAGTTGCCTTTTTCCTATCACTATCAGACTGTGTAAAAAGTGTGTCCCCCTCCTGCTTATAAGCTCCCTTCAAGTACTTAATGAGTACACAATGAGGTCCCCCTGGAGCCTTCTCTTCCCCAGGCTAAGCAAGCCCAAGTCCCTCAGCCTTTCTTCATAAGGGAAAGGCTGAGTAAATAAAAGCTGTGAAAGCAAATCTGTTCCCTCCAATTATACACTATGTCTTGTTGGATAGATCTCTCTCTCTCCCATCTTCCTTTGTAGTCCATCAACTTCTAGTTGCTTCCTGGTTGCAGTCCTCCTGGGACTCTACAAAAATCTTCCTTCTGTCTGTGAGGTTTAGTTGTACTACTGGAAAAAAAAAAGTCCCTTACTCTCCTTGAAAGTCTTTCTACCTGCATACTCATTGCTTGCTGCCTTTCTCACTGCCTTTGTTCCCTACCTAACAGTTCAGAGCTTTACCTCAGCTAAAAATGGTAAAAAAAAATATCCTGGAAATTATGAGCTTTCCCTTCAAAGCGTTCTATCTGAAAGCAGCAGCTAGGATACAAGGATCAAGCCATTAGTTTTGTTATCTATCCCCGTTGTTTAAGAACAAAATAAACTACTACACAGGAAACTGTAACCAATTAAATAGCACAGGTCTTCTTGTTCCCTTCCTCAAGCCCATTCCAAATATAGTACCTACTATCAGACTAGTTAAAATGCCAATAAAGTTCTAGGTGAGGACTTCACTAATTTGGAGTACAGCAAAACAAGAACAATGATTCTTCTAAAACACAAGTCAATACAAATGAAAAGATATAAAAATAAGTTCCTGCACTGTAACAACAAAAACACTCTGCTAATATTCACAGCAGTCCTAACAATATTATTGTTACATTACATTAATCACAACTCTTAGGGACCAGCATGGTTAGAGGATTTCCTTTCCTGAAGTGTAGCTTAATTGCTTTTAATACAATGTTCTTCACAATAAAAAAATGTAATACTACTACCTGAGAAGTGTTAGGAACATTATGAGAATCACTGAAAATAAAGAACAAATGCAAAGCTAACCTTATTCTGTGTGTACATTCATTCATACTTATGAGACAAGTCAGAATCACTGCAAATGATCTGCAAATTAAAATTTGGGGATTTACATGAGAGAATGTGGCCAGGAGCAAAAGAGAAACATGATACAGTTCTGTGTATCTTAAGTTGTGTCTTCAGCAACAAAAGGATCAGCTTTTCATCCATATATTGCATCTCACCTGTTCAACTTTGTTCCGAGACTGTTATCCAATTGCAGATACTAAAAATAATATAATCCGATGTAAAATGTAAATAAATTTTAAGATATTGTAAATACTTTATACTATGTCTATGGGCGTCTGTAAAATACACATACTATGCATATTCTCAAAGTGTTTTATTCACTTCTACCTAATATTTTGATATTGTTTCCAGATGCTATGTACACACAAACCTGGCTGCGTTGCTTGCTTCTCAAAGCGCATCTTTTCTTCTCTGGCTCTGTCCTCTGCATTAATAGGAACCCCACACTCATCCCGAGGAATTATCTTTCCATGGAAAGGGCACTTGAGAAACAAAGGAAAAAAAACATCATGACTTCAGAATGACAAAATATTTACATGTTTTTCCATATAGCATGTGCCCTGATACTGGAATCGAGTGGTAAAACTCTACGTCTTGTTATAAGGCATTGGGATCCCATAAATATCACGTGTTGAACACATTCAGAATATCAAAGAAATAATCCGTGTGATATGTGTATTCGTTCTTAAGAGGCAGTACATCCTACCACCCCTCAGGGGAGTGGTAACCAGTGAGTGGTGCTCATGCTGCATCATGTTTGCTGTTTATGCTATACCCTTATCCTGTTATAGTCCCATTTAAAGTACTTTAGTGCAACCCGATCCCCTCAATCTCAGATAATACAAGAACGGGGATATTAGAATGAGGTATGTAAGTGAAGGATCTCTGCCTAGTAGGGCTTATAATTTGAGGCTGCATAGGGTACAGCTTTCACAACATTTAATTTGTGAATAATATTTTAGTCCCCAAAAACACCATGTTTCTAAAAATACTGTCAAATATGCCCTAAATTAGGAGAACTTTTCAGAGACCAACTTTCACTGCTTCACTGTCAAGTACTTCACTGTAAGAGTAATAAATATCAAATAAATACTTAAAATGAATGCCAGAAATA
This sequence comes from Gallus gallus, assembly GCF_016699485.2. Classification (NCBI taxonomy): domain Eukaryota; kingdom Metazoa; phylum Chordata; class Aves; order Galliformes; family Phasianidae; genus Gallus; species Gallus gallus. Next base: position 83,952,991 of record NC_052535.1, read on the forward strand.
TTTGAGAGTTCTTTAAACACGCACAACTTCCTTACAGAAAGAACACTTCCCACACAAAACAGACATCCACAGCAAACTTCTCCAAGTACAGCTATCATTCGATCCCTTGTGCTATATTTATAATGCAAAATAAACTCCTACAGGCATGTTTTAATGAGATCCTCTCCATTTAGGATATAATGTCCACATATATCCTGGAAATCTACTTGGTGCTCACCTTAATCCGATCTTGTCTTTCGCACAGACTTCCATCAGGCATTGGTGCTCGACATCTATGCTTCACTGGTTCAAACTTGCCAGCAAATGTTATATATCTGGTTTTTAACATTTCGGTTATTTCTTTATTTTCTACCTCTTCCTCTACTTCACTGGGTGCCCAAAATCGATGCTCGGAAGTAAATCTGGGAAAACAATGCAAAAGTGATTTGTTTGTAGATAAGTTGTGCCTTCCCCAGCCAAGCGTGCTGAGCCACCTGGATCAAACATAAGCTCAGTGTGTAAGAAAGCATAGAGATACCAGCATAATCCTGAGTAAAATTACATGTAAAAGGAGGGGAAGCCTTAACGGAGTTAAAAAAAAAAAAAAAAAAGCTAGAGTCTTAAGAAAGAGTAGTAGATTCCTCTTATGAAGATAGTTTTGAAAATATCACCAAAGCCTGTCTGGTATTGATTTCTCTTTAACCTGTTCATCTATTGCCAGTCTTAGCTCTAGCAGGTGATTTGGCATTCAGAGGCAGTCATTCAATATGCAGTTTCAGTGAATAACTTTGTAATTCTATGGTTAATACCCTTCATAACAAAATACTTCTATAGTGGAACACACAAGATAGATCAGGGAGGAAACAGCTTGATCTTAACTTGTCTGATCTTATTCCTGGCAGCTGCACTCCTGTAGCAGCAGAGAAGCAGAAGCTGATACAAGAGCATCTTGTGACATACTGAGACCCATCAGCTGAGCCTCAGAGATTCTTCTAGGTTCAGTAGGCTGTTCTTCTGCACAGTGTTAGTAACACTGAGAAAATTATGGGGTGTTCCTCTAGGAAACTAAGCAAATTCATTGAGAATGTATTTTAAAACGTGAGGTCTTACCTGTATCTACAAACATATACAAATATACTCCTTGTTATTGTACTACAGATATGATTAGTACCACATCAATAGATGTGGGGAATGGGAGAGAAGGGAAACAAGGACCCTGGAGACCCTGTAACATTTTAGAATTTTCTTAATAGTACAAATCAAATTCATTCTAGTCACTCTAGGCCGACAAACAGGCAACCTCAGAGAGCAATTACCTGACTCGTTTCAGATGTCAGCCTCAGGATGCAATGATTATACCTCTGACAGTATATCATACTGCTGGTGACTTTGCCTTTTGTGGATGGCAGACGTATATATGTGAAAACTGGATTTCCCATTGCAATGGGAAATCAGCAAAGTATACAAGCCAACAGTTTAACAAAGACTTCAGGGGAGCTGAAGAGTTAGGGTGAATTTTATCTAAGCAAGTTTTCAGCAAATGACATGTAACAGTAAATGGAAGAAACTCATCTGAATCAAGCAATCCGTAACAGATATAGCCACTGTTTTTAATGCACTAGCTCACCATTTAAAATTATGTCATCAGATCACAGCTAGGTTAAGAGATTAAGTAATTCTGAAGCCATTCTATGGTTTGCCAAATCATGAGGGAAAAAAATGTTCAATAAGGAGAATCCTCGTTAAAGAGATTCCTCCCGTCCAACAATTTTGTCATCACACCTACCTCATTTGTGCCAGAAAAATTCTAACCTGCCATATACTATACAGTCAAGAGGAAAATCTATTAATATTTTTACTTCTTCCTGTTACAGTCTATATTCCACGAATCTGAAGGGAATTAAAACTATGTTTTCCTCTATAGAGCATTGATTAGTGTTTGGAACTGGACTTTAAGGACCGAATCCTACACATTCAAACACGCTATTATTACCATATACAATACTTCCTCTCCACATTCATTGCAGTGGAGAAAAGAATAAAGTGGTGCTAAACCCCAACATTTTCAGATTTCCTATTGTTATAATTTAAGCAACATTTTGAAAAGGAAAAACTCAAGAACTTTGCATGACAGAAGAGAGATGAGTAGAGGAACAGATCATCACCCTACTGAATGTTATTGATCTAAACAAATAACAGGTATAAAATTTCCATTAAATCCTCTATCAACACAATAGGAGATATAAATGACAAGCCACAGTTAAGAGGAATCTGAAAGAAAGTCCAGCTATTTGAAACATTGTTCTCTTTCCACACATTCATTCAAAATTTATTACTAATGGGAAGCCTAGCAAAAACTTGGGTAAATATCAATTCTAAAGCAGTGTGATGTACACAGAGATCCTCAAGCAAGTAGTAAACGAGCTAACTCAAGTATCAGAAACAGGCTAGGGTGAGCTGTACCAGCTCATTTGCTCTCAGCCTATGAGCAATCACCCTAAGATCTCTAACTCGAGGAAGAGGTAGATCAGTCTGGAAGGCACATGCTTTCCAAAACCAGTTGGTTAAGCTAGCACAGTAATCTCTACACAGTAGAACAATCTTATGAACAGTTCTTAACTTAATTGGTGTTGCAAGTGAAGGCTGAAGTGGGAAAAATAGTACAGCCCGAACTGTGGGTTACAGTAACACATGGTTACGTTCACCAGCTCAAGATGATTTGGAAAACCATCTTTCTCACAGCAAGTCTTACAACCTACATTTTAAAGTGTTAATTTCTCATACATGCTGTTGTGAAGTGTAGTGTTAAATAAGTGAAGGGGAAAGACTGCCACTTCAGATTTAAAAGATTCAAATCCCATACACACTCCATTGTTGTCTACTGTTGGTAGACTACTGTGGCTTTTTTCTAGCATCTCTGTAAGACAGAGAAGTTGAAGGAGTTGGTCAATGACTGTTTTACTTTTTCAATAAATACGTTTTACATCCAAGGGTCAATGGTATTGTGTGTGCAGGATTACTTAAATTATCTTTGGTTAGATTGGCATATCTGTAGTTATAGACCATAAGGTTCAGAAGTATGCCCTCTATTTTATTGAGAAGCATAAAAATAAAACAGTACAGCACAAGGCAGACAGGCAGTGAAATATGCTTTTGATTTCACTTATGACTTGAATAACTCATTTGCAATGTAAAATAAGGCCTTACTACCTTTTTGGCATCATCAAAGTCAAATGCTTCTTAAAGCCTTGCTGAAATCTTAACCAGTTTATAGGCTGGTTACACCTAACCAGACAAAAATCAAAGCTTGGAGTATCTGTTAAAGCACTATTATGTATCAAATTTCACTGACTTTCAATAATTTAAAATATATTCAGCACCTTATATCAAGTACAGGAGCCAATCTTTCTTCTTTTTCCTTTGCTCAGGAAGGAATATACTGAGAGGGTATTATCCTGAAAAGGCACTGGCAACCAGCAAATTAGGCTGATTTCCACAGGGTGAACATTTTCCTAGCTATTGTGAAGAAGTGAAATAAAGAAGAATAATGTTACATGAAACACTGGCAGGGAAGAACAACCTGTCATGAAAACCAGCGTTCCTCAGTTTCCAATGAATGATGGTACTGTCCTCGGGTTCACACTGCAGCACCATTTACAGTTTGTTCATATACCATCGTTACTCTAGTCTACATTATGATTACAGAGTTTTTAATTTATTCGCTTTGGTAAGGAAACAAACTAAGTTAAAATAGCACTGCTGAGAACACACAAGTTTGATTTGCAAGCCAGTCAGTGCTTTTTGCCATTTTCTAGCTAAGCATGGTACACACTGATAGGAAATTCCTGGTGGACTTAAATGGAATTTATACACAGAGTAAAGACTTTGCAGCCCAACATTCATATAAAAATACTAGTACTAAAAATGGGCTTTAAAAACAAACGGCTAGAAATAAGTTCTGAAGCATACCTACAATCTGCTCCCCCAGCATTGCTAGAGCTTTTCTCAAACCAGCAGTGCTTCATCTCTAAAGAACACAGAACCTTCCCAGACAAGGGACAAGCGAGAGATCAAAATACAAATCCTGCAACTGCCACTTATTCCTTGTGTGACTGAACAAGCATTTCAGTTTCCTCAGTTACCACTCTGTACAGTCAGGAAAAATACCTGACACCAACCTTGTCTTCCTCCTACCTTGTCTGTTATTTATTTAGACTGTGAAGTCTTCAGCAGAGGGATTGCCTATTATGGACCTGCAGAATACTTTGCATAATAAAGTACCAATTTAAATTGAAGTGCTGCCATAATGCAAGTAATACACAAACATGAAAAGAGCAGAAAAAAATGTGCTTTGAAGCATCAAAGGATATTTAATTAGTACCACAACTTCTCAAAACAAATACCCTTTTGAGGTAGAATTTCTGACTTTGTTTATGGGTCCCACAACACAAGGGAAAGAAGAAAAGTAATTATCAAAAGAAATAGCAGTCACCCCACTGTGTGACCTCTGAGTACAAGTAAATCTATGTATTTGTTTAATTTATCTTAAAAGAGAAAGAACATTTACTTGAGAATCTTCCCAGCACTTGGCTGATCCTGTCCCCAGTAGTGAAGATCTAACCCAAAAGGCATGAGGGGAGCTTTAGCTCTTTCCTCTTCTAGTTTTCTTCTCTTACTGTCAGGCTCTTCCAAAGCTGCTGGCTCAGTAGTTGCAGACTCACTGGAGTAAAACAATGAAAAGTCAAGAGAGAACAACAATGACCACAAGTTTTTCCTCTGTTTTCATATCAACCCTAACGTTAACTTAGATCTAGGACTACGACTGCCTTTACAGTCTTGTTTTTTTTCCCCTCCTCCCATCCCAAAGGATACACTGAGGCCATTCACACCAAATTAAACCTAAACCAAGTGATTAGTAAAATATTCCTTAAGAGTCCAAAGCAATCACTAACAAACTCCCAAATTTTAAGCAGTAAATATACATCTGAGCAAAATAGTTGTACCTTTAAAATGGAAACAAGACAGCCTGAACCTTTAGTATGCTCAGTTTCTGCAATCTTTCTGCTTTCTTTATTAATAAAAACAAGTAAGACCAAGGGGTTCCTATGGATCCTAAGAATTTGAATAAAAATAACCTGGCCTGTGGAGGTGTTAACTTTGGTAGTTTGTCTCTGATAAGCTTCAGTGTTGCAGCTGCACAGGTTGGATCGAGTTCATCTTCATTCCTGTTCAGCCGGGCACAGGAGCTGAGCGGAGTTGGTCCTGCAGGGGCCTTCCTTGCTGGTGCTTTTGGTGGTGACTGGGGCTCAAGGCCTGAAAAATAAATCAGTGATGAGCAGAGGGTTCATTTCCCCTACCCTCCACACTGCTTTTTTTTTTAGCAGGGCTAAAGCAGATCATAACGCCATTACTTGTAAAGGGGCTGTCTTTTCAATTCACATTAGATATCAATCCCATTCATAGACAGTGGTATTTCTGCCTGCAACATTTTCTTATTTTGAAACAGAATACTGAGTAGCTAACTACAGCAAGCCAACTTTTAAATTCTTGTGACATCATGTGACAGCAAAGAATGACATTACTTGGTCTAGAAAAAAAAGGGATTTTAATATATGTTACCTTCAAATGTGATACTGCTTTCTGTATGCAGGTTTCCAGTGTCACAGTAGCTTACTAACACGTCATTTCTATACTCAAGGTTACATCAAGGTAAAGTGGAAGCAAGGAGCTATTACACTGTATCAAATAACAATTCAGTTTCAGTTCCTAAATACATCCCCAAACAGAATCATCTAGAGAACTTCCTTCTTTCACAGATACTAAAATACACAACGTGTGAAGATAAACCATCTAAGAAGCACAGCAGTACAGCCACAGAGTACTCTGAAGGGACAATAAACACATGAGTGACACCTGAGGAACAAACCCACTGCGAGGCAGCTTCAGGCAGAGTTCAGCAGCAGCAGCTCAGTGGTGGGGCGACTTAATCACTTTATACAGCTCGATTAGCCAGTCGGTATGGACTGTAATGATGCAATTAAACAGACCAAGCAGTTGAATAGCACATGCTGCTACCAGCTGAACTAGAGAAGCAACTCTATTAGCTGGCAGCAGTAACAAGAACTTTTCAGCCAACAGCAGCTGAAATGGGGAGATGTGATCCCTCACACCGATGTAACAGAAAATATTTTCCCTTCCAGGATGCTTTTTCATAAAAGAAGAGATTGAAATGACATCTACCCAAAAAATATCAACCAGAAGTAGTCATAGTTTCAGACCAAAGTTTTGAGTGAAACACCTCAGCCATCTTAGGAAAAAGAAACCTGCATTCACCCAACAAGTTTCAGCCACTGTTGATCTGGGATGTTCCTTCTGTCTCTTCCTTCTGTTCACTTCCAGCAAGCAAAGCCCTCAGCCCTGAAGCTGTATCTATAAGTAATCTTGCTTTGCTTTACTTAGTCATCAAATATTTCAGAAGATAACAACTAGAAAAGGAAAAGTTCACATGGTATTTGCCAGAGACCATCTAGGTGTACATCCCAAAATATGTTAGAGGAGATATGCAAGGCCAACTGCATGCTTCCTTTCCCTTAAATATCTGCAATAACAAAATACATACTGAGCATATCCTGTACACCACTTAATCATCAGTAATTAAACATTTCATAACTTGAGACCATGAGGCCAAACTCTTCAGCAAACCTCAAGTGTGACAACAGAACACAGGGATGGACCTTACCCATACTGTCCTGTGAAAGCCTTGCAGGCCGGCCAGCTGCAGACAGACACGGCCTTCTCACAGCTGGTGATGCCACTGATGAGCATACCAATGCTCCTTCCTTAATCAGTCATCCTCACATCACCTCCTCTAATGAAAGCAAAGAATGCGTCACGTTCACTTTGCTACCTAACTTCGCTTCCCAAACTCAATAAGGCTTTAAAGAAATGATCTCCTGATGTTTATTAGGCTGTAGACTTGCCATTCATAAGGGTTGATGGAACCTCCACAGAAGTGTTTTGTCTCAAAACTTAACATTTCACTGAAGGGAATAAGCTTGAATGTATTTAACAGGTAAGGTGGAAGGATAGGACTGCATCTCAGCTTCTGTCATCGTGTGAAAGGCAAAAAGCCCTTCTAGGGTGCTTTGTATCAAAATGATCAAAGTGAGACAGAATTAACCCGAAAGACTCTGTCAGGATTTAGATGAGCAAACTTCCCTCTGTGTTAAAAACCATTACAAGTAAACACAACCTTTGGCGTGAACAAGGTTAGCTCAGAAAAAATATGTGGCAGACTGTATCTGTAATGTAGAATTGCTTAGATTGTATCTAGCACTTAAAATGACTTTTGTTTTGTTTTTGTTAAGGAACAAGAATCTTTCTGCAAAGGATTGTTTAAAGCAAAGGCTTTCAGAGCATGAGTACTCTGTATATAGATAATCTTTAAATCAAAGCTAACAGGTGTGCATCTCTCACCACATCTCGATTCCTCTTCAGAGAGATATGTGCCCATACACCAGAAGTTCTCAGACAACCCTAGCTCCATTCAATTTTTTTCCTGTCATATGTATGGAAGCACAGTTGCCCACTCACTAATGCACTGATTTTGTTCAGCAGGGGACAGCAGAGGCACAGAGAGAGATAAATGGACAAGTTGACAATTAGATAAAATCACACTCAAAAGATCGATACAAGAATTCTTAAGAGCTACAAGAAAAACTATTTTTCCCATTGATTTCTTATTTTAAACCATTAACAGCAAAACAGCTAAAAGTAAATACATCGCCACGCCGCTAACACCACCCCGACCGTGGATTGTTTTAATCTGTTTATAAAATTAGTTCTTGCTAACGAGATGAAGAGCCACCATGCAGACACTGCCATCTCAATGGTGCCCAATGTCAGGGTGGGTTTTTCTGTTGCTTTGTTTTTAATGCATGGATGGAATTAAGTGCAGCTTTACAAGTAAAATTCCTCTTAAGAATTCTGCTGTTCTGTGTATTTATTAACACGAGCACAGTACCTGGCTTCAAACTGTCCCACTGGCAGCTTTTAGAAAGAATCATAAAAATGTTTAAGTCCCCTTTTTTGTTTAAATTGACCAAATGGCATCTATTTGCTTGAAGCAATAAAGTAGAGCGTATTCACAAGACAAATCGATAGAAGGAAAGAGAGAGGCTGGGGTTTCAGCCGAAGTTAGGCTGCTGAATGCTGACATTATTGATTTTAGCTAGTTCAGCTGGCCTTGTAATTAAAATGTAAATTTGAGAAAGAGATTACGTCCTGACAGAAATGGTGGGATTAGGGGAGATAAAAGCCCCTCAGTGAAAATTTAGAGAAAGAGCAAGCATGGGTTTCCTCAGCTGTGTGGATTTAGACGAAATCTAGCTACTCCACATTCACTTCAGTTTAATTGAAAGAACGGAGACAGAATATAAACAAGTATTACAGACTTCAACTTTCCTGAAAAAATACAGTAATTTTTGTTTCCTATTTGTTGAATCTTAGGCCATATGCGCGTGATTTGTATTGGTAGAGACACATTCCAAAACTAGCAGGAAAATTCGGGGACAATATTTATGTGCTGTGCTCATAATGAAAAATCCTGCATGTATTTTTCACGCAGAGGGTGGTGACACACTGGAACAGGTTGCCCAAGGAGGCTGTGGATGCCCCATCCCTGCAGGCATTCAAGGCCAGGCTGGATGTGGCTCTGGGCAGCCTGGGCTGGTGGTTGGCAACCCTGCACATAGCAGGGGGTTGAAACTGGATGAGCATTGTGGTCCTTTTCAACCAGCTTTTTGGGACAGCTTCCAAATAACTCAAGGTTTCAGATCAGTTCTGCTGTCCCTCTTGCACAAACACGTGCATGAACAAAATTAACATAGGTAATGATGTGGTAGGAAAATTTCATTATCTCTGAAGGTGCTGTTACTCATATAGGATGAGGCTTTGAATTATGTAAGCAATCCCTGACAGATAACTGATGCTTATGGTACCATTACTAATTAAAGGCACTCTAAAGTGAGAAAAAACAATTAGAAAAATAGCTGCTATGAACAAAATCTAAAAAGCATTCATACAGGGTAACAGAGATTAAAGCATTTATCATTTATTGTGATTGGAAACTTCCTCCTTAACCTTAAAATTGAGTAGCAGATCCAGTTTTTTATCCTACTCAAACACCACTAAACAAATTGCTGTCAGCAGCTGCTCAGGGAGGATGCTAAAATGCCAGAGGTGCTTTCAGCAAATGTTCTCCCAACACAGGTAAACCACGCACACAACCCAAGGGAACTTATCTTATGGTCAGCTGCACACTAATGTATGTAAATAATGCTTTGAAAAAGTTGTTGAGGGGAGCTGATAATCATAGGTTTCAAAGAGCTAAAAGAGATGCCTCAGCAGCCCTGTACTGCATGTACGTTATTTATATGTAGCCAAAACTTTTAGAATTCTGCTTTGGAAATCCAAATTAAAGGAAAAGAGTAACAAATGTTTGTTAACTACATAAGTTTGTTAACATCACATACAGAATTTTGTTTGCCTTATCGGAATTACAGGCTACGTTAATTTGCTATAACAACAATCCTCATTAATTAACCCTATTTACCGATGTTTTAAAATCATAGTTAAGAATCAGAATAAATCTGAACAGGAGCACTCAGATTAAAACCTTTCTATTCCTCACATCCTGATCTTTTACACTTCATTGTTCTGCAGTCTCTGCCCATTGCACAGCTCGTGTGAAGCACACCAATACTGCAAAACAACTCAGAAGTGTTATCTGCATCCTGTACAGTCACCATTCGTTTCTAAGAACTTCAGCAGGAATCACACATACCCCATGTCTTGTCAGATCTCCCATTAAACTTATTTACATGGAACGAACTTGCTTGAGAGTGAGGAAGGGTTTGCAAGACTTACCAATTCAGATGCATCAGAAGAAACATCTACAATAAATACTTCTATATGAACGTACAAGTATTTTTTTGAAATGGTTTTCTTCCATGAATGTGCAGTCATCTTCATTTCAGATGCTGCATTACAAAAGTTTTACTGCTACATATAAGTAGGACATGTGTTTGCCTGTATACAGATACAAAACATACTAGTATAATGAGGCAAACTCACCTGTAAACTTGTAATTACATATGCCTAATGTTGTATCTGCTAGGAAAAATCGAGACTGTTCACTACATATTTGATGATAGCAGATCAGGGCTAGGATCCTAACTTCATTGCTGATTCTATTACCTATACATTTACAGCAAAGCAATGCATATTATTTCAAACATGTAAGAAATATGTTCGATTTAAAGTATTACAATATTGGTGTTATTCTAAGTAGTAGGGTCCTGTTTAGGGAGAGAAATGAAACTGTGCAAACTGCATTTTTTACATTTGGGAAAGAGGAACCCAAACTTCACAGATTACTGAAAGTTGAGGATAACTAAATACTGTTTGTCCTTCCCTCACAAAACCTGACCTGAGTTTTCCCCATAAAGAAATCAAGTAATACCCAGAAGTCCTTGTTTAGCCTAACAAGAAGTAGCACGAAACAATCACAGTGACAGTGTAGTTCCAGTTCTCAAATTCAATTTCCAAAGAGCTGTGCTTTGCACACTATGAAGCCTGTGGGTTTATTTCCCCATGGTCTGTTCTGAAGCTGTTCCTCCATGCAAAACTCCATGTTCTTCACCTGTTAGAAGAATTCCCTCAGGAGGCTCAGATCAACACCCTTCCCCAGATAAACTCACCTTCTAATCCGTATGAAGCACAGTAACTTGCTCATGACACGAGCTGTCATACTGACCCTCCATCTGTGTTCCCTTACTTTCACTGACTCATCCTGCACTTAAATCTTCTCCATGATCATTGCCATGAAAATTAAGCTCTCTGCCATAGAAGCCCAGGCTTGATCAAAGTTATATCATTTTATAAAACCATCACAAAATGGTTTTCAGTAAGTTTTGCAAATACCCCCAGGGACCCATAGTTCTGGGGACAGAAAGACTAAACTTTTTCTGAAAGAATAAGCAGTAAAAACAAGCCTTTCACTCAGTATTTCAGATCCATTTAGGTGCTGTATTTGGAGATGTAAACTCAACACTAGAGGCACAGGGTTTGTGCCTTTTCCCCATGACTTCCAGATTTTCATGTGTACCAATAAAAACATGGACTGGAAGAATATGCAGCTGTAGAATCAACGAGTGAGCATCCTCTGTGAGGTGTTCCAGCACAACAACACCCTCCAAGCAAAACATTTCTTCCTAACTTTGTTAGTACTTTATCCCTCCTCGATGCTTGCTTTTAAGTAAAGAACACCTCACCTTTTAAGTAGTTGGCATACACACACAAGTGGAAGTTACTCATCAACAGACGAGAACCAGAGCAACCCTATGATATAGTTTTTCCATAGCATTCTTTTTCAGTCCAGCACTTCTCTTTAACAGCACAAGACATGAAGAGGGCTCTGTAGCACCACGGGATGGCTGGTCTCTTGCCTGTTGCAGACATCAGGTGCAAGTGTAAATAAGGATTATACAAATGGGAGGTCATTAAAAGTCTGGTAATGCTAATTTGGCATGACACCCTTAATGGGTTATATCTTCATACTTCAGTTATCTAATCACTTAAATTCTTTTAACAAATTTACATTTAATCACACAAATGGAAATTCAAATTGACTTGTTTAATTCTCTCTCCACCCAAACTGCACCCATCCTCAGTTCATCTATTAAATATCACCATCCTTTCGGGGATCAACTCCATGCACATACATACACTCAAAGGTATTGCATTTGTTCCTGGCATACAAAACCTCCTGTGTCTAAGTATCATTTTTCACAAATTCAGATCTCACGAGAACCACAACTGCCTGCATGTATTATCAGAAACAGCACCTGGACTTGTAATGCACCTTGTTGGTAGGATACTTCCATTTTCCCAAGAGAAGTGAAGGAAAATAAAAGTGATTTTGAAATCAATAATCTTAATGATTCTATGATTCTACGTGATATTTCAATCAATTTGGATGACCAGGAGGTTTTACAGCTTTTTCTGAGAAGCTGTTCACTTTTCCTGGTTTGTTCAGGTAAAGTAACGCAAGAAAAATGCTTTGAATTGTTCACATCTTCTCCATAGCACTGAGAATTTATTTTGCATGAAAGATCTGGTGCTGCAATTAAGGCTGCTGTTTTAGCTTAGAATCCTCACAAACTAAACATGAACTAACAACACGTAGCAAAAAAACAACTGGATTACATTAAGATAACTCTAAAGTCGCCCCTATAACTACAGTCAAACAGGGAAGACATTCAATTCGATATGTGGCCATCTAACATACCCAACTCTCCATGGTAATACACTGTATTTAAATCAATACATTCTTGTGTATTTTGATAATGCACTTTTCTAAACAAAAAAAACTGGCCAACAGGATGCTTACTTTGTTTTTGCTTGTGGAAAGTACATGCAGAAGTCAGCTCAGGAGCAAGCACAGCTCTCAGTTTTACTCATGCAGACCAGAAGTAATTGCATAAAAGTCATTTTGCTTATGCAGAAGCTATATGCTGGCTCCTGAAATAGATTTTGAATTAGAAAATGACAAGTTGGACCAAGAAAAGCAAAGAACTGCCTGGATAGATACTCCTTCCTGAACTGGGAGCTTAGGTAATAACTTTTGATGACAGCAAGAAAACCTGAACGCCTTCAGAAATACCAGGAATGATTCATTTCATTCAAAATGCCATTTTCAACAAATACCTGATAAAGAACAACCAACCGTGACCATTAGTTCCCGCATAACTGCAAGCATATAAACTGAGAGATAGGTAACATTTTCTGATTGGGTTCTTCACTATAAGATGTATTCCTATCAGCGATAGTTTAAACAGGCCAGGCTGGATGGGGCCCTGGGCAGCCTGGTTTAGTATTAAATGTGGAGGGTGGCAGCCCTGCCTGTGGTGGCGAGGGGGGGAGGTTGGAGCTTCATGATCCTTGAGGTCCCTTCCAACCCAAGCCATTCTGTGATTCTATGGTTCTATGAAATAGAAATTGGGAATTCTTTTAAAGCATTTTACATACATTTAAAAAATATCCTGGAATAGCAGGAGTGCTACTGGGAGATGAATGGACAGTAAGTTATGGTAGGCTTGTAATAACTAAACTCATTTGCTCATTTGTTATAATCAACAATGTTTTATGACTCTCCTTAATTATACGTACATAAAAAACTTCTCATAGCTATCTGGAAGGCTGCTAGCCCCTTCTTACATTATACTCTTTCTTGTTGTTGTTGCCATTCCCACTGTTAGCAATAATGAGAACTTACTCAGTGTTCATTGCATGACTAAGGTAGTTAGGACAGCCAACATGTGCTGTTAACATTCTTCTCAAAGAAGTGTATCTTCTTAGCATAAAGGAAAGAAGAGAAGCTGCTCAGTTGCTGTGTGTGTGTGTGTGTGTCCTACAGCCTTTCACCACTGCCCTGTGATCACTTTCAATGAATACACCCAGCTCCTATTCCACTCTCCAACCCCAGTGCTATCTCAACACACCCAGCTTCTCAGCACACCATCTTTCCCAACTATTGGTTGGACAAAGTACGTGCCTGTAGATTGTGTCAAGCAACACACATATACTAAGAGTCAAACCAAGCAACATTGCTCACCAGGGCAATAGCTTAATCTCAGTTCTCCATATGCAGTAGATATGCTGCACACTTTTTAGAGGTACAGAGAAACAAAGATATTCACCTTTAAATCAAGCCCTTGGGTGGGGAAAACAGACAGGTGTGCAGCCTGCACAGGCCTTATGTCCAAGGGTACCGAGATGTCTTCATACGTTAAATCTAGATATGTTAAAACAGACTGAGTGCCTAGCAGGATGTCACACCAGGAGATGTCCTGAAGCTGACTGCAGTCACTACAGGTTATCATTACTGAAAATCTTTTGCTGTCTGTAACCAAATTTGGTAGCAGAAGACAACAGAATGGTCACTTGAGACACATTGTCTTGGGTTTACACAGACACACACACCCTCGTTTCACCAAAAAGATGCATTTGACACATACAGAAAAGAGCTAGAGCCTGAATTTTATGATGTAAACTGCAGATAAGTGAAAAATAAGCATGAACAGGATTGAAAAAGGGAACACAGCACCAGCCTTACACAACCACCTATGGAGAAATGTACAAGCAAGAAACTTACTGTAATGTCCAAGGTTTTTTTTTTTTTTTTTTAACTCTATCATGATGACAGCTACCCTCTTCTCTACAACAAACTGAAATCTTCTGAATCTTAAAACAAAATGCTACACAGAGCTGCAAATCTGCAGACACTGAACCAGTCAGACATACAAAGGACAAGGAGTAGTGCACAGAAATTAAACTGAGATGAACATTCCTCAGTTACTCCTCACTCAATTTCACAGAAACACATTAATATATATATATATATTATATAAATAATCTTTAGAATGAACACATTAAAAGGCTTGCATCATTTAAACAAAGCAGACAAGACCAAGATTATATTTTGTCTTCTGGTACGTGCTTAAGCTAAAATTCTCTGCTCAAAGGCTGAGCTCCTTTTAATGTCTTGTGATAGCAATACCCAACAACAAGCCTAATTTCAGAGCTGTAAGTTGGCTACTCCATGGGAGGAAGCAGCTGTGCGTCTCCAACTGCCTTTAATGCTATTAATTAAGAGAGAAAACTTATCCCATCTCACCAGACTGTTAGCAATATTTCTAATATTCAGGTCCTTTACTTTGCAGTCCCTCCATTCCCCGTGTTTAGGGCACATGCAGACATACACAGTGCTGCTTCTGGCTCTAAACTACAACGGGACACAATGGAACAAAATTAGCTTCAAGTCTCAGTTGGTCTTGCTCCTGGAAAGTATTTGTTTATCTAGAGCCAATTGCTGCTCCCCTTTCGATGTAACGACTTCCTCATAGCAGCCAGAGAGATTACCCACACCACTGATCGCTTTATTACTTCATAATGGCTGTTTATTTACTTTAGTGCAGCAGTAACATGCAAGGATAAAGCCTTTCACAGCTGGGCAAACTCACCATATTCCTTACGCAGGTGGTCTGGAATGTGGGGCTCATAACCTTCCTTCTCAGGGACCTCCACAAAGTCATCTTCATCATCATCGTCATCATCACCATCATCTGAAGCTTTCATCTACAGAGATTATTATTATTTTTTTTAAATGTAAAGACAGCTTTTCATTTCCCTTTACACTGCATATATTTCACAGATATCATGATAGCCCTACTGAGGCTCTCTGTGTCAAAAGTATTTCCCTAATTATGTATTTAATCTTCATCTAAGATTAGAACTTTGGTTAACATTTTATCTTTAAAGCCATACTTTATCCTAAGGGCTTCTTTAAAGACCCTTTTATCCATTACAACAGATGCAGTTGCTGAAGCTTGAGAAAGTGTGGAATTAGAAAATAAAACCAAAAATCTTAGAATAACATGAAGGTTTTGACTTAATGAGCAGATTAAAGCCTTATCTCTTCTTCTTTGTTTGATTTTACTCATACAGCTACCCTCAAATAGTCCATGGCATGTTACCTACTATCACAAAGTTTAAGGGTTCATAAACAGAGCAGACAAATGGGACAGAAGCCTGATGGACTGGATGGCTAACACTGACCAAAGTCAGAACACGCAGCTACATCTGTATGCTAGTGTTTCACTGGGTTGCTTTGCAGCAGCACTAACAACACTGACAGTACAAATTCATACACACAAAACCTAAAAAACAAGAAGTTTTCAAACATCCTTGACAAGCTGGAATATAAAAATGGAGTTTCTACCAATTAACCAGATCAATTAATGCACATAAGTGGCTTCCTACATTTCATTTCAGCCAGCTACTACTGTATATGGCCAAGCAAGCCTCTACACTTTGTTTTAAGTTTGTTCCACTCCTGAAAATGATTTATTTCTGCTACAGTACGTGAAAGGTACAAGAATCCATGAGACTTCAAATCATGTAGTTCTGTACTATCAGAACTACACATATGAAATAGCAAGTGTTGCCTACATTAAAAGGCACCTGTGCTGAAGATCTTGTCCAAAAATATATAAACACCACCATGATTTGCACATTATTGTATGCTTCCCATGCACTTTTATAAGTTGAGGATGCAATAAGGGAGTATTAACAAAAAGCAACCTTTCCACAGAGCTCTCTATCACTTATTTCAACTTCACTGCAACAAGCCAAAGCTATGGATAAGGAATTGCATCACTTTTACTATTTTCAGCCGTGTTTTTGCTTCTCCTGCCACACCTGACTCACGTTGATATTCATATCAACTATTCATGGAACACACACAGGAGGATACCACAGGTTTTGCCTGCAGCAGAATTTTCCCAATTTAATTCACTACTCTAATCGTGTGTCACAGCTGAGTTCCTTCAAATCATACATATACTCTGAATCAGAAAAACTAGAAACCAATTTGATTTATTGAACATATTTTAAAAATAAAAATCAGCACTTCTTCTCCAGTATTACTTGCAAGCTGGATTGAAACTCATTTCTAATAAGCAAAGATAATTGATATTAATATGCACTTGTAATGAAAGGATGGCACAAGGTTCAAGTATGATTCTTCCTTTTCTTTAAAAAAAAAAGAAGACTTGGATCTAAAAAAGATCTGCAGTTCCAGGTGGAATGAAAAAGGAAAAAGAAAACAAGATTTACTCTCTTGAAGAACAGAGCACATTTACCAGACCACACCACCACACACAGAGAATATCTAAGCAGTCTTTATTTTAAAATAAAGTCCCAGCATAACCATGTTTGAAAGAAGCCTGCTGCCAAAGACAAGCAGCACCCACAACACAGCCCCATGATCACTACCTCCCATTGGCAGACAGGGATTTGCTGGGCTACGTGGAGGATTCCACATCCTCGCTTACTTTGAGTGCCACTGCATCGTTTCTTCTCATCTAAAGGAAGGATGCAATTCAGGCCCTACCTGGCATGGCCAAGACAGACATGTGCTGAATCTGATCTCCAGCAGAAATCAAAACAGAATTCTAATGAAAAAGAAAAAAAAAAAAGGGTGAAATATTCTACCACTAAAACTTGCAAAGGCACAACATGAGAAAGAAGAGCATCTGGTAATTTAATGACGTTTGGCAATAACACCCATTACTATGTCTCCAGCTAGAAACACGGCAACATTTAATTCTCCATATGCAGGTTCCACTTCTCATTTAGATATTAAAAAAAGATCAAACCAAGCCCAAACTTGCAATGGATGACCTTAGCCTACAGCTTTGTTCCGTGGTGTAAAAGCAGAACAACTTTCACCCTACACTGTTATTTTCTGTTTTACATTTCCCTAGCTTTTACTTAGTAGTCTGTATACGCCTCAACAGCAACAAGTATAAGGAACTGAGAAATAATGACAAACTAGCAGAAGAAAACTCAATTCAGATGGAGCACTTAGCTTAGTAGACCTGAGGTATCTGCAAGGATAATATAAACATTCGAGTGCATGGCAATCTGAGAGGATCAGAAAGTATCCACAAGAATTCTATCTGTAGCTGAAATTCCCTCTTACTTTTTCCACGTGCTATTGGAGACACAGATCTCCATACATCATATACTAAAATACAGTGTGCTTTGCTAACCCCTACTTGAAAACTGCATTGGAAGCAACTTTCCTGTATTACCTGCATGCTCTCAAACTTTAAAGCACGTGAACAGCCCGACGGAGAGAAGGCATAATCAGATGCAAATTCACTTTGTTTAGGTATAATCCATGAACTGTGCATTCAAGTACTATAGAAAACATTAATCATAGGAAACTGTAATTTTTGTTATCAGTCTAACACTAATCAAAAGGGAAACCTGTCACTGCCGCTGACCTGTGAAACGTCCCAATTATACTCTGCGGAAATGACAGGAGCACTTAACTTCCTCACTGAGTAAATGACGACGATCAATCAAGTTTGAATAACAATGAGCCACGGAGCTGAAAATTATTTTTTGTATAGAATCTACCCAGGAATTTATGAAAGGTGAAAAGCAACCCAAGGTTTTAGGGGCATTATGGCTTTCAGCTAGTGCACTGCATATCAAACACTAAACAGAATTTATGTGTTTTAATTTTCTAAAAGGTAGATGTGGACTTGGTGCTACAATGCATAACATATAATGCCAGATTTTAAATATGGGGGTCATTTTCATAAAATATTATGCTTATTGTTCACACCCTTGAATCTCACTCGGGTCTCCTATTAAATTTAGATTTCCTGTAAAAAAAATAAAATTAACTGCTTAGCTAACTTTCAAGAATTAAGTCCCCTTTTTAATTCAAACAGACATAAAATCTTTATTTTGATAACACCTTTAACAAGACAACTTATTTATCCTTTTTGCTCTCAAATATAAAAGTCATCACCAGCGGAGATTCAAGAAGTCGCACAGTGGCAGTGGGTAGTTTCCATCTCAATTGATGCGACTCCAGCAGTACTTCAGAGCCATCCCACCGATGCTGTTTTGTTCCATTCC
Organism: Gallus gallus; assembly: GCF_016699485.2. Taxonomy (NCBI): domain Eukaryota; kingdom Metazoa; phylum Chordata; class Aves; order Galliformes; family Phasianidae; genus Gallus; species Gallus gallus. Next base: position 83,971,528 of record NC_052535.1, read on the forward strand.
ACTTCCACAAAGTGAAAGGAGGAGAGTTTGTGAGCAACAGCATTGGTCAGAAACGTGTCTTTTTTTTCCCCCCCTCCAATTCCACTTTTCAACCACGAACAAAGTTCCACAGCAAACTCTACAGATGCTGTTTGAAAGTTCATCCACTTATTATTCACTTTCCCACTACAGATAAGCTTTTCAGGCAATTGCCATGAACAACCAACCATTGAAATACATATTTAAGACAATTTTTTTTTTTTTTGTGGCAGAATAAGTAAGTCACAATCCCTTAGGAATGAGTGGTTAGGCACTCACAAATGTGAAAAAACAAGCTTGGTAAAAGAAAAATACTACACCATTTCTAGTGTTCTATACTGGGAGAAGAATAAAGTATAAGCTCAAGTGATAAATACTAGAAGGAAAAGATTTTCTTGCAGTACACAGAACTAAACAACTCTAAGCAGCTATGCAACTAGTTGTTTCTAAATAAGCTGTTAAGTAATGTGGGGAAAAAAATATCCTGTTCTCAAATCCATTCCAATTACCAGGTGACACGAGGGAAGTCCCTAACTTAGTTGGGCAGGCTTGTAAGACAGAAGGTGAACCAACGCTTTCCCTGTAGTGCTACAGGACAGTCAGCTGAAGGAAGACCAAACAGATGCCCAGACATGGGAGGCTACGTGCACATCTACTGCTCACCATGTCTGATGGAAAGATTTTCAGCTTGATGTTAAACTGCTCTATACTCACAGTGACAAAGCACAATCAAGCCACTTGTTCCGTAACTCACTGAAAAACTTGAAGATCAACAGATGTTTCCTACCCAGTCTGCACCTAGAAAGAAAAACACCCACAACTGAAAACAGATATGGTATGCCAACAGAAATGCAATCCTATCTTCTACTTTGGAGTCATCATTCCAGGAGCCCAGTGGTTAGTGTAGCTCAGCACAACCAGAGATTCAGTTAAATGTCTTGCTCAGTCATCCCAACTAGTAACAAATCTAAATAAATAGAATCATAGAATCCTTAGGGTTGAAGAGACCTCTGAGGGCCAACTAGTCCAACTCCCCTGCAATAATATATAAATAAATTAATTAAAACAGCACAAAATCTTCACCCACCATATACCACATTAAAATACGCAAGGGAAAGCCTTTGGTCCTCTTCCCAGTTTTATACAAATTGATTGTTACTTTCTATTAAGAGGATTTAAAAACTCTGGGCCTCTGCAATCATAGTTAAATTAAGCAATAAAATGACTGAAATACAATGCAATCAGTTTATAGGAGTAGATGTTCAGCATTCACTAATTATTTTAGAAAAAGAAAAGATAGCACACGAAGAAGTCCTATCTACTTACTAAAACACCACTTGCAAACTACAGCTGGGACCATTAAATAAATTTGGCATGGTCTAATTAACTTGGTTTGCAATCTCAATTACTTTTCACCCAAGAAATCACTTTTGTTCAGTTTTATGCGTGTCTGTTTCCCTTTTTTTTTAAAAAAAAATGATGTAAGGCTTCCTCAGACAAGTGAACTCTAAACTTCATTTGTCTTTCAGCAGGCTTGATGGCTATGCATTTAAAAACCCATTCTATCTTATAAACTAAAAATTAAATGTACTCAGCTGTGATGGTCGTCATTGCATCTGCTATTTATATGCTAATACCCTCAGTGGAAGATCTTGCAAATTATTCCACCATGCCAATATCTCATGTGCACCTACTCAAAGCCAACTAAATATTTTTTCTAGAGGCAGAAGATTTCAGGTTAGGGAATCAGAATATTTATCACCACAGAGCCCAGCTAAAGGGGCAACCTTAAGCAAGTACATTTTTTATTCGACCACAACACAAAACATACTTCAGTCATCTGAAATGAAATTTGGGGATATTCTATGCAACCAAACACGGAGTGCATAAAAATAATTTCTTCAGTACCAGCAGTAGAAATCGAATAATCAAACAACGTATCCTGCACCGAAGGACTTTTAAAAGTTCCTCCTTCTTTTCCATCCTTTTATATTATCCAGTATAGGATGAAAAGTAACAAGTAAATAAATGCTGTCAAAATGACAGATTTCAGAATTGTGCTTGAGTTTTTCCTGAATGAAACACAAAAGTTATATTTATAGGGACACCCACACACAATCCCTCCACTCTGCTCTGTGATTTGAGCATAAATTCAAATCTTTATGACTACAAATCAAGATATGTGGTCCAGGCAAATGACATTTTATGTCTACCAGTAAAAGTATCACTGCTCATTCTACTTGTAATTGCTCAACAGCACATAGGCTACTGGGACAATCTGACTTTTATTCAGGAATGCACTTTTTACATTATTTCATAATTTCCAGAAGTTAGCAGAAATACTTAAAGGGTTTAAGCCCAAGAAGTTAGTGCTGAACTGGCGTATATTGCTGCAAACTGCTTTAGCAATAAGAACTATCCAGCAAAAGCAGATTTCCTGTGGAGCACTGTATGCTAACAATAGCCTGTGAGCATTATCATTGTCCTAGTGGTGCAAGCTTGGGGGTCACTCAAGACTTGTATCAAAGCCTTCTCATTCTGGTCAGTGTTAAACAGAGCTTGGACACGGGTCCTGGGGTCCCTAACACAAGAAGAATGCTGAGCTGCTGGAGTGGGTACAGACGAATCCCTGGCATAGGGTGCCCAGAGAGCAGTGGGTACCCCATCCCTGGAGGTGCTCAATGCCATGTTGGATGGGTCTCGGGCAGCCTGAGCTGGTGGGGGGCACCCAACCCACAGGAGGGGGGTCAGGGCTGAGTGGGCTTTAATGTCTCTTCCAACCCAAACCATTTTATGACACTGAACAATGGTGGTGATGCACATTGCACAAAACCTCAATCATTACTGTGTTGCTGAATCCTAGAAGACAAGTTTTTGGATTTTAAGAAAGACCCACATAGATTTATTCAGAAAATACCAGTAGATCTCAAGGTGCAAGACCTTTATTCTTAATGAGTCGTTGTTGAGAAATAAGTCCACCTATATGCATTTAGAGTTTCACAGAGAACAATAGTTACTCTGATAAACAGGTGCATTTAACCTCATTATCTGAAGATATTGCAAAGCAAATTTGTATTTCTTTAGCAGTAACAACTGAAGATACATCCTCAGATGTATTTCATACCCCACCACTCAGACTTCTATAAATCACCAAAGCCTTAAGAAAGTATATTAGAAAAGCTGAGATCTCTTGCATAATACTGGATTTTCATAGAAAAAAAATACTGCATTCAAGGTAAGCATAACAGTTTTACTTAAAGTACCAAAGAACCCCTAACAGCTTTCCTTCCATGAGTTCCAGAGAGCTTAAACAGATGTCTGCTACCTTTCATTATTAACGTTAATAAAGTTCTTCAGTGTAAAAATATAAGCCTCCTAACAAAATCTCTGCTGATCACCTACATTTGATACCTGTGTTTCATTTGTAGTGAAGCAACTGATTGTAGTGTGCATTGGTTCTTTGAATGCTTTCATGTAATATTTACATAAAAATAAACCTTTTCAAAGCACTGGAACGTATCTCTCCAATGTGGTCACTGTAGTTACTTCAGGCACTATACCTTATTGCACAGTAAGCATACAAATATACACACACACACACACTAACAGTACACTATTTCATGGATTCACACAATCATAGAATCCTGAGAGTTGAAAGAGACCTTTAAAGGCCATCTAGTCCAACTCCCCTGCAATGAACAGGGACACCACAGCCAGATCAGGCTGCCCAGGGTCTGACCCAGCCTGGCCTTGAAAGTCTCCAGGGATGGGGCATCCACTACATCTCTGGGCAACCTGTGCCAGTGCCTCACCACTCACACTGTAAAAGACTTTTTCCTTATATCCAACCTAAATCTACTCTCTAAGTTTGAAATCATTTCTCCTACTCTGTGAGTCCGCACAGAGTTCGAGGCAATGATGCTTCTACAACTGCTAAAAATTGACTGACCAATGCACAATGGTGGAACAGAAATTTTCAGCCAGCTTTGCAGAATTACCATGAGACTCTGAAAGACACATTAGAAAACATACTGGAAGGAAAAGATGTAATCTCTTTCACATTGTGCACATAATAAACTTGGCCTCCACCATACAGGTAATTTTACCACAGCGTTACTCCCAGTCTTTCTATTAGAGTGGTTCACAAGTAGTTGTGTTAAGCTTAAAGCATTTTTAAAGGCAACCCAGAAAAGGACTGGATACTTTTACTTACTGTAACATCAACTTAGGCGGAGTACTATGGACACTGCTGCTGGAGCACAGCAAGTTCTACACCAATACGCAAAGGAACTTCTTCACAGTGAGGGTGGCAGCTCTGGGACAGGCTGACCAGGGAGGCTGTGGACTCTCCTCTGGAAACATTCAAGACACTCCTGGGTGCCCATCCTTCTCTGGAGACATTCAAGACACTCCTGGGTGCCCACCCATACAGCAGGGGGGCTGGACTCAATGACCTCTAGAGGTCCCTTCCAGCCCCTACAATTCTGTGGTTCTGCTAGCCTGGCAGCAATCAAGTATCACAACAGACCCTGCTGAAGAGTCTGTCTCCTTACTTCTTGTAGCTTCCCTTTAGATACTGACAGGCTGCTATGTGGTCACCTCAGAGCCTTCTTTTCTCTTCCCAAATAGTTTCCTGTTCATTTTTTTCCATCCAGTTTATCAGCCACACTGGGAGATGAGCTAATGTATCTCACTCCATCAGTTTCCAAGTTCTCCAATTGAGTAAAGACTGAACTTCATAATTACACCTTCACAACCTGAATTTACTGAGTTAGATGGGGACCTGTACAGACCTACCTGCTAAGAAGTGCATTTGGTAACTGCATAACACATAAGAAATACCTGGCAGAATTTCATTTGCAATTATTTCAGAATTATGGAACAGATGAAATTTAACAAAAGAAAAGGAAAGAGTAAAATAGTGTTATTCACCTTACCGGGGCCTCAAAAACCAAACTTGGTTTATTGTTACCTCATGGCTTTCTGTGAGTAAAGAAACTCCAGAAAGAGCCTGCAGTTTTTCATTCATCTTAACATATAGGGGAAGGTTTGCAGGTTTGAAGACTGAGGTGTGATGAAGCCAACAAAGCTACAGAATCCACAAACCAAGCAACAAGAAATCTTGTTTAGGGTCCATATTCAGACAGCAACATATGTAGAACAGATTGTAACATGCAGGAGAACCCTCAATTTTGTCAAGTAAGAAAGCAGCTGCCATATATCCACTGTCAAGGTTACATCATTACCTTTAACAGACACTATGCTTAACCAGCTCCTCCCTTCTCCATTCCAGCCACATATTTTTATCTGTATGCTGTTCCCTGCATGCAGGTACAGGCAGTATTGTTCAGAGCCATTGTTAAAGGCTGTAGCAGTGAGGTGCAGGACAGACCATACCCATTCCTGGACCAAAAAGTTGCCTTGTGGCCCGATATGTCAAAGGGAAAGCAAAAACACCTGCTGCTTCTTTCCTCCAAAGAGAAGCTTCTCCCAGTGCTTTTCAGCTGGTCCAAGCTCTTTATGAGATGAAGAATATAATATTTTAAGTTATGTTTTGAATTATTCAATCCCTTTATGACTCAGAGGACTACACATGATAAAAGTATTAAAGATGCAAAAAAAATTAAATATCTTACCAGTAGTCATTATTGTTACAGAACTTTAAGAAAAGTGATTTTCATCTAAGATGTGGCATAACAAGATTCCCATTAGCACTCAGTGATGCAATAAGTCCTACTGCATTTGACAGATTACCACCTATTGCTTTGACAGGATCAAACTCGTGCTGCTAAGCCTTGGTATCCACCACCAACGTATATATGTGTCTACATTTTGTTATGCAGTCTGCACACACACAGAAGCAGGAACTAAATCACAGCTTACTTCCAGGATCACATTTTAACTACATATTTGTTAAAAATTATTTCAGATTTTGTATTTCTTACAGATGAATATAAACCTGAGATAAACAAACCTGATTTATTACAGGCAACAAGTCAGCAAAACAGTCCATGCAAGACATAGATAACCTTATGTATATTCCCAATAGTAGATTCTAGGCACAAAGATGTCATTGATATAAGCATCTTTATTTTAGTGTTACTGCACCAGCTGGATTTAAGTGAGTTACTATAATAAATTCACTAAGTAGAGTTCCAAGCCTATTTTTTCCCCTTTTTTACAAATAAATATACATATTCAGCAATGCACCTTTACTGAACTTCACAAACACATTCTATTCACTTCAATGCACACTTTCCCTTTGTAAGGTAGGACGGATAAAAAGCAGGAAGCAAATTTATATCTGAACATACATTGTTCAGTATTGAAAGATGAATCAAGGGAGATGACCCTTCAGCCTGGAAAACTTAAACACTTAACATAAGGGTTAACTTGATGATATAGACACCCTGCTTTATTTTACACTCTATTAGAAGAGCTCCAAATTGCATTGTGCGACCTGCGAATCAGATAGGGATCAGAGGTCACCACAGTGACAACTTCAAGAATTCATGACTAGATCTGCATAACAAGATATTTTTAATAACTTCCTAACAGCAGCAGGCTGCATAGCCACTGCAAAGCAGAAAATATAACACAGCAACTCAGCTCTAGAGAAGAGAACGAAAAGAAGCAGAACGAACTAGCTGATGAAACACTTTAAACTGGATAGGAATATTCTGAGAGTTAATTTTACAGTGTTTTACATCACACCTATATCCCAGTAAGGCTCAAGAAAACAGAAAAAGCCTTTTTGCTGAGAAGAGATTGAGAAAGACATTTCATATATAAAAATAGATATTGTCTGAAGGTGAAAACAGGGAGGAGAGGAATCTGAATATTCTGTTTCACAGCCACTGTTGACCTGGTTCTTTAGATAAATGCTAGCTAAACAAAATTCAAGTGTTGTCTGATGTACTACTTAGACCATACAAACATCATTAAAGCTTTATTTATTCTGAACACAGAACATGATGAAATATACCTACTTGGACTCAGGTGTAATGCTGATTTTACAGTCTTTAGGTGTATACTGCATATAATCTTTAGGTGTGATACTGATTTAATTATCAAATATTCCTAGAGTTCTCTTAAGCTACATAGAACATAACAACAACAAACATCAAGTTAATCAACCACAATGTTAAAACTTCTGATTCTTTAAAGGGCCACTCTGTTAAGAGTTTGTTTTTGTGTGCAATTTAAAGGCATCATGTGGGGATAATGACAGTGACTTACACTTACTCCCCAGAAGCAGCTTCTATAGAACGAAGAGGAAGAAATGAGGGTGTAAGCACAAGAAGCTGTTACACAAACCTGGAAGGCAGGAAGAAAGCAGCTGGACTAGATTCTCTATGGCTATAGAAAGAAAATAGTCCTTGCCTTCGATCCAACTAAAAGACAGACTTAAAGAAGAGCTGCTCATAAAGTTATAAAATGATTACACAGAAATAACTCATTAGCATTGAGAAAATGCCAAGCTGTAGTTGAAGATATGGGGGGGAAAACAGCAGCAATGGTTTTGTAACCCATTGGTAGAGCTCATGGCTTAATTGATTACGTAGTAAAATTTTAATCTTACTGTGTAGTAAAATATTTTAAGAGCAAACCATGACCATGAAATATTTAACCTGTAAACAATATTTGTAAAAGTTTTCTGATATTGTTCTTTCAGGAAAAAGTCCAGGTTGTATTGCAGTAGGGTTTAGGGCTCTGATCGGGTACTGGACTACACAAGGACAGCCTCCTCCCAGTCTAATTATTAATGACGTTATTGAATCCAACCAGATGTTTCACATGGATAAAATTAAGTACACGAATAAATCAAGATCCAAGCATACATTTATATTTGACAGAAGATAAGGATAGGTGAAACAAAAAGTAATGAAGACAGTTAATGAAAGGTTATGTGTTCCTGGTTGTTAGTATGACTTGAAATTAAAAATACAAAGTATAATAGGCCTGGTAAATGACCACACTGCTGACAGACAGAAGAGCAGGATGTTTCTCACATCCTATTGCCTACTAGCTATATCTGGTTAAGTTTCAGTCAGTTTGAGTATTAAACCTTTATGGCTTCCCAAAGGCAATTACATAAGAAATAAATATAGTCTCATGTACAAAACATAGCCAGTGAGCTGAGCTATATTTCTATTAATTATGTGAGAACTTCCAGTATTATCCAAAGGGACAATTCGTTATGCAAGACATGTAAATGAACAGTACTGCGTGTATTTTAAATGAGGGGCTTGTGCTCTAAATAACTGTCAAAATTGGAAGACCTTGTGTGTCTAATCAGCTGCAAATCAAACACCAAAAAGAAAAAAGTTTAGGATTCGAAGAAAGGAGGGAGAAGATATTAACAAATAGAACTATTTCTAATCAGGAAAAAGAAATTGAATGAACATTTTAGCCATCAGCAAGTTATTCCAACAGAAGAATGAAGTCTTGAGAAAAAGGCATTTCTATTAAAATACCAATCTCAGCCAATAATTACAATTGTTCTTCTACAATAATTCATTTAAATAGTCAAGAACTAACTCAAAGTGTCTCTAGTGTTCTGCTGTTAAGTTTACCTGGACACACAGACTGAGATGATGGCTGGCTTTGGACAAAGGTAGTGTAGAGAAAAATGTCGAACATGCAGTGTGCACTCCCTCTACTGGACAATGAGATTATCCTGAACAGGCATTGAGAGGAAACAGTATTTTGCAGTACCTGGATGCCTGGACATAAAAGGCTTCTGTGCTCTTTCCCCAGCTTCAGCTAAAACTCAGATTCACAGAAAATCAGATTTCAAAACTCTGGATTATGTTTGCAAAATACATTTCCTGGTAGAAGTGAACACCTGATTCATGCCCTAAACAAATATTTCACTATGATAAATAAGACTTGTGTAAGCACACAAAAACTCATTTGCCTTTGATCAGTACATTGAGACTGTCACTGTCCGTTTACCCCCCAACCTCTATGAAAAATAGTAAGTCAGTAAGAAATGTGTTGATGACTTCTGGAGGCACAGCAATGGGAAAGAACATTTAGAAAATCTGCTGCAATGGATTTGTTTCCTCTTATGAGGAGTGGCTGAGGGAACTGGGATTGTTAAGTCTGGAGGAGCCCCTGGGGAGACAACATTGCTCTCTGCAACTACCTGAATGGAGGCTGCAGCAAAATGGGGGTCAGCCTCTTCTCCTGTGTCCTATGATAGGACTGAAGGGGATGGCCTCAAGTTGCACCAGGACAGATTTGGGTTAGACATTAGGAATAACAACTTCTCAGAAAGAGTGGTCAGGCATTGGAACGGGCTGCCCAGGGAAGTGGTGGAGTCACCAACCTTGGAGGTGTTCAAGAACCATTTAGATGTTGTACTGAGGGGCACGGTTTGGTGGGAAATGTTGGTGATAGGTGGGCAGTTGGACTGGATGATATTGGAGGTCTTTTCCAACCTTGGTGATTCTATGATTCTTGACAGGCAATGGATAACTTTTGTCATTCTTTTCCCTCTCCTCCCACAGCTCCCACAAGGTATGAACAGAAGAATTCCACTGTCCACTTGTGTTGGCAGGCTTTAAAAGCACCAACTCTTACTACAATTAGGCTTTCAGCACATGGAGCAGAAAAAGGTGACAATACCTGCATGTCACGATTATCTATTTCAAGTCAGTGCGTTCCTCTGCATGAAGTTGTGTGCTGCCCTACAAATGACTTCATAGAAGTTCCATAATGTTACAAAAAGATAGCCCACAGTTTGCAAATCTGTGGGGCTTCATATTTTTTCCAGAGATCAAAGGAATCACTCGCAAAAACCCTACACTCATCAACTTCCTTGATTTCAAGATGAGGGTGAGAAATGCCTTTCCCTACCACTCCCTTCAAACTAAACCCCGAGAAGGCATTCTAGCACAAATAGGGACAGAACAGAAAGAATGTACAGTACAGCAGATGAAAAGGGAGACAAAGAGTGAGCACAAATCAAAAACAAAGTCTGAGGAGACTGAGCAAGCCCAGGTCCTCAGCCAAGTTCCCAAGTCCCTCTTGATCTGTTTAATATTTTCTGGTAAAATAAAACCACATTTTCACCGAAGATAACGCTTGCCTGTGCTGCAGTATCACAATTACACTCAAAGATTTGCTGTCCAGTAGAGAACTTACTCATATGTACTTCAGACTGCAATCAGTAGTTACCAGAAAAACTGATACCATATCAAAACACAGAGTTATTACAGAGCAACTGCAAACCAGACAATTAACACGGGACCCTGTGCACTCAGACACTTCATTTGCTTGCTGTCCCTGCTGACAAAATGCTCCCCTTTATTTCTAGACGTGCATCTCTACACACATGCAGGTCTACAGCACTCAGTCCACATGTTAGCAAATCACATTTGTAAAGCACCAAGCTCTGTCAGGCTAGGCTGGCTGCGAGCCAGTGCTCTGCTGTCAGTGCTTCTCCACTTGCATCTAAAAACACGGAGTAATGCAAAACTACAGCATGGCAAGAACTATAGATCCAGTAACACAAGGACATGCAGCCAGAAGTAGTAAAATATAATGTAGAAATATACAATGCTGGATTAAAAAGGAGCTGAGCATAATATTTCATATGCTGGCATGTAAATATTTGACAGATTGGGAGCTAATAATCAGAGTCTAAGAAACACTTGTTTATTTTCTTCTATCAGACTCTCCCTTTACACATTTATAAGTTTCAAACAACTCAATCGTCACATGAAGACAACTTAAACAATTTCATTCTACAGCACAGAGCTGTCTTTGTTCAGGTTATAAATTAAATTAAACCAGCACTGAAACAAAATTTGGGTATTTTCCACTGGGAAAGACAAAAACCGATTACATGTAATTTTCAGTGCATAAGTTAATACCTCAATAAGCACTGCTTCATTTTGAATGTATTCTTTGTGAGCACTGCTATGCATTCTCCTTTATTTCTGTTGTTGTAATGGTACAATTTATTATCTTTCAACCCTACATAGATAGCATTGATCAATCTCCAGAAGTGGTAACATACCACTTTAAACACATACACGTGTACGCACACACACAAAAAGCAAGGCTTGAACATCCTTTATATCTTGCAAGAAATATTGCAACCAATATTCCACGCAGAGGTACAGCAAATGAAGTCCTGTCAAGCAAATGGCAGGAATGACAGCAGATGTCTGGATTCTTTCATAGCTGGTTGCATTAAGGTAGCACACATATTTCACTGAGGGGAAAAAAAAAACCCTGACAAGACAGTCTTACAGTACTTTCCATTCATAGTTGGCATTTTTGACTGACGCGGTACGTCAGTAGTAGTGAGATGATGAACCAAATTAATCTTAATAAGCCTTCATTTGTACAAGGAAAGCAAAGTCTGCAACGCTCAGTCATGGCTAAGCCAGGCTACCACAGTTTAATCCAAGGTATAACATCTGGTTCAAATTCTTACAATCCAGTCATAAACCACGGACCCTGGCCCAAAACACTTAATTGTGTGTGAAACTCTACAGTAATTCAGCTGGATCTCAAGCAGCAGAAAGGAGCATCGTACAGCTTTGCTTTAGATATGTAAACGTGGTATAGACTCCTTTTTTGATTTGAATAACGCATTTGATCCTTCAGCCTCCATTTATTCATTAGCTTTGCCTGTTTCCCAAAATCTGTCATCTTCTGACACTTTAAAGCTTTATATAACAACTGATTCTTTCAAGATGTCCTTAGTCATGCCACCTACCCACTACAGGGAGTAAGTGCTACAAAGCAGAAAGGCTGCTTTTATAACTGCAGACACTAGCAAACTTCTGTGTGTCACAAGAGATCAATAGCTATACAGAGTTTCCTGAGAAATATGTATCTGCACAAAGGAAGATGATGACATAGTTTCTTCATTTGCAACACTGCTAAAAGTAAATAAAATCCAAACCTAACCTTACCCAACCAACCTTAATCAACACTATCCAACAAAACAACAGCGCTACCTTACGCGGCTTTGTCTAATAATGTCTCCTGATCACAGTAGGTTCTCAGCTCAACTTCTTTAGCTGACATTACAGCCAGGTGAATCAGTGAATCAATTAAACCTGCACTGAAAAGTTTGCCAGAATGAGGTTTAAGAGAGTACATTTTTGTATACAAACTAAGTATCACGAACAGTCCTCTCTAGTAACACCGATGTTTCAACAACTCACCACTTTTCTTTTTCTCTCTTTAAAAGAAATGTTCATTTCTTTGTATTTCCTCAGAGCAGCCTCCAGTCTATTCTTGAGATCAATGGCGCATCTCAACCGATCGTCATTTATTCCTGCTCGGGTAAATAGCTGCAAAGCAAAGAAAAAAAAAATCTACATCCTTATTCTTTTTCTATGACCTGAGCCAAAAAGCATTTGTTTATTTGTTTTCCCTCTACCTTTAATGAAACAACGTCACAAATTCTTTTCTTTTACACATAACAATTGGTCAATGCGCTTCTTTCTCCATCTAGAATTTAAGACGTAAAAGCAACCACTGAAGATGAATAAAAAATGAGCAGTTCTCATAAATATCTCCTAATAATGCCCTCTGGCAGGCCATATTTCCTGCATGAAGCTCCTGAGAATAACATCAATTGGCAGAAAAGGCAGCGTTCTTCTGATGCAGACATGGCTGATAAAAACATACCAAGTTTTACTTAAATACTCTGTGAAGCAGCTGTGTTTTCTTAGATGCCTATTTCTTTTTGAAATGTGTCTGCAGGCAGCACACTGAGTTCTGACCCATCAAACCCCCTCTGTAGCTCCTGCAGTCTCTTTCTGTCCACCCCTACAGAACCAGCAACCTTCTTTTCTATTTGCACCAATGTTTCTTTCAACCTGAATTTCTTTCCTCTCTCTCAAGCCTCCCAGCACCTAGTCCATCTTTACATAGGAAGTGAAGAAATCAGGTCTTTACCCCACCTGAATCCAGGACTGCACAGAAGGCAAGAATTTATTTCTGACGAGTTTGTGAGCATCTGCAACACTGTTTATTACAGCAGTATTGTCTTCGTTCTCGTGCACTTTGATATCTGCTCCAAACAGGAAAACAACAGTTAGTTGTAGCCAAGATACTGTAAACACTAAGTAGAAGTACTTGTTAACCTTTCTAAAGTATTTTACAGAAAGCATAATAACATACATAATATGTGACAGGATGAGGGGAAATGGCCTCAAGTTGCACCAGGGTAAGTTTAGGTTGGATATCAGGAAACACTTCTTTACAGAAAGGGCTGTTAAGCACTGGAATGGGCTCCCCAGGGAGGTGGTTGAGTCACCAACCCTGGATGTGTTTAAAAACCATTTGGATGTGGTGCTCAGGGACATGATTTAGCAGATGGTTGTTAGTTAGGGTAGTATTGTTAGGTTGTGGTTAGACTCAATGATCTTTAAGGTCTTTTCCAACCTGAGTGATTCTATGATTTTACATAGTTTTTTTTTCTAAACTACTTGATGTTCATTATTATATATTCTGTTATCCACATTCAGAAAGGAAAAGATGAAGAGCTTTCAGTTCAGTGATGACAAAGATTTGTTATGCCATCACATGAAGTAAACCAAAAACAGTGCAGTTTTACTATTTATATCACATCTTGCCCTATGTTCCAATAAATGAACTGGGCCCTAATGTACCAGTTCCTGCTTATTCAATATGAAATATTCCTATGGCCTCTATTCTAAAAGGGGCTGACTGACCCTTCTGGTCAAAGAAACCAAGTATGCCACCACACAAGTAAATGGTAAATGGTATTTTATACCACTTTGTTGCCTGTAAGCAACAAGGTAACTTTCCAATTCCATTGTCTGCAAGCACAGAAATAGATGCCTATCTCACCAGCCATCTGCACTTGAAATTCCAATCAGACAGTATTTGTAAGAGACTTCACTTGGAAAAAAGTGAATAGCCCTAAATACTCAGATTTCTCTAGCTGTAATTCCTATTAACAAAGCTATATAGAAAGGTATAATTGCAACCCTTAAGTCTTAAGGTAAAACTCTGTTTCCTGCAAGTTGTCAGTAATAAAGAAAAGATTAAGAAAGTCTCATTTTAAAACATGTAAATGAGTAGCTTATACCTATGCTACAGGGAGAAAGAAAGAAGTGAGTGCTGAAAGAAAATACTAGATACAGTGAATAAATCATTTAGTCTCTAAACACAGGAAAATTGTATGTACTATGAAGTGCTGTAATGTGTTCACGACCAATACAAATGTTCAGTTTCAGAAATTAATGAAATCTGTAAATCCCAGACAAAAACATCCAAACCTAAGAATGGCTGCTTATTGGGGCAGAAATAGAAAGGAAGCCCAAAGAAATGAAAATGATGCCCAGGGACCCCAAATGCTGAAGTCACAGCAAAAACAAACAAGCAAAAGAAAAAGAACTACAAAGCATTGCAAAGATTATCCCCAGCTCCTTGTGAAAAATTGTTGCAGGTACCTGTGGAGAGCTCAAGGTCTAGAGCATACTTATGAGAAATAAGTCCATGATTCCTGACAAAAGTCTCATAATCATCATCTCCAAGAACAGGAACACCAGATTCAACTTCAGAGCACGTGTCTCCATCTAACAGATCTTGCTCAGGCTTCTTCTGTTTGTCAGCTAACTCTTCGTTTTGATCCGTTCTAACACACTGAGAAATAGGAAGAATGTCCTTGCTGCAGCACGGCTGTTCATCATCCACACATCCCACATACGTGGGCAAGGAAGATGCAGATCTATCTTCATCAGCACTCGTTTGTTCGTTGGGTTCCAGTCCTGTGCTGTTCACAGTGAAGTCAAAAGGATCTGGCAACAGAAGCCGGAAACAGTTCTCCATCTCCGTCAGTGTTCCAGCAACCTCTTGGGACATCTCTATCAAGAGACACTTGTTTTAGAATGTTGTGAAACAGCGTGCAGTGCTGACTCCTGAGCAGAGCTCTATCTACAAAACAAATACTATTGCCAGAGAATCAATTTATCCAGTAATCAGTCACCATTTATCCATACACATTTCTTTCCAGTGCAGAGACTGTCCTCATAAGAGAGTCAATACTTCTCTTAAGCAGGAACCCTAGAACGTCCTGAACAAGGAATTTAGGACCAGCATTTCTCCTTTCCTATCCTCCCTAAAATTTCACTATCAAAGATGACTCAAATACTTCAATAAATCTGAAGCAGAACAGCATTGGTAAGAAATAAATATCCTTGGTAATGCCACTGGGTACTCATTCTGCAGCCATAAATGTTACAGTTGCTCACAGGTGTACCCATGAATATACGCTATAGCTAAGAGATGCTACTAATAAAACTGACTTTAAGAAGGTTAAATCTCTCTTTTCCATGCATGAAAACATTTGCAGCAGGTAGAATAAATGCAGACAAACGCATTCATTGCACAAACTGAAGCAAAGGAAATAAATAAACCTTTTTGAACTGTAACTTAGTATACTACGTATAAATACTGCAGAAATATGTTGGCTGTGTACATGTTCAGAGATTCAGCTCCCAGCAATATAATACTTTTCACAGATTTCCTATACTACATCTAGGATTGCTGTGCAGACTTGTGCCCAAACTTCTGGAACATACACTGTATATGCATTATGTAACTGAGGTTATCAGTAAAGAAGACTACCTGCCATAGATGCAGGAATTAAGCCACTAGATCCAAAACTTCCTCTGATATCACAGAATATCCTGAATTCAACGGGACCCACAAGGATCACCAAGTCCAACTCTATATGATATGCTTGAGTGTGGTTATGCATTCACACTTAACTTATAATTGTCTGGTCAGTAGTTCAGTAATCTTTCTATCTTCTCAATTTACTTGAGCTGTACGAGACTGTTACTTGTTTCCCTTGACGTTCTTTAGGTAAGAGACAGAGTGAAGTGCTAACAGATGTACTATTCCTGTACTGTGGGGTTTGCTATTACTTGGATACCTATTCTACTGGAATTTGGTTTATATAACCTTACATACAATTGCTTTAAAAACAAACCCACCCAAGTCAAAGCACATCACCTGCCATTTCTTTTTCAGCTCTTTTGGCTTTTTCCTTGTAAACATTATCCAATCGTTTTTGCTTCTCTTCTTCCCTCTTCCTTTCAGCCACTGTTCTTGCATGCACGTCCTGAAAATCCACCTAAGGAAATGAAGAAAAAAAAAGTACAACATTCCCTGTAAGAAGTACATAGAAAATCCATTTCCTAAGATCCTTATCAGTGATGAAAAATCCTCCAACGTAAGCAATCAGCCAGAAGCTCAGCAATACTTCCTTTTATCTCCTCTCCTCCTGGAATCAATAACTACAGAAATTCTGAATGGAAGTTTTATTTCTACTAATAAGGGACTGCTGAGAATCAAGGGCTTTTTTCTTTTTTATTTGTTGGATCCATTGATTGAGGGAAAGGATATCATTCGGTCTCACTTTCTTACGACTAAAACATAAACGTAAATCTGAGTGATTCAAAACACTGTTTCTTAAAAAAAAAATTGTAGGTTTTTATTATTTTTTTTCTTAGAAGGGCTTGAAAACGTACGCATTTTCACCTCTACTTTAAGGAAATGAATCCTGAACTGTGATATTCCATAAGAAAGATCACTTGAAAAGGAAATGTAAGTATTTCCTTTTGACTGCTACCATGTAGCTTTCATTAATTTCATTATGGATTATGCTGAGGGCTGGGCGAGCACATCCTTTGCTGCTTATAAAGGCTGCACCCTCCCTGGCTCTGTGCCTGTATTACCAGCACCCACTGAACATCTGTCTTTATTTTAACTGCTGGATGAGCCAGCACAAACTCAACAACTTAGTCAAAACACATCTAAGAACCTCATTCAGACAACACAGAGGGACACTACTCAGCTTCTGTGCTGGAGCAGGACATATGGAACCTTTTACTATTAGTCTGTAATGAATTGTTGGAGCTGGACACGACAAGGTGCAAACAACTCTTCTTGATTTAAAAGGTGTAAGACTAGCGAGCCTTAACAGCAACCAACACTGCAACTTTGAGGAAAATATTGGAATGCAGCATTAATACACTCAGTCTATCAAAGTCACATTCAGTTTATAATTCACACTTAATCTGCAACTCCATCTGTGCTTTCCTAGAATCAAAAAAATACTGCAGAAAATACTTTAGTACGCTTTATATATATATATTTCTTCTCCCTTCATCTCTGAATTTTGAGACAGGGATTTGTTAAAAAACAAACAAACAAGAAACCACCACCACAAAGATGTCTTCTGATATGCTGAAATATGTTTTGTTCTTGAAGTCAAACCTTCATACAGGTATAACTTCAGTTTACTAAGGTTAAACCAGTGGGCAGCCCTCCAAGTATACACCTTAAAAGGGCAGCAGTTGTCATCTTCTGACCAACTAACTTTGATGATGATAATCTGAAAAGTCAGACTCTGCTAACAGTCCTTAAACTGCTCCACACAGTGCCAGAGCTGTAACATCAAACAGCAGATGCACCTGATTTCTAGAAGGTACTAACTCCTTCTCAAGTCTTTTCACTGTCTCTCGCAGTTCAAGTATTAAGACGGCAAAAGGCTGACTACATCAACATCAGCTCTTAAGTACAGGAGCTGAGATTAGGTTGCTTCTGTTGGAACTGCTCTTCCCAGAGGTATTCAGATGCAGTAACAAAAAATAGTACAGCCACTCCTGCTGGGCTGCTCAGTATCACAGGGGCATGAAGTGAACACACAAAGTCATAAGCGAGGAGCATGTACTGACTGCAGGAGTGCAGAGAAGCACACCAAACTTCAGCTGACTTACTGTACATTTGAACATGCAGTCTACTGAATATGTGTTATGTGTTAGAGATCCCCTACATCAGTCCTGCAGTCCCCTACACTTACCATACACTTATTGGCTTCTGAAGCCAGAACAGGACTGCTCAGTATGGAAATAAGAATATCTTAAGCTTTCACAGAGAGACTTACTATCTGATCATCATCAGCTTAAGGCATAGGTATGATTTCCATTCTAAAGCAGCTGGACTGTGGGGCTCCAGGCAGCAATCAGTGGGTGGAGCCCTACTGGTTTGCACACTGAGAAAGCACTGGTTGGGTCCAGCTCTTCTTTCAAGTCCAGGGTTTTAAAACCTTTTAACCACGCTAAAAGAGGAGCAACAACAACAAACAACCATCCCAGTATTCCACTTTTTGACTGTGGATGCATCCTTAATGTTTACCCCTGGTTATTTTGTTTTTCTTTAATCGCTTTGAAGAAAGGTGATTACACAGTTCAGCCCCTCCCACAAGTACATTTTTCCATTGTACTTCTGACACACTGCAACTTAGTTTGGAGTCTCAGACAGCTCTTTTCCTTACTTTCTCTATCCAATTGGTTCTCAAGACTAAATCTGAACATGATTCAGTGACTAAATATAAGTGGCACACATACAACGTTCAGCTGAGAAGTTTAAGAAGTCTAAAAGGAAAAGAATCCCAGAAAACAACACAGTGTTCCCAGTGAAGGTGCTGTGTTTTGAAGAAAGCACATCTGCCTGGGGAGCACCAGAGAGCTCAGCTTCTGAGCAGTGCTACAATACGATGTCAGTGTGTGTGAGGTGAATTGTGCAACCCCTCCTGTATCTTGCATTCATCTTGTTACCAAAGGAACAAATCACAAAGGAACGGAGAATTGCAGGGGTTGGAAGGGCCCTCAGGAGATCCTTCAGTCCAACCCCCCTTCTAAAGCAGTTTCCCTGCAGTAGGTCACACCAGGAAGCGTCCGGATGGATCCTGAATGTCTCCAGAGAAGGAGACTCCATAACCTCTCAGGGCAGTCTGTATTTTTCTTAAAGGCATCTCTGGTTCAGAAAAGCCTTCAGAAAACACGTTATGCAAAGAAGTAGGCATTTGGTAGGGTTAGTACCTTATACCTTAAGAAGAGGGTTTCTGCTTCAGGTGAGAGCAATCACCGTAAGTCCAATGAAGACCGGGCCAGGCTGGGGTCTGTCTCTTTGGGAAGTCTCTTGAAGGCAACGCTTCACTTCCAACAGATTTCCTTTCACATTTATTGCCTTCCTCACTTTAAACACCTCCTCGAGACAATCCCCAAACACACACAGGGCAGTAAAAACGCAGAGTACCTTCTTGTTCTGCTTCAAATAGTGGTATCCCAGCGACAGCTTCTTGTAGGCCTCGCCGTACTTCTCGTGCCAGCCCTGCACTGCCGCGATGGCCGCTTTCCTCAGCTTCTGGGCCACCTCCCGGGGCGGGGGAAGCGGCTGCTCGTGGTCCGTCCCCACCGTGAGCTCCAGGAACTCCTGGAAGTTGGAAACGAGCAGCGTGCGGAAGAGGTGCGAGCGGGAGAAGAGCTCCTGAGCGATCTGGAAAGCGGAGAAGCGCATCTCGGCGTGCTCCTCGTGGAGCCTGGTCAGCAGCAGGTGGTACGCGTGGCTCAGGTGCTCCTCCGATGACCTGAGGGAACGGGAGAGAGGGGAATGACTGCAGTTCTACCGGGGGGCAGCGCTTCTTCCCGCCGCCATTAATGAACGGAAAGGCGGCGGGCCCAGCTCCTCACCTGCAGATTTTCTTCAGCTCCTTCATCCTGCCGGGCTCCAGCTGCGGCTCCCCGGCCGTGGTGAGCTCCTCCACCAGCTCGGCCAGCCGCTGGTCCATCTCCGCCACAGAGCCACCCACACCCACCCCGGCAACGCTCCCTCCCTCCCCCCTCTAGGCGCTGCTGACGTCATCACCGCGCGCTGCACGCGCGTGACGTCACGCTGCCCGGAAGAGCGGGAGGGAGTCCTTAAAGGGGCCGAGCCCGGGTATTGTGTGTGTGTGTGTGTGTGTGTGTGTGTGTGTGTGTGTGTGTGTGTGTGTGTGTGTGTGTGTGTGTGTGTGTGTGTGTGTGTGTGTGTGTGTGTGTGTGTGTGTGTGTGTGTGTGTGTGTGTGTGTGTGTGGCCTGAGGGCTGCCTCCCGATGCGGACGAGAAATGATGTCTTGGCGCACCCGCTGACGTCAGTGTGCGCCCCTCCTGAGGCACTGCGGCTCTGGTTGCCCGCCTCCCAACCCCGTGAGAGGTGACAGCTCTGACCCCACACCGATCTGCCGTGCGCCCACCCCCTGTGACGCGCTGGGTGTGACCGATGGGCTAATGGCAGTGTTAACTGCTGCTGTGCCGTGTGCGTGGGGTCATAGAATCGTGGAACGGCTTGAGAAGAGACTCCAACCTCCCTGCCGCGGACAGGGCCGCCAACCTTCAGATCTGGCACCAGACCAGGCTGCCCAGGGCCCCATCCAACCTGGGCATGAATGCCTTCAGGGATGGAGCACCCACAGCCTGTGTGGGCAGCTGTGCCAGCACCTCACCGCTCTCTCTGTGAAGAACTTCCCCCTGACAGCCAATCCAAGCCTCCCCTCCTGGAGCTTAAAACCATTCCCCCTTTCCTATCAGTGTCTACCCTTGTAAAAAGTTGATTCCCCTCCATTTTTATAATCCCCTTTTAAATACTGGAAGGCTGCAATGAGGTTTCCTCACAGCCTTCTCTTCTCCAGGCTGAACAATCCCAGCTCCCTCAACCTTTCCTCACAGGAGAGCTGCTCCAGCCCTCTGATCATCTTAGTGGCCTCCTCTGGACCCTCTCCAAGAGCTCCACATCCTTCCTCTGCTGAGGGCCCCAGACCTGTACACAGTACTGTAGATGGGGCCTCATGAGGGCAGAATAGAGGTGGACAATCAATCACCTCCCTGTTCCTGCTGGCCACCCTTCTTCTGAGGGAGCCCAGGATACCACTGGCCCTCCAAGGTGCAATGAGCTCCATGTAAAAGGCAACAAGAAGTGTAGGAGGAACAGCACAGCGTTCTGGCTTTAAATACCAGGTTTTGAGTGGCCTTCTGCCTTTGAGGCCTTCAGACCTTCAGCCTCTCCTCTCTGTTGCCTTACTGAAGCAAAATGAGTGGTAAATAAAGCAAAGGAGGCAGGAAGGCAGCCCTCAGTCATGGCACTGAGTAACCCCAATCCTTCTGTGCTGCAATGAGAAGGTTTGAGCCATTGCTGCAATCCAGAGCTCTGCATGCTATCCATACAGCCCTGCCCAGTAAGCTGAGTAGCATCACACGGCATGAAGCATCATCACAGTGTAGGTGTGTAGGATGGAGGTGCAGGGATGCACTTGGAAGGTGCAAGCACAGCCCAGGCCTCACCAGCCAAAACTTCATGATTTTTTTTCCCAGTGTTTTGGCATGTTTGTCTTCCACTGGTTAAATGATGGATTTTCTCCTTGAGAAAGCACCTCCACTTTGCAGCTCTTGAGCAGGAGGATGTCTGTGGAGTATTTCATAGGTGAAGACTGTTACAGCATAGCCTAGCAAAAGCATACTCCTAAATAGAAGCAAGCTATGCCCTGAAGGGTGAGTAAAGCTCATCTGCAGGACTTTCATGGCAAGTATTACAACAGAACTGTACTTAAGTGATATCTTCCTCTATGGAACCTCAGAACCTGATGAACACTGCGAGTAATCCACTGACATGTGGGAAGAGAAGTGAATGCACCTGTTGTATAAAATAATTAAAATGCAGATGAACAAACTGCTCTATTCTCAGATGAGCTGAGCTCGGCAGAGCACACAGGCACTTGCTGTCACTAAAACCCACTATATCCTTAGTGACATTTTACAGCGATCTCTTAGGTCTACCTAATACTGCAGCAGCAAAAAGCTCCTGTGAGCTCTTGAATTTCTATCCACATGAGTTTCCCAACTTGTAAACAGGGTGCAAATGTCAAAACTTCTCCCAGCCAGAACCCTGGCCTGCAAGACCTGTGCTGGGCATGGCTATGAAGAACATCCCAAATAGGGAGAGGTCAGAAAACACTCTGAAATGAGTTGATTTCAAAGGAAAAAGAAAAAAGCCTGTCCTATGTTTTTCTCCTCTTAACTACCAGAGATGCCAAATGAGATTTAAAAACTGAGAGTACCAAAGGCTTTGCTTTGAACTAGTGGGCAAATTTAATCCCAGTCACCAACTGAAGGAATTCAGTGAAGCCCTTGATACACACCACTGCATTACTGCTGCTTGCAGTTCCACCAAAGCACCTCAAATCTCTAGATCACATAGACCAGCATCACAATGCAGTCCAAATCTCTCATACTTTGTGCATAAGACTTGTCTACAAGCAGCCCTTCCTATGTGACATTTGTCTTTTCCCACTTGGCAGGTGCCCTGCTGCACTTCAGAGTGACCTTAAGTAATGAGCTCATTTTCAAACATATCTACTGCACTATATGCATACCTATGTTTTGCAGTAGTTCTGTTATATCTGACGTGATTAATGAGACCATCTTACTTTATAATAATGTTTCTTCTTCCTCATTGGCTTCTATCTAGCCTAGTAAACTGCACATCCTACATTTGCTTGTGAAAACCACATACAACAGCATAGTTCATCTCTAATGTTTAGATCTGTTTACTCTTTCAATACTTCTTATTTTTCTATTTCTTTTCTTTATTTGATTGAAAGTGCCTAAAAAACAGCTTTCTATTAGGCTATTGCTTGCAACAATACCATTGCTTTAATGTCTAGAAACAGCATTTCAGAATGAGCCTCAAGCAACGTGCTCAACATCTAC
Organism: Gallus gallus; assembly: GCF_016699485.2. Lineage (NCBI taxonomy): Eukaryota > Metazoa > Chordata > Aves > Galliformes > Phasianidae > Gallus > Gallus gallus. The sequence goes on from NC_052535.1 coordinate 83,994,142, forward strand.
AAAGTCACCAATTCATATCCTTGCAGAATGTTTAAAGAAATCCCTGCAAGGAGCCATATGGTTTTGCAGAGAATTAGTTGATGAATGAACACTGAGTTGTGTAACTCATCCACGGTTGTCCCTCAGGCAAATCTCAGTGACAGCGAAGCTGTTTAATTAAAAAAAAAAAAAAATATCACAGGCAATTACATAAAATGGTGTTTGCTCAAGTTGCTGAGTTTCTTTCCCCTTCTGCTTTCTAATGAATGTGGTAAATATCCACTGTTCAAATATTTCTCTGCTTCCTTCATCTGGACCAAAAGGGCTGAGGGGATTCAGACTGTGAAGAGTCATTTAGCTGCAGAAGTGCTTTGTGTCACTCAGACTTGGACAGGTTGTGGATTCAGGAAGCCCAATGTCTTTGGCCAAATACGGGCAAGAAAATACAGTGCCCAATGAGAAAACACAGAATTCTGTCCATTTAAACCAATTCTTTGGGGCTGGGTGTTCTTACATTACAGAAAAACCAGCTGTTCCCAAATTGAAAATGTCACAGCTGCAGGAAGGATTGTTTCACACTTTCATGCAGTGTCACATTTTCAGGTGTAGTGTTTTCATAAGAGAAATATCCAGGCAGGAGACAGTTCCACCATGTTATTAGATGATTCTTGGCCTGGGGTTGTTTTCAGCTTTGCGATAAAAGAGCACGTCAGGCAGAAAGAAACCCCACAGAACTTTAGAATAGCTGTATTCAGCTTAATGATATGACGTTAAAAAGGAGGGTTTATCTTGCTGCCAAAATGGAACTTTGGCAAAAGATCTTCCTTACAAACAATCTGGAGTTAAAATAACTTTGGTTCCAGGCCTGAAGATGCAGAAACATGATAAATACTGATATTAAGTTGTCACAGAGTTTGTGTCAGTTGGGTTGCAAAGAAAATACTGACCTTCTGTGTGAGATGAATAGATACTTAACCACCAGTTTGATTCAGGCAACAGGATGACAGTTATGTGAGAGCCCTGAACTACCTCACACGGAGTAAGGACTGCACTTAAACAGATGTTCTCAAAGAAAAAAATAGTCTATTCATTAAACCATCAATAATGCAAGGCCAAAGATGCTTGGCGACCTCCTCTAATGATGTGAAATATTGATGGTGACAACACTGCAGCCTGCTGTAACACTTTATGATTCTGTCACAGGAGGAGATGGATGAACCTGTCCTGTATGGGTTGGGTCACTAATTAAATAACTGTTTTGTAGGTTGGATGGGGCAGGAACAGCTGCAAGGGAACCAGCACAAATCAAGGATCTTCCACCTACTTCTGTCTAGGATCATTTTTTAAAGCGACCCTACAGCATTGCCTCAAATCTTCAGGCCAGCATCAGAAAATTGCTTTTGATTCTGTGAAAAGATCTGACTGGAACACAAGGAGAAAGGCAAGTAATGGCCCCAAGCCAGCTGGCCTTTTTTGGGCTAGACAGGCCGGTATCTTAAGTTGATATTTCTGTTTGAATGTACCCAAAGAAGAGCAAAACAAATCCCATTGCATTGCAAGCAGATATCCTTAGGTTTTGTTGTTGTTGTTGTTTGTTTATTTGTTTGTTGGAATGACAGCTTCCCAGGCAAGACTTGGATTGCATGGTTCAGGAAAGGAGCGTGAAGGTTGTCAGTGTGTAGAAAAGAAGGAAGAGAAGAATCCAAGATCACGAGAGAGCAAAAGAGGAAATCCAGCCCAAATTCTACTTGAAGACTCTTGCTGCTAAATTGTACAGTGACAGAAATACCACTTTCACACAGATACGTGTGTGGTACAAGTGGGACTGCTTTCAAACACAGGATGATAGCAGAAATTTCTCAGACAACTTAGGCCTAGGAAGGAAATCAACTCATTTTAGCCATATGAACGTATCTACATCAGTCACCTAAGAAATTCATCCTTTAAAAGTGAGCTGTCATGTTCAGTTCAGTCATCAGAGCTCCCAAGTGCCGGCGACAATTTGCCCTCTCTCCATGCAGCACCAGGCACGTGTCCATCACCTTTTATGAGCAGCAACCAAGAAAGCCACGTGGATCAAAACAAGCTTTTCTTGGAAAATGCTCATACTGTAATAATGAAGAACACATTGTCCTTATGAGGAGATAATTTATACAGACCACCTTTTGCGGACAGAAGGAAAATCGCTGGTTGGAGATCTTGAGGTTGTTGGGGCAAAAACAGAGTGTGAAGAGCACAGGTCAGGAGAGAAGGAAATACTGAGGTAGTGCTAAAAGGAAGAGGGAAGTATCATGAAGAAAAGGCAGCAAGGCTTGGGGGATGGCTGAATTCTTCCATGCCAATAATAATAATAATAATAATAATAAAATGGCACCCATTGACAGTCACTGATTCTTGCTGAACATTTATGGAAACTGAATGGTAGATTTCAGCACAGTGAGGTGGTGGGTGGATTCTTTCAGCTGTGGTGACAGGGATGTGAAAGACAAGCCACATTTTGGACGGCCATGCAGATTTTTACGAGTGTGGCATGCAGGCTCTTGTTATTGTCAGTGAAAATGCATGTCTAATGGGGGTGACTATGTTGGCAAATAGTGCTTTGTAGCTGAGAATTTGCTCTATCAAATAGTGTTAATCCGTGCTTTATATCTGTTGCAGGTTCCATGGAAATAAATAGGAGGCATTACTTTTGGAGCAACCGTAGATGCGGTGTACATATGTGAAGAGTAAGCTGATAAAAAAACCCACCCACGATGGCCTTCCAGAATGCTGAGTGCAGAGTGAGGAGTGGTGACTGCAGCCTCTCCAGCCGCACACACACAGCGCTCTGCAACTCTGCTCGTTAAAAGCCTCGTAAAGGAGTAATCACTGCTCTCCTCATGGCACACGTCCCAGCAGTAGAATGGATATCATGTAGAGACGAAGCAGTGGTGGTGAATATACTTCAGTAAAACAGCAGCATAGAATCATAGAATAACCCAAGTTGGAACAAATCTACAAGGATTGCTAAGTCCAGCTCCCGGCTCCATACAGGACCACCCCAAATCCAAACCCTGTGCCTGAGAGCAGTGTCCAAATGCTTCTTGACCTCCAGCAGTTCAGGGCCGTGCCCATTGCCCTTAGAAGTTTTCTTGACTTTCTATTATGAAGACCAACATCTCCAAGAGAGACAGCAGAACGATTTTTTGCTCCTCTAATCACTGCCTTCATAAAAATGGATCCGTTATTGGTGCATCTGTAAAATGGAGTGAAGGTGAGAGCCTTTCCCAGCAGCCTGAGGGGACCTGTGACTTGTGGATACACATAGGTCTGCTCCAGAGCCATTGAGTGGCAGGGCTCACTGCTACCCCGGGTGTTTCTTTTTTTAAAGCTAAATGCAAACCACACACCCTGTAGTTTCAGATGGACAAGATACAGTTTATAGAATCATAGAATCATTTGAGTTGGAAGGGCTCCTTAAAGACCATCTAGTCCAACTCCCCTGCAATGAATAGGAACACCTACAGCTCCATCAAGTGCTCAGAGCCCCGTCCAGCCTGACCTTGGGTGTCTCCAGGGATGGGATGTCCACCACCTCTCTGGACAACCTGTGCCAGTGCCTCACTGCCTTTATTGTAAAACATTTCTTCCTTACATCCGATCTAAATCTTTCCTCTTTCAATTTGAAACCACTTCCCCTTGTCCTGTCACAACAGGCCCTGATAAAGAGTCCGTCCCCTTCTTTCTGATAGCCTCCCACTTGTAGGTCAGCTCTGAGCTGGGATGCCCAACGCGTTGCCACGTGGGACTTCAACCTAAAAGAGGGTGAGCTGAGCTGAGACATAAGGAAGACGGACGTCCTTCGCTATGAGGGTGGTAGGATGGGATCGGGCTGCGGCGGTCCCGTCCCTGGGGGCGTCCGGGGCTGCGGGCGGAGGGCTGCGCTGTGCCGCTGCACCCGGCAGGTGGCAATGCAGGAGAGCTGCAGGGTGGGAGCTGCTGGGCTGCGGCTGGCAGCGAACCCCGGGGAGAGGGACCCTGAGCGGAGCGAGCAGCTATTTTAATTCCGTTTTATTTAGTAGGGTTTGAACTTAGAGGTTCGTAGCATCGATCTGTGGCAGCAGGTTGGGTGTCCCGCATCCACAACCTTAGGGGTGACCTGTGAGCATAGCGAAGTACGCACCGTTCTGCAATCAAAGGTGGAAGCCACCATTTGTGTGTGTGTGCTGGCACACACGTAACACTGTTTCCAGGCCAGGAATGAGCCTTCAATCAGATGTCTTTAACGTGATCGGGGTGTTGCATTAAAATCCGTAGGTTTTATTTGCAAAATACGTCCCCGGGTACCACATCAAGGAAACAACAACTGGAAGAAAGAGCACTGCCCTCTGAGAGAGCCAAACGTGGACGCATTTCCCAAGCAGAACAATGGGAAACTTTCAGAGAAATATATAGAACAACTACAGATTCGTAGAGGCACATTTTGCCCCTTACCTGAAAAAGAAGGAAAAAAACACAATGCCCCTTAAGCCAAAAACAACAGCACAGATGTGGGGGGGAAAGAAGAAGAAAAAAAAGCTTGTTTGTACCAAAAAGCTGATGAAAAGAACTGATGGTTTCTTTCCTTTCTGTTCACAGGGAAGTAGCTGGGCTTGGCAGAGCAGCAGCTCTTTCTTGGAAGGCATCAATGGAGAACTGCAGTCACCCCCAAGATGCCGGAATGCCACAGTGGGAGCAGGTGGGTTAAAGCAGCTCCAGCTCTTATGCAATGCTCCTGCCCTATCTGCAGTGCTGGGAGCTGCCAGAGCTGCCTAACAATATGTCTTTACAGATTTGAATCAGTTTTGATTTTCTGAAACAAAGTTGAGAGGTGACGTTTCATATGTTGAGAAGATCTTCAGAGAAAGATGTAACATATGAAGCAATCTTTAGAATGGCAATAAAAAAAAACCCAACAAACCCACAACAAACAAATGATGAATTCAAACTGGAAACGAAGCACATATTTTAGCAGTGAGAAAGCACATTCTTGGTCTCCTGATGAAGTTTTTCTGACAGATGTGCTCCAGCTAATCACAGTTCTGGACTGTAAATAGCTTGAGAGAGGTCATTTGATATCAGGAGGCTGCAGAAATATGGCTTCTGGCTCTGTTAGCAGGCACTGAGTTATGGAGAAGGTTTTGTCCACAAAACAGAGGTGGCAGGCCCAGAACCAGCTGGTGACTTGGTTATGCAGTACAACCTGAAGCAGCAGCCTTGGCTATTCCTACTATGAAGGTACCCATGGTTCCAGAAAAGAGGATACATAGAGTTTCTTGTAAATACATTTATTTCCCCCAAAATCCCATCAGTGCTATCAGTTCCCTTACATTCTTCACTGTATGACCACCTCGCAGGAGAGACCACACCCTAAGGGCACTCAGTGTATCCCAGGGCCGTTTATCCTGGAGCTGGGCATGTCCCAATTTACATGCGCACAGTTGAGTCATACTCAGAGATGATTAAATTCCAAATGCTCTGAGGGCAGGACCCACTTACAGAGCCTGGAGGCTCCCAGCTCCTCCCATAGCACTGTAGGAGTTAGGAAGCTACCCGGTGGATCACCACGACTGGAGCTGCAGCTCATACCTTCATGCAGAATTGTGGTAACACAGCAGCCAACAGAGATGGCTTGAGATAACACTTTTCCTTCCTTCACCCCAGCAGCCATCCAGAGACATGGCCCAAATCCTTCATTTTCTAGGTGGAAGTCAGCCCTGGAATCTGATGGTGCTTATGGCTATGAAAGGAAGAAAAGGAAACTGTCTGCTGTTTATCTGTTTATTTCCTTTTGGGTTTTGTCTGTATCATCCTGCTTAATGTCTGTGGGTGGGGAGCAAAATATTTAAGTGAATCGACAATCCTTTTGTCCTGGATTGAATAGGCTTTATCATCTTTCTCTCCTCATTGTTCCTTCCAGCTCCATCAGGAGAAGGTCGCAGCTGGGAACTCAGAAGAGTGCTCTGGGAAAACCTGCTCCTCAGCAGGGGAGATGTCCTTCAGAAACACACAATGCAAGAGTTTGTGTCATGGGACAGGAAATAGGGCCAAAGGAACAGCCACAGCCCCTGAGGTGTTACCCCCACATAACCAGCCTTGGCTTTGTGCACTAATTTGGGAAGGAAGGAAACGTCTTACACAGAGCCAGCTGAGCAGGCAGTGTGCTTCTGGTTAATGCTGCCGACCAGCTGTAGTGCAGGAGAAGCCAATGGGAGCAGGCAGGACTGCTCTGAGCTCCAGGAAAGCATCACCAGGTCCCCTCTCTGCCCCACTCCTTCATCCAGGTGGTAACTCCGCCTTAGGGCTGCGTTCCCATGTCAAGGATGGAAGACACTGGAGACTAAAAGCCCTCTGTGACCATGATGCTTAATGAAGACTTTCCCAAGTGAGGTCCAAATCAACAGCTGAATGAACTCCAGCACTAAAACCATCTCAAGTTTGGTAGTCAGCTCCTCCACGTTGTCTCCTTTCCTTCCCGTGTAATAATCTCACTGAAACTGCTTTTGTTACACGAGCCCATTCCTGCTTTTTGTGCAGCACCATGAGTGCCCACCAGCACGAGTTCCACGGCAGGACCTCAGGAACCCCTTCAGTTATCGTGCCCTTCCCATCGCCTTTTGTCCTCTCTCTTAGCCCCATCCTCACACCATTTCTAATCCCCGCCTCCCCCAGGTACTACCTAACGCCAGCAATGGAATACTGTGCTACAGCTGCGGTTTGAGAAGACTCATAACAGCGACAGTCACAGCAGTGTGGCAGATGTATCCTCAGTAAACACACCCCCTTCACTCAGCTGCCCACCAGCTGCATTCTGCAGCGCAGTATGTTTGAGAACATCTAGGCAGCACCAGCCTTTCTTTCCCTCTATTCCCCTCATCATGCAGTTACTCCGGTAACTGCTCTACAAACACATACCCAGGGTGGATACTCCGTCAGCTTTTTCCTCCCCAGAACTCATCACTTAAAAATCCCAGGGGAAAGATTGTTTGCTTTCTGAAATTTGCACACGCTTTTTCATTTCCACGTTGCTGAATTATCTCAGTGTGGCTCAGCGCGTCTCCCTCTCCACCTCACCCAAAACTGAACACCATCCCCTACATGAGGAGCAAGAAGAGGGGTGCCGAGTGCTGTTCTGTAACTCTGGAATCCCACCCCACACTGATGCAGTGGTTTCATGTCATTTTCTTCTCACGCTTTCAAAATAATTTGCAGCTATTTTCATCTCCGTGAAAGATGAATGGCTTTGAGCCATTCTCAACTCCACCCTGACACCTCGTTCTCATTTTTAGTTAAGTCAAACAAACAGCTCTTCTCATCCATCAGCCTCTTCCATTTCACGTTTCCTGGGTCAAATTGCAAGATGTTGCAGTGGGGTCTGACACGTTATTTAAAACCCCAAGGCTCCTCGGTGAAATTATCATCACCAGTCAGCAATAAGGTAAGGAATAACTTCATTGAAATGAAGAACTTCACTGTGTTGCAAAACTTGAGTTGACTCAAATCAGGATTAGATCTCAAGCTGAGGTTTTGCCGTGAGTAGCTCAGATCAGTGTTTAGCACAACCTTCACCCAAACTTCCAACTATGGAGGGAAGCATCTCTAACCCTGCCTCGCTTTCAGTGCTACATGAACAGGACTTCCATAATTATCTTCCCACGGTACACAGAAGCAGGAATAAATGCAGTCGTGTCACGGGATGTTGGCAGAAAACACCCAACCATACTTACAGTTGGAGAATCACAGAATTGCTCAGGTTGGAAAAGACCTTAACGATCATCGAGCACAACCATGACCTAACCCTACTACCCTCATTAACAACCCTTCATTAAATCATGTCCCTGAGCACCACATCCAAATGGTTTTTAAACACATCCAGGGATGGTGACTCAACCACCTCCCTGGGGAGCCCATTCCAGTGCTTAACAACCCTTTCTGTAAAGAAGTGTTTCCTGATATCCAACCTAAACTTACCCTGGCACAACTTGAGGCCGTTTCCCCTCGTCCTGTCACCTGTCACCAGTGAGAAGAGACCAACCCCACTCTCGCTGCAATCACCTTTCAGGTATTTGAAGAGAGCAATAAGGTCCCCCCTCAGCCTCCTTTTCCTCAGACTAAACAGCCCCAGTTCCCTCAGTCTCTCCTCATAGGGCACATTCTCCAAGCCCTTCACAAGCCCTGTTGCCCTTCTATAGACCTGCTACAGTATCTCAGTGTCCTCTCTGTACTGAGGTGCCCAAAACTGAACACAGTACTCAAGGTGGGGCCTCACCCGTGCTGAGTACACAGGCAGGATGACTTCCCTAGTACTGCTCACCGCACCATTCCTGATACAAGCCAGGATGCCATTGGCCTTCTTAACCACCTGGGCACATCACTGGCTCATGGAGAGATTAAGAAATCAGGCCTACACAGGCCACCCCCTCTGCTGACACAAACATCAAGATGCAGAATAGCAGAGTACAAAGCTATTAAAACATCGTTTACAGGCAACAAGTTCATACCTGCTGTGAGTCATGTGCTGCTCTTGGTTTAATGCCTGAAGGCGCCTGAGATAGGAGCTACAAATTGATATGTCTGCTGGATTTTGGGCTCCAGGCAGAGCAGTCAGGGAACACAGACCAGAAATCCCAGCAGCAGTCTCTGCCTGCAGCCATTTCTGGCCCCCACGAAGCTGGAAGGTTTCTGGAGTCATGCTGGAGTAAGGCTGAGAATGAAAGGCACCCTGCAGGGCCCGCACTGGGCACTGCCCACAGGGGTGAGCCAGGAGGCAGCAGCTGCCTGAAACAAACAGAGCTCACTGCAGTCCAAATAGGTGGTTTGACTGCAGGATTCCAATGCAAGCAGTCACGGCTAATAAAGAGCTTCTTCTGGACCTCTAGAGTGCACTTCCTAACACACCATCAGAGATACAAGGCTGGCATCTGGATGCTAAAGTGATCTCTCTGTAAGCAGAGGCCCTCCTGTTGCAGGACAGCAGCTCTCCTCCCCTCGCTCCCCCAGCCAGATCTCAGGGAGCGCGGATTTCCACCACTCCCTTTAGGCCACAGAAAGGAAAAAGGGCTGAAATCTCAGGAAGCCGCAGCTCTAACTGGTACTTAAAGAAGCAAAAGCAACAATTTCCATGACCTGCCACTGTTTGCTGGTTACCATGCACTTCTGCAGAACTGAGCTAGAAAGCCCAACAAATACATATGAAGACTAAAAACAACCCAGAAGAGCACACATGCACACCCCTTCCCTCCCTGCCCTTCTATGAAATAGGGAGAGGTTGCCACTCTCAAAAGTTCTCCTTGCCCTTCTCCTGCTATGATAACGCATAGAGTCAATGAAACAAAAACAGACGCTGTTGCACTTGGATTTCAGCAATGCTTTCCCCAGGGCAAGCTTGAGCTGATGCTCCTAATCTTGCATTATCAGGAAGGAAAACATAAATCACTTTGATAGCCAATTACTCCAGTTACCGATGCCAGCTCTCATTATCTATCTCCACCTAAGCAGGAGTCACCTATATCTGCTACTTCAGAAAACGCTGAGGGAAGCAGACACTTCCAGCAAGGAGCACAGGAAGAACTGGTCTCGGCCAAACTGACAGCTCTGCAGCACTCCAGATACACCAGTTGAGAAGCATCAATAATGTATGCTTATTGAAAATGGAACCTTTGAAGACATCTCACAGGAGATCTCACTGAACTGATTATATGCATCTCTGCCACGATCCTGTAGCCCATAAAGTTGTGATTTTGTGAGTCCTGTAGGAAGTGACAGAATTGACAGGAACAGAGCAGTGTATGGTTCACATATGAAAAGTTTAAGCCAAGAAGAGGTGTTTGAGATGGTCTTAATTTAGAGTCAACAACACAGATGATTTTACCTTGCATAATACTAAAAGACACACGGAAGCTGCACTCCTTGTGTGACCCTTTAAAGAGGGTTTGGGTTTTTTTTTTTTTTTTACCATTTAAATACGAAGGAACTTTCTTATTTTATATAATCAAGAAATGGAAAACAGTTTTTATTAACATGTTTTACATTTACAATCTTTTATTAGCTAATCAACATCAACATGCAAAAATAAGCGCTAAATACAAACCTCTACAATATGGTTTTGTTTAAACTACAATGGTTTAATTCTTTTCAAAAGTCGTAAGGATGTGTTCTGTAGTCATTAAAATTGAACTATTAGTTTCAGTCATGAATACTATTTAGGCCCTAAAATTATGTAATTATCCTGCAAGGCATCTTCAGAAACTTTGCCCAACACTTAAGAATACCAGCTCATTTTCATGTGAGTACATTCTCAAAGCAAGAAATAAGGCAGTAGCACTAATGATTTCATATTGAACCCTATGCACATAACTAATAACTTTAGAAGGACTTTAACACTATGGTAGACTGGAAAAAGAACATTTAAACAAGCATCAAATTTTTGCCTGAAATGTTCTCAGTTTCTCTCGATATTTATGCAACCTCCTTAAAATATTTGGGTTTGGAAAAAGACTTTAACTCCTTCAAACCAGTCCCTAGTTGATCCTCCAGAGAAGCCAGTCTCGTGTCAACGACATCAATATTTTCCCATGGAAATAAGTTACATGATTCACGTTCAGGATTACTTCACGAGAGGATCATAAAGAAGGCAAAGAGGAGCTTAAAGGAGAGTATTCGTAGTACTGAAATCTTTCATAACAAAAGGGTCTCGGACAATTGTGAAGAAGAGGGAAGAAAAATGGATTTAGGTTTCAATCTGTTGCAACTTTTCCCCCAGTGCAAGTGTCCATCTTTAAAGAGAGTTATCCTTTAAAAGATGAAAGTACTTTTGAGAAGAGTCCAATTTTTGACCTTATGTTACAAAACCTTGACAATCAAAGTTTCTTTTCGTTTTCATTCAAGTACAAACTTAAGTCATAATTCCTCTTTTCTTTTGTTTAAAGAGTGTTTATTGTTGCTCATTGATCTTTGGTCGCAAGAAACAATAATGCCACCGACAGGTCTGATCACCAAGGTGGCAGGTTTTGCTTCTTTGCCACACATTAAGGCCCCCCCCCTTTACAGGGAATGCCAATGTACACTGCGTCAAAATTCCAGCGGCACTTCGTCTTGTGTTTTTTACGGACCTACATGATGTAGACTTTCTCAGCTTGTGAGAAGTTGAAGACTTCTTTGGTTCTTGGGCAAATTACTTTGTCATCTTGACGAATAGAAAGCAGAGACTGGAAAAGAATGAAATCAGAAGATAATACTCGCGATAGTATCTCAAAGCATTCATAACTCAGAGCATTCTTAACTGTTTAGTAAATAATCTCTTCTTTTTTAGAGTCTGAGGTGAAAACATCTTCATCCACAGGGTACTTGCTCTGTACTATTACACTCCAGAGGGGAAAATTTCCAGTGCCATTTGATTTCACGCTATCAGCTTGCATGTTCACAATACATTAGTTTCCTTACAAAGCAATTTTATCACATTCAATCCCTTAAGAATTACTGTAAAAGTGTTGTTCCCCCCCCCCCCCCCCCCGTTAATAGAGATGTTTCCAGCTTTCTGAGTTTACAAGCTCTTATTTTGATAGAGGAAGTTACTGTGACCACTGCTATTCCAGACATCAGTAAGGCACTGATTTCAACACTTACATTGTATCCATAGACATATCCATTTGGTAACATCATGGGAGGATTATTTTCATTCATTACATCCCCCGAAATCTTGCAGACTAGTCGGGAGTTGGCACAGTGTGCCATAGGCAGAGGCTGAGCCAGCTTGTTCAGGGATTTGCTACACACAGGGCAGTCTGGGTTTTTTGAACTCCCATCCTCTTTATAGCACTGTCTATTTAACAACAAGTTAAGGTACAACCAACGGACGTGGAATCAGTTAATGAAATACATCAGAAATACAGTAATCTGTGCAAGTTTAGACTAGGTTATACAGTGTATGCAACTATTCAAGATTATTGAATTATTATGATTCTATGATTGTGTGCATACGAAAACCAAGTGCTTGGTTTCAAGAAGGAACAGCAGTGAGCAACATGCACCTGGCACACTCGACAGGTAACATTTCTCCTTTAGAGCACATCAGTACCATCAGCCCTTCTTAAACAGACTATATTGTATCACAAACACAACCAACCTGCTGAAGATGCAGGATATATTTGTATATTCCTATAAAAACAAGCAGGATAAACTCTCAAGTAGTTAAAAAAACTGTGGCTCTCACCTAGCTCTCTGACTTTTGCAAATATATTACCCTATATATATGTTACCCTACCCTATATATATATATATTACCCTACCCTATATATATATATATATATTACCCTACCCTATATATATATATATTACCCTACCCTATATATATATATATATTACCCTACCCTATATATGTATATATATATATATATTACCCTACCCTATATATGTGTATATATATATATTACCCTACCCTATATATGTGTATATATATATATATATTACCCTACCCTATATATGTGTATATATATATATATTACCCTACCCTATATATGTGTATATATATATATATTACCCTACCCTATATATGTGTATATATATATATATATATTACCCTACCCTATATGTGTATATATATATATATATATTACCCTACCCTATATGTGTATATATATATTACCCTACCCTATATATGTATATATATATTACCCTACCCTATATGTATATATTACCCTACCCTATATATATTATCCTATCATGGAAAGGATGACCCAGTACGAAAACAACGTAGAAACAAAAAAATAGGTAAATGCCTTTTTTTTTTTTTGCACTTTCTGAAAAGCATTCATAGAAAAAACACTGTGCTCAACATCAGTATCTGCATTGAAGGATACGGTGTTTTTATAGCTGAAAGGCCTGCCTGGAGTGTTATAGTAAAAACAGAATTGTTTCCCAGCTGATGTAGTCTGTAGTTATCATATCTAAACTGCTGTATCAGCATTCTCCATCGAGCGGGGTCCAAGAGATCCTGTTAAAAAAACAACACAACTGTAAGTTGTTTTTAATCTAGTTTAATCTGGAGGGAAGCCTGAGAGTGGTATAAACTCACTAGACTGAATCCATTACAAAATAAAAGCATACATGCTAACACACAGTAAGAATGTACTTGTTTAGAAAGGACTTCAACACTACATTAGCAAAGCCTTATTTAAAGCATTACGTAAAATAGCTGGCATGATGATATTCAGTCTCCAATCTTTTCATTATACTTGTGCACATGAGCTTCTGAAAACATGAGATCTTAGTTCAAACAACATGCTTTAGTTTTTAATAAAAGACATCTACCCAGAGGTTCCATTAAGTGATTCTGCAATAAGCGTAGTTCCTATACTCCTCTTTGCTCTATCCACATCTATCAAATCTTCTAACTAAAGTTCGTAAATCTTTATAAGGATTTTTGTTTGTATGGCATTCTAAAATGCCAGCCTATTTATGAAGCAACATTAGTATGTGGACATTTGCTCTAAAGCCTCTGAACGGGTAATATCCGACTTAGCAGACATCTGTTGAGAAGTTAGAAGCATTTTTACCTCGAGTCAGACTAATTCTACCAATGCATCTTTGTAATTTGTACTGTTTATAGAATTTCCAATCACTTGAACAAGGAATTTAATTTGAAGAGCTGGCACAGCTTCAGGTTACAGAATGCTATGCGTTCAAGGGCACATTTCTTACATATTGTAATGCTACGGGTTACAAAAAAACCCACAGGTTTAAGTACATAATATGACCTTCATTTAAAAAGGATTTAAGATAACCAGGAACTAAACACACAGAAGTCAAGGTTATTCTGAACTCTAAAGTCACACCATGAAAAGTCATGTAGGAAGACTTGGAAAACCTACTTGTTATATTTTACATACATAGGTAAAGACCTAATCTCTCCTTCTGCTAGCACCTCTCCCTTCCTACCCATAACCTACATTTGTTGTTATGACAAATAGCAGTGCTGATCACTCTTAGAAATAAGCTCAATATTATCAACTGCACACACTACACTTTGAGGCAAATAGGAGAAAACTTCTTTTAATATATTTAGTTTATTAACTAGGATTTAAAAGAAAGTAATGCAGAGACAGTACACTGTGTAGCAGTAGCAACAAATTCAATACACGTTGATACCAAACTACATAGGCAGTGATATTACCATGATGCAGACATCAGCCCTTATGCTTTACCCTGCACCACTTTGCCTCTGTCTCTCCTCATTTTACTTCTTAAGCAAGGAAAGACAGAAGAAAGAAGGATGGACTTCACTGTCACCTTCTGTTGTGATCACCTGTGCTGTGGAATTCCCTCATCCAGAAAGATCAAGCTGGCCGGAGAACTTGTTTGAAGGTTTTAATAGTATGTTTAAGTATTTCATGTTGTCTTACATCCAGTCTTTCAAACCATCTATGTTGATCTCAACATCAGTGGTTGAAAAAATGTGCTTATATTGCCATGCTGATATGTGGCCATGTTATTCCACAGGACTCTTGGCTTGTTATGCCAGCTGAACTATTGCCTACCTTCCACTACCCCTATTATCGATAGGCGAGGACTGGTATTAAGATTAAGGAAATATAAAAAATGGATTTTTTAGAAAGTAGAACTAGGAAAAAAATAGTTTATCTATGGATCATTGTTGCATTCTGTTTCACAGAAAAACAAATTACAAGCTTGTTATATTATCCCACTGAATCACTGAATTTCAAGCATAATATCACCTACCTTATAGGGGGAGATATGAGTGTCTGAAGGAAAAGCCAACATCCCCATCACTTGTCGAACCTCATCCAGCTGGCTTCCCTCAGCCTGACTGAAGTGCTTCCTTGCATGTCTGAAATAGACAATTTAGACCTTTCAGATATGGTTGTTTCTACATCAAATAAACTCATGTTACGTTAGACTTCAGAGAAAAACTAAGTTCTGTTGTCAATACACAATCAAAAAGGTGGTGTACTTAAAGGGACTTATAGCCCTACATATAAGAATAGAAGAATAACTTCAAACACGAGGAATTTTGTACTGCAGTTACTTAGAAACCAAACTTTCTACCACAGCATGTAATCTTACCTCACCTACACCCAGCATGACAGATCCAAGACTGGTGGAAGAAATGTCTCCATTTACACAAGCTCAGTGTGTTGCTCTTTTGCATACACTTGTAAGAAAGGAATGTGGTCCAATAATGTGGTAAATGTGGTATTCCGAACCACTAAAAAAAATCAAAGCATTTAAAATCCTATCCTGTTTTCATTGACATTTGAGAGAACATTTACCTTTGGCTAAGTGATTATTTGCTATAGGCTGGAAGGCAGTGTCAGTTTCTGTACAGACTACCAGAAATTGGAGGGTAATGCAATAAAACCCACCCTGCTACCAGCAGCCTTCTAAATACTATGAAAAAAATATAACTACTACAAATTCATACAGAAAACAGATACATAAAGCTGAAAAATTACATATTAGAAAGAAGTAACAGAATTACCAAGAACAAGACCTTATAGCTCTCTATAACAACCTGAAGGGAGGCTGTAGTGAGCTGGGGGTCAGCCTCTTCTCTCGTGTGACAGTGATAGGACTAGAGGGAATGGCTTCAAACTGCACCAGGGAAGGTTCAGGCTGGACGTTAGGAAATACTACTTCTCTGAAAGGGTGGTCAGGCAGTGGAATGGGCTGCCCAGAGAGGTGGTGGAGTCACCGAGCCTGGTGGTGTTCAAAGAGCGTTTGGATGTTGTGTTGAGGGATATGGTTTAGTGAGAACCATTGGTGAAGGGTGAATGGTTGGACTGGATGATCCTGTGGGTCTTTTCCAACCTTAGCAATTCTATGATTCTATGATCTTTAAAGTAAAGACAAATTTTAAGACATGCACAAAATGCTGCAAAACTAGTGAATTATCAGATAGGGATATCTGACTGCTTTAAAACCCTGTATGAAAGCTTCTCATGTAGCCATGTTAGTTCAGCATTTCTGCTGAAGTCCCTATTTACAGTGCTGCACAAGTGTTGCGTAGTAGACCGAATACAGAATCAGCTCTGTATTGAATTTCTGGCATTGCTAAAATGTAGAAAAGTCTTCTCTGTGCTGCATTTTCTCCATAGCTTCTGTTACAGTGCAGATAAAAAGTTACCTCTCAACTACCACAAAGAGTGCTCATTTTAACCTTTTTAGAGATCTTTTAGAAGTCTTCTTCTAAGAGTACAAATGATTTTAAAAGCACAGAGTATTCCTCAATTGTCCAAATTGTTCTCCTCTCCCAAAAGAGAGATACAGATTTAATTTTTTCTAATTCTATGTTCTGCTAACTGTGCTCAGGTCACCAATAATACCATGAGAACAGTCTCTTCAGCAGTGTTTCAGTGCTCCTACTTCCTCTCCCACTCAAACCAGGAAGCAGTGGAAGTTATGCAGGACAGACTGTTTCCACTCAGCTTCCTATTTTGGGTGAGCAATTCAGGAATGTAAATATTGTTCCCCAGGTAATAACTGCTACAATAGGAAAAGTACAAAATTCGTGTCCTGAGAGCAGAGCCTCGGCAGCCTGAACATGCTGGAAGAAAGCTCAAGTGTTTGTGTAGCCCTGCTCATGAAAGCAATAACTGTTCAAAAGAAAGCTCAGACAGAACAAAAATTCAGACCTACCAGTCGAACAGGATTACTGTGCACACACACACAAGGGAGAGAAGGAAGAAAAAAATCTTACAATGATCTGATCACTCTGCACTTGTGCTCCGTGGTGTCAAAACAGAAGCAGTAATTCAGTTTTGCAACATCCTCTTTAGATTTGAGACCCTACTCCCTGCCAAGCATCAACAACTTATTCTTATATCCCTCTTGTTTATAGGAAGACCTGGAGCTGTAACACAGAAGTACTGGCCATGCTTAATGCATATGTTTAAGAATATCTAGAATAAATTTTGTGTATACATATATAAAACCAGCATATGCTAGCCTTTCAGGCGAGAAGTCTTCACCAGGCCAGCACTTCAATGACTTGAGAAATACTGAACAATTTACAATATGGTACCCACTTTGAGTCCTACCAGAAGGAATTAGGTTTTCTGAAGTCCGATTGTGTTAGTTTTTATCTTATGATTTTCTCTGCCACGTCCCTTATAAAAACAAGGAAGTCTTCCCATGAAGCTTGAGATACCAATGTCTGAACCTCACCTACTGTGCACCAAGCAAGCCACAGTGAAAATGAAGAAATGCTTCACAAGAAGCAATTTCATTAATTCATGGCACTATATTTTTGGTTAACGTTGGGAAGTAAGAGGCAATACTACGAGAATTTGTGAATGCAAAACATTTCAGTACCACTTTTCTTGCTCCTGTACCATTACTTAATCCTTCCCTTTCTACTCTGCCATTTCCATTCTCTCCATCTTTTCCAGATGGAAAACTCTTGGAGGTACTATGAACTCTAATGAATGTTACCATGCTTAATTCCAGTGTTTTTACTACATTAGCATGCATTGGTCAGTATAGCTAGAGCAGTGGGTTACATTTTTTCCATCATTATCTGTGGGTCATCATTGAAATCACCGAATCCTCCTTTCTCAAATGCCAAAGTGATTCTGTGAATTCTGTAAACACCTTCTGTTTGAAATAGCTGTTCCTTCAGCCCAAGGAAGTATGTATGCAAACAGTACCCTTGGCATATCCAAAAAGGAAAGGATATCTGTGAAGACTTGATTTACAGTCTGCATGAGAGTCTGTTTCTGGAAAAGTATTTAAAGTACAGAATGTATGTGTACACATCTATTATGCCTGAATACTTGAATGAAAGTATTTATCAGGAAGAAGCAATAACTTAACATGAACATAGCGTGTTATCAAGAGGATTTATTCTTTCTGCTCAGTCTTTTGGATCCATTCCTGAGTGCATTTATCTCAGAGACTGTTATCACTACCAGAAAAATTTATAATTGAAGCACTTAAACTTTTATTTTTTTTTATGCAACTGTTCCAACAGCACTTCCCCACCCCTCAGAACATAAAGATGAAGGAAAAAAACCTGTGCACGTATACCCTCATTGGCGATAAGTATACTAAAAGTAGTAGTGGCCATTTTCTTTGTACATCACTGGCTACTCTTGTTCGCTATTTTTGTCCTTTATGTCTTAAGAGTATAGGCTGTTTTGTTAAGCTTTTAGCAGAGAACTGTGCATCCCATGACACCCCATGAAAGCAAAGCATTCTCAAAAGTCTGACAGCTTTCTGCTGAAGTTCGTGAGAGCACCAAAAGCATGAAATGAGTGTCATTCATTGCTACTGCAGCAGGCACAGGCTTTATGCAATCTGAAGAGACTGTAGGAGTTACAAGCTGATGAGTTAGCCTAAGAACTTCGTGATGTATTTAGGCAGAAGTGATTTACTCTCTGTATTGAAAAAACAGCTTTAGTACATTCTTGAAACAAGCTCTCTGAAAACTGCTCTGATAAGCTACCTCAGAGCAAGGTCAGTCTGTACTTCTTCTATTCTAAAAAGCTACAGAAATTCAAACACACATTTAATAAGATAAATATTTTTAAGGCTCCCATCAGTTTCATCCTAAAAGCAGTATGGCGCTTTAGAGGTTCGCAGCAGGCAGCAAGCAAAGCTTTCAAACTTATTTAAACACCAGCTGCGTCTCAACAAAATGTCAGCTCTCTGAGTTCCACTCATACAGGAAACTACTTGGTAAACAGCCTCTTTCTCTGCTTTCTAATGGATGCCTGACCTATTTATTGCACCAGGGACACAATACTGAAAGAATCCTGCTGCAGGCACTTAACAGAAGCAAGCTAATAAAAAACACAAGTTCCGATGGTTTGCAGCAAGATTTATGCTACACCTTCCTACAAATATCTTCCCTTATTACACACTTATTTTGAAGCAAAGTAGAACATAATGCCAAAAGCTAACTTTTTTTAAACCACATTCCTTAAGGACGGCACTGAGAAGTTGAACTCAATGTACAAAATCATCAGAAATTATCAAGTTAGAAAAGTGAATTGAGAAGGCCTTCTGTGGGTCCTTTTCTCTGAGAAGTTATACAATTAAAGCAGCATTGTCATCTCTGGCAAGTTATAACTGCCAATTGTAAACACATGGCAACCCTGAACTTCAACAGGTATATGGAATCTACATGCTTTACCCCACCACCGCAATACACTGAAGCTCATTTCCAATGTAGAAAGGACATACAAGTTTTAAATCTTGAAGGACTTAAATATGCTTTAATACATGTTTACAAAGAAAGCCTCAAAGGTAAAAGAACGAACCAATAAGTACAAATTATCCCATGTCAAGAGTGCTGGACCCTAAAACGAGGGCAACAACTTGCAAATTCTGCTAGATCTGACAAGGAAAAGGAACCAGGAGGAAACAAACTTCCAGAAACAATAACAGAATACAGAATGAGCTTGTTACTTTGTCCCAGTTCTTAGCCCATCTCTTTACTTCAGCTCTACCCCCACCCCATTTTCTAAGCTACATAAGGAAGTTGAAGATCAAAAAAAGTAGTTTTCTGAGCATGGACTATTCATTGTTAAGATGCATGACTGCACATTTGGCAAAGAAGCAAAATTAGCAGAGACTAAAGCTAAAGGCACAAAGGCACAGTATTCACTGGATATAAAGGGCACAATGGGCTTCAGAAGACAGACCAAGTAGTTCAGTCTTTCATCCTTTTCCTAAGTACCTGGCTTAATTCCTTAGGACCTCAGAGCTCTGTCAAAGAATATGCATACGTATCTAAATGACAGCATGTAGCCTCTCCATCCCTCAGTTATTAACATGCTACAATTATTTAGCAGTTTTATCAGACTCCATATCTGGTCAAAAGTATGATGACAACCATTTAGGTGCAAGTAGGGCAACGTTGTAATGATATGAGGTGTCTCAAAGACAACAAGAGAACAAAACCAGAAATAACAATCTGAAATAACCCCTAAAACTAAAAGGAGAGTCAATTTGGTGTAGGGGTTAGCATTAGGCTAGCCTCTCAACACTGTTGAGCTGCCTTTTCCTTCTCTTCCTAAATTCAAGGACTAAGTTCCTCATCCATTTATTCAAGAGAAATCATCTGGTTCACCCTGCAGAGGAATTGCTACATCTAAAGCAGATGACTGAGCTAAAAATGCTTTCAGTCTGCACTTACGATACTTGATATGTTTTCTACAGCTCTGCACTCCTCAGACCAAAAAGCAGCTTTTCCACAAAATACAAATCTCCTGCTGGTTTCAATTTCTAGTACAACTTCAAAGGCAGTAATACTTGCCACTTCCTCAACATAAAACTTGTCAGAAATCTTAAGGTGCAACAGTTATCACTGCAATGTATTACAGGAGTATGAAGTCTGGCCATAAAGCTTGTCAACTCACCCTAGGTTTAAATATCTTTAAAGATAAAAACAACCAGAACCTGCTATGGAGGTCCTCTCCCCCTTCTCCATGTCTAAGCTCCAGTAGGCTCTGCCCCTGCACCATAAGCTATGGTGCTGGAAAAAAATACTTCTTGTAAGAATTATCAACACATTTTATAGTCCCACTATCAAATTCCCACTTATTTCAGCAGAACTGGTTTCCTGCATTATCCTGGAATATTATTTCAAGACTTTAAACCAAAACTGCAAACTAAAAAGCATAAATCAACTCATGGACTGAAATTGTGAGAAAAACCATCTTAAGGTTGAAGCCAGGTTACGGTCAGACCTAACTTGAGTTCTCCGACTCATTCACACCACCTTGGGCAGTGTTATTTTCTTCTCAAAGTTCTAGTGTTAAACTAGTTCAAGAGATAAAATGGATATTGAGTTTATTTGGGGCTAGGGAAAGGGAATGAGACAGGACTTGTCACATAACAAGGAATTATCAAGTTATCCATTCAATACAAGAAGGCCAAATTTGCATTTTGTACTAAAGCCTAAATGTGACAAATATGATTAGAGATAAAACAGAATATAATTCAGTCAAATGAAGTGTTAAGCTTCAGATGTGTTTCTTTCACCTTTTAGTATTTTTGCAACAAAACTGCAATGAGTACCTATCAGAAACTACCTTTACATCTTGAAAGACAAGTACGTTCATTACATACCACCAGAATACATAGTTTTAAAATCAACTTTGTGATCCTTGACCATGGAGTGAAAAGATGTGGAGTTTAAATAACAACAACAGATTTTCAAAGAAGTTGCATCTGGACTGACATCTTACCTTTGGAAAATACAAAAAACAACCTCAACTAAAATCCAAAACCTGATCACAATAACACCATCAAGGTTCCTTGCAGCTGTGGGGCTTTCAGGTGTTGCAATAATAGTCACATTACTGATGAAGCATTCCATCACTGTAAGAAATGTTTGTAAAGCATCCTATTTTCATACCTCACAGCATCCAGTCTCTTGTTCTGTCGAATGAGTTCAATGAACTCCTGAATCCTTAGGCTGAATTCCAGACAGCTCTGAGATTAAAGACAAGACAGGGTCTTAGATGGTGCCAAAACCACGCTTCTCCAGATGTTAAATACTATGTGTGCATAACAAAGAAGTGTTAATTACATGCAACTTTGTTTGCTTGCTTTTAGGTATTCATGCAGAGAAAGTTTAAATGCTGTCCATAGACAAGACAGCAACACAAATCCCTAAAAGCAAACAAAAAGCTCTTCCATTTGCCTCCTTCCAAACTTCAGTATTTAGGAGGAATGAACATTTTCTTGATGACTGAAATCATCATTATTCGGGATGCAACTAAGAGTAGCAGGTGGCTTCTCTGTGCTATCTTAAAGTTAAAAGCAATAGATTGATTCAATAGAAGTTTGGAGCCAGTTTAAGATATGAGAGACTGACTGCAAGGAAGAAATAAGTCTTTGAACTCATTCTGAAAGTGTTCTCCTCTTATGAAAAAGCAGCATAGAATCTAGACTGCTGTGGTCCTCTCCCCAGCTCCCTTTTTTCAAGCTTCTACCTTACTGTTGTTGTCAAACATCTAAAAGCCATGCTGGAAACAAATCTCAAAGAAGCCAAGTGGCATTTACCTGCTTGGGGAAAAAGCTAAAATTTGAAGCCTAATGAAGTTAACAGTGTCCCTTTAAATCAAATTCCATCATCAGTTCACTAAAAAAAAAAATCTATAAAAAGAACTTTGAATATATAGAATTAAAAAGATTCTCCCCCCTAAAAGAACAAGTCATTATGCTTCTATACAGGGACACAGTCATCTATTTTATTACCCTAACAACCAAAAACCAGAGTCCTTTCTGAATCTTGAAAAATAACTATTTTGAGTTACCCTGAGTTGCTCTGTTTGGCAAATGTTCCCCAAAGCTTCTGATGAATAGTTGTCTTTTGTTTATTGTGAATCAGTACGATACCATCCAAAACCCCTCAGTGACTTCTGTAGGAATCTGAGCAACTCCAAATTTCTATCAGTTAACTGCCTGGGGTGACTGGTGTGCACATTACAGCAATTTCCTGTTTTAAGATTAGAAATGTAAGCCACTTGAAAGTAAGTGATACATTCTGTCCTGTTAAAGTACACTTGTTTAAGGAGTAGAAAGTAAATTATTTTCCAAGTACAGCTTTCTCTGTGCTCAAGTCCATGGTTTGCAAAGAACTAAGATTTCTTTTTGCTTTTATTTGGAATTTTCAAATAGAGTTACAGTTCTTTTGTTCAGATCTACACAAAAACCTTTATTTAGAATGCTGGTTAAGTTGGTTTCTATTAAAAAAAAATTAATAAAACTTTTAATTGTTAATGATACCAAACCCTAGGGCTCAGTTATTTCATTAACATGTTTCAGCAGTAAAGAAAAAACCCACAGCTCTCCCCCCCTCCATTCCCAAGAAGGCCCAATCTGCAGAGTGTCTGAGTAGGGCTTGCAGAATTTTTCTTCCATTCCCCAAGAAGGATGACAGGGAAGATTTTATCCTTACTTGTTTGGTGAAGATTGGTGATGAAAAATTAACATATTCAGCTGTTAATTTCTTCCATTACTTGCTGTATAAAAATTTTATATATATATATAAAATATAAAAATATAAAATATATATATATATATTCCCAGCAGTATAATTATGCAATACTGTTTACGCACCAATTCTGCTTTTAATTTAATGGTTTCCATAAAAAGATCCTTTTCTTTAGAGTAATCACTGGCCAATTTACTCGTGTCCCATCTTTGGTTCCTTCTCATTTTGGTGCCCAAGTGACAGAGAATGTCACTCGTTTCTTATCTTTAAGGATGCTTAAATATTTTTCATTAAAGAAAGCTTAGTTTAAAAAACCAAAACTTCTGAAGGAGGTAGAGGTTCTGATTAATACAGTCAAAGATTTCTGCAAGCCCTATAACAGACTATAACATGTTTCAAAATATACAGTTTAAGAATCAAGGAAATTTAAACCAACTGCACAGGAGCAAAGATGCAGCATGCTCAGGTCACAGTATTCAATGGCTAGAAGTCAACTTACTGTGTTTATTACTCAGTAAGACTTGCTTTCATTTTTGCAAGAAACTCCTCAACGTTTTCCTCTTGTAAAGCTACTTCACTCAAGTCTGTTTAGTTTTGGATTTTTAGTTTTGGATTTACATATATTGCACTCCAAAAATACTAAGACAAATCCATATGACATTTCTCTCAGACATAGGTTTACAAATCAATCTAATTCTTCACATATAAACTATGAGCTACTTTCTCAGCAGGATACAAAGAGCAATACACACAGATTCACATGCAGAGACACTACTACACACACTGCATTAAGGTTTGGCACTCACTTGGGCTAGCTCAGCACCAGTAACCTTAACCTTAAAAAATAAATTTTGTACTTACTGCCCTTACTTTTATACAAGGCCTCATTCAAGACCTATAATTTAAACCAAATTGACCATATCAAATAACCCAGTGCTTTTGAAAACCGCTACTTAGGCAAAACATTGACATTGTTTTCATACCTTCATTTTTCTGAGCCTGGATTTGTTATCATGACACCAAGCCAAGCAAGTCATAGTCTCTTGTCTTTCCAATGACTCTTCCACTTCTTTAGCAGTCAAAAACATCTCAATATTTACTAAGTCCTTTAAAAGCAAAGAAAAAGGAAAGCACAGCTTGTTAAATCATACTGATACTTTACACAGCAATCCATTTAACCAACTGGAGCACAGGAATGCAAAAGACTGTTCTAGAGACATCTTTAAAGGACATAACTTAAAATATACTGTAACAGTTTTGTAAAACCTCATTTCCATGTGCCAAAATAGACTCATTAAAATGACCACTCTTCTAAATCTATTTATGCAACAGAACTAGAGAAAAGAAAAAGAATGAAGATGCCATCTTGGAGCTTTGCAAAGAAACTGTTAAGACCTCATCAGTTGGGTGCAATCTACATTTCCAAGAATGCTTGTCTTATGTCACTGGACTATGACAATGTCATTATATAGTTCCTCAATTGCTTGGCAGAAGTAGATATGTTCAAAGAAAGAGGAGCATCTGGTATCAAGTTGGCCTGGAGGAAGCCTTGTATATACCTCTGCTACTTCACTGCAAACTGCTTTACACATTTGTACCAACCAAGGCTAACACAGCCCAATAAGATTTAAGATCTCCTAGGCTAGCAAGTAATTTTTTCCCCACATATCTCTGAAAAAGCACTCAGTCTGTTTCCAAATGATATGAACAAGATTCACTCTGAATTGGCACTGCCAGAAGTTATTTCTGAGCTGCATAAACACATCATGCTGTTACAGTTCACACTGTTAAAGAAAATACACCACGAGATACAATAAATCAATACACAAGCAACAATCCAGTATCAAATATTTGATTAACACGCCAGTTTGGAACAAGTTCCCTTTTATGTAGACTTCACAGCAAAATGCAGAAAACCATACAAATGAAATGCTAAGTATGACAAATGTTACAGTAGCTGCAGTGAACCGAACCACTTTCTGAAATAGGTGGCATTTTCAGCTGTTAGAACAGCTGAATATATTCAGTCTTAGACTTTCCTGAGGCAAAGTTAAAACGCATAGAAATAGTGCCAGGCATATCACATTCACATCTTGCATTTCATCAGCCAATTTTTCCTTGTAAATACAGGAAGCCTCCTATTATTGGAAAGGCAGGCCAGATTGGACTAGGTTTGTCAGAATGGTTATTTACAGAAATGCAGACGTGTTGCATGTATTTCTAAACTGCAGTGTAAGTCATTAAGCACAAAAACTTTTCCTGAAATTTTCCCCATGACTTAAAGGTTTGTTTTTGAAGTCATACGCAAAGTTTATGTACAGCATGCATTACATTTTAACAGAACGTATGACTGCAACTGCAAAAGCATTTACTATCAGAAGATGAAATTGACATACAACTCTACAGTTACCAAATCCAAGATTGAGGTCAGAGCTAAAGTAGTAAAGCAGTGGCAAGTTTATAGAATGAAATTAATCTCGCCCATGTAAATCAACTGTATAAGTAATTTGACATTCAATGCCATCATACCCATCATCTTGTTAGCCTATTTTTCCATACAGCAGCTGTTAAAACTGACTAGAGTTAAGAAGAGCATTCTCCATACATCTCCCCAAGCCCAAGTTACGTGCAACCTCTTCGTAAGCAGCATTTGTTTTTACATCAAATTAAAACAAAAGTATTTTCTTCTACTTTATTAAAGGTCTGGAGATGTGAGGTATACCAAGAAATCACTGGTTTTGTCACATTTCTTAGCTTTTCCTGGTTTTATTAAAAATATGGTGTTTTTTTGAAGCTGTGCATAGGCATTATAGCTCAATGAGATTGTGAGAATCCCAACTAAAAGCATTTATCAGTGAGGAGATAGCATAGCCATCTTCAGCTATTCCTCAACTACTGTTGAGGGAAAGAGGTTGTAGCAGCTGCTGAGAAAGAGAAAAACTTCAAAGTGAAAATAACTCCTACAATCCTTTTGTGAATTTGAAATAAAAAAGGTTCTGTTTGGTACAGACATGTTAATTGGACTTGTGTTTGCCAAAAGGAGTCAAAGCTTGGCAGTTGTCTTCATTAAATAGACAGTATGTATCCAGAAAACAGAATATTTTTAACTGAAAGGTTTTCTTTTGGAACTACGACCACTTTTAAATTGTTCCAATGAATGTTTTTGTTCTCTGCTGAGTAGGAAGAAAGTAACAGAACAATATAAAAAAGCATTAAGAGATTCATTTGTGGGAAAAGAAATAGCTTATGGATTTGATAACAAACAGTTCTAAGTCTTAATTAAGCAGACTGACAGAACAAAAATACTAAGATTCAATCAGGCAATGTACTTATAAAGAACCTACACATGCTATCGTGACTTTTTAAATCTGATCACACTTTCCTATTTTGGTTGCGCCTCCGCAGTGTATTTCTTTAGCTGTTGTTAATGAAATAGAAGTATGGAGCATGAGAGGACTACGTAGCTTTAAAATGACACAGGTCTTCTGTGCAGGTCAACACTATGGTCTGTGGAGAAGTACTCCTATCTCACATCTTGTATACAAATTATAAAGCAATTCTAAGGTCTCTAATTATCATCTTTTGGAACACTGCAAGTGTTTCCTCATTTCACAGCTTCAGTTTTCACACTAAAAAGTGAATGCAATATTTTATTCCAGACTGCAAAGTTGCAGACAAGCCCTGTGCTGTATGGTGTTATCAAACCACAACATACAAGCACACCTCCAGCCTCCCGTGCATCTCCATGATAGCAATGCCTAAGTTAACTTGCTTACAAATGCAGAACACTTGACTTTTGATAGGAGGACTAAGCAATGGCAAACCTACATTCAGGTAGGAGAAAAAACCCTCTGGCCATAAATATTAACAACAATTACACAAACAAAGAGGAAGAACATTCCTCTTCCTTCTACAGAAAGCAAGGAATTATCAGCTACATTGTATTGTTTCTGCTTATAACTATTGGACCCAAGTCAACCTCACTTCCTATCTACTCACCAGGTACCAGAAGGGTAACTACTTAAGCATTGGATAAGCATTATCATAAAAGGACTATTCAATTCCATTATGATAGTTCAAACTTCACAGAAAAAAAGACCTATTACAGAAAATTGCACCCTAAGTCTGGTTCCACATAAGTGTCTTCAGAGACTTATTTATACATCTATCCATCACCCTGTGCTCAGCATGATTTACATATATATAGCTTTTAAACTTCACTACTTTTTAAGCTGCAAGTGCTTACAGGGAGGAAGGCTACCAACCCTATAATACTGCACAGAATTTCGATAATTAAGGTATAAAATACCGTGAAGAATGAGGATTCCTTTACTATGATGATTACTACCTATATTCCTGGCCAACATAAAAGCCACAGCCCTATAAACATACTTCTCTTTTCTTTCTCTGAGATGGGTTCTGGGTAAGAACATCCCCAGCATGTACGTGCATGTCTGCTCCTTTGAGGGCATCCTGAGCTCTGATCACTGCCAGCAGGAGCTGACTGCAGTAAAACTCTGGGCAAAGAGTGAGAACCTTGGCTTCTCACCTGAGCAGCAGCATCCCATTTTCCAGAGGCTTCAGCACCTACCCTGACTGGAGGGGCCAGCTGCAAACACTAACTAGCTGTTAGATACCAAACTGCACTGGAAAGACCGAAGACTTTTCTCCCTAGAAGGAACATTTAGAATTAGGCTTATATTAGCTGCAGGACAAACGTGCAAAGAAGCCAGTTGATGAGTTGCAAAAATCTTTGGAGACCTGCCTCGGTATGAAAAATAATCAACAAAAGCACTAATTTCAGGCATCAAAACTAAGAGGAACATGAAAAATGGGCTCAATTTCATGAATTCACATGGTTGTATTGGAAAATACAACATGACTCAAAAAAATACACTGAACATTGCATGAGAAGAACACAACTATGTATGCTACAAAGCTTTTCTACTACGAAGTTTTAAAGCAAATGAGAAATTGGCAACCACACGTTCAAATGTGAACTACTTTTGATTTCAATTTAGGCAAACCATGTAACTAAGGCCCTATATTGAAACAGAATTCAGTAGTGGACTGGAGAAAAAGCACCGAATCCACAGACTTGTAGGAAATAAATACAGCAAAGGCAAAGTCTTGCTAAGAATAATGAATGCCAAACTTGTTTGTCTTCCTTACTCTGTAGGACTTGCACAACTGCTGACAATACATATTTGCACAGGATTCCTTTATTCCAAGACACAGGCAAACTTTATTCACTTCACTGCAAGTTAACTGCATCGCAGTCAAAGACAGCAATAATTCAACCCAGGAGCTTTTTTTTTTTTTTACTGACTTATAAAGTGACCTCTTCAAAGATGGCAATGCAAGAGCTCCCCCGGGACGTCTTCAGAAAGCTCCAACCTCCTATTTAAAGATCAGCGCAGATGCAGAATCCCTCATCCATTTTGTCAGAACTTGTTTATCCATCTTTAGACTGTAATCACTCACTGAGTAAATTACAACTTCATGATTAAATTACAAATTATTTCTTAGTTCCAGTCATAACCAAGAGACAGCAACATGTGTGAGAGGTGGTTGGTTTCACAGCAGGTGAAATTCTGAACGTCATTGCAAATCATTTTTAACAAGTCAGTCATTTGCTATGTTTAAGTCCATTCCCAAACAAGAACCAAGCTGGATGCCAAGTGGATGTATGACAGTTTTAGTGAGATTGACTTTCTAAAGATACTACAAGCATAAGAGCACCACTCTCATATTAAAAAAGGTTTTGCTGAAGTACTTAAGCATTCAGTAGTATAGTAAACATCCATTTAAACTACTTGTATATGAAACACAGTAAGCACTTGAATCACTCTAGAACAAGTTTAAAAAAAGCTGTGTTAAGCTTTCAATGAGTATTCACATATTGAGCTATCTATCCTGAACATGCAGCCTAACCTCCAGTAGAGTTTAGGAAGCAGTTCGTTACAAAACAGATAGAACTGCAGCAATGAACAGCTACAAACAAAAGGCAACATCAGCATTACATACTTGTATACTAATTTGTTAGTTCCTCTGTGATGAATACACAGCAAGTGCAGGGGTTGCCCTGATTTGTAACTATTGTTACACAGCTCAGGAATAAGACATGCAAACACCTACGAAGGCAGGCAATAGGACCCCCTGGGGAAGAAGGAAGTTACCATTTTTCTGCAAGGGAGAAAGAATGAAAATGTGTCAGTCTACACATTTATATAATACCATATCACAGTGTCTGAGAGGTCCATTCTTTTGTCCCTATACAAGGAGAAAAGGGAAATAGTGCTGGTTCTAAGAACCCATCCTTCAAAGTGAATTCAGAGTATACAAAAACTGCACTGATTTAGAAGACAGAACCAAACAAATAAAACAAAAGCATAGGTAGTGACAAAACAGCAAATCACAGTTGAAGTTCTGTTAAAAAGAGGCACAAATTAACATTAAGAGGTCTCCTTACTCTCTGCTGGTAAAATAATGTTGCCTGAAGTTCATTAAGCTACTCTAAAGTGTTATAATCTACACATTAACGGCACTACAGAGAAAATAAATAGAGTAAATGATGGAATGCCCTACTCAGAAGCCAGCTGCAAAGCTAGCTGTATGAAAAAAGCAGAGAGACAGCCAAACCACAGATCCATCAACAGACAAGGCAGAGAAGTTTTTGTCTACAAAGTAAACACAGTATTCCATGGTGTACATAGTTGAGCTTTTGCATGAGAGCATCTTCTGCGACCTCTATATAGCTCAGACCTTTTATTTTACCCAGCTATTTCTAGAGGACCCCAGCATCTCAGTGACTGACTGTCAGTCAGAATATTGTCTGGCATGAAGCAATGCTGCTACTTCTTTAGGCAACTGGATCTAATGAATAAACTTACAAGTTCATTTTATTTCAAATTAATTTTCTTTTTAAAACTTCTGCACTTCGTGCATTGCTTCTTTCTTATGCCTTTCTTCACTGGAGGAAGTAGTCCCTCAAAGTACTATTTTTTGCTCTTGTACCTTGCAGTTCTCTTACCAAGCTACTCCCCAAGCCTGCTCCTTACATCTTTCAATCACCTGCCATGTCTTCCAAGAGCTTACTTAAGTAAAGAGACCAAAACATACAGATTCTGATACTGACTGCTCCACAGGCAAATAAAGAACTGTTTTGTTTGCCTACTTTTCCTCATGCACATCAGTCATTTCGGTGGAGCCTCACAGAGCAGCTAGCTAGGCTGGTTATTATAGCAAGTTGCTTTCCCAAAGCCTCTCATCCTGTCTCAGCAGCTTCTGTAGCTCAGCAAATAGCTGCACCTTACCCAGCAGAACGTCATATCGAGCTTCACACAGTCATGTCTACACCAGACTAGTGCAACAAAGCCTTCAGAGCTTTTAAGATGCATCCACAGGCAGAAAAAAGCCTCTGCTCACCACTCTGTTTTCTGTAGTAGTCTCTTCTGCTTGAGGAAAGAGGACCAACCCTTAGCCAGATGGGCACAACCTGCTGCCATCATCCAAGCAGGAACAGTCTGCCCTAACAATATGGACAAAAACGAACTCCTGTCACCCAGTATAGTAACAGGAGAAAGCATGGCATGTAGAGCAACATTTACATTTTGAAGGAATGTCTGGCAGGAAGAATGTATAAGAAACATATCAGAGGCATAATGAAAGCAAACCTAACACATCTAGACAGTCTCTACTTGAGAACTCCATTCTACCATTTGATAATATTTCACTTCAAGAATCTTGAATGACAGTACATTTTAACAGGACATTTTGCTAGCCTTTCAGAATAAGATTTTGAAATATCTGTTAGATACATTATTTACAATCAGGTAATCCATTTTGTCTAAAAGAAAACTGGAAACACAGCCTCAACATCACAGCATGCTTCACATTGTTGACTTTGAAGTGTCAAATGATTTGTAATGAGAAAGTTTGTTATTCTAGACTGATCTTGACTATTACATATTTACATAATAGTAACTCCCAAAGATGCTCGAGACAAACTGCAGATGTACAGCTGTCCAGGAATTAAAGCACTTGGAAATTCAGATGAACGCACTCAGATGTTCATTAGATCAATCTACTGGAAGTTGCCATGCCTGCACTAAGAACACTTAAAGGAGCTAGTGTACACCTTAGCACTTCAAGGTAACAGCCAAGTCAGTTTGGCAGCTCATTTTCAGGCAGTCTCCTACAATCTCTCCAGTGTGGGCATCACAGCAAAAGGACACAGCAGATAGCTTCAGACAAACTAGTTTTCACCATTCAGCCTGCAATTAGAAAGTCAACTTGTCTGTATCCCGTGTAACAGCGAGGCAAAGGCTGCATGCAAGTATTATCACAAATTTTCATTTACCTATTTAAAACAGAAGTGTCACGAGCATAAACTTATTTTGCTGAATATACACTCAGGTGTTTGACTAACACCTGGACCACATCTTCAAGATTTCTAAGTGTACAGTGCTGTGACAACATTAACAGAAGCATTAGTTCAGCTTTCAGCTTTAACATCGCATGGTCTCCTTCATGCAAACTGAAGTTTTCATAAGCACTTGTATTAATTTCTTACTGAAGCAATCATATTACTGATATTCCTCCTACTCCAGCAGACAGTTCCAAGAACACTGAATCAGTATTATGCAGCTTTTAGATTTAGATTTAACTCCTACTTCCTTCAGTTGTACAAGTTCAGTGGAAATGACCCCTTGAGGCTTTTGGGGCCCAGACTCTTTGAAGAGTAGGAAGATGAAGTTACTCAGGTAAAGGGCGATTTCACAAGATGCAGCTCTGGCATCAGGTTTTGTTCCATAAGAGAAATCATTCAGCAGTCATCCCAAGTTTCAGTTCAAAGATCCATTTTACAGTTCTGAGGATTTCTTTCTTTAATAAAGCAATGAGAGAATCTTTAACTTGAAGGCAGGGGTAACGTGATATGGGGTACTTCATGAAGAGAGCAGTGCTTGGTCAAAAGCCATGCAGCTCATCTAGAGGAATCATAAGTCTCTTATTCTAAAGGTCATCAAAATAAGATTTCATGACTCCCCATAACCAAATTAGATGATGGAACACCTGAGTTTGCTGCAGGCATCTTTCCAAACATTCAGAGTTAATTAATCAGTCCAAAGTTATTTCCAAATAATTAAAACTGAAGCTGTCTCTGTGCAACAGGGAAGAGAAAAAACTGGACCAAATTACACAGAACAGAGAACAGCAGAGCAACTTACTGAGACAGTGACTGCTGCACTTTTGAATTAGATATTGATTATAAGTGAAAGGAATATTTGCCACACCAGTTTCAAAGATAAAGTACTTCCAGAATGGCTTCTCCAGTGTCTGCTCTGTTTTAGTATTCTACAGGGACAAACAGTGACCAAAACCTTAGAAGTTCTACTTGAGAAAGAACACACTGACAAAAAGAAAAAAGCTAAGATCTGAATTCCCACTCCAAGAAAATGATTTTCTTTAGAACAGCTCTTAACTGGTGCAGCACTATTTGAAGAGTCAAGAAGTCCTTCTAACACAGACCAACGCTTACAACAGTTACAAAACTTTAGAAGTCAATGATATAATTTATTTTCTTCCAACAATCTTCAAAAGCAAAAAACAAACTGGCATTAACACAAATGTTTAGCTAAGTACCTTGGAAGGATCGCGCATCTACTGAATCACTGATCTAAGACCATTAATTTGCAAAACTGATTGGCATGCATAACCTACAAAGCAAGGTCAAGTTAACTTTTCTTAATGGTTTAAAACTATTTACTTCAACTGAAGTGCTCTCTTGCATCTGGAACTTCATTGCCAGTGCTCCCCCAACACACACCATAGGGTATAGCAGCTCTTCTGCCTCTCAGTTTCAAGATTTTTGATTCATTTGCCTCCTGACCTAACACACACTATAAATTTAAAGCATCTATATCAGAAAAAAGTGATAGCACAACTTGCACAACACATGCAGTAAGGCAGGACTATTTACCATGCTATAGTAAACTAAGCAAAGAAAGAATATTTACAGCATGGAGTGACAATTTCAGAATCCAATTTGTTTCTCACAATACTGGCAAAATTGCTGTTATTACATATTAAACAGAACATATGGAAGCTTTTTCCTTCCTAGCTTATTAAGAAGAGGCTAGAAAAAGCACCAAGTTTATAAAACAACCCTCCAACAAACATAAACAGAGGTTGCATACTTCACCACAAAAACTTACCTACAAACAGCAACCAACTTCCTACTAAGACACTACACCTCCAGAATTAGATTAGCTGATTGGTTTGTGGCACAGAACTGTAACAATATTTAACACAGTAGAACATGGAATGGCAAGACTAAGCTTAGAGACAACTCTGCCAGCTAGCTGAATATATGAATCTGTACATGAAAATATACATTTTACGTTGGTGTTGTACTGCAAGGTCACAATGGAGTCAGAGTAAGATCATCATCAGGTGTAACAAGCTCATGCTGATGAGCTTCATTTATATGCAATAAAAGAAACACCTTTAACATCTAGTTTATAACTTCAATCTAAACCATTTTTTACATCATTTGGGAGTCAGAAAACATCAAGAAAAAATAATCCTCTCCCCCCTACATTTGCTTTGGCACAAGCACAGCATTTCTGTCCTTGACTGTAAGCTCCTATTTTAACATGACTCATATTTTGATATACATTCCCAAGCAGTATTGCTGTTCCTTCAAGACATGCCATACAGACTACATGGTAGTAACTTTACGTCCTGTATTATGCTTTATAACCTTGTGCCTTATATAAGCTGTGCACCAAAACTTATTTCTAAATTGAGCTAGTTAATTCTGGCATTTAAACTTCCATATGATTTTCACATCAGCACTTTTCATAGCCATTTGCTTCCTATCTTATAACCACAACTTTTAAGTGCTTATCTTCCATGACACGAATTCAAGAATCTAATTCCTATTAAGATACTTAATTTAGTAAGCAGACTAGAATTTGCCTCAGCCCATCAATAATTATTAAAATTGGACACTATGGTGAGTCAAATCTGCAAGCAAACTGTCTGCTATGTACTACTGGCAAACATATGAATGATTTAATGGCTTTTGGCCACTGAGGCAGAATAACTTCTAAGCTGTTTCCACCCATGAAGTACCATAGCAGCTCTGCAGGCCTCTTGGCATTCAGAAGCCACGTAATGAACTTTAAACACGCAGGCTGAAACTTGCACCCAAGACTGGTCTAACAACTATTGAAAAATACATAACCTAGGATCCCCAGCCTGCAACTGAAATGGAAAGAGCTCAGCCTTTTAAACAACAGCAAATACCATGTCTTGCCATTTGGTCTGCAACCACAAAAACAAATCACAATAGTTAGGGTTGGTAATTCTAAAAATTCAGTCCAACCCCTTTGCTCCAAGCTGGGCTGAGTAGAACAGTTACTTAGGCCTATGTCAGTCCAGTCTGGTTTTAAACATCTCCAAGAACAGAGAGACTCCATGCCCCAGTATGTCTGCTGGGGACCCCAGAAATAGATAAACACCAGGCAAGTCTAAAGAGTGTTGAGTAGAGGGGATGGATCACATTCCTCCAGTTGCTGGCAATGCTTATCCCAGTGCAACCCAGAATGCTGTTAAGGAGTTTCTGTCAGAAAGGTGCATTGCTGTCATGTTCAACTCACCCACCAGCCTCACCACCCATCATCCCCTTCCTTTTCTACAAAGCTGCCTTCCAGTCACACACAGCACGTACTGGTGGCATGGAGTTGCACTTCCCCAGGTGTGGGACTCCCTTCACAGAGCCTCATGAGGTTCCTGTTTGCTCATTTCTCCAGTTGTTCAAGGTACCTGCAGCAAGGGGAGCACAACCCTCTGCTGTATCAACCACAGATCCTAGCTTTTATCACCTGCAGACTTTCTAAGGACACTGTCCCATCATCTACCTCACAGTGAATGACACCGAGCAGTACTGGACCCAGTCTTGACTTCTGTTCTACCACACTCATGACTGGCCTTAAGCTGAATGTAAGGTCGTAACAATCACAATTCTTTGATCCTAGCTGCTGTGCTACAAATTAATGAAGAGCAGATCCTTTTAACAGCTCAGGATTTGAGGAAGAGTTGCCTCCCAGACATGGGGGGAAAGAAGAAAGAAGCACAAAAACTAAATTAAAAAAAAAATGAAAACAAGAGCTGCTCTTAATCATGCAGGTATTGCAGGCCTTTTTCCAGATTCCTACTTAGAGTGTAATGCCTACTGAGCAGTAATAATATTGTCTTGGTATGTCAAAAATCAGGTAATAGACATAACCAGATTTACAGCAGAAAATGTGATCCTGAATCCTGCAGTGGTAGAGACATTTATCAAAATTACAGTTGAGACTACAGTAAACAGAAAGATTACTGGGGATGAGAGAAAAATATCATGATATTTTGTAATCTCCAGAGCAGAGTTGCATTATTAAGCATTAGAGAACGATTCAATGCCCATATCTTCCAGCAAGAGAGGAATAAAGAGAGGAAAGCAGTCTGTTACTGAACTCATAACACCACAAATTCTGTGCAACTATCAAGTCTCATTATCCTACTGCTGCAAAAACCATCTACTGTACTGTAAAAGATCAATACAACATTGAGATACTGAGGGATGCCTATCGTCAGTTAGCCAGAGTAAATGTGAGCATCAAGTATATAGTTTTAGCAAGCTAGAAGAAACAGTCTCACCGCATGTACAACTAAGTTGCATTACACTTTGATATTATGTAAATAAAAATACTTCAGCTTGGAGGCAGCAGTTAAATGAGCTTATTTGAAAATAAACAAAAACAAAAGCTTCTGTTCAGTAGAGTAAAAAGCTGAGAGGCTTCACAAGTTCAGTGTCTCATACTACTGTCTTGTAATCTATCATAACAGACTTCCATGTCTATACCAAAGCTGAACATTCACAATCTCTGTACAGAGAGGTAGTGAACGCCCCATTGCTGGAAGCATTCAAGACCAGTCTGAACGGGGCTTTGGCAACCTGGCCTAGTGGGAAGAGTCCCTGCCTGTAGCAGTGGATTGGAACTAAATAACCTTGAAGGTCCCTTCCAACTCAAACTATTCTATGATTACATATTCAAGCATATTTTTCCCCTTCATAGTAAGTTCTGCCGGAGGTACTGCTGACCATTCAGCTGCAATTACAGCATCCCTGAATGGAACAACTGTCTTGCTCTGCTTTAATGATTCAGTGCAGCAAATTCCCCAGCAAGTAAGAGCAAAATTATTTCCCAT
Source organism: Gallus gallus (assembly GCF_016699485.2). Taxonomy (NCBI): domain Eukaryota; kingdom Metazoa; phylum Chordata; class Aves; order Galliformes; family Phasianidae; genus Gallus; species Gallus gallus. Next base: position 84,030,362 of record NC_052535.1, read on the forward strand.
AAACAGTAAGCAACTCATTTCTTCCTCTCTTCCTCCCCTTCAACCTCTTTTTGTTTCTTCAATGGTATTTACCACTATCAGTGCAGACTGAGCAGGATCAGACTGGTAAGCCCAGGAACAACAGGCCCATACATTCTAATTTGACATCAGTAACTAACATCTCTTCACCTTAACTGACTCACTGAGATGCTCAGCTACATCACCTAGGAGAGGCAAAGTACATACCTCACAATACCACTTACCACTGCAACTATCACTACAGACAATTTTAAGATGAACTACATACCTTCTGGCATTAAGAACATCAAAAGAACTTAAAAAAATCAGGAATCACTGAGGAACAAATAGTAAATGCTACCTAAAGTTTAGCAAAACAAGACTTTAAGGGAACAGCAATTTGTTAAAATCAGTTTTAATGTCTACGTGGTTATGAGAGGACAGCAGGGCAGATTCATCATAGCATAAAGAAGCAATGCCAAAGCGTGTGAAATCTAGACTGCTATGAAACAACACATTTCAAACATGTAAGCATTTATGAGATAGAAGCAGAACCAATTAGATACCAAATGAAAAAGAAAATGACAACCACAGAATTTTAGATGGGGAAATAAGGAGAACTGCATAAAATCTGTGCTGACTATATACAGGCTACTTATATACCTCAATCATATGACAATTTATTTTCTAAAGTGCAAGTCAGCATGCATTAGGTACTAGGATACAAGACAACAGTTGTTCCCACAACCAGCATATGCTATCCTGCCCAATCACCTACACAAGTCATTTAAGACAAATGGGAGGCTCCACCAAAAGCTTAATCAGCAGCCTGAAGGCCTGGGACAAAAAAAAAAAATCTTAACTTTTAAAAGGCAAGGAGTTTATCTAGAAGCATCTCATTTGAGACTGAAAGTTCTGCCTTCAATTTTAGCTTATTAAATACATCACATAAATCATATTTCTACATAAGGAGAACATACTCAGCCCTAGAAATACCAATAGATAAACAATAATAACAAAGGCACTAGTTTGTGAAAAAGCTGCTACACAACTGAAGCAGCTTGTTTGTATTTACTAGTTTCCTCTTTAGTACCATTTTGTAGCATACATTACCAACCTCAATACCACTTTGTCTTGCTAGTTTTACAGCTGTGTTGTAGTAGCCACAGCGTAGGAGGTGTTCCACCATCATACGGTCCATACGTTTCTTCTTCCACATGTTTGCGGCAGCTGGCTGGTCACTACTGTGTTCTTTCAGGTGTTCAATCCTACGTTTGCAGAGTTTTGCACTCTCATCTTCAGCCTGGATTGACTCAACTGCCTAAAAAGCAAAAGTTAACAGGAACAAATCAGGGCTATACAATTTCAATTGGCTTTTAAGAAATATAATAGGAATGGTTTGTAAGCATTCTTTATATAGTTACTCTTTATGTAGTTACTCTTGATAACACTTCATTTAGAAAGACAACTCTCACGGTAGCACATCAGTTTGAGCATGGTTGGTCCACTTTTGAGACATTGGCATGCTATTAACAAGCACTTACGACATAAGTTACTTGAGCACATGCACATTAACATTGAGCTAGTAAGAAAAAAGCAAAATCAGTTCTGGCATAAAGTTGTCTAACACCCTGCAAAGACCCTCACAGAGGTTCACAGTCATCTGGAACTCATGAATTTCCCCTTCCAACTTGTGCATGGCTTCTCCCTCAAGAAGCTGTCTACTGAATTAGTTCTACTAAGGAGTGGTGTAGAGTAAACCCACATCATTTCTAATGTATTGGAGCAATTTTAATTAGTTCCTACATTACTGAAAATTATAAGCATTTGGCCTTCTAGCAACTTTAATCCAAGGGTCTTAGAGGAATTTTTCCAATACTATTAGCACTATCAGAGAGGTATGATTTTACTTCTACCACTCTGGAAGCACATCTCTACTGTTAGGAGCCTTACTCAGGAAAAACAAATGTATCCGGAGTACGAAGAACAACAGTTGGACTCCTATTTTATGTCCCTTGCAACTGAAATTATTCTACTCCAACACTTAAATTCACATATTGGTAAGCCTTGTGCAAAAGACACAGCAGTATTCCCATAACTTTATTATTAAAACCACCAAATACTGTGGTCAAACTTGTTCTGATTCAGCCTTGAAGTTCCATGGTCGACTACTTATGCTTCAAGTTTTACCATGCAATTTTACTACAGTTGTATTTGTAATTTAAAACTCGCTGACTACATACACAGCACATGACAGACATGACCCACAGTTGTCACCAGAACACAAGAATGCTTGCAGTACTTTTATATGCTTGCTAAGGTAAAAGCAAACTAGAAGACGGAAGCTTACTACCTTTCCCATCTGTGATATGTCACCAGCAATGCAGTTTCAGATTGGACTACTTTACTTGTAATTTAAGCTTGCTGGCTTTGTGTTGGAGTACCTGCACGGCTACAGGAACACCATAAAGCTTTGTCATCCAGGCACAGACCAAAAACCTGATTAACTTCAGGCAGCCTACATCACATTCCACACTGGCACGGCTCCCTTTTAAGTACTCAAGTAATGTACCCAGGCTACAATATCATCCCCAGCTGACACCTTCAGCTGCAGAAGTACAGATTGATTCTAGTCACTCTTACAATGTATGTTCATCTACAAACTTCCATTCGAGCATCTGAAGCACCAGTCACTATACAAGATGTTTTGCTGTAATTCATAAAAATAATTCAGCTTGCAGAAATTTATATTACTAAACTCAGCTTTATTTTGTAACACAGTCTGGAGATCAGTATTCCATTTATGTTAGAGGCTTCCCCCCCCCCCTTTTCAGCAGGCAAACTCAAACCAAAACAAACTTTCACTTCTCAGAAGTCTGCAGCATTATCAGATGCTAAGACAACCACAAGAATTATTCTGAATACAACAAGGAGAATTCAAGGCAACCAGGCACAAAGGTTGAACTTGTTAACATTTCAAAGGGCTCACTTTATATGGTACCTGGATGTATACAGCTCTTGCTGCTTTGGCTTCTTTTGATCCTTCTAATGCAGACAAACACTACAGGTATTCTTCAAAACTCTCTTAAGCAAGTCTATCTGGACTTGCCCTGCTGGACATTAATAAAACTTGAAGGAACAAGCATATTAAAAAAGGATACAAGAGGAAAAACAAAGGCCTAAGCTTCTCTAGGATCATTTTCAGAACCCAAGTAACCCGCTGTGCTGAAAAGCTCCTTTTTAAGAAGGAGGAAGGTGTTAAACAAAGGATCCATCTAGTTCTATTACGGCCATCTCAGCAGTTCATCAGATCCTTGTCTAAACACAGGAGGAAGCAGAGATTCCACTTGTATCCAAAGGCCCTAAAGAAAACAATCATTTTTGCTCCTGGCAGAGATTACAGAGAAGACAGTTGGAGTCTTCAGCAGAAGCAGAATTTTTATTTCAGTAGACTTGCTGTTGGTTAACAGCCATTTATTTTTTGCCCACTGTTCTTCCTGAGAAAATGCAAAATTTCCCACAGTCTCTCAAAGCAGTTAAAAACAAATGAGTAATTACAAAGAAGCCTTAGACCCAAGGCATTCAACAGTGCCTTCAGACACACTCTCAAAGTCAGCAGATTTAACAAGTAAATAACTTACTCCTCCACATCATTACTATACACCTACAAGCAAAAATTCTAACACCTCTTTTAGAAACCGTAATTCTTTTCTGTATGCAACAAGTAAAAAAATCCACTTCTTTTAAAACCTCTTGGAGTCTCACAAACCGAAGATGAAAATACAACTATTAGATTTATGAAGGGTTTTGCAGATCAGCTATTTCAGTGCCTAAATAACCTGCTCAAGTAGAAAACTCCAAACCAACGACAGCGTTGTTTTCACATTACAAACCTCCAAAGGATTTTGATGCTTCACTTAATAGTCTCAAGATCTATATCTGTTCGTTACTTCATTTAAGTTTTAATGAAATGCCTTCACTACCATTTGTTTATTTTTAGAGAAGTACTGCTCTAACGCCAGGCAAGAGAGCTATTTTCATTCTTCTGCAATATATTATGTCAAGTAATTTTTCTGATGAATTTCAGAATGAGTAATATTCCCATCCAAAACATAGCACTATTCTACATATGTTTATACCTCATTCTTTTCAGAAATATGCAGTATAAGCACAAAAGTCTGGATGCATTTCAGACAAGCATTCTAGTTTAGCAGCTGGAAACAAGTTACTTCGCTGAACTTGGTTTAAAATTCTTCTAGCAATACTCCCAAGGAACTTTCCGACCTGCTGGTTCACTGTCTACAAGAAGCATTCAAGTCACCAGTCCAGAACAATTCTCACTTTCCTCTGCTATGATTTCTCAGTACTGTGTACAACCATCTCCACCGGGGTTTGTGCATTTTCCAGACTCCTCTTTGACTTGATTATCCTCAAGTGATAAATGAAAGCAACTGCACTAATCTTTCCATTAAATGAGCAGGAATTGATACAAAAATTCGTTCTGCTGCTGTTTCTTTTCTGTATGCAGAGAAATTGATTTTCAAGACTATAAGCACATGAATTTTACTTCTCCATTTTTTTTTCTATTCAGTTATGAACAGTGTGACACTCCATAAGCACAGTGAAGCAAGGTTCAGAACATTCTTAGGTTTTGCTGTGCATTCCATGTTCTTTGCTTACAGTGCATATCTTGAGAAGCAAATCAAAGCAGACAGCATTGCAGAAAAATACTTGATACAACTTTGCAAGACAGAACAGTGATGAGGTAGAACAACACTTACCTTTCGTTTCAGCACGCTGAGTTTTTCAACTACTCCATCTAGGAGACTAACAACTGAATCCACAGCAGGACAACTGCTCAGCGTCTTCTCCAGCTCTGCCACGACCATTGTAACGTGACTTGTCTCTCGATCAATGTTTTTCTGCGCAGCTCGAAACCGTTTGTTCAGTGTTTCATATGGCACCTGAATGAGAAATACCAAGTCATTAGGATTTCTGTATTTAACAAAAGAAGTAGTCAGGTCTTCTAGAGCTTAGAGAGACCACTGATTTGATGCAGTCAGCAGAATAGGTAGGTTCCAGGACATGACAAGTTTAGTTAATGCCCTGAGTTCTCATTTCAAAGCCTTTATTTAAGCTCTCAGCATGGTGCTAACACACTTCAAAGATCATGAAAAACAGTGACGGGAAATAAGCTTGGAGACTTTCTGATACCTCTGTCCCTTATCCTGCCTTGACTGTAGCAAGCACCAGTGAAAACAGAAAGCAAGGAAATGCATGTTTAAAGGAAAGCTACAACTAAACCACCAAAAAGAGATTACCCTTCAGAACAGGATTTTGATGTGTTATTTCTTTCCAGCAGGAGTTCACAAGAGAACTGCAAATTATGTTCTAAAAAACCATGTTCTATGCATATTGACTCCTGAAACAGTTACAGATGGTCCATCAATAGTTATTCAGGAAATGCATTAGGTATCCTGGTTGCTTCTGAGCACAGAAGACTACTTAAGACTACTTTCAATACTAGTTCTGCTATGACTATAATGCTAAGAGGAACTTCATGCAGGTAAGTAACCCTTCAGTGAAAAAGCCTACCCCGTATGACTGAGTTCAGTCAATTGCTCTAAAATTCCATACCTTGGTTTAAAGACTAACTGTTCTTGGAGGTCTCTTATCTTCTTGTTTGTCCCATGCCTTTACAAAACATCCATATCAAAACTACTGTTGATGGCAATTAAAAGCACATATGGGAGTAGGGTACAGCCTGGCCAAATTTTATGGCACTAAAAGAACTGGACAGAACAGTGTTCAGCAGTTCCCATCACAATGCTTCCACCACAGTGAACACAACCTACTCAAAGTTCTGTTACTTCAGAGCTCCAATGGTAACACAAACTCTAGAACTAAACATTCTACTGCTGCGCACATAACTCCTCTGTATCTTATCTTGAAGTCCATGAGTTCTGTTGGGTTGTTACTATAATGCTGATTGCTTTTTCACTGATGAAAGGCATAACTTAGCTAACCACCAGACTTGTGACTGAAAGTAAAACAGGAAATGTAAATCAGAGTTCTGTTTGGTACATATCATGTATATGTTTGATTAGAAATCCCTCAAGTTTCATCACTGCTAATCACATTTTATCAAGTCTGCATCCATTTTCTTACTTCTAATCATCTGCATGCAAGCAAGTATCCCTAGGGTTCATCTCTTCCCAGGCTCTAGGGAACAATGACACAGCACAACCACTGCAATTCACCATCAGAAATGCACTGAGAAACAGCTCAGGCTCAGCATACTGAAGATGAGCTTCCTAAGACTTCACATGACCTACAACAGGTGGTTCTTATTTGCCATGAAGTGTAACAATATCCTGATAAGGTATGACAGGACTCCTTCTCCTCTCAGTGAAGTGATCTATGCAGTGTTTTTTTGTCACCTCAAACAAAGACCCAAAAGACAGAACAAACCTTTACCACAGGAAGTACCACTATAAAACACTATTTTTCGCTGTAACACTCCTAAAAAAAATCCCAGCACCACAATCCTTCCCTCCCCCAAACTGAAACTATGTGAAATAAAACATCACAAAAGGCTTGTTAATGCCTGCTTGTCTACACCACGATCCATCTTTAGCCCTCACCTTCCTTTTCAACTTCCACAAAAATAAATCCATAGTTCTAGAGCTCCTCTGCAGATACCACTATGGGGCAGATACCCCTATGGAGCATATGCGCACATGGTTTTGAGCACGCTTCACAGTAGCAAAGCTTGTTTCCAACTCCACAGCTCAATGCCAGACAACATTATGACAGTACCTTCCTTCCACCCCTACTATTCATTACCTGTATTTACTGGGTTTAAATTCTGCAAGCATTTTTTTCCATCAGCTTTCCACACCACAATGAAGAGATGCTTCAGTCAGCACTTGCAGAACTTACTACTGATTTGAGGTACCTTTAGCTACCAAAAGTAGTTGTGTTAAATACTGAAGATACTGGTCTCAAAGCCTTACCCTTAAGCTCCCTTTTCCTTAGTTGCTTTGCAGCACACAAGAGCAATAACACTTCCTGTTTCCCATGCTCTGTCTCCTTTGCACATAAGTTTCTGGCACGCTCTGTGTTCTTATGACATTTAGAACAACTGGACTTTCCATTTCAGCTGACATCCTTACACATTTGTATTGTGTCAAGGTACAATAGGTTTTTTAATCTTGTTTTATCCATTCCCCATCCTCCACAGGAAAGATTTTCTCTGATGTAGAAGAGGCAAAGAGCTGAATAATTTTACTATATCCTCTAAAAGTAGATAGAAATATCTCTAAACAATTTAACATACCAAGGGAAATGACTACTGGTAAAAGGACACATTTGCACAACTGGTAAATCTTGACCACTTGTCCTGTTGTTACCTGCAGCCTGGAACCAGGGGACTTCAAAAGGTTACAGGCACTGCATCAGGAAGCTTACTATTTATTTCAATACTGAAAGTAAATGGAAGGAAAAAGTAGCCAAGCTGCCACACACTACCAGATGTAACACTTTTCATTGCCCCTACCATTCCACGACCAAACCTGGATGAAACAGCTGTCCCTCATCAGGGCAATTGGTTTACAGAGCTCAGCCTGATTTAAAATCACCACTTTAAGGGAAAACAAAAAGAAAAACACTGCTAAACATCAAACAGTTTGAAACAAAGCTGCAAGAGCTGTCCAGAATGTATTTTGGAAAAAGCTCAACACCAACTTGTCCTACTCACTGAAGCTGGAAGAAATACAGCACGGTTGCCTTGTACCACAAGCACACAAGAGGACAAAAAGGACCAAAGTTTGCAGGCAGCATGTGTGAACGCAGTGTCACTAAATCAGTTCCGGATCTTTTCCTCATCAACTTTCACAGCTGCAGATGCATCATCCAAGAGAAGCATGCACTCCAACAAGTCCAACTTAATTCCAATTCCTCTGAAGATCAAAGTTAAACCCACCTACACAATGGATAAAATCATAGTTAAGTTTTTCCAAGATCCAAATTTTCCTACCGAAGCGTTAAGGACAGTTCACTTGGCTGGAGACTTCTGCACACGACTGCTTCTAGGTGCTAAGTACCAACAGAGAGGCAGACAGAACTGAATAATCTGATCCAAGTGTTTTCTTCATTGCAGCCGTTACTTCACTCTGCAGTGTGAGCAAAGCAAGCCAGAAAGCTTTGGCAGAGCATGTTCTGGGACAGCACAACCACTTCTAGCTCTGGAGACGATCTTAGGAGATAACTCTTCTGCATCTTAAAGCTGGAATCAGCAGAAGAGGAGGAAGGATGACCCTGAGAGCTACAGCTGAATTGTTCTCTCTTCCTTCCACGCAGATGAAGGACAGAGCTAAGAATGCACAGTGGCAGCTTTAAGCTTATACTTCGAAACTCAATTGCAGTGTTAACTGCCATGCCTTCAGCCCATGAATGTACATAAGGCACTAGGGCAAGACTGACTAAGGCTAAAAATGATTTCAGTCTGATTAGATTGATTCTCAAATCATGTAGGACCAGTGGCTAGAACTGTTGAACAATAGATTTAATACAGCACTTGAAATACCTTTAAATACACTGATGGCTGAATTTGAAATTAACTACTAAATACAATTTCCAGCAAACTACACTTTGCAAGAAGCCATTCATTTACTAAATGAGGCCATTTTCTTGACATTTTCTAAATGCATAATGAAACTAAGGAGAAACAGCAAGTATTAAATGCTTGCATATATTGTATCCTGATGGTTAGCAGACTGTATACATTTCTCAAATGCTTACTATCAGATTTTAAAAGAATCAAAGCAGAAATATAAATAATATCATTAAGTCAAAACAAGCAATCCTCTATACAACATTTAAATGAGATTCTTTAATTTTCTTCTAAATGCACCTACATGCACATATTTAGTATTCTAACCATAAATCAAAAAATAAAGAAACAGACTGCCCATAAATATTTACCTCAATCCAAACATCTCCATAAGTTCACAAAAAATTGACTTTAAAAAAACCACATGCCATAAGGAGATACCATCTTCAGACTTCAGCATTACAGAGGAGGGAGTAGAACACGTACCATTTTCACCCTCACAGAAGTTCTGTGATTACAGTGATCAAAGCTTCAAGATCTGCACTGCCTCACAGGTATTTAACATCGGTGGGAGTCAGAGAAGCAGACTGGACTTTGCCACTTTTAGCACCTTGGATTCCACTAAGCTGCTTAATGACATCTTGAGAGCGTTGTAATGCTTTGGCTGCTAAGCATACCCACAGCTTCCATGACAGACAGTCACTCCTCATTCATTAGGCACTGAGGTTTCCAAACATACTTTCTCCCAAGTACAGAACCTATCATATATGAGATTAAAAAAATAACTATGGCAAGATGATCTTTGCAGAGGTGTCACACCAACCCAGCCACAACAGAAAGCAGGTTGAGTCACAACTGGAAATCCAGCACTCCCTATCATCATGTTAAACAGACATCCATTTTATTCAGCTGCAGTTCCTCTAATAAGCAGTTTAAGTGACAAAGGCTTTACAGACAGATCAGCAGAATAATGAACATGAAGAAAAGCATCGAGTTGAAAGTGTGCCCTAGCAACAAAGGACAGCAAAGCTTCAGTAGTAAATGCTGTCTTTGTCTTCACTTGCCAGGTCTTCTCCCAAACCTTCCAGCTCCTGTACCAAGCAACTGGTCAGGGTAGGGAGGTGGGTAGAACAGTAAGTAGCCTTAAAGAAAGGAGGAAATGACACTGCAAAGCTGCTACTGCCTCTTTGAAACATCATGGCAAAGAAGCAAAGTCCTCAATGACTACAGAAAGGCACATTTATTGTGTTTCTTCTAGAAGAGAGAAGCTGGAAGTGGTCTCTTACAGTTCCTTTGTAGCCAGACTAGGGAGATGCAGGGGGAATGAGTGGAATATAACCTGGGTTTGGGTCTGACTGGACAGCGTGGCTCAAACAGTAATGATCAGTGATTGAAAATCCACCTGATGACTTACACTATGCGACTCCCAAGGACTGTTATCAGCTCCCATATGAATGTCTTCATCAGTGATCCACATAAGAGGACAGAATCCACAGGCTCACAGAGGACAACAAGCAAAGTGCTCAGTAATGCTGGATGGTAGAGCTGATATTAAGAAAAAGTCTGGACAAGCTAGAGAAATGCACCAAAAGCTTCATGAAATTCAATCAAGTCCAAAACCAGAGCCCTACACCTCACACAGAACAGTTCCATGTATTAGCAGAGGCTGCAGAGTAACTGGCTAGCACCACCTCTGAAGAAAATGATGCAGAGGTACTGATGGATCACAGGCAGGACCCAGAATAAGCAACAGACTCCTAAGGTAGAGAAAGTTAACCACATACTGGGCTGCACTAGCAAAACTGAAGACAGAGGCTTAAGATGAATGATTATTCTCTATGCTCAGAACTCCAGAGTACTCATTTGGAATATTAAAGCTGGTTTTCAGGGCCCTTCCCCATTCCATATAGATGAGTACAGCAGGAGGACATGAAATCAAGAGGCTGAGAGAGGCAGACCTGTTTCACCTGTAGAAGAGAAGGCTACAGAGAGCTGGGAGGGGCACAGTCTGATAGCAGTATTCTGCTACCTAAATATGAGCGTCATAGATAAGAGCTTCCCAGACTTTTCTCAGAGTTAGAGTAAAAAGGAAGGAGGCACAGTTGACAAGTGGCATATGGAGATATGAGTGGCCACAGCAGGTGAGACCAGAAGTCCCTCTGTAACTGTCCTTCCCCTGACAGCATCAGCACTTGAAAAAGGCAAGATTTTACTAATCCCAAATGGTCTACTTAAGACTACATGAGCAAGAAGTGGGAGTTTTATAGTAGAAACATCACATGTTATCATCCATGAGCTCTGTTGGTTGTTCTTGACCTGCAGAATTTCAGCAGTGCAACATCCTGCAGTGAGGCATTTCACTGTTTCATTTGTCATCTACTAGCCACATTTGAAACCATTTAGTTCTTTTGGAACAGAAAAGCACGTTCACCATCCCCATGGCCCTCATACTGTCTCTTAAGACTGAAGAGGTTCTCCGTTCTTTGAAGACAGCCTTCCTCGTCTCTATTCATTCTTGCCCTTCTGTGGACATTTTCCAGCTTTACTACATCTTTCTTCAAGATGAAGCAAGAAAGGAAGTCATACTAAAGATGATACCATCCATTTTTAACACTACAAAAATCAGTCTCTCCATTTTTCTCCCTTCCTCAACACTCAATTTCCCTGACTGTTCCCAGAACATTCACTATAACCCTTAAATCTCACTAAGCAATAATGAAGACTTCAGAGTCTGTTATTTTACACATAAAACTAGAATCATTTTTCCTTGCACAATCTCAAACAACTGTAGCACACATTTACCTACATTCGATTTCATTTATTTTAATACCTCCACCATCTCTCTTGTCCAACGCTTCACACCTAGTTTGTGTCTATAATACCGTAATTACACCTCTGTATCATCAAGAAAATGGAATTAACTCAGTACTTGTTCACTGTTCCAAGCTGTTCAAGTCAAATATCAGCAGTACCAGCAGAGACCCTAGCAGAACACTAATATTAACCTTATTCTATGTGAGGTTGACTGCTAAAAGATCACAGAAGTCCAGGATTTTTGCATGGGCTGACTCTCATTTTTAGACTCTTTTAAGTAATGTACTTAGTACCTGTTTGAATAGGAAGAATAGCTTCTGTTCATCAATAAGCTGTTGGTTGGAAGGGGAAAAAAATCAATTACACTTACAACTCACAAAAATTTCCTTAAGGAAGCAGAATCACTGAAACACATCCTTCTGCTTTGTCACAGCTATCCTAAAACAAACCACCTCGATACTTCAGGAAGAACTGCGTTAACTGCATTTATTAGAGAAGTGCCAGAAAGCCATGGACACAGGATTGTATGAAAAAAATCTAAGGCAAGAGCAAAGATGAGCCTTTATCCTCCCTCAAGTCTTGAGCCTCTGAACTCCAGTTCTCAAACTGATCTGCTCACATCCTACAGACCAAATTCCTTTTTCACTTGAAATGATTCAAGCCTGAAGAGTTCCACATAACAGCAGAAACTAAAACCAACCAATCTGATTGACCAGAACATTAAAAAAAAAGTTTCTATTCCACAGCAATCGCATGCAAGAAACTACTTCAATTACAGCTATCATTCAACTATTGGAAACTATACAGAAAGAATGATACTTCAAAAACGTCATCACAATTGAAGAAAGAATTATGTGGAAGCACTTCCAAATGAAAGAGTGAAAGCCACTAATCATTCTCCAGCCTCCAGCTAACAGGGAATCTCTAAGGTTTATTTTCTTAAAAAAAAACAAAAAAACAAAAAAAAACTGCTTTTCCACAGAAAAAATAAGCACAGGCAACATCTTTTACATAGGTTTAAAATTCTTGTAAAAGAGTAACCCATTCCCCCTCTATTTGATGGAAAGATAATTAGGCCCAGCTTGATAGCAGTACTAACTCATGCAGGGAACTTTAGCTATAAATCCCAACTTTAGTGATGTCTGTATGAATCATCCTCTTTTAACACTAATGCCTCCCAGCTGACAGCAAGTAAAACTTCTGGCCACAAAGAGCAAACTGTGTATGTACTGAAATACCTAGATAGCCTATCTCTTCCAGTGAACACAGCCTTGAGCAGGAAGGAATTTGCAATGGATTTTTAACTCTTTTCAGGTACATCAAGGTAGGTAACTGGTGGGAAGAACAAAAAAAGGAAGATTCAAGAAAAATAAATTAAGAGTCCTACCAGGTTAGATGGGGGAAACCATTACAGAGCTATGCTCTCCTTTCAAGGGTCAGAAAAATGATGTGCTTCCTCTCAACTGTGTTAGCTTATAACACCTGCAAAGCACCAGAGAGTTGTATGAATTTACACGTCTAAGTCAACCCAACAGCTTTTCTGTGGTATAAATCAGCTTTTTCAAATGCAATATATTGTGCTTGTATATGAAATTAAGCCTAGCCATAGATAAGTAGGGAAAAGAAAGCAAGGCTGATTAAATGATCACAAGCAAACAAAATCAAACAAACACAGAAGCAAAGCCAACTTAGTTCTACTTTACGCAAGGGGAAAGAGGAGGAACAGGAACACGGAAGAGAATATAATTATCTCCTAAAGTTTGAAAATAAGCAACATCAAGAAGAGGTAAACAGAACAAGGAAATACTTTTGAGCTTTAAGGTGCTTCCTTGATACCAAATTTCGGTCACCTTGCTTACCTTCAACAACAAAAATTATTACACACAGTGCCATTTCAAACTAGAAGCAGAGTACAATAAACTGTAGCAAGTCCCCAGTTGAGCCAACAGTACATAAGCATTTCTATGCAGAATCACTGCAATCCTTAATGTTTATTTTTTATTTCTTCCTCTAGCTCTTAGATAATTCTAGAGCTGAATTGGCATCATTATTTCTCACTCAACTCATCCAAAATGTAAATTATATCATCACTTATTCACAGAATGAATTATTCTGATTCATAGCTCTTATCAATCCCTTGTAGTGATATTTCTTTCTGTTTCCAGGCAAAATTAGAAAATTAAAAGAAAATTAAAAGAAAGGAGAAGCAGCATATATCCAAAATGAGAGGCTCAGAATAATGGCTAGATTTAGGCTGAATTAGGTACAAGTGTGAATATGAATTCTTAAAGAGATACAGATCAGAAGAGAAAAAATAATTTCACAAGCCTTAAATGCAGCTGTAGATCGTTTGGATTTTCTTTTAGAAATATTCTGAAAAACAATTTTTGTGAAGTATAAAGCCAAATGGTTCTCCTTACTTACAAACGTCAAAGAAAACATCACCACGGTATTTGAAGCCGCTACTTCAATACAGTAGAGAATTAACAGTGAAAGATCTCAGACTGTGCATCTCCTACACATTCATTAAAAAGAAGCAATTATCCCAAATATTATCAATTTATACAAACTGCTAGAAATGTATAGTACAGTAAGTGTTCATTAATATATGTAAGCAGCTTTTGAGTAGGATCTCCAGTAACTTTAACCAAATGCCTTACGAAGCTGCTGTATGGTCAGACAGAACTGACTTGCATCCCAATGTAAGGTTGACAGCCATGTTACGAGTCCTGCCTCAAGCCACACTACAGGCACAGACTTCTTATAACACTGGTTTACAGCTGCTGTCTTAAACTCACACCTCAGAGGAATGCTCTTTGCTTTCCTCCTTTTAGGAGAAGAAATGAAGCATTCCTCTCCACTCAAAGCAGCAGCCAACTGGATAAGATCACACAGCAAGTCTGCAACATAAGAAAGTCCCTTTCTTTGTTTAAATCCTCCTTTATTCTCCAAATATTTGTTCCTTTTACTCACAGCATCATCTCTTTAAATAAAAGTTGTCACTGTCCTCCTCCACGTTTGCACAGCCATGAGCCTTTAGGCTGGGGATCCTGATTTCGGCCTGACCGCTCCCAAAATAACCAACTCCAGCTGAAGTGACAGCATTGCACCTAACATATAATTAAGGATTATTGGCTCAGCAGGCCTCTACCAGGAAATAAGAACAACCAAAGGTCTACTCAATAAGATTACCTGCATTACTTCAGTGCTCACTGCAGCTTACACCTCAAGGCAATGCCCAGAGTGCTCAAAATCAAAGCTGAAGTGAACCAAGCGTAGGTTGTGAAACAGTTCTATTATTGGGTTCCATGATAAAGATATCCTGACAATAAAACCTTGGTTTATTTAAATAGGCAATAACATATGTCAGATCGGATTAGGTAGCCACTGATACAGCATATTTCACATTCTGTATGAGCAAATACTTCTGTAGGGTGCATCTCTGGGCTGTTCACTATGGGAGACCAAACACATAATGAATGCAGCTTCTGAAGCTTACAAGGATTGATGGATTTTGCCAGCAAGCCCTTTTAGAAAATACCCACCTGTCACAACTGTTTCCCTAAGCTTATGGGCTCTAAGGTGCACCATCACACTGCTTAATACAGGAACTACTGAAATTAAAGATGGAAGAGGTTCAAAGAGAAGAGAATTGGCACTGGGTAGTCGCCAACATCCAGTAAGGGCTCCATGCCTACCACAGAATGTTTCTTACCATGACAGTTTCCAGCAACAAAACAAAATGACATCTCCAGCTCATGGCTCCTTACTGCCATAGCTGTGTTTCCCTCCTGCACTGATCACTTGCAAATGTATTTCACAGGGAGTGAGTAGGGGTGGAAAAGAGACCAAATCCCACAGGAGCCAACTCCTACCCTCACTGCTTTCCAATGTTAAACTCCTGCTTTCCAATGTTAAACTCCAATGTTAAACTCCTGGTCCCAATACCAGATTTCTCATTGACCAGAAGCACGCTGAGCCAAGTGCAGCAGAGCAACAGCAGCACAAGGCGTCACACCTGTCTGTTGGCATGCAAGCATGATGTGTTGAAACAGGAAGTGCATGGTTCAGCAACATACTAATGCTTGGTATGGATATTTAATGCGTGCTGAGTGAGTCAGAGCAGCCAGTTTGAAGACTGATTTAGCGTGAGATACAAGTGCTCAAACCAAGTTAGCACGGAGCTCACTGACTACTACAGCCAGCTTCAGCCTTCCACCTGAGGAGCAGTTCGTCAGTCACTGATCAACAACTGCCATGAATTTGTTGTGCAGATACACTGAAAGTGCACTAGGTTTTCCAACTATTATTTCTGGCCTCATGTTGTCTGTACCTCTCTCACTGAGCAACTTCTGCTGTTGCACATTCAAAGCCTGACGTGCACCACTGAATGCTTCTGTCAAAACACAAAGCTACAATTAAAAAAATAAATTCTAATCAAGCATATAAAGGTGGAAATGAACTCCTCTGCTTCAGCAGGAAGAAAAAAGTTGACCAGAGTAACCTGCCATCTTCAGTGAAGATTCTACATGGTAGTTCAGAGTGCACCTTCACAGTCTGCAGATGACATAAAACTTGAAGCTGCTCATTTGCCAGATGGTCATGCTGCTGCTCAGAGGGACCTCAACAG
Source organism: Gallus gallus (assembly GCF_016699485.2). Taxonomy (NCBI): domain Eukaryota; kingdom Metazoa; phylum Chordata; class Aves; order Galliformes; family Phasianidae; genus Gallus; species Gallus gallus. The sequence continues at coordinate 84,046,417 of NC_052535.1, forward strand.
GCTGGAGAAAAGGGCAAACAGAACCTAAGGCAGCTCAGAGGGAAATGCCAAATCCTGCATTTGGGAACAAACAACCACATGCAGCAGTACCTACTGGAGACAGACAGGTTGGAAAGCAGCTTTGCAGAGTAGAACCTGGAGGTCAGGGTGGACAAGCTGACTGCACAACAGTAAGAGGACTCTGGAGCAAAGAAGGCCAACAGCACCCCGAGTTGTGTCGAGAAGAGCATGGCCAGCAGGGCAAGGAAGGTGAGCCTTCCCTTCCACATGAATTATGCTCATCAGGAGTGCTGTAACCTGTTCTGGGCCTCCACTACAGGAGGGACAAAGCAGTGTGCACAGAAAAAGGCCACAGATTACCAACAGGTTGGAGCATCTCACACATGAAGAGAGGCTGAGAAAACGATTGCTTAGCCTTGAGAAGGAAAGGCTCCGGGTAAATCAAATCCATGTGCATTAACACCTGATGGGGACAGGAAAGAAGATGAAGACAGACTACGCCTCACTGGTAAGACAAGAGAGAGAGACAATAGGCACAAAATGGAGGACAGAACAATTCCATGTAAGCAGTTTTTTTTGAAATTCATAACAGAGGTCAAGCATTAGAACAGGTTTGCCCGCAGAGGCTGGAGGCTCCATCTTGGAGATTTTCAAGACCAGGCAGAACATGCCCTGAGCAACCCACTCTAACTGCCTCCACTTCGAGCACAGCTGGTTGGAGTGATGCTGTGAACTCAGGACAGGAACAACATATGCTTCCTAGTCCTGCTCTGTTATCTGTTCCCCTATTACAAGATCAGGTAGACACGGTATTTCCTTGAGAAATTAACAGCTTATTAAATCTGCTGCCAGTATTCCCCCAACACAGCTGCCAACAAAAGAAGCCAATCAGCAGCATCGAGATGATGCTCAAGAATTATTCTGTGCTTCCACAGCTCCCATTTTGATCAGCTGTTTTTTAAAGCAGCTAGCTTTAAAAAAAAAACAACACAGCTAACCCTAAACCGTTGCCACTGAGCAACCCAGACAAGAATATTTTTACACACAACCATCCCCTTCTTTAATATGGAAGACCCTACAGTTTTGGGGTCCTATTCCATTTTGCTTGCTAGTTCAGTTTAACAATTACTCTCACTGCTAAGGACACAGATGAACTATCGAGCTTCTTGTCATCACTTGTTTATTAGTGTTTCAGCAAAAATACCACAATAACAATGTCCACATTCATTCATTTTTAAATTGCTAGCCTTCATGTTATATCCTCCAGATGAAGCCTGCACAACTCTTGATCAGCAGGCTCCCCCCCCCCCCCCCCCCCCCCCCCCCCCCCCCCTTAAGATTCCACAGCACTTCGAATGAAGAATAGCTGGCAGCCTTCTTGTCCTTGACAAGGAGGAGGCACGCTGAGGAAATACTCAAGCATTATTTTGTATGCTTAAATAACTTCTCTAGGTTCATCTGAAGAAGTCAATTTACTCCTCCTGAGCTGAACTGCTGAAGAACAGCTGAAGCATTTCCACTTCTGCAGCAGCCACAATCCAGCAGTGGCAAAAAGATATCCCTCTGCAGTTTTAAGCATTCTTTCACATGAAAGGCACTGTGTAGAACATACAGTAAACGCAGAGCTATTACACAACCACTGTCTAGTGATGTCGGCATGAAGAAGCTAGAGGGAGAAAACAGGAAGGATATAAATACAGGTCTATAGTCTTTTATGTTTTCCTCACATCAGGGAAAAATCACCAGTATCCAAAACTCCAAGAGAAACATCTCACCCACTGCATTGGTGATCATAATTAAAACTACAAATGACTGTGTATCATTTCACAAAACTGGAAATCAAATCTCCACAGAGGCTCAGTCCAGTGGAAACTTTTAGGCACCTGCCTCCTAGTAAACAAAGTGGAATTTGCTGTCAACATATTTCGGCACACTTGAGCCTTCTGTGATCATCTCTCACTGTTGCTTTTTCACCCTCGCCACTAAAGTGTTTTGATACATGACTCACGGTTAACAGCATTTAAGAGGACATACAGAAAAGCTTTGAGCAGACATCACTATGGCAGGTTTTTTAAGCAAAAAAAAAAATGCTACTAAGGATTAGAGAAACAACTCAGCAGTTGAATGGGTGCTGGGAAGAATCAATAAACAGCAACCTCCCTAGGAAATGTAAAGGGCGTCTCACCCTCTTACTATTTAGCTACCCGACATCACAAACAACATTCCATTCTCCAATGTATATTTTTGTTCAGATTTTTCAGGGAAAAAGCAGGCTTGGAGAAATGTAAGAATCAGTCCAAAACATTCTACAGCTTTCAAATGGCTGGCACCTTGACAATTCGTCTTAAGTCACAACCAAGAAAACAAGAACTCCCTGATCCTCAGTGCCAGTAATTTTTCAGGAATGTAACAAGCAGAGCTGTGATAACAACTGGAATAAGTCTGAAACGCAGTTGTAAAATGATCTTCTTAACTTTAAGGGCCTCCACATTGCTGTGGCTGTGGAAAGTGCTAGAGTGCTCTCTAAATGCATTTCAGAATTCAAAGCTGATAGTGTCAGGGAAACAATGATGGAAAGATGCCTTTGCATGTGAAAAGAAAAGGGAATCAAGATTTTGTTCTTCAGTTCCTCGGAACTAAATTAAAAGCTGGGAGGGTGGGGAATGAAGACATGCACAGGAAGAACACGGCCAAAAAGCCTGCAAAACAAACACTGCTCAAGGCAGACAGTACTGACTGTGTGAAAGTGCAGTATGACCTCAGCATCGCAAAGTTTAGCTGCAAACCACCTCCTATACACGAAAAGCTGCTGATGCACTGTCCTGGGAGATGCCCAAATCAGCGTTCTGCACCACAGCTCCTTCTCCCAACTCCCTCCCACAGCCGTACCTATTAACGTGGTACACCTCCTGTACACACCACCAGGCTCCAAACAAAGGTTTCCACTGATTCTTACGAGCATCACCCTTCCAGCTCAACCATTCCTGAGGAGATGATCTCAAGGCTCAGCCCTGAGTCCTTCAGTCCTTTCACCACACCGATGGCCAGATGGGAAGCCACCGTCCTTCAGACTCGCACAGCACCTTCAGGAACACTCCATGCTCTCAGCACAGCTTTGCCTAACCATAATTACTTCGCACATATATCCCTACAGGCCTTTTTTTTCAGTACATTCGCTCCTTTTTTGTGCGTTTTCCACCCTCAGGGAGGCAGGGAACCCCATCCTCCCACCCTCCTCCCTCCCCTCGGCACCTCCTCGCACTACCACGCATCTCCCAGCACCCACAGCCCCCCCCAGCCCTGCCTCCTCCCCACCCCGCAGCGCTCGGGGCCTGCCCCTTCCCCTCAGCTCGCAGCGCAGCGATGTATTCCAGGCACGTCCCTCGCCTCGCAGCGAGAAGTGGAGGAGGGGAGAAGCCGTGGTGGCTCCAGCCGGGGGACAGGAGGGGGGCGGCCGCGGGGAGCTCCACACGCACGGCGCGGCCGCCGCGGTACTCCGCGAAGCGAAAGGGAGCCGGAGAAGCCCCGTTACGGCAGAGCCCTCCGCTCCCCTCAGCGCTCCCCCGGCGGGACGCGGGCGGCTCTGCCCCTCTCCTGCGTGCCGGGCACCCACCTTGAGAGTGGGGTACTCCTGCACCTTCAAAGTCATTGAGAGCTGAGCAGCTGATTCCTGCACCGCCATCTTGGATCGGGCACCAGCCTCCCTCCTCCTCCCCCGCCCTCCCCAGCGCGGAGCGGAGGCAGCTACCTACAGCGCGCGCGGCATGCCGGGCAATAAAGGCCTTCCTCCGCCCCATCACTCATGGAGACGGCGCGAACCAACGCCGCTCGCTCCTGCCCGCCCACACTGCTACCCCCCGCCTCCCCCCGCCGCCGCGCCGTGGTACGCTCTGCGGAACGGCGGTGGCGGAAAAGCAATAGCGGGGCGAGAGACGCTGACCAATGAAGGCGGTCCTTTCACATGCTCCGTTTATGCGCTTTGATACCGCCCTAGAACTTGAGAAGGCGCGCTTGATTGGATGGCGCTGTGGGAAAGGGCGGGGCCGACTGGAAACGCGGACAAATCAAATGTCCGAGTTAAGGATTACAGCACAGGGATAGGCGGGACGTTTAGAGGTAGTGGACATCGAACCGTCCAGTCAGGGTAGAGGAGGCATTCTCGTCGCCCAATCAGGATCTCTCACAGATATAAGTAGGCGGGACCTAAAAGTAAATTTTGCCGGTGACTTGAAACGGCCGTTTTAACACTCTCTCGAGGTGTCCGGGAAGGGGAGGGGAGGGGCGAGGGGCGGAGCCCAGCGGGGGCGGGTGTTGACAGGCAGGAGCCCGGCCCAACGGTGTCCCGTCGCTCAGCTGACGGACAGGCGGCTGAGCGAATGGACGGCGCGGCCAGGGATAGCGGGCGGGGCAGCGTGCCCGTAGTGTGGCTCTGTGCATATTGGCCGGCAGGGAAGGGAGGGGGCCGCCCTTAGTAAGTTCCGCGGGGAGGAGAGAGCGAGTGAGAGGCAGTGAGGCGGAGGCGGCGGGAAGAGGTTTAAATAGCGGAGACAGCGTGAGTCCCCTTCCCCTCAGTTCCCTCAGCCCGGCCCGGTCCGGGCTCCCTCTCCCCAGCCCCTCGCTGAAGGGGGCGGCCCGGAGCGTCTCCCTCACGGCTGAGGGGAGGCCCCGAGCCCGGCGCCGAGTTTTACCGGTGAGGGGCGGGAGCGGCTGCCTCAGTTGTCGCCTTTCCCTGGGGCAGGGTTGGGTGAGGGTGGCTCCGGCCGTTGGCTCCGCTGCGGCCGTTGAAGCCCTCGGGAGCCGCCTCCTCATCCCGGGCTGCGCCGGGACTTCGCACCGGGTTTGGGCTTCGGGTGGTCCCTCCCGATGGGTTCCCCTCAGCGCTCCGCACAGGGCTGTTCTGCTTCCGTGGGGCTCTGCCGAGTCCTGAGAGCGGTCCCACTGAGGAGCGGCGGTTACGGGAGCGCACGGAGCGTGCTGGGATGGTGCCGTGGCACGGGGGCCGATCCTGCGTGTGTGACGGGGTGAAGGCACTGCTACAGTAGCGGTCTTCTGCTTGGTGGTACGCGGGAACGGCTGCAGGCTCCGCACAACGCTGCCCCTCCTCGGTGTCCCGGCACAGCCTGCGGTCCGAGCACGGTGCTCTGTGGGGCGCCCCTGGGGTCTGCAGCCGGTGTAAAGCCGATGGCTGCCTATGTGGGACGACCTTGTCGTGTTTTCGCTCACTTTCCCCAGCTCTGTAGTTCTGGGATTTCCAGTCTGCAAGAAAACGGGCTGCTCTGAAAGTAATGCCTCCTGTTTTACCATGCTGGCCAACGACATCAGAGGCGGATGTTAGTGGGATGGCAGTAGAGGCTGAACCTTCCCACCAGTATCCCATTACAGTTCGTTACCGTGTGACAGATGGCAGCAGAGGGGCACTGACAAAATGGCGTCTGACATGGAAGTGTGCATGAAGCAAAGGTGTGTCATTGCATTCCTCTGTGCGGAAAAAATGGCACCCATTGACGTTCATTGATGCTCGCGGAGTGTTTATAGAGACCAGACAGTGGATGTGAGCACTCACTGCCTCTCTGTGCTGCATTTCAGCCCTGGCAACAGTGGTTCACCTCTGCTGGTGCAGATTTTTGAGCGTGGTTCACAATCTCTTGTTCATACTTGGCAGAAATGCATAGCTAATGGCGGTGACTGCATTGAAAAACAGTGTTTTGTAGTTGAAAATTTGTGCTATCAAAGAATGTTATTGTTCTCTTTGTATCTGTTGTCGTTTCTATTGAAATAAGTAGGAGGCATTACTTTTGGAGTGACCTATGTTTATCTACGAAAGCAAGTTTCTTGATTTGAAAGAGTCAGCTGCTTTTCACGAATGTTTGTTGTTTAGAATGTTTGGTAACATTCTTCCTTTCAAATGGACGTGGGCCTGGTTGCATCTTCCTCACACATAGGCTGGTGGTAATTAAAAGGAGATGTGTGAAATCATGTTGCTGTGTGTTAGATTCTCTTCGGGTTTTGACTGCAAACTATTTGCTCGTGTTCACTCTCAGCTCCCCTGATGCTGACCATAATCAGCAAATGTATGCCTGAACATAACATGCCAAGCCCACACCAGGTGCAAAGTCTTTGTTTAAAAGGTTTATTAGTAAATCCATTTGTAGTTGTTACACCTGGGATTAACGCTCATGTCCAGGCATGATCTTGGGGCCGGATTCTGCGGGAGGGTTGGTGTAAGGATGGGTCTGACTCCAGGAAAGCTCTGTATAGGGAATGGTTTATGTGAGCTTGTCAAACTGAGAACTTAGCTCAGTTGTTGCTGAATTTACAAACATAATGCTGTGGCATTCTTCCTGTTGTTCCGGTCTGTTTTAAATATTCTGTAAGCTAATATTTACAAGGAAATCTGCTGTTCAATATTCTATATCATTGATGTTACTGAACAGCTTGAACTGGGTGCACTTTTAACTCCTCAGATCCCTTTGTGATACATGCAGGCACTGAAGAACGGAGTCTTTTTGTGTAATCTGCCCAGCTGTGTGTGTATGTGTGTCCAAAAATCTGATTCACACAGATTTTTCATGTAATGTCCTTAGTAGTCCTTTTTGTTAATACAGTAGTTGATGTAATGTAGCACAAACGTTCTATGGATAAAGGCTGTGTGCTCAGGCTGTACCTGTCTTTAAGCTTGAGAATTACTGGTGATGGTTTGTCAGGCATTAGTAGCCAAAGTTAAAGGGCTTGCTTAATGGAACAGATGGCCAAGTAACCATCATGTCAGAGAAAACAGCATGTATTCCGTGTATTCTTAGTTTAACACAAGAGGGAGCATGTCTAATCTTTAACCTTTAAATATTGCAACTTCGGAGAGGAAGCTTTAATTGTTGAGTGTCAACTAATTTATGTTCTGGGCTCCATGTGCAAATATTGATACAACCTATTTGTATTTCTGGCATGTTTTCAACTTTAGGTTGCAGCTGTTGATTTATAATACAAATGCTGGCCTGGTAAATGTGGAGATGAGAACTAAGATAATGATATTTTGAACTCGTTAAAATCTGTAGTTTCCTGCTGAATTTAACAAAATATTTATGGTTGTTTCTATTCGTGGGTATGGTTATTCATATACAGAGGTTGTACTTTGTTCTTTAATATTAGGTTAATGAATGTCTTCTGCTTAACCTACCATACAAAGTTATCAAGCCCAGGTTTAATTTAATTAAGTTCAGTTTAATTGCCAGTATGGCTTTGCTTTTACAGGTCCTGTAAATTCTACTACTCTGTTCGTAAACAGGAAACACAAATTTGGATCCGTTAAGAAGGTTTACATACTGCATCTTATTTTTCTTTGTCCCCTAGTGGTGTAAATGGAATAAAAATCAGTTTCCATTTTGTATTTGTCCAGTTGAATCATAATCTGTTAATGCTTGTTCTCGTTTAGCATCTTACCAGTGTATTAGCCATTAGTTACAATTCAGCAGAGCATACAGAATCCTCCAGCCTTGTTTGAAGATGTCTTAAAGGCATTTCCAGTTGTTTTCCACTTTGTTTTGGATTGATAGCCTCCATGTCAAGGTGGCAGAAGGGAATGTGTATCTCGATCTTTTCTCTCTTCACCACACAAAGCTGCTGTAGGGTTGGGCTGTAAGGATTAGGTAGGAGGGGGTGTTGCCATACAGGCAAGAAAGAGCTGTATTACCTGTGTAGATGGGTAGTTATGGTGCTGTCTGTGTTACAAAGTGGAAGCAGAAGCCTCTGCTGTACTCTTCTGGTGAGTTAAGATGTGTATGAGATATTGAGGACCTCACCTTTCATGTTAATCTTCTCTCTGAAGAATGGAAGTTTAAATTTATTATTTTTAGCATCTCCTGTATACGTAACAAGGCGTTAATATAGAAGTGGTTTGTCTTCAGAATATGCCCAGCAGCTCATTTGTGTTAGTAGGACAGAAATGCGAGGTGGCAGATGCTATTTTCAGATACCTTTAGATATTTAGGAGTTATGACTTTTAGGACATCTATGAGGATTTGGGAAATAAGTTCTTGGAGTATTTTGAGAGCTCCTTATTGGGAAAATTGTTGCTTTGTTGAGTTATTCACAGCAACAAAGTGTTTGAAAGGGGTTGCTCCGCATAGATGGATACCATTTCATTGCGTGTAATAGATACGAAACAGAACTGCAGTGTCAGAAATTCACAGAGAGCAGAGAGCCTTCTTTCGATGAACAAATGTTGATCTGCTGAGTTTTGTGAGGATAAATGAGCTCTTCTGTATCAGTCTGAAGGGGCAAAATGTTCACTTGGGTTTCTTGCCCAACAGTCTTTGTTTTGCATTTTTACATTAAATGCACAGTTTTACCTTAAAAGAAATGACTGATGTGCAGATCAAACACACTGCTTTCTTATTTTAGCGTGACTGTGAGGACACTTGGCTTATCAGAGGAAGATGCAGGTGTGCTCAGCAAGCAGCTGAGCTTCCAACCTTGCCTGGATGGATGGGAGCCGAACCCTCAGCAGAGGCCATGGGCAGCCCAGCAGTGTGAGCAGGCCATGAGAATTAGCAGGGATGGAGGAATTATGCCATGTTTACACAAAGCAAATTTCAGGTGTCAAAGGATTAGTGAATTTACTTTGATTTAAAAATATGTATATATAGACAGAGGGGGGCCAAAATACACAACGTAGATAAAATGCTTGTGAAATTTCTTTTTTTAAAAGAGCCCTATTTACGTTAAAAAACAACAACAACAACATTTGGGATGTGCTGCTCTGATGCAAGTGCTCAGCCTGCTGTGCTCCTGTAACTTTGTGAGTGATGTGAATGGGTGGGCTCGGATGCACAGGGGAGGGGGCTCACCTTGAAGCCCCCGTTTTAGCCGTGAGCACTTTGTTACTGCTCTGAGTCGCAGCCCCTGAGAAGTGGGGGGGCTGAGGAAGAAAGTGCTGACACAGCCCTAACTACGGAGCAGTGCCCTTCGTGCTGCTGCAGTGATTGTCCAGGCTGCGTTGTCTGCTTTCCTGTCATTGTGCCTCGCGTTGCTTTAATTCAGGGCATTTTTTAACTTTGTGAAAGTTTGCCATTATTTAAAGCCCGGAGCGGGTGGGAAGAGCAGAGCGGCGAGGCTGGAGGAGCGGGGACTTGTTCATCTCAGCCTGATCTTGTCAGTAACAGCCGAGCAGAGGGAGAGGGAGAGCAACTCCGGCTGGGGCAGCGCTCCAAAGGTTTGTCTGTTGTTTTTCTGCCGAAATTCCGCCTCGGTAGCGAAGCGTTCGGTATGCGGAGCGTTGCTCGCGATCCGCGGGTTCCGTAGTTGCGAATATGTGTGCGTTTCGGGGGCTGTTTGCCAGAGAGAAGCTTTGCCTGCGTGTGTGTGTGTCGGGGAGAGCGAGTGTGTGTTACGGTCGGGAAACGCTGAAGAAGAAGAAACCCTGTTGGTTCTCCATGCAAATGACCGCTTTGGTTGTAACAAAAGCCTTGATGTTGGGCTTGGAAAAATGATCTGACAGTGTAACAACCCCAGGCCACTTTCGCCATGTTTTTGTTTATTCATGTTTCATTCCGTTTGCCGTCGCTATCGCCCAGATGTTCCCGATTTCTCCGTTTTTACACCGTTGTGCCTTTTTGGAGTTAGCAAGGAAATGCGTGCAAGAATGTTAACAAAACGACGAGGTGTTGCAGATGTTTATACTTTAGTTCTTGCGCTCGCCGATCCTGGCAGAGGGATACCGTGCATATGAAGGAACGTAAGAAGCATCTGCTTTAACTGCCGAGCTTGTAATTTCCAAATGTGCCCATTGTAACTTGAATATTCGCATAAACAGATGAAGTGAGCACGTTCCCGGTGCGGTGGGGCCAGTCCAGAGCTCGTTTGTTTCCCAGGGAGGGGGGAAAAAAAAGGCAGCGAGTAAGAACGAGGAAAGGAATATCTGTGACACAACATGTATGCTCCTAGATAAACTCCTGCCATCTCGGAGTGCCTTTAAATATTTGAACAGCTTCTGTTAAGTCAAATAAAATTGGTTACCATGAGAGACAAAAAGTGTAATGGAATAGTTGGGCACACAGATGAAAACCTGAATGTAAAATTGCTTCAGAACCATTCCAAGAATTGAATTAGGCTGAAAATCTTTTTAATAACAGTCATAGTAACACGTTTAAACGTTGGAGCTTCTGAGATCCTGGAAAACAACACAGTACAGAGACAGCAGAGGTGGATGGCATGTTCTCTTGCGGTTGCATAAATTGAAATGTAATCGTCTACTAATGATATTAAAATCAGTCTGTTTAGAGGATTTTATGCTTGTTGGACGTATCAAAGCATACACAAATAAAAATCTTTAATCTTAAAGGACAATGATTCAGTGTCCGGAGCCAGTGGTTAAATCAGATGTGGTAACTATGGTGAGAGGTAAAGTTACTTAGCTTCTCACAGACCATGCATATGTGGATTTCTTTTTGTATAATGGAGATTAAGGAGAAAAGGATTCGAATCTACAGAGAAATTTTGAGCAGGAGACCTGTAGCCTTGCTCTGGGAATTAGCACAGAGGAGGCTTTTAGAACAGAGGCAGGATGGAAGTAAACACTCTCGTAATATGTATTGATGATAATTCTAGAAAGGAATCTTTCTGCTTGGGAATATCAACAGCAGCTCACACAGGAATGAAATCAATCCTCTCCGCATGAAAATAATCCTCCCACTCCAAGAAAAACAAATAATCAAACCCCAGCATAGATCTTCACCAAGTGACAGCATAAAATCAGGTGAAGTCTGATATTCTGAATTAAGTCATTTTAGGCTATTGCAGAATAAAGCAATATTGATTATTTGGATTGCATGGCGTTCCTATCTTTCAACACATATGATACATATTTAGGGTTTCTTTGAAAAACTTCAAACATGGCAGTCATATGAAGTGGGAAAACTAAATCAGAGTTTTAGTATTTTAGCCAGTAAATATTGGGGGAGTTTGAACTGCAGCCAGAGAGACTTTGACCTTCTTCCTGGTTTTCCTTGAGTGGAGAGGGTGCAGCGTTACCCGGGGCTTTTCAGGGAGGAATTTGAGATTATGCTGATCAGCTCAAGGGGTTATGGGTAGGATCGCCATGCCTACATGTAAGTTGTGTGTTCTGAGAATTTCTTGGGTTATGAATGAATAGCTATTGGGAATATATAGGAAACAGAAAGAGGAGAGGTCAGGCTTCATTTCCAGTAGGGAGGGACCATTTCTCACAGCACATGCACTATTACAGTGGAGAGACATGTTGGGAATAAGAGGTGTTCAGCTTCCTGGTCACAGAGGTTAAAACTTTCAAGATGTTAGGCCTTATATTAGAAGCACCTTTGATTTAATAAATAAATAACGTTAAAGCTCTGAGTTTCCCCTCCCTGCTAATGTAGTGATTGGAAAGAAAACCTGTGGAAGTCCCCAGGAGATCTAAGAATTCAGCACAGTTCATACACTTGATGTTAAAATGCTGAAGATGTTTGTTGATTTACTAGGAAACCTCTTTTAGCCCTTTGTGGGTCATAATCCCATACTTTCCTTTTTCAGCTGTTGTCAGTGTGTTATCAGATACTGTTCAGGAGAGCCCATTCACTTCTACAGTGCTGCACTGTGTTATACATGTGAATGGGATGTGTATTTTTGGACTTCAGGCAAGATGATAAGTAATAGGCCCAACTGCACTGTAATTCACATTGATTACGAATCTTTTTCACCATAGAGACCACAAATTCTATTATTTTTTCTTTTAAAATTATTGTTCCTTGAAAAATATTAGAGCACACTCATATTATGCCCTAAGTGGGAGAGAGAGAAAGAAAAGGATTCCTTATTGTTGTAGTAGGGGACAATACTTTGCTTTCTCCTTTTGTTGGAGTTGACATTAGAATGGAATAAGTACATTGTTATTGCATTAATAATCATTATTTCTGATGAAATTTTATATTGATGCAAAAAGCTTCCATACACTAGAGCAAAACTCAGATTTGGCTGCTGATGCATGATAATTAATTTAATTGTTCAATGTATTTTTGAATTGTTTTATCATTCTTTATGAGGCTGTGTGTAAGATATATATGTATGCCTGATAAGTCACGTTCAGGACACTGTACAGCTTTGTGGATAAGACAGTTTAAGTGTCTTCTTTGCTTTGCTATTGGATTGGGTCAAATCCATTCTCCTTTGTTTCTTCATAATTCCTTCTAAAGCACTTCAGTATCTTCTGATGAAATATTAAGCAATATTTTTGTTTTAGAGGGACATGCAACCAGTGGATAGTGTTTACTCATGTAGTACTTTAACATTTGTAATAAAAGTCATTAATCACTAAAATAAACAAATAAATCACTAGTTATTTCATAATGAAGTGTATCAGGAAGAATCCCAAGGATAGTGCTGATGAGGTATTTCCACAATATGGCTATTTCTGAAACTCTCTAAGTAGCTGGTTATCAGGTGGCTGGTTCATACCTTGATACTGAGTACTGACAGAATATCAGTCTCCTAACATTAGGACAAGAGGCAGGTCTTAACTGACTTGCTCAGCTGTTCTGAGATCAGCCAGAAGTGTAGTTTTAGCATCATCTTAGGATGTTGGGATGGGGGGGAAAGGGGCTCTCTATTTCCCCAGTGAGACTGCTGTGGAGAGGGAGCTTCTGGCCTTCTCAATTGTATTTGAAGATTGCAAAGACAAGAAATGGAGAATTTCACTGCAAACAGCTGTGTTTGTGCTCAAACAGATGAAGAGTTTCAGTTAAGCCACTGCATCTTCAGAAGCTGAATGAAGGTTTGCAAGATTAAGTTTTACAGTATTTATCGTGTTCTGCTTGCATGTGCAATGGAAATGTGCGTGGAAATTCTTCAATGCAATGCAAAGGCTGAGCTGTTCAAAGGTGTTTGAGAAATGATTCTCACTCCATTTTCACTTCATGCAAAGCTATCTAAATAGGTTTCAGGTGCAGTGTAGGGTATATGGAATAGCTTAGTGCTGAAAGAATGTGAAGCAAAGTTTAGAGAGAATTAGAGTGAACTGTCAGCCCCTACAGGTTATTCATCACAGTTCACGGTATGGTGATTTGCCAGGGGCTGATAAATTTTATCAATAAAGCCCTTGCCTGAGAGGAGCAGGTAAATATTAAATTGAAGAAATTGTAGTTGGAAATACAAGTTGCATCTTAAAATGCCACTGTTTCCTTCACGTGTCTCTCCTCTTGAATTATCTCTTAGAGTCTTCACCTGCTACAGTCTGTATTTTGTTACTGAAAATGGTGACCTGCTGCATTGTCTCGTTGGGTGTAGTTGAAAAAGACCCAAACACTTGAAAATACAGTTTTATTGTTTGAAGAGTAAGTTCATTCTAAAAAAATCTTCAGAATCTTAAAAATAAAATGTCTCCAACAGTTTTCCATTTGTCAGGAATGTTTTTTCTTCATCTGAAGAACAAGCCAAGATGGCTTAGTTTGTAAAATTTGTTTATACAATGATATTTTCTCTCTACACAGTGCCTGGAATATGTCTTAGAACATAAATAATAGGATAAATAAAAGTTTTTGTATCCAATCAGCTTCTGTTTATCTTTCTCAGTAAGAAGTGTGGGTACAGAGAAGGGATTTCTGGCTTTGAGAAGCTTTGTGCCCTGTCTGGAAGATTCGGATGTTTCTTAGCTGGGTAAATCTTAGAACCACAACTGTTGATTTTTTCCCTTTAGAACAATAAAGATCAGGTGTGTTTTCTGTGAAAATCATTATAGCTATTGCTTTGTTGTTAAGGCATTTCTCTGCCTTTCTAGCCATGCTTGGGGTGAGGAAAGGTAACCAGTGAGGTTGTGAACTGGTAATGCATGTAGAGGTTGGAATAACATCCCTGTATTTTGCAGGGAAATAATGACAGTTGCAAAGCTTTTGTGTGCCCCTTTTTCTTAAATCTGTCCTAATCTGTTGTCTTTTCCCTGTTTTGCTTCCTTATACTCCTCCAAGAAAAGCATAGCATGATATTTTCTTACATCTTTAACGGCCAAACGTATGGGCGCACGGATGCAATCTCTTGTTGTTGTTGTTTATGCTACTGTATGACAGAGAAGTAGAGGTAGAAGTCAGTAATAAATTAATAGATTATCTTGAGTACTTTTAAGCATATTATCTTTGTTGTTGTTTCCTTTTTTTAAACATCCACTCTCACCATCCATCCCTGCTGTGAGGGAGTGATATCAGTGTCACAGCCGTTCTGGCTTTTCAGCATAAGTGATGTGAATTTGATCTAATGCAGTTAGTATATCATTCTTCAGGCCCTCTGGTAGGAATAGATAGGAAAAACAAAAGCCATAATATCCTCCAGTGTGAGCTGAGAGAAGGTGACCAGTGGAATTTTGACAGACAAGCAGTTGGATTGATCAGTTATACTTGAGCTGTTGCCTATTGGCTGATGCGTTCACCCAAAATCTCGGCACAGAAATTAAAGATCCTGTGTCAGAGTAGCTGGGAAAGATGCTCTTGAGAAAACTGCCATTTCCCATTCTGCTCAGTAACTGTGGGACAGGAAATTGGCTCTACAGATTCTTACCCCCTGGGAAGTGAGACTGAGGGAAGTCAAGATTGTGGTAGGGTCATTGGTCTATAAAAGCTAAGCAGATGAAATCCTCTAATCTATTTAAGAAAAACTATTACTTTGAGCCCTAAATTATTAGGCTGGTGAAGATGTCAAAAACAAGATGACATATTCATTCCTGTAGGAGCTATTTAAAATCTAACTTTACTGATCCTGACATCACTGTATCAAAACAAACTCTCATATTTTGATTGTAGGTCAAAGTTTCTGGACCTTATTGATACTTATTTTGAAGAGACTTGATTAAATGTAGGTCTCACTGCTTTCTACTCCTGCATCTCTGTTTGCCCATGAAAGAGAGGGACTGTGGAACTGCTGGAACAAAAAGTGCCGAAAAGGTTGCCTGCTCCCATTGAGGAGGGATGGAATATAATCCTGCAGAGGACAGGAAGTTAGCAGTCGTGTAAGTAAGAAAGGATAGTTTTGAGTTTCTATTTAGCATTGTACAGCAAAATTGATAGACAATAAATTAGGGGATATGACAGATATTTAAATCAATTTCAAATGTCATTCTAAGTTTTTGAATGCTTGCCTTTGACTTTTTCAGCTCTGATTTTTCACTACAACTTTGTTCATCTTTTTTTTTTTTCAGTTTTATCATGATTTGATAGTATTTTGTCTTACAGTAATATATTCTATGTGTATATATTTATATATATATATATTTGTAATTTAAAGCCCACAGCAATTGCTTTGCCTGCTAGTCACATGCTTCCCAGAAATGCCAGTAAGATTTTCTGTCCCTTTGGGTGTATTTCCAGTGAGGGCAATGCCTGAATAAGGTAAAGAAAGGTACAGCAGTTTAATCTTGAGGTGATAAATAATAGATTGTGATTGTCTAGATTCATCTTGAGGTAAATATGGAGTCTGTTAGCAAGCAGAAGATGTAGGCTGGAGTTTTCTGTGTGGAGAGGTATGTAAGATAAAATGCTAAGCTGACCTTTCTAAAACATCAGTAGCACCTTCTGACAAAAACTGTGACTAGTCCTGAAAGTTCCTCAGTGTGTTTGTTCACTTATTAAAATACTTGTTGTCAGTGTTTTCTGTTCCAGTGTTGTGATTTTGGAAGTGTTTTTCCATCTTTGTAATAATGGTGAACACGATATTATTTGAGTACTGATAGTTGGTGATCCTCAAATTGTTTGGATAAGGGTGAAGCCTAAAATCTTTTCTACTGATTTAAAAGTATGAATGAAATATTCTGACTCTTGAAAGTTAACGTTGCAGTGTGCAGAGCATCAGACCGTGTGAACAGCCGGGCTGGTAGTGTTTTCAGGAAGCCACTTCATTGTACGTGGCAACCATTTCCATGCTGCTGTGTGCTGTGGATTCTGACAGTATCTCAGGATCTTCATACAAAAACATCAGTGTTGGAAAACAAATGATCTGGGTGTGAAACAATGGCTTGTTTCATACCTCGTGCCAATTTCTTTTGAGTTTTCCTTGAAGTTAGAGCACTGCTTCTTTCATGATAAGTTGATTACCTTTTCTTAATATAAATTAAGGTGATGTTTTTGTCTGAATTCTTAACTGTAATATTCAGACTAGACTACTTTTGTACGCTGGGAAGAGTGTGGTCTTCATTTCGTCATTTAGCTTTACACTTAATTTATCAAATTGTTTTAGCATTTATCATTTCGCTAATGGATTCACAGTGTACTTTTTTAGTGGTACAAGCATCAGTTTCTAAGAAAATGCCCACTGCAGCTTCAGAATTCTTTCCATTGGTAACTGACATGAAATTGATTGTAGATGGCAGTAACCAAATTTCCCCAATTCTGGAAGAGACTGTGTATGTACTGAAGTCCCCAAAGCCAAAAGTATACCTGAAGTTGTCATCAAGGTTTTTTTTTGAGCCAACAGCTATTTTATTGTGAGTGTGGAAAAGTCTCTTTTGTTAATAGGCCATTACCAATGCTAACTTAGAAATGACAGTCATTATCATTGCAAATAGTAACCACTGAATATTTGATGGGAAACACCCAAAGCAGGCTATTAACTGCCAAGTGGTTAAAAACATGCAGTGCAAATGTTAATTTGTCCTGTCATCTTGGGTAGTTAGGAAAGCATCTGATGTGGTAGTAAACCTGTTTTTCTCTTTTTTGCTATTAGCAGTCTCAGTGTCTGCTTTAGAATCACTGAATTGTAGGGGTTGGAATGGGCTTCTATAGCTGGTCTAGCCCAACCCAATGAAAGGCACAGTGTAAATAAGAAGTATTATAGACATCAAATAGTTGTAATGAGAATCGTTTGAAGAATGTTTGTAGAGTTATGGTTCAGATTTGGTGCACTTTGATGACAGGGATGTTACGTATTTTTTCAGTGCAGGATTGTAGTGAAATTCTGATCTTGAAATAGTGTTATGCCCAGCTACTTGTCAAAATAATCTGTCCAGATGTTACAGCTGATATCTCTCTTTATCCTAATGATTGCATTCTTTAGTTTCACTGCTGTGAAAGATTTCCACAGTTTGCATCCCGATTCACACTCTTTGAAATTGGTGTTCGAACTGACATCGAGACTGACAATAAAAGTAGGTCTGATGAAAGTAGTAGCACACCACAGTAGATGACAATACAGCATCCTCTTATTGTTGGCTTTTCAAAATCTGTGTATATACCTCTGAATAAGACAAACTCAAGGTTGAATAAGACTGAATTCAGTTTGAATTTTAAATAAAGGAAAAAATTTTGAATAAAGGAAAAATATTACTGTATGGTAACAGACATTTTATTTTACGTGTATGCTGATGCTTTAGGGGAGAAGTTGATTTTTGAAAACCAACTATTACTTGTAATGAAACAGGTACATGCACAAAATGAGTTATGTATTGGGTTTTAACAAGTAAGTGATATATCAAAGACAACGGTTTCCAGCAGTATTTTCTTTCTGGTTTTATCTGTTACCCTTGACAGACTGTACTCATAAGCAGAATAAGCAAACATCCTGTCCCTCTTCAGTCTTTCTACCAAAATAAATAATGCTACTTTCAACCAAATACATTTTACTTTAAGTCAAAGAAAGACACGTCATGACTGTTGGCAGTCATGTATTTCAGAGCAGACTTTCTGAGGAAGGCTTCTCTCATCAGGGTTGACTCTTGTGTGGCTAGGAAGGTTATACTAATTGCGTGTTGGGGAATTTCTGCTGCAGTTCTTGTGTGGGAAAAGAATTTGTCATGTTGCCAGCTGCACAGCCCAGAGCCAACAAGAATCTGGAATTTGAATTGACAGGCCAGAAGCTTTCATTGTTTGGGTTTTCAGAGATCCTAATACAATCCAAAAAGGATCTTGAGAATTTTCTGTTTTGAGATGTGTGCTAAATCTTGTGTGAGATGAATCAGAGTTGAATCAATACAGAATTTATATTTATGGTGTCTTATAGATCAATTTTTGCTTCTCCTGGATATTACATCCATCTTTTTTTCTTTGAGTATGACTCAAGTAATAGAAGTTGGATTGACACAGTGAGTAGTTAAAGCTTGCAAAAATCTTTCTGGTAATACAGTTACTTAAGTGTGATGTAGATGGACTGAACTGTAAGTGGCGCTTGCTTGGAAGTACAGCAAAAGCCCAGGTGGATGTGCTGCACTTCTCTGTAGTGAGATCTTTCATGGACTCCAGTGGGCTAAACAAGAGGGTACAGATGTGTTGTTGTAAGGCTGCATTATTCAAAAAATCTACCCTACTTTTTTGTCATACTAGTAAAAAAGAAGGTTCAGCACTGTAGGTATGTGTCCCTCCTAGAGGCATGGAGAAGAAAGTTTCAGTGGCTCTCTGCTCCTTCAGAGCAAGTGTGCTATAGTCAAAGAACAAATAAACTGAGCTTATTTTTAACAAATATTCTTAATGTGGGGAGAGGAGTAAAGAAGACTGAACTTAGCTTCATTTTAACTGCATTCCCTGTAATATACTTCAGATGTAAAAGCAGAATAACAAAAAAAAAAATGATGTGCTGACAGTTTTCAATTTTCCACTTTTCAACTGTAGAATGTCTTCACTGTGGGTCATTGCATCCATGTGGGTTATGTTAAGAGTTATGCAATGATATTATTATTAACTAAAGTAACTTTAAGTATTTGTGAGAGCTCTGAAACAGGAGGAGTTTTGACAGTGTGCATCTCATTCAATTTTGAAAAATGAAATTCATAGTTAATCTTACAACGCTGAAGCAAGCATTACATTTAGTTCTAGTTCTACGTTTATTTTTAATCTTCACTATTTATTTGGGTGAAGTACTGATATTGGAGACCTTGGGAAAACAGAAAAGAGTCAACCTCTCAAATGCCCTGAAAGTTTGTGTTAAAACAAGGGTCTGGTGTCATGGAAATGGCTTGGAGCTTCTGGATGGGACACTTGCTGCCTCTAGGTACAGATCTTCAGATGGCGTTAGCAGTAAGAGAATTTATGATTTAGAGATGACATTGAAATTTGTGTTCTGGATGCAATTTGTCATAGAAAACTTGTCTTATCTGATGTTGATAAAGCCATAAATTAATGTGATAGTGACATTTACATGATGCTTCTGCCTTTGTGGATTTAATGGATTTGGATTCTAGTTGATGAACTACAAAGATGGTATAGACCTGAAAAGTAAAAGAATAACTACTGTATCTGCCCTATGTTTTAGTTTTTCAGCACAGTAAAATGCTATCAAGCTATATAAAACACAGTTGACATCTGTTTGGTATTAAAACATATCCACTGATGCTCTTGTGGCTCATTCCTACCAAAGCCAAATGTTTTCCTTATACTGCCACTGGAATCAACAGGGAAAATCTCAGTGATGTTTCATGCTGGTATGGCCATGAAATTGAGATAATGCCTTCAAGATTCCTTTGTATTACTACTCAGTATCACCGGAAGAGAGGACTTGTTGGTAGGTGTAGGGCCGAATATCCATGAGAAGTCAACAGAAGTTAAGGCAAACAGCTTTCACGTAGAAGTCTGGCTGGTAGGCCTTCCTCTTAGACAGAACAGGCAATAATTCAACCTGTTACTTACAGTTCTTCAGTATTGATGACCGAAAGTCTGAAAATTATCTACAAAGAGGTTTTCAGTTTTGCTTTAAGCAAGCTGTGTAGCCTTTTCTATTTCTCTATGATGAATTGCTCTTAAAAATACTCCAATGTTTTCTTTTGATTTTATTTTGGGCAGGTGTTTTATTATTAAGGCAGAATTAAGTAAATTAAGCTGTAAATGAAGAAATAGTTTTAATGTTCTTTGAAGACTTTTTGTTTGCTTGTTTGGCAATCTTGTACTCTGGATTTCCAGTTTCTTTACAAACAACAAGATATGAGATGCATTTAGTTGTCATGTGAACTTAAGTCTGGAAAATCTTGACTTGGAGAGGGGAATAAAAGGAGTTAATTTGAAGAGGAGCTTACGAAGGGCTGAAGTAACAGCTTTCAGGTGTGCAAGAAGTTTTTGTAGGGTCATGGTGAAGAGTACAAGAAATGATGGACTTGGATCTCAGGAAGAGTTAGCCAGGTTGAGCTTTACTGAAATAAACCAGAAGATTTTATTTTATTTTAAAGCATAATGATACAGAATCTCTGGGATCAGCTGCTTGGCAGCCCTACGCAGTCTGTGTTGACCAAGACCTTAAGCTGCAGGTTGGACAACTTGTGTCAGGAATGACAGAAGCATTGATGAGCAGAGCTCGGGAAGGGAGTGGCCAGACGACCCTCTGAGCTCTCTCTCCCAGTAATTTTTTCTATGAGCCTCCGAATAGAATAGGGCGAGCATGAGAAGTCTGTGTATTTGTCACCTTTTTTTTATTGTGGTTCATAAGGAAAGAGAGAGAACTTCTAGTCAACATTCATTTTTTTTTTTATTTTATTTTGGGCATGTGTTCTGTGGCAGTGAACTACCAATGCTAATTAGCATGTTTCACTACTTTCCAGTATGACTCTGTAAGCGTTATATTCCATCAGTTTGCCAAGATTCAAGTTGTCTGTTCATTTCAGAGTGTTCTCTAATACTTGTAATGTATGCAAGGCCATTAGTATGCGGCTGTTTAGCAGCACCAGTCAATGAGTTGGGGCGATCTGTGCTTCGTTTTTCATTGCTTTTGAAAAAATGCCTCTTCAGAACGCGCCAGCTTTTCCTTTTCTGCAGTTTGGCCTTAATGATAGGAGAGACAGCTCTGGAGCATTTTCTTCCTGTGGGTTTTTTAATCTGGTGTGGCCTGCTATTTTATAAACTCTCTAAGTGCATTTGGGTAAATGCTTATTCAGCCCTCGTGGGTTTATTCGTGACTATATCGCTGAAGTATTTGGGAGTTCATTATGTTCATGCTTCCACATGAATGAAGTTGTTTTCTCTGAAAGTAGAGTTTTTTAAGATTTTTTTCTTGTTAATTTCCAAAGCTGTTGACCTACTGTTATGTAATTGTGCAATTACTCCTTATGTAATAGAAGCTGAGCACTGGAATATATTCTTGCTCGGCCACGTGTGCTAATTTGCACTGCTGAGTCTCCAGGAGGTGGGTAGGAGTTCAGGTGCACGGCCCAGGCTCTTCTCAGTTTGCACTCCTAATTTTTGTTTCCACTTAAAGATGAGAGACTTAATGAGCTGATGTCCAAGTATCCTCCTGGCATAGTCTAAGACACCAGCAGTAACCCATTAAGTGTCTTGAGAATTTACTGGTCCATCTGAAAGTCATGCCCTAAAATGCGGTGGTTGTATTTATCTGTTGTTCACAATAAGAACAATTCTTCCTACAGTTGTAGGATGGAAGGAATTGATTTTGTCTATGTCAGGATGTGTGTACAGACAGCCTGAAGTTACCCTTGAGAAACAGTAACTTTCCTTTTATTTTTCATGGCCTCAGGGCTGGTTGGTGAGACCTAATTAAGTTGGATGTTAAGAGGCCCACCTACAGAAACAGTCTGTTCAAATCGGTCAAATGAACTTTAATTAAAAGCAGGCACCCAATAATGACTGTATTTCTTTTAAGGTTCTATCTACTATGAATTTATACTCAAGTTTTTTTCCTTTTTTTTTTTTTAATCAACAAATTCACTTAAAAAGTGTCTGCTCTGAAATGCACTTACTTGCTATTTGAAAAATATCAAACTTTTGATGTGGAAATAAGTAAATGTTGTTTAGACTGTGTAATTTGAACTGTTCATTAATTCAAAGGTTTAATAAAGCTATTTCCCAGACAGCTTTCAGTGCCTGATGGGAAGTTAAATTCCTGAATTTTACCCTAGGAATGAAGAATTATTTGAACTCCTAAGCTTGGTTCTTTTTGTCTCCCTCTTCTTGAAGGTTAATTCCTCAGAACTTCCTTTTGGATGGTTTGAAGAATTGTGTGCATTCTGTTGCCAAAATAGCCCATGGAAACGTGGCAGTGCTTCATGTGGTTCTGAAACTGAAAGCAAGGCACTGTGGAATGTGCTATGTTAGCATGGCGGGGCCTGGGATTCCTTTGGTTGTTCTCAAATTAATCAAAACTGAATTCATGCACTCAGAAGCTACTAAAGCTTTTAAGGTGTTGGGTTTTTTTTTTTTTTTCCTTCCTCTCTTGGTTTGGTATTTCCATAGCAGAAAGCAAGTTTCTAGATATCCACATAAGTGGAACCGCTCATCAAGATAAATCAGTAGGATATGTTGTATCTTCTCTTAGAGTCATAGATTTCCTTGGCTCTCTGTTCAAATAATTCATTACTACGTTTTGCCTGCAGACTTTTTTATGGTGTTTTTTTTTGCTGAAGGGTAATGTCCCTGTTGACCTATATCATAACTACAGACTGCTCTGTAGATTTATCTAATTGATACTGTTTATTGAAAATAAAGTTCCCCCTAAACTCGCTGTGCTATATTTTGCATTCCTTTCTGGCTTAATCCATACAGTGGCTCTGTGTTAGTCATAAAGTTGTGGTGCTCGTTAACGTTAGCTAGACAATAAAATAGGTAAATAATGCACAAAGAAATGATACACAGAAATTCTTGCGCTGTACCATTGCTTGTTTTGAAGTAGTCCCCTAATAACAGGTCATGCTAGGCTATCAGAATGATCCCTGGAATCTCACACATGAAAAATTGGTTTAAAATGAACCAAAATTTGAAAGTAGTTCATTACATCATTCTCTTTGTCTTTTTTGGTACTTTTTGTTACAGTTGAATCTCTTCAGTATGTTATAAATGAACCAAGAATATATTTGTGGTAACTAAACCTTAACTTTATAGCTTGTATTGTTTCACTCCTGTTCTTCTGAGGAGGCTGGAATAGAGAGTTTGCGGAGTGTTTTGTAAATTCTTGCATGGTACAATTTAAAGTAATGAGTATCTCATTGTGTGACTAGAATTACTCATAAATTTGCATTCCTTGTTTTTCATTCTCGGTGTGTAAACAGCTACAGGGAAAGTGCAGGAAAAAGTATGCTGAGTCTTAGAAATATTTATTAAGTTCTCCATTCTGTGATTAAAATTTGTCTAATTCGCAAGCGTTTTACATTCAAGTTTCAACATATGTTTTAATGAATATCTTCTCATAATGGAATAAATGAAGAGTAGTTTAAATAGTATATCAGAGTATTTTGTAGTTCAGGATTTGGAGTACATAAGAATTTCACACTGAGTATGGTTTATTAGTTATTAAAGGAGAGGGGAATGGGGGAACATAAGGTAGTGCTTTCATTTGTTTTGAGCTTTTCTTGCCACTTAGTTATTTCTTCAATGATAGCATTTGTATATGAGGTTTATGCATTTTTTTGTTTTGCAAAAAATATACTTAGAAAATGACTCAAATATTCTAAAAATAGCTGCCAAATATTTGTATGCTATTTTATTCTGTGAAATGGAATTGCAGGAGCTCTGTAGAAATGAGAATTGATCTTCCATTGATGACTGATAAGAGAGGTGGTCAGCCTGAACTTAGCGCGCTGAAGACCAAATGAGGAGTCGCTGAACTTGTGGAACTTTGCAATATACTTGGTTCTTTCAAGGAGTACTTGAAGTACATGAAAAACTTTTGGATGTTAAGTTCTGTTAAACACTTCCATTCCCATTTGATTGCCTGTTACTTGTAGCAAGTAAAGCCATAAGGAATGCAAAGAAAGTTGTATAGACTTGGATACCATGTGCTGGTGACCAGCCATCAGCATAGGCATTGGTCTGCCTTAGCAAGGACTGAACAAAGCAAACGACACAAATTCTTTCCAGTGTTTCAAACAAACATCCTTTGTTTCTTTTGGCGATACAGCTTAGCCAGGGATTTTGCTGTTAAAAACGACTAAATGAAAAAGACTTATTTTGATTTAAGAAACTTTTGGAACTTCATCATTGAAATCATCTACATTATTGTTGGAATGAACAGTTTGTGACTAACAGCTCCAACATAAACCTTTTAGACAAGTGTGAATTTTATACTAATATGGGATGTTGCAAATAAAGAAAAAGAAAACAAAAAAACCTTGAGATTTGATTTTAAAATTAAAATGTTTGTGGAATTGGTTGTAGTTGAACAATTCTGTAAAGAAATTATTTCTCCAGCCCAGAGGGGGTAAGGAGGAGATGAACTGACTTCTGATTCTTCAGCTACTTAACATCAGTGGTGTTTGTGATCCAGGATCTGTGAAGCGTGGGTCTTCAGAATGTAAACCTCCGCTGGGAACCGATAGCGTCCAAAAGAGCCTTACATTTGTTTGTGGGCATTCAGAAGCATCCCTGCAGCTGCGAAATGGCTGAAAAAGGAGGAGCTGTTCCACCTTTCCATTGTTTGGCAGAAAATTGGAAGGATTGATTTTGGAATTATTTCAGATTTGATAATTGATTGGAATTTGACCCAGACCTGAAAAAGTCGCTTCATCCAAATACAAACCTCAGTAAATAGGTTCTGCCTGTGAACCTGTAGTCCATTAAGATTAACATTGCTGTCAAAATAAGAATGCGGGAGCTGAAAATAAGGAAGTTAATGTTTGAACTGTTAAATCTTTCAGATGCTTACCTGTTCCTGTTTCCAAAGTGGAGATCACATGTTGAATCCAGACAAGGGGTGAAGAAACCCACTGGGGCAGGTCCAGTGAGACATCATTGTGTCGTTTCGTGTGTAAAAAGACAATCTGCTGTTCCTTCCTTATCCTCCAAGAAGGTCTAATGCCTTTTGGCTGTATAAACTTTCCTGGTGAAGTAGACTGTGCTTTAAGGTGCTGGTTTATTGTGTTTTTTTTAAAAGAAAAACCATTTTGGTGCTGTGTTCCACCTTGCATTCTTGGGAACATTTGCATCAGCATGGCTGGAGGCATTTACAGAGGGAAGCCTGTGGCCTTGTCGTGTTGCCCAAGGATAACTTTGACCTGTTTCTTTGTGGTCTCAGTCTGAAGCTGGCAACATCCGTGTGGCATAACTGCAACTTTGGGCTCTCAGTAGTACTGCATTGGAAAGAGTCTGTGTTCCTTTGGTTTTGAAAACTGGGCTCAAAGAATATGTGCATTGTGTATTAAAATACATCAAGCTTCCAAAGGAAAGCCCTCAGAATTTAGCACAGGTTGGTATTCAGATAAAATAAATTGTCTGCTCTTCACTGTGATGGCATCTTCCATTAGCTGCTTGTACATTCTGTTGTCAGCAGGATTTCTGCCTTAGTCAGCGTGCAGGATGGGTCGCTTCTTGTTTGTGCATGTTTTTGGTGTGGCCCATTTATTAAGTCCTGCAGTCAGCTGTGCAGAAGGGTCAGTTCAGAACTGTGGCTAAAGAGGTAGCGGCCTGTGAGTCCCTTTACCTGGTACTGCAAAAACTGGAGCGTGTGTGGTTTGCAGAGCAGTGAGTTCTTCTGGATAAATCCCCTCCCCTGAAATTGCAGCAGTGGTGGGTATCAAAATCAAATTCAGAAAATCTGTTTACTGTGGAAATGGGATGGATTTTTCTTTCTTCTCCTGTGGCGATGCTTGAAGGGTTCTTGACTGCCCTTTTTTCCTGGGGCAGCTGCCAGTTTGGGTGGCCTGTTCTCAAGTCCCTGCAGTCACTTTGCACAGCAGGTGGTCTCTTGGCTGGATAGGATGTGTGAGCTGATCCAACAGGACTGCCTTCCTGGAGGGAAAACCCCTCTCCCTTCCTGATGCTCTATCAACTTTCTTCCTTTGCGTCCAGTCTTCTGCGTGCCAGACTGCTTAATGAATACTTGAGCTCACAAAGTCAACAGAAGCCAATGATTTTTTTTTTGTTGTCTCAGTTTTAATTTTTTTTTGTGATACTGATTTGCTGAATGGTCAAGTAGCAAACTGTGCAAATAAAGGCTGGAGTCTCTCATATGGAAGAACAGAAGGAGAAGAATGATGACTAGCTTCCTTAGCAGCAGTGAGCTGTCATGTTGACTTACTAGCTGCCTGACCATACCTTTGGAACTTTAACACAGGGCTTACATATTTGACTGTATGAATTGCTGCTCACTGTCACGTTCTTTTGAGAAATTAGGCCTAGGAATCTCATAATAGCTATTCAAAGTCAGTTTAATACCTTTGATGCTATCCTTTCTCTGCCTTAATTTACTTATTTTACAGATTGGAAAATATCCTTCCTTCACTGTGCACATTATAGGAACGTGAGCGTTTAAGCATTATAGTGGAAAGTGCCAAAGAAAAGCACATTAGGAAATTCTTCAAAGCAGGATTTGAATTGTGTACAACAAATTCTTGCTGAATAGGGCAGGATCTTTGGGGAGAAAAGAATTTGTAAATGTAATTTCTCTTGTAATGCTTTGCATTTAGAAAAATGCAGACCCTGTTACTTTCTAATTTTACTGTTTCCTAACTTTGGCACGCTTGATTTTGCGCTGTTAATCATATTCTTTTAATCTGATTTAATTGTGTCAAATAAGTTTTATATGCAATGAAACATAATTGAAAGACACACTAAGAAGAGAAGCCTTGAAACAAAACTGCCATGCACAAATGGTGTTGTATTTATTAGTCAAGTTTAATCTTAAGTTTTGGTGTAAGCTATGCAAAATACTGCTGATAATTCGGTTGAATATTAAGACTTCAGTATTTTCAAGTCATCTTAATCACTTCTTAGCTTTTCTATGTAAAAGAAATATGTGAATTTTCAGAGCTCTTAATATAAAGCTAGAATGAACTTTAGTTTTTTTAAGTGATGCTTTGGGCAGTGATAAAGTGATTGCAAATAGGAGGAGTTTCATTAGCAGTGAACTCACTCTTGACAGCTTAGAAAAATGGATCTAAGAAGTTGTTGCAGAATTTTGTATTCAATGGCAAAGAAATGTGGAACTGAGGAGGAGGAAAAGTAAAAACACGCTCAACTTCTATGCTCTGTTTCATTCTTTTTAACCCATCTCCTGCTCCTTTGCTGTAATTTTGGTTTCTCGTGCTCTTAAACCCAGCACTTTAGCCTCTGTTCTGGCATTACTTACACAGGACAAAGCTCATGACTTGAGGACTGCAAGGGCTGCATTCCTCCTATGAGCAGCCTGGGATATGAGGCTCCTGTGCTGAGTTTCCCATAGTTTGGAAGGGGAGATATTCAGAGCTATTGCTGCTTACCAGCTGTTTTGCCAACGTCTGTCTGAACAAGAAGTTTTCAGATGGATACCAATCCAGGTGCTTTTTTTGGAAAGCAACTCTTAATAAAACACTCTTTTGGCCTAAAAATTTAATCATTTTTTACCAACTAAAAGTCTGTGTTTCAATGATAACTTCCTGCTTAGCACTGATTAAACACTTTTCCTATTGCAAACAGTGAGTATGAAGAAAAATTCATTTAAGCTCTTGCCATTCTGTTCTCTGTAGCTGCTATAACTGGAGGCTACCAAGAGACATAGTAATGAAGAGGGGATTACAGCCAGAGTAAACAAATACTGATTCTTAATGCTGATTTTCAAAAATCTGAAGATGAAGTGTATTAAGAGCCCAAGTATCTGGATGCTGGGGCTGTGTTTGGTCATGCTGAGAGGTTACATTGAATTTTTTTGCTTTATTCACTGGAGAAATTGCAGTTTGTGGCTGAGATTTGTACAGTGTCAAAGACATTATGGTCGTCTTTCTTTTTTTTTTCTGGACAGCATAACAGACTGATCCAGCAATTGAGGCATAACAGATGGCAGAGTTTCAGGAATGGAATGAAAATTAAAGTGAGATTATAAGCTAGGTATAAAGTACATCAGAAGATTTGCTGAGAGAGGAAATAGGGAGAAGTGCTTCAAGGGTGACTACTGGGCACATTTAAAGAGTTTGCTTTTTCAAGATCTTTATAGTCATAGGATGGTTATTCTGTAATAGTGTTTTGTGGGATGAAATCGTATTGTTTTGTGCTCTGATCCTTGCTTAGATAACAGATGGATCATTTGGGGGAGGGTGGGACAGAGATGTGGCTCCCTTGTTGATAGAAACAGGGTCCTCTCCTCTGCTCTCTTTTTTTAATATTATCATGGAGTTACTGCTGCATACTGTCAATAGAAATAGAATAGAAAATAATGGAATAGTAGAGTAGCATAACAAAAGTTGTCTTTACTTGGGGAATACTTCGACGTAGCAATCCTTGACTGGCAATCCCAATTATTTTCTGCACAGCTGCTCACATTCCAGAAAAAGAATGTCTTGTTTTGAATTAGCTTTGCGCACTTCAACGGGGAGCTTTATTTTTAGATCAGAAGTATTTGCTTGGATCTAATCAGGAATGATATAAATTAATGTCTCATCATAAACAAGCCGAGAGGCTTATAGAGTTTCTCTAATGCTGCCTTTGCCAAGTTAGACAAGTAGTTTGCACCTACTGTACAGGGAACAACCAGAAGTTTGTGCTGCTCTTCGTGCAGTGTGCTGTGAACAGTCGTTTCCCATTGCTAGCAGGTGGCAACATGTGTTTGTTTACTGCTTTGGTGGGATGCTTTTATGGGAAATATTTCTGTAGACTGAGAATAAGGCACTGGGAATGCTTCCTTTCCAGTATTTGTCTGAATGTCGTGAAATAGGAGGTAGTATTTATTTTCTTTACCTTTAGCGGTATAATCATCTTGAATAACCTGCTCTGGAAGTTGAGCTGTCAGATCTGCTTTGTTAAAAATACTGTTTTCGGTAAAATGTTGAAGTGATTTCAAATGCGGATACCAAAGCTGAGGTCTCTGTTTCAGCTGGGTGTCCTGGCTCTTACAGAATAGTTGCTTACACCTCCACTGCTGCTCCCTCCAGCTCTGAATTCTTACCAGTGCTGTGGCTCAGGTGTCACCAGATGGGCAAAAGATACCCTATTCTAGACTTGCTTTGCCACATTTTTGGTGGGTTTTGATGAATGGGAATTTTAATCATTCAACTGAAGGTTGACATTTTGGGATGCTCTGTATAGAAAATGGAGAGCATGAATTTTCAGTTTTTAGTTTTTAATAGGACTGGTATTTCACCTGGTCAAGAAACTGGTTTTATAGCTGACCTCTGTGTGTGCCTGCCGTTCTTTGGGGCACCAATGTACTCAGTAGTGCTTGGACTGCTGCAAGGTTACGGAACAACCATAGCTGAGTGACTTTTTATTTATCTGTCTGATGATGTTTGATATTTATTTGATATGATATTTATTTCTAAGTGTGAGGGACGCATCTCACAGCAGAAAGCTCTGAGGTTCTTATTTGAAAATGCCACAGCTGTGTTGATAGAATCTGGCTTCATGGGTTTGGAGAGTCATAAATGAATACCTAGCTACTGAACGGGAGGCAGAGCTTATCATTAGGGTATGCTATGGAAGTCTTCGAAGTGCAGTCCCCAGTAGGTTGGTTTAGTGTAACAGAGAAGTAATGGCAGGCTGGAAAAGGGATGAAATATTCAAAAATTAAGGCAAAGAAATGTTATGGTAGTGTGCTGGAGGCTATGTGATGGGGAGGTGTGGATTCTCAGGTCAGAAAATAAGCCCACAATGAAATAATGAAGGTGTCTGCTAGGAACACCCTAGACTAGAATTTTATTTGCATGTAAATTATAAAGCTTTGATTCAGCACTATTTAGACCTAGTTTGAATTTGAGCACTTGCTGAGGTCTGGAACTAACATTGGCACCAAAGTTACAAACCGAAGGTGATGATGGTGATGCTTACTGTGATCAAAACCTATTTTTATCTCTTCTATCACACAGATGTGTACCTCTCATATGTTCAGCGAAAAAGAAATAAAAACACTAAAAAGAAACCAACCCAAAACAGAAAACCCTGCAGCCAATATTTTGCTCTGCCACAAGTCAATAAGTCAATTAATCTAATGTCAACCTTTCATTTAATGCTTAATGTTACTTACAGACAGAAACTTTGGGGAGAGATGAGTATATGGAGGCAAATTTGCAATCCTTTCTTTTTCTTTGATGTAGTAATTACTGCAGATGTCCCTTCTACCTAAAAGCAATATTGCTTTAGGTTCAAGGAAATGTTAGTGCACCGGTGACTCGGCAGCTGAAATCTAGAGGCATTTTTCCAACTTCAGTATTTGTATAATGAATGTAGTTTCAGCAGGAGTTGATGGTACTTGCATGAGAAAATCACTTATTTCAGAAGATATATTTGGTGTGAACGCAGACTTTTTTCTGCACCCTTTTAATGTAGAGAACCTTGCAGTAGAAAGATACCTTGCTAAGATACGGAGGAATTTCTGTAAGTTCTTGCAGATTACAACCATAAAACCGGTTGTTAAAGGACCTCTGGAGCGTATCTCATGCAACCTCCACATCGTATCAGAGAGCTGTTTCTGTCTCTAGCTTTGTCTACCTCATTTTTGGAGACCTCCAGTGTGCAGCTTCCACCATCGCTCTGGGTTCCCTGTTCCACTCTCACGCCACTTACCTGCTGGAGGAAAAGACCGACCTAATGGCTGGATTTGAAGCTCCCACGTAACAACTTTTCATTTAAACCTTGTTTTTTCTCTCTGCTGCTCCTGCAAAGACTTGGGCTCCATGACAGGGGATCTGTGGTTCCCCTATCTGGCTCATGCTCACCTTACACCCCTAGTACTAATCCCCAGGATGCTACCAGCAGAGCTGCAGCCTGTTCCTGGTCTGTACTGGTTTGTGGGTACCTTCTGAGGTCTTTGCACAGTCCTCAAGATTATTAGTTACTTTGAGTTGAAGCTCTACCTTACACCATATCACCCCCTTCCTTTCCAAGTCTGATAATCTATTTGCTGCGCGTGCAGTTCTGTGCCATACTCCAGCTTACAAGTGAAAATATTGAACACTGTTGGCCACAGTATTAACTCCTGGCATTGCCTGGCTTATTACATTCTGCCAGCCAAGTAATTGGTTCCATCTACTTGGGCTCAGTCCTTTTGTCATGGGAAGGCACTTATACTCAGCACTGGTGAGGCTGCGCAGTGTACAGTGCTCAGTTTTAGGTCCCTTAGTAGAAGAAAGACATTGACCCTGGAGCATATCCAGAGAATGGTGATGGGGCAGTGATGGGTCTGGAGCACAAGTTTTATGGGGAGCAGCTGAGAGAGCTGGGATTGTTCAGTCCAGAGAAGAGGAGGCTCAGGGAGATCATTTCACTCTCTACAATTCCCTGCAAGGAGGTTGAAGTGAGGTGGGTGTCTGCCTCTTCTTGCAGGTAACAGTGATAGAATGAGAGGGAGTGGCTTTAAGTTGCACCAGAGGAGGTTCAGGTTGGATATTAGGAGAAATTTCTTTTCAGAAAGAGTGGTGATGCATTGGAACGGACTGCCCAGGGAGGTGGTGGAGTCACCATTGCTTTAGTTGTTCAAGAAATATGTAGATGTGGCACTGAGGGATGTGGGTTAGTGGGCATGGTGGGGGTGGGCTGATGGTTGGACTGGATGATCTTAGAGGTCTTTTCCAACCTTAATGATTCACTGCTGTCAGATGGTCTTTATCTTTAGACAACAAAGTGTTAAAATAATGTGTGTGTATGTGATCTCAGTGTTGTTGAATCCTTTCCTGCAGTAATATGATTTCAGTGCAAAGAGGTTTGGGTTTATTTTTGCTTAGATTTTATATGGGAATGTAGAAAAATAACCTATAAAGTCTCTTCTTTGTTTTCCTTTGTAATGAAATGAAATGCTTATACAAACTAAGCCAGAAGTGCATTAAGCAGAACTTACACATAACATCAGACTTATGCAGGAAGATGCACGTTGATGCTCAGTGCTGTGGTGCTGCAGCCTGGGACAGTTTGTGAAAGTTCTCAGACAAAAACAAAACCAAAACAAAGCCAAAACCCCAATAAAGCAAAGAAGGACTCCACCTTTTCTCGCTCGCTATTTGTAAGAAGATTTGGATGTATGAAATAACTGTGTGAGGGGAAAAAAAATTGTAAAACAAATGCCTATTGTTTTATTCCTACTAAAGCAACCTTGAAAATTAGGGAGAAGCAGGAATTATATGAAGAGAGAAAGAACAGAGTTTGCCTCTAGCAAAACATGTTTACAGTAACAGCTGTTCTCAGAGGAACTGCAGGATGTTCATAAAGCAGTTTATTTTATTTTTTTAGCTATATAACCAGGGAAGAATCAAATCAATCGGCTTAGATATATAGGAGTGTAGCGTTTAAGTTCTGAGAAATGGCCGCGTTTCCTCAGTTGAGGGCTTTTGATTATGAATGCTTTTGAGAAGTGAGACGTGGCAATGGCTAATGAGCAATCAGGGCAGCCTTTCCTAGGTAGGCACGGGGGGGTAAGCTTGCTATTTTTCAGAGCTGCACAGACAAACTGGTTTTTGTCTGCACTTACATGTTCTGTACTATTTTGGTGACGCTATTAAAGGAGGTGAGATCTCACTGAAATTAAATACAATTAAAATGTATTGGTTTTGTATTTCTATTGTTTTTAAGATTGCTTTCATTGTGCTGAATGATTTATCTGTTGTTCCTATCTTGTGTAAATGCCAGAAAAAGCCAAAAGTTGGGCATTTCCTTTAAGAATGTACGCATTCAGTGCTGAAGCAGTGGCTAAAAGTTAGGGGTGTACTTAAGTGTAAGCCCAGTGTTTTAATGTGTCTAAAATGCTAAAGCATATCTGGTGTGAAATGTAAGTGTCAAGTCCTCCTGAATGCTGTAGCAGATGTCCTTGTGGTTATGTATGTCTCTTGAATTTCCAGTTACAGCCTCACTGCTAAGTTCATAAAAGCTGCTGTGTTGTATTAATCTTTGCCTGCTATTTTAAACTCAATTAAAGTTGCAGTGCTCTGTGATGACACAATTTAATATCTGAGAAGACTGGCGGAGGGGAGATGCAAGAGCCCAGTATTAATTGAAGTTTGGCTTATTTTCTCTTTCTTTTCAGTGTGCACCATAAGAACTTTCTGGTGATACAGTATGATAAAAATGTTCCTTGCATTCATTGTTTTTATTTCCTGCTAGAGATTGGATTTCTGAATCCTGAGGCTTTTGTCACCCACTAAATGTGGAAAAAGCCAGCGATGGAATATACATTTAATGTTCTGACTTCTCTCAACAATTCTGCAGAAGATTATTGCTAACAGTTTTAGGAGAATTCGTGCATTCTGTTCTTAGCAGCTTTCCATACTGTGCTTCTGCAGTTACTTTTAAAGGCAGTTTCAGTTCTCCATCCCTGTGTTTCAGGGTGCTCCAGCCTACTGTCTGAGCTCCTCCTGGGCAGTTGATCTGCAGAAGGCAGAAGAGAACATTCATCACAACAGATCCGTTATACTGAGTTTGAGTTATGATGTGGATTTTTCTAATCTGTGTGAGATGATTTTTAGGCAAAGTCTTACTTGCTTTGAGAGCATTGAACACCTAATCTGGCAAACTTCTGTTTCCAGTCTCCTGCTATGGGCAGAATTTATCTATAGCTGTGTTTAACCTATCGATTTAAAAACAAAACAACACAAAAACCAAAGCCAAAGCAAACAGCCCACCCCCAAATGTATTTCAACATCCGCCTTTGTTGTTCACACTGAAAACTGAATGCTGTGCTCACTACAAATGTGTTATTACACATTGCTATTAATGTGTTTCAGTGATGTGTACTGGCTGCTGCCTTCCAAAGCATGTATTTTTCAGGTTTCTTTACAGGAGAACAACTTAAATGTTCTAAGTATTGTACTTCTAGAATCCAGTGTAAAAGCAGATCGTGGGTTAAGGAACAAAAGGTGTGGATTAGGTTACTAAACAGTCATTTTAAATTAAGTTGTGATGAACTGCATGTAAAGTATATATTTTTAAGTGGAGAAGAAATTAGGGGTAACTCTCATGTATCACCTCTGTAGCCCTGTGTTGAAAATAAAATAGCTTAAGCCACTGTGAGTTAAAAATATTCTTAAAACAGAATAAAAGCAAGGTACAGAGATGCTTGTTACGTTTTATGCTGTATTTGATGCTGTATTAGATTTGGTGCTGCAGTACTTGCCATTTTCTCTAATAAATCCAGAATTCTATTCTGTATTGCATATTTGTTACTTCTGCTTATGACCCTTTTACTATCAGTCAATGAAATGAATCACTTGCAGATGACACCCTGGGGATGAGTCCTCCTTTAAGATGACTTAGCAGGTCTTTCACGTCTCCTGGTTGAAAAATAAGAACAAGTTGAAAGTCATCTTGGGTGGATTTTCTGAATGCCTTTGGTATTTTTTTAATTCTTTTGAAGTGATGAATTTACTGTAATGTAACTATGAGAGAAAAGTTTATTTGGAATAATGCTAACGAACACTTACAGAATTGGTGCTTTGTAACAGAAACATGCAGATTAAATTAGTCAAATCTTTGAACTGGGTGTAGGTTATAACGTGTGTGTATACAATACATGTCTCTGGAGCTGGGCTGTTTTGTGCTTATGCATCAAAGGTGGTGTTTGTCAGAAGATGACACCATGAATGCATTAAGGTTATATCAGTGATTCACAAATATAATCAGACGTCAGTGGTTTTTGAAGCTTTCCTACTTGTACTGTTGTGCAAAATTCCTGAATTATGCCTCACTTGACCAAAACAAGCGCAGTGCTTTTATTATTTCCTTATTTCCTCATAGGGTTACTTCTCATTTACAAGATTGGAGTTGATTGAACAGATTGCAGAAGTTAGACACCACTGTCATAGGTCACGTTTTAGTCTAGCCTTGCAATATTTGGTTTTCTTGAAGTACATAGCATATATTAGTTATACGTGGACAAGGAGGACATGCAATAAAATGTATGCCAGAAATGTTTGAATCGGTAACTGTTTTTTTAATTAAGATGAAATGTATCTGTCCATGCAGAGAAACTGTGTGTTTTGTCTTTCAGTTGTCCATAGCTGAGGGAAATGGGATGGATGGGAAGGAAGATAGGAGAAAAAGTAAAGATGAAATGTGGTTAATTTCTTCCTGAAAAGAAAAAATGATTAAAAAAAAATTACAAGTACATTTCTGAAGTCTTTTTCCTGGAAAAAGGAACCTCTCTAGCAGGCACATGACTATTGCATGGCCGTAGGTAGAGGACAGCTTTGTGAGTACGGCTTTCAGCTGAAGAGAGGACAGTATGTATTTTATCTTCAAGAACCACTCCTTTGCTCTTCTTATGGTTGTTCCAATATCAAACAGTAAAAGCCTTTTTCTATTCCTTTTTCTTTTGTACAAAGGTTTTAGGCTGTGAGAGGGCAAAGTTGTAGTCATTGCAGAAATGGGAAATGAATTTAAATTGGCGGCCTGCAAATTTTTTGTAGAGTTGCCAAATCAGTTTTCCTTATTGGCAACTTGATAAAATGTTTGTTTGTTTATTATGTGTTTGACACCTTAGGCCTTTATAAAGGGGCATATTTTGTTTTCGTTAGGATTAATCTCTGTAGGGATGTTGGTCTCTGACTCAAGGGCTACAGAAAAGCCATCATCATCTGATTGATACTATTGTACTGATGTGAATGCATTAGAAGGAGACGTCAAGGTATCAGATCAGGGGAAAACTGGCTGTCAAATTCCTCTTCTTACTATGATAAATGTAAAGCAATGTTAACCTGAGAAGTCTTGAGCTGCCTGCATTTATGCCTGGGAAATGTGTGGTTGGGCTTTTTTTGGCTGTGTGTTTTCCCTCTCTGATTTTTTTCTTCAAACAAAAACAAACAAAGACTTTAAAACAGTTGGACAGGAATTTGACTGTAAATTGTTCTAAATCTGAGGCATACACATAGAGAGTATTGGTGATAGGTGGATGGTTGGACTGGATGATCTTGTAGGTCTTTTTCAACCTTGGTGATTCTATGAACGACTTGAATATCATTTCACGTAAGATACAGTACTCCTTTCTAAGCTTTGTGTAATAAATGAAATCACCTGAAAATGCACTGTACTTAACATACTAGAATGAAAGTGAACCTCATTGATGGTAGAAAGGAGTTCCACTCAAAGTAGTGATTTTCATGAACACAGAAGTTATCTTTATGAGATTTTGCTTTGTGAGGTTACATGCAGATTTTGGTACTGAAAGCTAGAAGCAGTGCAGGTAATTTGGGATTTTTTTCAAAGGTGGAAATACCTCACTTTTGTTGATTGCAATTTTGAATCCCAATAAAATAAGCCTTCAACATGTTTCTGTCTGTAGGAATATCTGCTTTTTGCCTGGTGCCATCTTCTTCACGTTTGCATCTTGAGGTTTGGGCAGCTTTTCAGCAGCACTGCAGCGGGGTCCTCTTGGGGAACAAAGGTCTTCCTTTCAGTGGACTGAAAAACTGTTTCTGTGTGATCACAGAAAACTTGCTCTATGCAAAATCGCATGTGATGTCCCATTTTCTGCCTCCCTGTGACACATGGGCTCTCAGCAGTGCCTGTTGCCTACTTGCCAGCTGAGCTCCATCCATCCAAGCCTCCCCTTGGCACAGAACGGGCTGCTCATGCCCATCCTTGGCTTCCTGCTCCTCAAGCAGCTCTACTCCTTGTCTGGCTTCAAGGAAGGCTCTATGAACATCTACACTCTTTTTTCCCCACCTGTTTTCTTTGATTTTAGCTTTTTTTTTAGTCCTTTAGAGACCTCAGATTGCCTGAGCTGTCCTTTGGCAAGGTTAGAGCATAGCAAGCCATCCGTTTAGTTTTTTGGCATAGCTTGACAGGAGCCATTACACACATTTTCTAAGAAATCGTATTCCCTGAGTTTAGTTCTGGAATCTGTTTACCTGCTGAAAATGTTTTCATGTTTGTGAGAAACGTGCCATGCACTTCTTTGTGATGTGGTTTCAAAAACTGGCGCATCTTACCTGGTTGTTTATGTCTTGTCAAGAGTGTGATGGCCGTAGTTGAGGTGGGCTTGTTCTTAAAATGGCATATGCTGGGAGGAAATAATAAAACCACGGAATATCCTGAGTTGGAAGGGACCCAAGGAGGGTATTTTTCCATTTTCTGGTCCTCTCCATATATTTTGAGGTGTTGACTGATGGGCTCTGCAAGTCCAGCAATGATGATGCTTTCAGGCTTTATATATACACAGTGAATATTTAAAACATACTTGTTGTTTTATTAGTAATAGATTAGTCAGTATAGTTTAAAATGTTGTCACAGTATGCTTTTGTCTGCGTTGTAATAGCTCTGCCCATGCACCACATCTAATGTGTTGATTGTTGAGGCACCTAAGAATGATGAAGACATATTTGGTTGTTTTTAGAGGAAAATTAAAATCACTGACTTCTGTAAAGGTGTAAAAATGTGCCCTTGGTAAATCTGTGGGAACAACAAATGATCAGAAAGCTCTGAAATAAGAGGTACTTCATAACAGGAGGGGTTTTACTTCCATGGAGACATTCCCAGAGGTTTAGCACAGAGGACCTGAGCAAGATTACAGCTGGAGCTACTTAACTGCACCTCAGACATGAAGAGCATGGAAACTTCATTGTAAATCTGACAATTAAGAATTCTGGAGCTGGTCCGTGCCTCTTTGGAAGGCAGAACAGAACGAGTAGTAGCTCACTTTGGGTATACAGAATTTAATGGCTTATTTTGCTACGTAAGAGCAGATCATTCAGGTTACTTCTCAGAGTTTTCATGGTGCTTGTCACAGTGATGAGGGGATGTTCCAGCATGACTCCTGAGGCTAGCAAAGCCAAGATTACATGATCTTCTCTTGTCTGGGCTGGGCACTGGCAGTCCTGCAGCATTTAGTTGGGTACAGGTCTGTTTGTTACCCATAGCAGTAAGTGGGGATTGTTGAATGGCTGAATTTTTTTTGTTGGCTCATTCACTGGAAAGCAGCTCCCAGGTTATCTGTGGCACTGCCTCATTTCTGGTCCTGTTAGGTGTAATTTTTGCAGTAAGGATTGTAACAAGGCTATTTCAGATATTTACAGTAATTGTCAAATTTATTTGGGATCTTAAAACCATAAGGAGTGCTTTCTTGTACATTTCTAGTACATTTTTATGTATTTGAGAATTAAAGATATTATAAGGGGGGGTAGGTTGCGGGTTAAGAACCAAAGGACATCTTTTTCTATTTTCTGATATATGCACTTAGAATCTTTAATTTCTATGTCTTTATTGCTGTTTTTAGAACAGGGAACCTTGGTGTGAACTTTGTTTTACTTCTTGAGTATAGAGATCGGAGGAGATGAATTCAGTGAATGCCAAACTCATTGTAACCTTGTAACTGGTTGTTCCAAGTTATTTTGGAATGGTGAATTGTTTGTTCTTATTGAACTTTTGGAATAAGCAGCAGGTATGATACATTCAAACCCATTATACGGATCTTTTTATAAGCAAACATTTTCAGAGTAAAAAAGCCTTCTGTGCCTTAAGTTGCAATATTCAGTAATAACCAACTTTCAGTATCCCCTGCAATTCTTTACGTTTTTCCCTATTACTCCTTTCTTCCTGAGAACTTTCTGAACCAGCTGTGTTTATCCTGATTCCCCACTCTTGCTATTTTCAGCTTCCCAATGTTAAAAGTTGCCTTCAGCTATAATCTTTTTTTTTTCTTAAATAAAAGTAAATTAATCTTTTGCTAAGTCTTCTCAAGTGTGTTTTTATATGAGAAGTTTAGAAAAGTAATTTCCAAAGGCAGCAAGAACAGCCAGTCTGTACAACTTTAAACAAAAAGGTTGTTTTAGGGCCGAATTTTGATGGGAAGCCAAGCATTAGGCACGAGCTGATACTTGCTGGGATGCAGTTATGTTTTGTATGGATTCTGAATTCCAGCTGTTTGACCATTTAGAAATTAAAAGCCCTCGGTGACATTACTGAAGGAGAGGCAATTTGCTGAAATTCATTACAATCTTGCCTTTGTTTTTAATATCAGTTTTGCAATAGAACTGGAGAACTTCCTTGCTAATCCTGTATTCATTATTTTAGTTTGCCTATTAAGTAGTGCAGTACCTCGGTTGTTCACATATTTCCATAATGGTTGTCCAGATGTATTTACAAGTTAATGCCTTAGTTTATAACTACACTGCCTAGTACTAAAGAGATTAGCATTTGTTCCTTAAATCATTCCTGGGAGCTATATTTCTGTTCCTGAAAACAGTCTTGGTTGAAAAATGAAGCTTTTAAGGGAATTGCTCAGAGAAGGGAAGCAATACTGTGAGTAGGACAAATTGAACTTGAAAAGGAGCCATGCCAGTT
Organism: Gallus gallus; assembly: GCF_016699485.2. NCBI lineage: Eukaryota > Metazoa > Chordata > Aves > Galliformes > Phasianidae > Gallus > Gallus gallus. The sequence continues at coordinate 84,085,485 of NC_052535.1, forward strand.
TGTAGCTTTTGTTAAGAAATACTTTGTTTTCTGCCGTGTGTCTGAGTAGCAGGTGTGAAAGCTGGAACAGAAGTACATGAGAATCAACACAGAGTAGTATCAAAACGAGAATGCCTGTAGATTTAAGAACAAGTAAGCTCTTTTGTAAGTGTTTATTGCATAAACCCACCAAGCAATTTATGATGAAGTTAAGTGAGGATTTATACCATGTATGCTTTATGTATAGGCAGGCTACTTTACTTGTCCGTTGTTAACTTTTTAATCTAATAAATATCTTTAGCCTCCCCTTAGACCGTGGCAAGCATAAGGCAAGGTAAGTTAGTTGAGAATCTCTCTATGTCCATTATTTCTCAATTTTTAATTAGAAATTATATTATTTGAGTCATACTCTGACAATTCAACTTAATTTGTTTTTTCTTGAAGTTTGATTGACATAATTGTTACCCTTATTAATGCCTGTTGTCATCCTGCGGTAAGATGTCTGTGCAAATAGGATGTGACCTGTACAAAGGCTATGTGCCAGATTGGACTAGAAATATTTTATAACCCTATTAAATATTAACTTTTTAATGTATAAGCTTTATTATGTAAATATTACTCAATTTTATTGGCAAATATCATTCCATAAAATAATATACTATCTAAACATGATGAAATTTGGTAGGTGGGCATCCTTTTTTACTTTTAAGAGGTAATTATCTATTCTTCCATTATATTCAGATAATGACTTCTGTTTCTGTAAAGCTTTAGTGCAAAGAGTATTATTATTAGAAATGTATAAAAGTGGAGAATGGGTAAAATCCAGCCCTTGAGAAGTTGTCTTTCATTATGACCACTTCTGTTTTATGCAGCAGGATTTCTTGCTTTTGATAGAAGTCAAGTTTGGAAGGATTAATTTTTGAAGATACGCTTCTGATGATAACAAACCTGAAGTTCACAGTGTTTTCCTTAATTTTCATGTGCGGTATAAAAGAGTAACCGGTACTGATGTTCACTTAGCTGTAATTATGTTGCATGTGAAAAGAAATGTTGCTGTAAAATAGTTTGATTCCTTTCTTCACTCACCCAGCAGGTTGACTACTGAAGGCTTACCTTTAATTTTGTAATGAAATGATGAAGTATCAATAGTTGCTGTTGCTATGGAGGGGCTGAAAAGATGTATTTATTTGAATTTTATCTATTTCATTTTGATGGAATGACAATCCCAGAGGAAGTTTCTTTGTAATTGAGACGCCCAACAATAGTTCTTATAATTGGTTTTAGGCATGGCTTTTAGCATATAATGGGGGTCAGATATTGATCTCAGTAAAATAAAACTTTCAATGGGGATCATTATATCATTTATTCTCTGCTGGCATCAGTATAAGTTATTACTTAACTTGTCATTGTTATAGCCAAAATTTCCTTTGAAATCATTTACTGCTCTATGAGATTTTTAACTGTGCTAATTAATATGATTATTAGTTACTTCCTAGTAATTAAATATCTAGGATGACTTTTGGGATCTTTTGCCTTTGTCCATTAATCTGTCATTTACTGTAATAATATCCAAGATGTCAGTATAAATTCAACCTTTATAGACTCACTATTATAAGATATGCCGGAGCTATTCCAATCTTTAGGATGTGCAGTAGAAAGTATCCTAACTGCTGTGATCCAGATCTGCTCACCAGATGTATGGGCATCCTTTTCTTTTTCAGGGCTGTAGGATTTTTAATTGATTGTTCATTTTCTATTGTCTACATCTACATTGGCAAATATAGTTCTTTTAATGAGCAATAGATAGAGGTGAATGAGTGACTTTCAGAGTAATGGTCACTGTTTTGCTTCCTTCTGAACTCATTGGGATTCAGCTGTTCACCTCTCCAGCTTGATGCAGTGGGGCAAAACGAGTGCATTGCAGATAGCAGGCTGATGCCAGAATAGAAGTGAAGATGGAGCCAGCTGCTCCGTCACCAAGTCTGACCAACAGAACTCCCAGAACTACATAGGTGGTGTGTTACAGCATTATGTAACTCCACGTACACAGAAATCAGAATGAAGTGTGTCAAGATGAATTTACTTTGAGGACACACTTTTCAGAGTTGATTGCCCTGCTTACTGATAAAAACTACTTCATTTAGACTGCCAAGAAGCCTAACTTCTAAATGAAGTGAAATGCCATTTACACTGAGCCTGTAAAAGTCTGAGTTTGCTATGTTTCCCTTCCAGATGTCACATACTCCTAGTTTTTAGAAGCAAATAAATGTTCCATAGTATTTCAGTGGTGTTATCTCACTACTGTGAAACTTATTGTTTCATAGTAATATTCAAAATCTTTGCACCCATTTGAACTTTTTCTGCTCAAGAAAAACTAAAGTTAACTGTATCTTACAGTTAAAGGTATGTCATTGAAGGTTGATTGCTTGCACTTTTTTCAAGGAATGTACATCTAATGGAAAGTGGAAGTTTATTTAGTTGTAGTATTTATGTTTTTAATTAAAAAAGTCTGATCTGTATAGAGTTCACAAGTAGCAGTGTAATTGCCAGCCCATGGAAGTACTTGCGAATAGATTTCAGAGCATCAGGCTCATATTGGATTTAATGAGTGGTTGCATTTAATTTCATCTTTTCAGATGCATGACTTCAGTTTGCTGCAGTACAATAACCTGTTTCTGTGTAGCCCACTTAAACGTTAGGCTTTTGCTGTCTGTGATATGGCAGTGAGCATTCCCTGTTGGCTGAAAGCTGCTTCGGACAGCCTGGGGCAACCTGAGGTGGTGCTGAAGCCAGAGGAGACTGCAACAGAGGAGAGATGGAATCCACCCCTGGTGTGCAGGGAGATGTGCCCTATCTAAAGGAGAAAGAAGTTAGTGTATCATTTGTATTACAAAGCTGAATTTGTCTGAGGAACTCCAGTTTGTTCTGGAGAAGGCTGATGGTGGATGTCCCTTCTGCAAAGCAGAAGTAGCTGTAATGTCACCCCACCTCCCACATGCTTTCCAAACACGGAGAGCTTCTCTGGGAGAAAGACCTGTATCTGGGAGCTGAACTGGATGACCTTCCAACCCCTATGATTCTGTGTGTGATCTAAGCTTCTGTAACTATGCAGTACACAGTTAGAAAATGGATGTTGTTGAGCATTCCAATACTTGCATGCTGCCAATATTGACTAAAGCCAAGATCTAGATCTTATTGAAACATCTGGCAGAAGAGATTTTTTTTTTCCAACCTGGAATGGTATCGATAATCTAGACTGGAAATTCTTGCACAAATGGACAAGCTTTATAAAATCTCTGGCTGTGCATTTTCTATTATTTTTTTTTCTGATGAGTATTTTATTGGTCAATAATAGTTCCAATTTAAGATCTTTTATTAACGAGTGAAGAACTGATCGAATGCCAGCAACGACTGAATCACAAATAGTTGAGGCCATCTGTTGGAGAAGTCAGATCACTCAAAACTGAACATTGTACTCCCTTTATAGAGATAATTTTCATCTAGATCTTAACACAGAAAAGCTAAGAATCTCAGTCCAGATATGCAGTGTTGTCAGATAAAACAAAAGTGCATGTTGTACTCTTGGTCTATTTTAAGACTTAAATGAAAACCGTGCTTTGAAAAATTGTTTCTGAACTGTAATACAATTGCAGATATATTTGTCTTGCAGTGCTGAGCTCCTGATTTTATTTATTCAAGTGAAATACATTTACATTTTCAAATCTAATTACGCATAGGGAGATCTGTTCCTCAGCTATATTGAAACGATTCAGGAAGAGGTTGCTGCAGGGTCTTTATCTTTTGTGGGCCGTCCTTGAACTGCTTCTGGAGAAATAATACGAGTGGGCAAAGCTATGTTAACATTTGCTTGCCTGTTGCTAATAGGAAACAGTGCACCACGCAGGTCTCAGAACTGTTCAGTTGGAATAGTTCTGCCTAGTTAAAAATTCCTTTATGAATAATAAATCACAGAGATAATGGTTTTTATGACCAGCCCATAAAACATACTGTGTTGTTGATTCTTTATATATATGAAAATCCTACAGTCGTGTTGTAGACCTCTGCTTTTGGTTTGTCTGCTTGTTTTAAGTGGGCTTTAAAAACAAAGGCTTATTTTGTAGTTCTGTTGCCTCATTCAATGAAAAAATAGTAACTAATCAAAATACAGATGAACTTCACTTCAGGTGAATGGGAAATGGCAGAGGCGTATGAGTAGTTATACTGAGGAGTGGATATGAAACAAGCTTAGTAATGTCGATGATGAGAAACGTGTTACTTCATGAAACTGTTTAATAAAGTTATGTAGAAATAATGCTAAAATAGTGTTCAGTATTCTTGTAAACTAAGTCGACTGGGAGATGTCAGAACAGGTCAGTATTTCTTTTGTGGAGGCAAAGCTGGATGCCCATCAGCTTTCAATTGGAAAGCAAAAGTAGCTGAATGTGTTTGTGAGCTTCCTTCATGTTGCTTTCAGTTATGGATACTGTGTTACTGACCTCTTAACTGCAGTAAGCAAGCAGATGAGAAAGTTAGATAGTCTGTCCAATGCTTCTGTATAAAATACCTTTAAAAACATACTGTGCCTCTCCCATAGGAGATGAGAAGAGAATTCAACTTTTGGTGATATTGCTGCCCTTGACACTGTAGGACTTATTGACAGATTTGTATCATTTCTTCTTCCTTTCAGCAGGTAAAAACAAAATATGCCAGTGAGCAACTTTGAAGACTCAGCCTCTACTCTGATGGTTTTATGTTTTAAGGTTCCTTCTTGACTCAGGAGATCCGCTGGAGGGCCTTTTTGCATTCCTGCAGTTCTGACTGTGCACCAGATGCAGTTTAGTGAAGCTGCCATAGCCTTCTTCAGATGTAGGTGCCCCTAACATTGCTCCTCTTATCCGGTATCTGTTGACCTCGGAGGTATTTATGAGTGGCTCTGGTTAGTTTGGTCCAAGTGACAGTTTTTAGAAGTTGGGGATAGACAATGGAGAGATCTCTGTAAAGGGGTTGTGGCTGTTCTTCCCTGCATGAAATTGTAAGATATTTCTTTCCTTCTTTCTGTAAAGCATCACAGTTAATTACTGTACAGACTGGAGAGGAAAAAGCTTATTTCTTAGTGAAGTGTAGCACTGGCATCTCCTGGTGTGAGTTTCAGAAGGAATATTGGGATTGCCAATCTCCTCTGTTTGCTGAGGACAAAAGAATATCATCTGTCTGTTTCAGTTTTGAAACCCAAGTATGTTAGTGGAGGTGCTAAGTGCAGATAAGGCAGTTGGTGTCCAGTTCTGAATCACATCCAGACAAGCTCCCTTATGTGAATGGGGAACCAGAGTTTCACCCAGTTCTTACCACTTGTAATACAAACAGAGATGTTGACCTGCTTGCTTTCCTTGGAGAGCTGAATTCTTCCCACAGGCGATCTGCTGGGCTTTGGGGCAGGTAGCTAAAAGCTGTGAAGGAGCAAGGAGCAGTAAGCAATAGTCTGTGGAGAGTTCAGGAATCACCCTGGGGAGGAAGCTGTAATTGGATGAGTGAGGACAGCAAAATAAGGAAGTCCAGCTCCGAGAGGTGAGGGAATCATTGTTCTAAAGACAAAAGAGAAGGTGGAGTTGCTATTTGCTGGCAGGAGTGGAAGAGGAGTTGCAGGGCATGGTACCTTGTGGTACCAGCAGTACAGCCCTGCATGCTCTGTGCTGAGATGAATATTTCAGCTCCTAAAATTTTCTCTTCCACCTTCTTCCGGTAAAGTGAATACGTTTTCTACGTTTACTCTGTAGAAAAAGTTGATCATATAAACATAGATGCTTAGAGAGGTTACAGATAGAAGGTTATAGCTGAAGAAAAAGGGTGATTTCAAACTTGTTTGGTCCCCAACTTCATTTTTTTCCCCTCCAGGGTGTGTTTTGTGATAATTTTCAGCAGTTTGAATATTTTTTTTAAGTTCCATGTCATAATACTATAGAAGAAAGCAGGTAGAGATAACAAGAAATTGATTGACTTAAGGACTATGTTGGGCCTGAAATAAGGAAAATAAATGTGGGATTCCCTGTTGTGAAGGCAATGAAAGCAGTTTCCCAGAGCAGTGTTTTGCACAGTGGTCCCTGTAGGTCAGACTTTGACTGTCAGAGCACCATTTATGAGAGGTGTTTTTGGAGTAGTTGGCCCACAGAAGGTCTACAAACAAGTTAGACTGCAGGTAACCAGAAGTAGCACACTGAGGCTTTCCTGGAAGAAATTTGTTATTTTTAATCCTGGATGCAATGTTGTAGAACTCTATTTTTTCTCTGTTATCCTTTTCCTGATCCCCGCCATCTATCATTTACTTCACACTACTGGAGGAGGAGCTCATAGTACACAAGAAATCAATGGGCAATTCATCTAATTTATCTGACTTTTTTTTCTCGGTAGACCTTTTAAAAGAAGTTGGCATTATGGCAGAATGTGCCTTGGAAAAAACTACAGGGTACTGCTGGCCTGCTGGCAGATGGCCTTGTCGCATCCTCAAGGCGATGCACATCCAGCTTCTCTGTGAAGGATAAGACACTGAAGTGGTTTGAGGTTTTCTTGAAGCAGCACATCCAGAGTGCAGTGACACAGTATGCCACCACAGTGACACAGTATGCCACCAGAGCTCTGTTACAGGGAGTCCTACAAGGAGTAATTTTTATTTCCGCTATAATCATCTGCCTGATAACTGGCTAAAGTGTTTGATGATGTTTGAACTAATGGTAGTGTTACTTCTCTTTTGTCACATCTGGGGTTTAATCCAGAGTGTTTGAACACACTTCTTGAGAAATGCAAGTTATTTAGTTTTCAGTCTCTAGCTTTCAGTCTCTTTACATCTTTGCTCAACACTGTGCTTTCTACGTGAGAGAATATTATGGTTTTGACTTTGTCCTCAAGGCATAAAATGTTCTGAACTCAAGACAGTCTGAAATTTCTGGATGAGGCCTCTCCTTCAGCAGCAGGAGCATTCTAATTAAGCGAGGAGAGTTGATCTGCAAGTTAATAGGAGTTGGAAATTTTATTTTCTAGTGTAGCATAGGATTGAAATGAATTTCCATTAAACATCATTATGGTCTTTCCTTTCTAGACCAGCTGCCAAGTGCACTTCCTGTAGCAAGGTAGAAAAGAACATACGTGGTCAAATAAAGAAACTAAAAATTTCCAGATAGGAGAGGGGATAAATTGTGAAAGTTAGTAGTTATAGTAATTGGTACAGAAATACAGTGAGGCACTCTGACAGATGTAGTTGCACTAAAGCCTTTTTGGAATAAAACATGGTAGCTTGTTGCATTTAGACTAATTTACTGTGCCATATTTTGGTATACATAATGTAGGAATCTTGGATCCTGATGTGCGCATGAGGAAGCCTTCTGAGATTAGCATCTTCCTAATACAGTGCACAAAAATGTAATCTGTTCATCCACTTCTGCAGATACCAGAACTGTTTTACAGTAAAAATAAAGCAGTTTTGCATTGAAGTCCATCTCAAAGCGCAAGCAAGTTGCTGCTCTGCAGCATTTGGCAGCTCTCAAGTATGACTTGAATGTAGAGTTAAGTAACAGTTCTTCTTTCTGTAGAGAGACTGTGTCTTGCAACTGTGTGTGGACAGAAGAGGGGAATTAAAAACCTGTACCTCCCGTTTCTCTGGGAAGAACATTCTGGATATTCTCTGAGTGAAGCAGCCTCTCCTGACTCTGCTGTTCTCCTCTGCCTTCCCAATGATGAATAAAAGAGAGAGCAGATGAGCATAAATGTTTAACATAGACGAAATGTAATTAATCAGGAAAATTAGTAGAGTATGCTAGCATTGGTTACAATATATTAGTGTTGCATACAATTGTCTGTCAGTCTCAGATGCATGAGGCTATCTAATTGCACTTCTCATTTTTTGTTTCCCCTGACTTAATTGCTTAAAGGATACCAGGTCATAGCCACTAACATTAATCTTCTACATAAGCAATTCCTGTAATTGCGATAGGAGATTGCTTATGGAATTTAGCAAGGTGTGAAAATACTCTGTTACTGTGATTGAGGTGGGAGTGTAGCTGGCTGGAAATTCCTTAATGAAATGTCATGTCATGAGATGCTGATTGACGCCAAAATGTATGGGAAAGAATTACCAATTAAATAATTTCTTTAGTTGGGTGTGGAAGTTCTGACTGCAGGGAGCCCTTTAGGCTAGGTAACCATTTCTTGATGATGAGAAAGCCATACTGGGATGTAATCTGGTAGAGGTATTTCTAGGTATTTTTGTGGAGTTTAGTAGGTCTTGGTTCTTTTGCTAAGTAGGGGAACCAAGAGTTTTCTTGTAGCTGTACCTTTGACAATTGCAACCTGATTCTGACCTACAAAACATGCATGTGTTTTCCAATAGGACTGTAGGGTAAGGTGCAAAGTTTGTAAAACATAACTTAAATCAAAAAGAGTGAAATTGAAGCTGTCAGTTATTTAGCCTCTTATTTTGGACGTTGTGTTGAGGGACATGGTTTAGTGAGAAGTATTAGTGTTGGGTGGGTGGTTGGACTGAGTGATCCTGTGGGTCTTTTAGTGCCTTCCCATTAAACTGGGAGAAAGCAGTGGTCCAATATTTGGACTAATAAAAAAGAAATGTGCATTATGCGTCCTTATGCACAATGTTTAAGAAAAAAACAAAAACCAAAAACGTTTGTACTACTTACGTGCTACTACAACTGTACAACTAAAACTACAGCTGTAGTTTTACCAGGAAACCTAAGTAAGCAATAGTTCACACAGACAGGTTTTTTTCTAACCTGTTAACTTCTCACCTGTCTGAAAAATGCTTTGCACGAAGGATGTCAGCTGTATCTGATGTGGTGCTGTACAAGTGTGCACCTTGAAAATGCAAGGTGTTACCTCTTTAATGAAAAACTTTGCATTGTAAAGTTTGTAGAGGGGATAAAAAGGCCTCCTGTTGTGATAGTATTGATGGATGCTATTGCCGCAGGCCAGTGGTATGGGTAAATTAAAACGTGGCCTGTGCTGTACATGAGTTGTATGTAGTGAGTAAAAACACAATTATTCCACTCAAGTTATTGCTAGATGTGAAAAGCAATTCTGAAGAACTGAGGTGTAGTAGTAGTCGGTAAATATTACTCAAACACTTTGTTGTTCAAGCGGAACGAAAAGTATCTTAGAAATAGTCTTCCCCCATAGAGAGTATGTTTTGTCAGAGGCACGTGCACACCTGGCTATTGGTGTGCCAAATCCAGCATTCCAACCTTTTTGGCAGGGGGGAAAAAACAGAACGGGTCCCATGGTTCGTATTATGAATGGACCTGGCCTCAGCTAACTTTCTGTCCTTAATGTCTTTTGGCATGATTTCCTACCCGCCTGCAGAATCTTTTCTTCTTTCCACTCTCTTCCTTTTCCACTGAACAGATGTGTTACTTAAATCACCAGTTTTAATCTGCAAAGCACGGGGCTGTGGGTGTCTGTGGGCTGCTGCTACCAGGTGATCTGCGTTGGTGTCACGTGTGGAACATACACGCAATCCGTGTGCCTGCCGTTGTGATGTGGGATTATGTCTGTTTTAGAGGGAAAAAATGAAGGCTCAATAAATCAATACAAGGTTAAAAGTAATCTTTTGTCCCTGCTGGTTCCAATCCTTTCTAGCAATGGAGATCCATGAAATGCAACAGTAATTGTTTCCCTTCCCAGAGAATTCATTAGCGGAGGCATTAGCCTTTTTATTGCCATGAGCTGGGGCTGGTTCTTCACGTCCTGTTATGCTTTCTCAGGTGCGTTAAAATGTCGAATGTCTTTAATAATTTGGAGTTTCTTATTCCAATCACAGAAATGTTATGTTTTGAGTTATTTTCTGTAGTGGCCATTCAGCTTCTCCGCTGCTGTCTTTCACAATCGCTGTGGTTTTATTTAGCTCATTTACACGGTTCCTGTCCGGCTCTTTCATCCATCTTAACAAAAGGGAGGGAGTCTTTCAGCTCTTCAGTCTGTGCAGAGAAATTGAGAAGAGATTGATCTTCTTTCAACGTAATTTTCTTTCATTTCAGACTTCAAAAAATATAGAAGCGATTACTGTAACGCCGATCTAACAACCCTCTTATTTGACGTTTTTTAATGGTTTTCATCTGGGAGTTATAAAGTACTTTGTAAAACAGTATGTATCACAGCATCTGGGTGCTGGGATATGCGTCTGCGTGTTGCTTTACACAGCCAGAAAGGGGTGAACTAAAGAGTACAAGGTTAGCTGCACATCCCAGGTCTGTGTGTAAGAGGCGAAGCCAGGAATTGGGTACATTATGAATTGGATACATGATTTCAGGGAGTCCACGCAGGTCTCAGACGGTTAATTTCCCTTTAGTCTGTCTGAGTTAAGTGGGAGCTTATCAGAATACCATTCTTTCTGAAGAAGCTGAGCACCTGATATGAGGCTTTTAGAAGTTCTGACGGGTATGAAGCATAGCAGTGCTATTGCTCGGCTTCCAGTCAACAACAGTTTTCCAACACTAAGAACATCCTTCCAGGATTTTACTAGAAATGTAGGCATCTCGGTCAGGTAGCCTCTAATAATTCTGTAATGCTGGTTTTGGTGTCTGAGTTGAAACTGTTATTCCTGACCCAGAAATCTGAGTTAGCAGCGATGCTTCCCATCTGTCCGCAGTCACACACATCTGCAGTAATACACTGTCAGTAGTGAGTAATTTTTGGCTTGTCGACAGATCCATAATTGAGAGAGGATGCTACTAAAGGGAAAAACAGCTTAGGGAAAAAACTTATGGTGAAGATAAATAACTCATAAAAAGCTTCTAATGACGGAATTACTGTCACAACCTCCTGTTGTGATGGTAAACTACTGTTTTCACCATATTCTTTTTCAACAAGGCCATTTTATCATTTTATGCCGTAAGTTTGGCTTATGATTATTAAACATTGTGCTGTATCATGGAAGACATTTAAAGATTTAAAGTAAATTGATTAAAAGCAGGATAGTGAAAAAAAGGTTACTTATGCACAACATTAAAAAGTAGTGAATAATAAGCTAAAAATGGTAGCTTTGTTTTTAGTGGTGTGGTGACGAGGTGTGTTCTTGGCCTTACTTGAAACCGTTTTGTTAACAGGGAAATAAAAGTTCAGTGAATATATTTTAAATTGCTGATGAAATAATAATTTTTTAAGTGAGGTAAAAGTGCTGCGGAGCAATCATGTTTGCTTTAATGAGCTGCACTCTGTGAAACTGTGTTTTCAAGTTTTAGCTCAAATACAGAAGAAGAGTGAGCCGTTCTCACAGGGTGGAGAGCTCCATCTGAAGAAAAGTAGCTTTGTTTGCAGTAGGGATGAATAATCTGCTGACCCAAAGCTCGTGGTGCCAAGTCCTTTCATCTTAGGGCCTGGGATATACCTGAGGTAAGGGTTCTCCTGCCCTGGATGCTGGTGGAACCGCTCTGACAAGGTGGTGCCTTGCTCTGGGGCCTGCAGACAGTACTCTGATGTGCTGTTGAGTTTAAGGAGGCCAATGTCGGATGTGATCTACGATTTAGTACTTTCTGGGACAGAATCAAGGAGCTGAATCTCTGCTGCAGGAGGAGGCTGAAATGCTGCCACCTGCGCAGTGCATGAGGGGTTCTTCTAGCCTCCAGGCACACGAGTAAGAAAGTGATGGTGAGAACTCATAGCTGAACTTTAAGCAAAAGCAACTAGTTACAACTCTCACTGTTCAAACAGTTTACCATGTATCATAGAGCCATATCGTTGAATGGCTTTCATTGGAAGGGATCTTAAAGATCATCTAGTTCCAACATCCTGCTGTGGACAGGGTTACCACTCACCAGTTCAGGCTGCCCAGTGACCATCCAACCTGGCCTTGAGCACCTCCAGGGATGGGACAACCACCATGTACTGTGGTGGGTCCACGCCACTGGCAATTTTTCAATCATCTGGATTTTCCGTATTGACAGTTTGATTCTATTAGTATCTCTTAGTCATAATCATTCTAACTCATTTCAGATTTATTTTAAGAATAGAAGGTGTGTCCATGTATTGCAAGGGACCACAGGTCCTCATTTCTGTCTCCAACAGTGACTACAGGTGGAAATTTGAGGAAAGTATCGTGTTTGTTCTGATTTTACTCTTTGTGAAGAGCTGCTCCTTTGGCAGCAGCTGTTGGATGCTGAGCTAAACACTATAATATAACACAGTGATTACTACGTGGGAGAACAAAACAAGCATGCACTGATGATTTTCTTTTGTCATTTTTCTGCCTATGGATTTCTGATCTGGGTTTGCATCTTGGCCATCATTAACAGTGGCCACTGAAGGGTTTTTCCATAAATAACTAATTCCTTCGAAGAACCACTTAAGGTTTTGGCATCCATGACACCTGGTGATACCAGATTTTCCAGTTTAATTGAATGAGAAAGCTTGTTTTGTTTTTTTAATTCTGATAGTCACTGTGTGTTCCCTAGGCATTGAATTGCAGCATGGTGCACATCTTATATATATATATTGTCATATTTTCATGTTCCATGCAATTGTTTCTTCTCCAAGCTTTTCTTCAATCAATGCATTTCCTCTTCTCCTTTAAGCAAGCTGTCCCGTGCCTCTGACCATACTTACTGCCTGTACTGGCACTTCTAGTTCTTCATCTTCCTTCAGATAAAGGCAGCTGAGATTTAGGCAGCAGTATTGCAAAGTTGGAGATTTTCAGCTTTTTCTGAGTAGTGTCCAACATTTTTGGGCATCTCCTTCAGTGACCTCCCTCATGTGACAATTTCATTGATCTTGAAGCACTCTGTATGGTTTCTCTTAGATTGTACTGACATCTAATGGTAAGGCAAAGTGCCTTAGCCACACTTAATGGCAAGATAAATTGTCTGACAGTCAAAATTTCTCATTTTTGTGTGACTAGATGGAATAGCTTCCATTTTTGCACAGAAAGTCTGATTTAATACTTTCTCTTCTGGCTGTGAATCTTCTTGTTGCGCTCATTGGGCCATGCTTATTATTTAAATGTAGGTTACACTCAGTACAGTGTAAGTGCTGTGATGGTTTGATACTGCAGTCGTTTTCAGTGGAAGTCATGGCAGCTCCATAGAGGTACAGCAGCAGGGCCAGCTGTCCTGCAGTATTCCAGATAGGATGTCCAGAAGTGATTTAGTAGTCTTTGTATTGCCAAGTTCTGAAGAAATGTACGTGGCCTCTTTTTCTTTTTTTCCTCCTATTTGAGGCTTCTCTAGACTTTTTTTTTGTTTGTTTAATTTGGTATTTTTTTAAATCTCATGGTAGGTATTGCTGAATAATACTTTTGAACTTCAGAAAGAAAAACAAATTGAGTTCAGTATTAATCTCAAAGTTTAATTCCATGTGTGGGTGTAATACTCCATGGAGCTTCAGTGAGACCTGAGTATCACCTAACTTTGATTCAGAAGCAGCATCCTCAGATCCAAAAGATTTACACTGCACAGAACCAGTATTTGTGTTACTGACAGTGCAAATGTTGAGCAACAAATTGTAGAGCTTTGTTTTTTTTTAAAAAAAAAAGCAGAAGGCTTTATTTTCCCTCTCTCAGAGCCCACCTCTCTTTCCATGGCCTCAGAAAACTGTTGCCTTCACTAAGCAAATGCATCTTTGTTCTTTATTTGAATATTAAGCTAATTTCTCTGACTTAGTCCTTTTCCCCTGTCCTTTGCCTTTCTGCTGTTTATACTGATGCTGTCCTCTCATTTGCCAAATGTAAGAGGCGTTGTTCAGGAATAGAGAAATGTTTGACAATATAGATGTACTTCCATTTCTCATTAACAGCTTTCTCACATTCTAGGTTGTCTTCAGTGTGTGTCATTTACTGTCCTTTCCTGCCCAGAAAGGAAAACCTGAAACTTGAAGCTTAATTTCTAAGGGACATCGATAATTAAGCACAAATTATTGTAGGGCGATTAGTACTTTGTGGGTGCTGCTTTGAGTTAGGCTTGAAGGCTTACTGCTTCATGCTTTGTGGAGAGGTAAGTACATAAAATGGATAACTGGTAGTTAAAATCTGTACAGGTTTGGAGCTTTGTTTTCACCTGTGCAAATGGGAGCTGGGGGTGGTGCAGAATCTCTCCGCTGCTCAGAATAGCAGATGTCCTGTCATGGAGCCAGTGTGAGTTCTACAAGTCCTTCTGGTTGCTTCACTGGTTAGACAGTCAAATAGCCATTCAAGAGAAAATCAGATAAATAAAATAATCATTAAAAGAAAAGGCAACCAAAGAAAACAACAGAAAACTATTGTCACATTGGCCATTCTACTAATGTGTTGTTCTGCATGGTGAGCAGCCTAAGGTGCTGTGAGCTGCCTGTTCTGCTGTGAAGTCTTACGTGTGGTGGGTCTTTATTATCTTGGGAACGTATTTATTCTCCAAAACAAAACAGTTGCTGCAAAATGTTTGGTCATTTGGGATAATTTTAATATTTATAGCATGAGGAACATTTTCATTATTTACTTTTTAGATCCAGGCTGTGCGGAATGGCTATTTGAAGGCTTTTAGGTGTCATGGAAAATAGAGCTCTTATTGATTTGGATGGGAGAGAAAGAGAAGCAAAGCATTAGTCTGCTTGGGTTGTCTTGGAAACTTATTTAATTTATGAAGTCATAAGAAACTGATGGCAGTGGAATGTTGAAAATAAACTTCCCACTTTTCTTGCAGTAGCTTTTTATACATTTGAAAGTTGACAGTAGAAAGGGAAAATAATTCAGTAACTTAACGTAGTTTCAGACCAAGGAACGTACGTTAGAACGGTTAAATTAAATGAAGATAGAGATCCCCAAGGGTAACATGGAACTTCATGGCTTCGTTCTCAGTGTGTTAATGATCTGTCAGTCTGTTCTCTGAATTTTGGTTCTGTTTTGGATTTCTTACACTTTATCACCATATTTGGATTAGTCTACAGATCCTTTTGTGTGAAGGAAACTGATAGTGAGGTAAAAGTCAGCCTTTTGCCTTGCATAGCTGTATGGGTCAAAGTCCATTCTCAGAAGAGCTTATACACACAGTCCTTTTGTAAGTGGGCTCCTTACCGGTTATGTGTGATGCCGGTCACTTTTTTAGTAGGCTTCCACCACCTAGTTTAATTAAGTATAAAGACCATCTGTTTCACTTAAAAGCGTCCCATGAAAGTGAAGCCAAGGAAGCTATCCTACATTGCAACCTCTGATGTTTGATGAGAGAGAGTTCTTTAGCAATTTGGAACTCATCTCACCCCAGGAGTGGGACTCGGTAGTCCTTACAGGTCTCTCCCAGCTCAGGATATTCTCTGATCTCAGCCTACCAGTATGCATGTAAGTAGCCTACTGGTTTGCTTTAAAAATAAAATAATGTCTGAGTTTTCTTCCTTCTCATCATCTTTTCTCAGAGACCACCTGGGTTTTGAATGTCCTGCTTTCAAATCTTCTCACTCACAGCTTTATGTTTGTTCTTTACTCCATCACCAATGTTGCCTCAGGTCAAAGTTGCTTTACTTACCTGACATTCCCATTTCAGCTTATAGGGTTTGCTTGCTCTGCTATAAAAATGTTGGAGATTCTCTTTTACTTTTACTGTGATGTCTCAAAGAGTAAAGCTCATCCATTCTAGAGATAGAGCTAAATGCTCCAGGCTATAATTGCCAGAGGCATATTCTCTTAAAAAATATCTTCAAAGACCAGGATCATCTGTTTAATTGAAAGAAAAGCTCTAATATTCTTTTCAATGATATATGTTTAATCTCAAAATTGTGCTGCACAAACAGGTTCTGTACGCTGATATTTCAGCTGGCTTTGCAGCTACCACTCGACGTGCAGTTAGACACTATATATCAATATATATCCTGAGTTCATTTGGATTCTCATTTAGTTAAAATATTGAGCTACAGAAGTGTGCTCTTAAATACTTCTTGGTGTTTTTTGTTCTGAGTTTTAATTCATTAGGCAATGGGCTTGTATTTTTAGTGACTTTCTCAAATACAATTATTCATGTTGTGGTTGAGTAATTGCAGTAAGTAACGCTCCGTAATTGTAACGTTTTTGTTTTGCTGGGAAACGCTTCCCATATCATCATCTTCTCTTTGGATTAGAACATGAAATATAATACAATTGTATGAGGGTTACATTTAGCACCATGTTAAGATGTTAATTTAATTTTTGCTCACACGTATTTTTTGAAACTTACAGCATCTTGCTGTGGATAAAAAAAACCAAACAAGTGTTTTAAACAAAGCTACTTGATTTATGTGGTACGCTTTGAAGCTACTGTAGATGGATAGAAAACAGCTGGTGACACTTCCAGTGGTAGGTCAGTAGTTACAGATGGGCTGCTTTTTTTACAGCTGTCAGCCAACTTCGTATGTAGAATGACTACAGTGGAAAAATCTTTCGCTGGATGAATAAACAAAGCTGAGCACAAGGAGGACAGAAGGCATATATGTTTCTACAAGACAGGAAATTAAATTAGCTATAAAAATTTAAACCTAGATTAGCATTGGAAACCTTCAGTATATTCTGGTTTCTGTTTCTTGTCCTCTATTTTTTTTTTCTTTCCTTTTTCTGCGTCTATTGAAGGAGGTAGGTTGTAAAACAGAGGTAATAGGCAAATAAATGCTAGTTTAGGATTGACACGAGTTTGGCGTGTTGGCTGTAGGAAAGGCAGGGAGCTATGGCTGGTTTTAAAAGGCATTTAAGTGCGTGGTAGATTTGGTGTAATGCTTGTGTAATCTTGAAGCCACATTCAATATTGAAGGATGTTGTATTTTGCAGGAATAATCAATGTGGGGAATTATAACAGAATTTATTATACGGCAGTGTTTTATTTTATTTTTTAAGAGAAAATGGGCTTCAGCGTTCTTCATCAATTCCTTCTGTCATGGTGATTATGTTCAGCTGCAGTCAGACATTGTGCAGAACATTAAAACAATCTTGAATTTGAGGATAAAGGAAAAGGTGGAGGGAGAGTGGAGGGGAGGATGAGGTTGAATAAAGTGATAAAAGCATGATGAATTTTGCACATTACCTCCATCTTCAAATGAAAATAAACACAGAGCGGAGCTTTGTTTAAAGATCCAAAAGCAGCAAGCAGAGTACGGCTGGAAGAGGATAGCTATTTTAATGCAAATGTGCAGCACTTCATATTCAAAATATTTTTCTTTATCACTTCACCTCGAGAGCATGAGTCTTCGTGGGATGTTGATGAAATGTGCATTTGTTTGTTTTGAGAAAAAATTAGCATCTAGAAAGAAACAAGCAGATTTCGAGGTTCGGTCACTTGCAAGGCCATGTAATGTTCACCACTGATGTTGAAAGCTCTTGGGCAGGAATAAAAGGAGACGGGGAAATCGATTATTTGGCTCGTGTTTGTATGCACCATGCTCATAATACAAGTTTGGTTCTCAGAGCCTATTGAAATCAGTGCAGTGCTCTTATTATGCTTTTTCAAGGATCTCTGTAGCTTTACCTGTTTGCTTGCTCCTGTGTTTTTTATTTACAATCTACCATTTTGATGAGACTCTCACGGAGGGATGTTTCTCCTCTCCCCACCCCCTTCCCACAGGCTGTGTGTTGTGTTACCCTTCTGCTGTCTTGCCCGGCTATACGGGATCTGAAAAGTGCTTAGTTGTGTGTGCTGCCAAAGAGCTTGCCTAGTCATGCATGAAGCTGTTTTAAATGCCATTTGCTTGATATAGATGTTGGCATTCTGTGTTGTCACTGGGATGCACATCTTCAGTTATATGTTTCTTGAATTGTGACCCTAAACTTCCCAGTATCAATCTCTAGTTTATTTTAACATCAAAATCTTTGGAGTTAAGCATGAGAGGAGTGTTTTCTTGATTGCTGTGTTACTATGAGAAAGAACGATGTGTTCCTATGGGGAAGCTTATTGTGAAATCCCAGGTTAACAAGTATGTTTAGGAACCTGGTATGTTTTCTTATTTTTTTATGTATGTATAGGTCACTATTTGTGGAAAGGGGTGAAAAAAACAATCTTTAAGAAATCTGTCCTTCTATTCACAGGTAAAAAAAAAGTTCATAAAAAGCAGAAAACATTTCTGATTTGTGGCTGACTTGAAGTCCATCATCAAACTGTGCGGAGACGTTCTCTGAGCTTCCTCTCTTATGTCTCTAATGGACAAACACAAAGTGAAGCGGCAACGGCTGGATCGCATATTTGAAGGTTGGATATTTCAATTTCTAAGGTTTCCTTCATTTAGTGGATTATAAATATTTCTGGAGGTTGGAACTCTGCTCGTTTGGTCATTCGGTGTATTCTTTTAATTGAGTTGCTCTTCCTGTTGAAATTCTGTTAACTGTGCAGAGGTGTTGGTTTTTGATGAATAAAAGCAAAGAGTGTGGGAACTCTGTACTGTTGTCCAGCTCGATTTCCTTTCAGCTCAGCATTTTACGATGTTCTGCCAAGATGTTGTGAAAGTTTGTGGGTTTGTATAAAATAACAACCGCAAAAGGATAAGGAGACCACATAATCCTCTCTAGGGTCTTTCTCTACAGATATGCTTCATATAGATTGATTTAAGAGCCCGTATCTGGTCTTAGTGAGGAAATGGAAAAGAAAATAAAGAAAAAATCCCAGAAGACCCCCAAACTTAATGAATGTTAATAAAAATACCGAGATCTTGTGAAAGGAGTGGAATCACTTGCGTCAGTCCATTGATCTTGAGTCACAATTGTCTGGATTGTATGTTCCAGGTATTCCTTGCTTTCTTTTAGATTTGATGTGAAAACAGGTTGAGGGATAAGTTGTATTATTTTGAAGAATGCATGTGAATGATTGAGGCTAAATGATTTTTTTTTATACTAAATGTTTGTTTCTTCTTAAAAGGGATCTCTTAATTTCTTTACCAAACCCGTTCTGGTATGACTGGAGTAAGTGTACAGACTGTTGGATGCGTAGTCTTTGCATCATGCCTAATACTGAAGCAGTAAACTGTATTTGAAGCATTTGCTTCTCTTGGTGTTAGTCATGAGACATTTCTTTAGCAGCTGTGTTTGGTGTAAGCAGTCACTGGCAGCTTCGTTGTGTCCAATATGAGTGTACCCATATGATGAGCTAGACTGGAAGAGGACCAATATTAAAAATAAAATCTTTTGTTTGTGAATTTTTCATTTAGGTGAATTCCTCAGTCCAGGTCACAGCTGACTCAAGAGTTGCATTGAAGGGGAAGTTGGAAAGGAAGGATGAGGGGCACAGGGACAGTTCCCCCTGACAAAACCAGAGAAAGGCATTTCATCAGAGGGTACAATTTCATATGTGGTGTAGTCTCAACAAAAAGTAGCTAAGGTCACCTTGAGTACCTGATCCAAATTGGTCTCATGTCACTACTTGATTGATTGGCCAAGTGGTCAGCTTTATCTGCTCATGAAGAATTGGGGAGCTGACTGTTGAGGATGGGAAACTGGGAAGGATGTCCCTCCTTGGCAACTCTGTTGTAGGATCAGTTGGAAGTGACCGATGGGTGAGATGTTGCAGTGCTTTATACTGTTCATCCTTTGGTCCCAGGTCCTCATTGTGGAGTCTCTATGTCTGACCCCACAAGAAAACTTAAAGGTATATATTCAATTTTCTTATTTATTTATTTATTTGCCTATCTTAATGTGAGTTGAATTAGCAAACCATGAGGAGGCAGAAGTGAGAGAGGACAGAGAAACCTGTCCCTTCTGGTGGCACCCACAGCTGAACTGAACTCCACCCTCCTTTTAGGGTCGTTATATTCATCACTTGGATGACTTAAGAGAAATCAGTTGTGATGATGTGGCAAAGAATGCTGTCAGGGGTGGAGGTGGCAGACCGTTAGGCCCTGTGACTGTATAAAACAGCAGCGGCTTCCCTCAGGCTGTGTGTTCACATGTTGTGACACTGTTTAATCACAGCCATTTGTGTGGCTTGTTTTCCCAGCCTTGCACAATTCACTGCATCCTACTGGTAAAATCTATCTGTGCGGCCGTGCACTGCAGGGAATTGATGCAGTTGAAAAATAAAGCAGGAATAAAGTTTTTTTTTAGCCACTTTGACTTCCTAATCCCATTTACCATGTGCTGGATAAATGCTGTGTTGGAACAGCAGAGTGGGAAGACCAGGAGAGTGAACAGGAGAAGAGGGGAAGAAAAAACAGACATGGAAAAATGCTTAAAGTTTTCTGGTTACGGGAATTCAATTTGGCTCTGTAAAATGTCAGATCTGTATTCTGCTCCTGAGTGTCTGTGCGTTCACATTTCCAAATGTTCTTACAGGTTTGTAAACATCTCTCTGGCTGATGCTGTTAGATCAGTATCCATGCCAGTGTGTAACGTAGGATAAAAATGAGGGGGCTGGTTTGTTTTTAGGAAAGCTGTTCTCTATATGTGGTCCTGTTCAGGTTTAGCAATCAGAGTTCTCTGCCCGTACTCCCTATAACACAGCCTAAATATTTTATATTTTAGGAGGATGCGTAATGTTTTTTTAAAGCTCAGGGAACTTAATGAGCTGTACAGCTATTAAAGGTGGCTTATCTTCTCTGTCAGCTTTTTTTTTGTC
This sequence comes from Gallus gallus, assembly GCF_016699485.2. Lineage (NCBI taxonomy): Eukaryota > Metazoa > Chordata > Aves > Galliformes > Phasianidae > Gallus > Gallus gallus. Next base: position 84,105,977 of record NC_052535.1, read on the forward strand.
CAACAGTCCCCGCACAGCTTTCTTCTCTCCCAACCTTTTGGCTCAGAAAAGAATTATTTTAAAGATGCGTTTTATTGCAAGCTCACTAAAAGCAGGTAGCGGTGGTTTGCTAATTACTGCTGCTGTTTATATGTATATTTTTAAATTGTTTAACATAAAAACTTGTGATGAGCAGCCGTTCATGCGTTATTGCATCTATAAAGAGATGCCAGCAGTGTTGCGATGCATCACATTTCATTACTGTTTGTCTCACTGCTTAAAGGGGGTGATAGTGAGTTGAAATTCAGTTGCTAAAAATTGAATGGTGTGGGACTGATTCCCAAAATGAGCTGTTCGTGCTGTGAACATGTGCACAGGGCTGCACACAGCTTGTTCTGTGCAGTTAATGGATCGCCACAAACGCTCCTGTAAGTTACAGGGCTGTGCACGCTAAGTGCTCTGTGGGTTGAACTGTTTTCCAATGGCTTTCAGTAATTTGCACACTCGCTTACAGTAACGAATCATGCAAATTAAGCAACAAATTGAACAGGCAGCACTGGATTTACTGCTATCCCAAGTTAACGGCGGTATAGGAGTGCTACCACTGAATTTCAGTTAATACTCAGTGGAGAAAAAATCTGACTCTATTACTTTGGGAGCAATTAGCTCTCTCTTAATGTAGTTGTGTAAGTAATTTTTGTCTCCGAGGTACCTATGATTCCCTTCAGTGGTTTCTTAAATATGAAATTGAATATTTGCCTTTCATCCTGAAGCTATTTCCAGGGTTTTTTTTTTTTCTGCTTATTTGAATGGTGTGCCATGTTCTTGCATGCGTTGTCTCAAAAAGGTGCTATTCAACTGTGCTCTGTCCTCCCGGTTTACACAGTTCCATAAACTGGCATTTACTTAAATAATGGCAGTCAGACTATCCCTTGAAGAAGCCAGATAGCAAGCTGTGGTTTTCAGCTTCCACTGGTAGCTGTGAAGTCTGCTTTGGCATAACAGCGTGGTCCTGGGCAGACTGAGATGCTAATATTAGACTTGTTCACAGTCGATACAAGTAGCTTTTAGGCTTCTTCTTGTGAAGAAAAATAGTAACAAGGCATGTGAAAGATGTTAGTTATTAGTTACTGATTATATATAGTTATTAGTTACTGATTATATTGTTCTTTGTCCCCCTCTCCAGTGAAGCTGATGATTGCAAAGCATAATTATAGCAGTATACATTCGGCAGAACAGTTGGAAGTGTCACAGTGCAAAAATAAAATGTGTTCATTTTCTGAGTAATCTGAAAAAATCTAAATGTTTCTGGCATTTTGAAATGTTGTTATCTCTAATTAAGGTATTATTGCACTTCACATTGTAACAGATCTGTAAACAATGCTGTGTATTTGCTTATATTCTAGAAATCTTTAATTAAGTGTGTGCATATTTTACTGACCGTTGCTTGGAAGTTACCTTGGGGATGTGTGACCTGGTGGTTTGCTAGGAGCTAATAGATGAGGTAGGAAGGCAATGGGAGGTGGCTGCAGCGTGAGGACAGTTCTGCTACATCTGAATTGTCTGCAAACAACCAGGCTTGACAGACATAGTGCATTGAGTGTTATCTAAATACATTGATTTGTAAAATGTATTGTATATGTTGGTTGGCACCTCTGCTTTTAGTGCGCTTCTGAGCTTTAGGAATCAAAGGTATTGGTGGACCTGGGAGGTGGAAGAGGTGTTTCCTTCTCTTTCGTCTTGTTCAATGACACAGGTATTAGTGCCTAAACAGCTACAGCACAGCACTGGAAATGTAGCTGCAAAATGGTGAGATTGATTTTTCTGGTTTGATAGCTTGAGACAAACAAAGAAAAAATGATTTGCAGACACCTGTTACATAGAGAAAATACTGATGGTGCATGTCCAACAGGTCTGTGAAGTCCCTCCATTACCCCCCAACAGATGTGACATGGTTTTCTATTTCAGGTTTTGGAAGAAAAAAGACATCCCTGCACACCCAAAGCTTCTCAGCCATCCTTACAATCCCTTTTCCTTTTTCTGAAGCATTGGTATACAGCTTAACGTTATTCTTTCTGCACAAGTTGCCTCTTCCTTTACGTGCCCAGAAGAAGGCTTGGAATGTATTATAGTGATTTTAACAGCATGGCTTTATTACCCAAGGAAAGAGGAAGAGTTGAACGGGGTTCCTAAATTGAAAAAGAAAATGCATATTAATGGCATGTGTTTCTGAGATTTCAGATAAAATCTCTCATCTTTTGCTTTTATGAAGGACAGCCTTTATTCAGGGCAGTCTGATTACTGGTGAGAAACTGAACATTGTGTTCTTCAAAGGACAGAAAAGTGCACGATAAAGGAGTAGTTTCTTTTCAAGGATATAGATGAGGTTTTCTGTCCCTAACAGAAAATAGGTGTTCTTAAAGGTCCTTTTCCTGTCTGTGGTGCTGTATAGTATGAGATCTCATAGGATGCATCTTTCCTTCGGTTGTTGAGTGTTGATGACTCCAGGTATGAGCAGAACCAGGTTTTCATTCCACATTTATGAGCAAATCTTAAAATACAGAGCGACCAAAAGTTTTAAAGCTGCATTCTGGTTCCAGATCTTTCTTGTGCTTTTAGCAGACTTCTTACCATGTGAAAGCAGCAGGTTGACAAATGCACGTAGTACTCCATGACTACTGCTGGAGCCCATCTGGTGTACCTGAGCTGTGACTTTGCTCATTGCAGTTGTGAAATTGGGCAGTTTTCTGGGTATTAATGAGAACAGCAGCCTGCCTGGCCAGTGCTTGGGTTCTCCCTGCATGGAAAGGAATTTTGCTGAAGCTGCTGTGTACTGCACATCTTAATCTGCAAAGCAAAGGAAAAAGGAATAAATGTTCCAAGGCGTTGAGTACTCTTCAGCACTCCCTTATGTAAGTGGATATTGCATGTGGTATTTGCTTTGGAAAATTAGCTATAAATGTTCTTAACCGATATCCAGATTTGAAGATGTTTGTGGTTGACTTGTTGCAGGTATTGGAGAACAAAGGGATATAATACAGCTGCGGACAATTGTACATCGCACAGCACTTTATATGCTTTTCTTTACACGTTCTGCTCATAGTGCCAGGCATACTGAACATCCTGCATGTTGCTTAGAAGGAGAATGATGGGATGCTTTGCTGCTTGTTGTCTTTTTTCACAGACTTGAGAAGAAAGCTTACTGAAGGATTAGGGCAGCAGAGGGAGCTAAAAGATTCCTAATATTTTATTGTTTGTTGTTTCCTGAGTGAAAGCTGCTCTGTCATGAAGTACCAATTAACCTTCACCAAAAATGTGTTTTTCAAGCCCGAAGTGCCTTTAGCAAATAAATAAGGACTCTGAACTGGAGAAAATTCCCTATTTCCTAAGCAATCCGGTAGAAATTAAATGAGGAATCAGGTAGTAACAGCTAACAAAACCTTTCTGCAGGAGCAGCCATCAAATCTTTCAGCTGTAACTGATGAAAGTATGTAAGCAAGCAGAGTTGTCTATGAATAACACAAGCAAAATATTCTATGAATAACCCCAGTTACTTTCAGATTTCAGTGTCTTGAAGTAAAAATGCATATGTTCCTGTTCTTCACCAAAGGGTGTTCATAACAATTCATCTGTTTTTATGTGTTCTGCATGCAAGAACTTTGAAAATACTTCTTTGAGCTTGAAATAGAGAGGTAACATATTTAACCTGTTGTATGAGCGTTGTCTTCAAGGAGCGGGATGGAGTTCTGTGGACTAAGAGAGATCAGTGAACTGAAAAAGATGCTACCAAGAATAGCCATATAAGAAGCCTGTCTGTGACTGTATGTATGTGTATTTGCGGTATGTTCACCCCAATGCAAACCCATCCTTTCTGTTGGGACAACTAGAGTTGAGCTGCTTATGGACAGGCTCACGTTGCCTTTTTTATTTTATTCTTAATCCTCAGTATCTACTTGGGAAGGTGTTGTTGGAGTTCTTTGGGATTGCTGCTGCAACTTGCCTTTGTAATTCAGTCTTCATTATGTGCTACCCAAACAGCTTTTGAATTTGCATGCACTTAAGCTTTTGCAATAGTACAGAGGTGTTACTGGTAACAGTGCAAACTGTATGGAAAGAAATTAGCTTAAAAGCCCATTCTGCCCTAAATGATGCTGAACAGTATCTGTTAATGGAAAGTATTATCTTAACAAGAAAACTTGGGTGGAGGGGATGAGGAGAGGGGAATTTTAGAGGAAATTTTTTAATTTTACTGAATCAATAATGTCACTGATCTTAAATTTTGATGTTTTTAAAAGAAAAGCTGTGTTTTTGCTGTGCCCAGCATTACATATTTCACCTGTAGAGTCATATTTTCATCGGTGTATTGAAATACAAATATTACTTGTTACAGCGAAGTTCAGTTACAGTGTAGACAGAGCACTTCTTAACAGCTGTGATCAAGTCATAGAATCACAGAATGGTTTGGGTTGGAAGGGACCTTTAAGATCATCTAGTGCCAACCCCCTGCTATGGGCAGGGACACCTCCCTCTAGGCCAGGTTGCACACAGCTGCATCCAGCCTGGCCTTGAGTGCTTCCAGGGTGAGGGCATCCACAGCCTCTCTGTTCCGGTGTGTCACCACCCTCACAGTAAAGAATTCCTTCCTAATATCCAGTCTAAACCTACCCTCTTCCAGTTTAAAACCATTTCCCCTTGTCCCATTGCTCCCTGCCCTTATAAAAAGTCCCTGCCCAGCTTTCCTGTAGGCCCCTTTCAGTCAAAATAGTGTTAAACACTTAAGTATATTTAAACACGTACATAACAAAGCTGATATTGTTTAAGTATGGTAAACAAAACACAGCTTGAAACTCACAGCCGGGTTTACAGGACTGTAATTGTTACATTTTTTAATAGCATATGTGTTTGAATTAGAGCCTACTATTTAGCCACACCTAGTTGTCTAAATCTTAATAATCCTCAGAGAATTAAAAAAGACCTTTAGGACTAGATATTTAGCTTGTATGCAGTGCACATGACTGCCTGATAGAACTTTCCAAAGCTTTAGAAGTCAGAGCACTTGATGGTAATACGTACTTACTGCTGCCTGGGGTCAGGGAAGATGCTTTAGAAGCCTTAGGTTTATACACAGCTTTACACCCTGCTTTGGAAAATTGAATGAGAGAGAGCTGTACAAAGATCAAATGTCTGGTAAACATGTTGAAAAATTTAAATAGTCATCTAATTAAAGCAGACATGTTCAGCTCTCACAGAGGCAGTTCCCATCCTTAGGGAAGTGCAGTGTAAGATGCAAAGAGGGATTTTATTTTGTTTCCTCCTGTAGTGCAGTCAGGTGGGAGCGTGACTGCACAACTGGAGATGAGAAAGAAGAAGTGGTGACAGACTTCTTGTTCTGAGGCATCTGTGGCTGCTTCCTTGAGAGGGGCCTGGGCACGGCCTGCCCAAAGCTGGAGGCACTGCAGGCAGTCTCTGCCAGGGGAAGGGTCCTATAGATATCCCTTCTCCTTAGAGAAGCCCTTGTGATATGATGGGCAGCTCATCTGGAGCCCAGACCCCTCTGCTTAACTTGTAGGATGCTTTCCTAGGTCCTGTGGTAGAAGTAACCTTGTTTGGAGCAGCCAAAGGTATCCACTGGTACTGCTGGAGATCAGAGCAACAGTTTTGTACCCTCCTTTGGGGACGTAAATTAGAAGGTTCCTTCCTCTGTCCTTACTTGTGAGAATTAAATATTTAAGTTTGAATTTCTTACGATGACTAAAAGTGGTTTGTTTATTTATTCATTTTCTTTCAGTCCAGGAATAAGTTGCTCAAAATTATCCCTTTCCTTTTTCTCCTAGCCTTTATTTTTGAGGTAGCATCCTACGCTCTGCGTTTTTAAACCTCCCATTCTGCCAATTAACTGAAGACGCACCCAAATAACCAATAAAAATTACAGAGCAGGTTGGAAGCACAGCAAAAGGTGATGAGGAAAGATTCTTTTGCTCCTACTTGTATTCCTCAGGTTTCCTTGTGCACAGATGACACTCAAATACAAATAGACTAAGACTTCTCTTAATGGATAATTAGGAAGAATGTGTTAATATACATTCGTTTCTTTTTGTCAAAGCATGCGCATTTAAAGAAATGATTTTATGAAATGCTAGAAGAACTTTTTTCCCAGCTAACATAATTTCTATTTCTTGTCTCTTGCCATTCATCGTTTCTCTCTTGCTGATTGCATGAGCGTTACCTGTGCGTTTGCTGGGTATCAGCCACCACTTAGGCAGGTGTTACTCAGCTTCCACAACATCTGCCAGTCATTTCTTGTTGCTGTTGTTAGTTATCTAACCTGCAGATGGTCATGTTTGTGCAGTGCTCCACAAAGTCCCATGCTCGTTCCCCGAGTGCTGCTCTGCACTTGCATGGAGGCATCATCAATTTATCAAACTCACGTAATTTAGTAACAGTTATTTCTTCTTGCAGTAAACAAAAGCAGCTGCACTCTAGCTATCTTTATCTGCATGAATGCATAGATTGTGAAAGGCTTTTCTGACAAGACAAAAGTTCAGAATTTCCAACTGGAATTTAGGGCATGCAAGTCAGAATGACTAGACTCTGATGTTTAGAAACAATATAATAATGCAGAGAATGAATTAGTTGCCATAGTAACTGCTTTGTTTTAATAATTTGGTGAAGCAGTGAATAGAAGGAGCTCCGAAAGAAGTAGTAGGAATTTTAATTACATGTTGTGCAATGTGAGTGGCTTTGTTCATTAAGATTGAAATTTGATTTTATAACAAATTGAAGAATGGGTGTGTAAGTCTTATTCTGGGAGGGCGGTAAGGATGATTTACAGGTTTCTTTTATTTTTTTTTCTTTCCCCCGGGAGAAATACGGTCACATTTTACATTTGATTATAGCAATGTAGATTATTGATTCCTTACTAATAAAACATGCTCGATGCGTTGTGCTGGAAGCATGACTTACATCTGCGTGCTCTGATTTGCTGCCTGGCAGGCCTGGCAGCCTAGCAACGTGCTGAGTCCACATCTGCAAAGGGATGCAGGCACCTAAACTTGGGAGGAAGAAGAACGTGGGAGTCCTGAGACTTCAGCACTCATCCAAAACCAGAAGCACCTCAGAGTCTTCTGCACTTATGGATGAAATTTAAATTTCCTCCATGATTTTAGATCTTCTTGATTTTTCTACCCTCCTGCAGGTTCAAAGAGCTTAGTGTACATCTTGTAGTTAAGACAAGGCAGGATCCTACAACAGAGTTAAGCAGACTGATGCACATCAGGTAGGCTTTCTGCGGTCACACACAGCACAGACAGCTGGAGACAGTTCTGTAGACAGATAGCAAGCACAATACTGCTTTATTCAGGAAATGTTCTGAGAAGAGAAGGGCCTGGGAGATATCAGAGTGCCCTTTCACTATCTAAAGGAGGATCACAATAAAGAAGGGGACAGACCCTTCAGCAGGATCTGTTGTGATAGGACAAGGGGAAAAGGTTTCAAACTAAAAGAGGGGAGATATAGACTGGATATAAGGAGAAAGTTGTTTTTATGACAGAGGGTGGTGAGTCATTGGAACATGTCCCGGGGATCTTTGAGGTCAGGTTGTAGGGGCACTGAGCACCTGATACAGCTGTGGGTGTCCCTGTTCATTGCAGGGGAGCTGGTCTTAATGATCACTAAGGGTCCCTCCCAACTCAAACAATTCTGTGGTTCATTTAAATTAATGTGCAAACTCAAGAAATTCAAGCAGCAGGGCCTGGGCCTGAAGTGCCTTTGTGCTGGTGAGTCAGTGCCTGTCTGAGACCAGTGGTGTCAGTGACAGGATTGCTACTGGTGTCCTGCTGCCCTTCACAGAACAGGGCCTTTAATTTGATTCTTTCTTCTCATCCGGCTGCATTTTTTTTTCTTACTGAAATTTGCAGGAGTTTAATTCTGCATGAGACTAGAGGCAGCTTTCAGGTGAAATTCTTGAGCTAGTGTTTAATTAAGGAGGGCCTTGCAAGTAGATAAACAGGCACAATACCATAAGCTTAGTTTCCTTTGAATATCTGCCTGAAAACTAGTCAGATATTGCTATAAAGATGAGAAGTGGCACCTGGTCATTCCTTGGCTAAGAAAGCACCTTCCATCACTGGGCTCAAGTCACGTTTCCTCCCTAGGCCAGAGTCTCAAAATTGCTTCTGAAAATTGCACTGCATTTAACAGTGGCTTTTCAGTAGGTGTATGCTCAGGAATGGGGAAGCTTTGAGTTCTACATAATCACTGATCTGAAGGTGATTTTTTTTTTTTTTTGCAAGGTTCATCATCTTTTCTTTGTGGTTTACCGCAATTCCATTTCCAGAGACTGCAAGATGGATTCATTTTGCCAGAAAGAGAAGGGAAAACTGAGCTTGGTACTGAGGACTCTAACTTAGGATGGGGATTTCAAGCTTCACCTGTTTCTAGTGTTGTCACATGCAAAATTTTGCAGACAGACTTAAAACTGTGCCCTATTTATTTTCTACAGGGTGAGGCTGTCGGGACTGGGCTACTCTTGTCCCTGTCTTCTCTGCTCTGCTCTCATTGGCCACAATCTAGAATTTGTAAAACAAGCTCATCATAGACCCATGTGCTTTCTTCATATTTCCCTTTTTTGTAGTTGAATCTTAAAAAGCAGTGCTTGCAGTGCTTTTGAAGTAGAATCATAGAATCACCAAGGTTGGAAAAGACCCACAGGATCACCCAGTCCATCCATCTACCCATCACCAATCGTTCTCATTAAACCATGTCCCTCAACACAATGTCCAAGCGTTCCTTGAACACCTCCAGGGTCGGTGACTCCTCCACCTCCCTGGGCAGCTCATTCCAGTACCTATTCCATGCCCATTCCAGCATAGGTACCAGCTTGTTTTGAATTTTACTCAAGTCTTAATCTTTAACTGAAATTCTGAAATGCTTTTTAGTGAAATCTTTTCCTGTTTAATTTTGTAGTGTCAGTCTGTCACTTTTTCTGGTTTTTGGTTTCATTTTCTAATGAAGAACTAAAATCATTTCTATGTCATTCCTCATTTTCTAGTTTTTCTGAAAGTGTTCTTTGGGGTATGTTCATTTTGTTGGACTCAATGACCTTGAAGGTCTTTCCCAACCTGAGCAATTCTATGATTCTGTGTTTGTTGCTCTGTGAGTAGATTTGCACTGGAAATCAATTAACATTAAATGTTAATTTTTAATTAAAAAATTTTCCCAATTTTATTTCCTCTGATTTTTATTGCATTTCTTTATTATGAGTGGGAGCACCTGCAGATATACTCCTAAAAACATAATTTTCTGCATAGCTAAAAAAAAGTATTTAACTGTTTACAGAATTCTCAATTACAGTCTCTTAGCTGAAGACTTGAAGCTTTTTGCAGAGTGTAATACTGACCTGATCTAGCTGGGAAAATGTGAAACAGCATTCTGAAAAAAAAAAAAAAAAATAGAACAGCTCTACTGACATTGACTTATGTTTCCAAAAGCTAGCAAGTCTGGAGGCTTGTATGTCAGATATGGTAGATTGCTCCATCTCTTGTTCTGTCTGTAAATGATTAACTTGAGGAAACCCATGCTACAGGCATATGCTTTCTAACAGCAGATTTCAGTCTACTTCAGATTTCCACATGGAAGCTCTCCCGCCCCCAAGTTGTGTATTACTCCTTTTACATAAGAAATACATATGGGGTTTCCATGTCAGCTGCACTAGTTGTGCCAAACGTTTGTCAGATATAAACTTTGGTCTTCCCAGATTTGTGAAACCCTTCAGAAGCGTGATTGACTTGTGCCTTTTTGGCTTGATGTAATCACTTGATTGAAAAATCAAGTGATGAAGGTTTTGTTGTGCTGTTCCAGATAAAAGCCTCACATTGCAGGGAGCTTTAAAAGCTCTCTTTAAGTTATTTGTAGGCAAGTGTATACTTTTGTGTTCATACATGATACCTTCACAACATTTTTCATAGAATCTTTTTATAGAATGTTTTGGGTTACAAGGGACCTTTAAGATCATCAAGTTCCAACCCCCCTGCTACAGGCAGGGACACCTCCCTCTCAACCAGGTTGCTCACAGCTGCATCCAGCCTGACCTTGAGCATCTCCAGGGTGAGGGCATGCACAACCTCTCTGGGCAATCTGTTCCAGTGTCTCACCACCTTCACAGTAAAGAATTCCTTCCTAATATCTAGTCTAAATCTACCCCCTTCCTGTTTAAAACCATTTCCCCTTGTTCTGTCACTACCTGCCCTTATTAAAAAGTCCCTTCCCAGCTTTACTGTAGGCCTCCTTCAGGTATTGGAAGGCTGCTATAAAGTTTCTCCTGAAGCCTTCTCTTCTCTGGGCTGAAAAGCCTCAACTCTCTCAGCCTGTCCCCATAAGGGGAGGTGCTCCAGCCCTCTGATCATATTCACTGCCCTCCTCTGGACCTGTTCCAACAGCTTGATGCCCTTCTTGTGTTGGGAGTCCCAGAACTGGATGCAGTACTCCAGGTGGGGTATCATGAGAACAGAATAGAGGGGCAGAATCACCTCCCTTGACCTGCTGGTCATGCTTCTCTTGATGCAACCCAGGATACAGTTGGCCTTTGGGCTACAAGTACACATCGCTGGCTCATGTTGTCTTTCATCTATTCTCAGTCTTTCATCAACTGACATTCCAAAATCCTTTTCCTTGGAGCTGCTCTCAAGCCATTCCCTGCCCAGCATGCATCTCCATTTGGGATTGCCCTGACCTGGGTGTAGGACCTTGCACTTGGCCTTGTTGAACTTCATGAAGAAGGTCTGGTGGGAGATGAAGAGGTTGGGGGCTGTCTTGGGCAGAGTGACCACGACATGGTAGAGTTCTCGATTCGTGGTACAGTCAGGAGGGGGAACAGCAAAACTGCTACCTTGGACTTCTGGAGGGCAGACTTTGAATTGTTCAGGAGACTAGTAGGGAGAGTCCCCTGGGGTTCAGTCTTAGACAGTAAAGGGGTACAAGATGGCTGGTTGCTCTTCAAGAAGGAAGTCTTAGAGGCACAGGAGCAGGCTGTCCACCTGAGCTGCAAAATGAGCTGGCACGGAAAAAGACCGGTGTGGATGAATAGGGAACTATTCTTGAGGCTCCAGGAGAAAAAGAGAATCTACCTCCTGTGGAAAAAGGGACGGGCAACCCGGAAAGAATACAAAGAACTTGTTAAGATGTGCAGGGAGAAAATCAGAAAGGCAAAAGCCCAGCTTGAACTCAACCTGGCTGCTGTGGTAAAAGGGAACAAGAAACTCTTTTACAAGTATATCAACAGCAAGAGGAGGACCAGGGAGAATCTCCATTCTTTACTGGATGAGGCTGGGAAAGTGACCACTGAGGATAAGGAAAAGGCAGATGTTCTGAATGCCTTCTTTACATCTGTCTTTAAAAGTCAGACTAGTTATCATCAGGTTTCTCTACTCTCTGTCTTGGCAGCCTTGGCTGGTGAGCAGACTAAACCCCCCACAATTCAGGAGGAAACAGTCAGAGACCTGGTACTCCAACTGGACTGCCACATGTCCATGGGACCGGATGAGATTCACCCAAGAGTGCTGAGGGAACTGGTGGAGGTGATAGCCAAGCCCTTTTCCATCATCTATCAACATTTCTTGTTCACGGGTGAGGTCCCAGAAGACTGGAGGCTTGCCAATGTGACTCTCATCTACAAGAAGGGCTGCAGGGAAGATCTGGGGAACTACAGGCCTGTTAGCCTGGCCTCAGTGCTGGGGAAGATTATGGAGCAGATTGTCTTGAGGGAGATCATGCGTCATGTGCAGGACAACTGGGGGATCAGGCCTAGCCAGCATGGCTTCACGAAGGGCAGGTCCTGCTTGACCAACCTGATCTCCTTCTATGATCTAGTGACCCGTCTGGTGGATGAGGGAAAGGCTGTTGATGTGGTCTACCTAGACTTCAGCAAAGGCTTTGACACTGTCTCTCACAGTATTCTCCTCCAGAAGCTGGCAGTCCGTGGCTTGGACAGATACACTCTTGGCTGGGTAAGGAGCTGGCTGGAGGGCCGGGCCCAGAGAGTGGTGGTGAATGGAGTTAAATCTAGCTGGCGACCGGTCACGAGTGGTGTTCCCCAGGGGTTGGTGCTGGGGCCTGTACTCTTCAATATCTTTATTGATGACCTGGATGAGGGCATTGAGTGCACCCTCAGTAAGTTTACAGATGACACCAAGCTGGCTGGAAGTGTTGATCTGCCTGAGGGTAGCGAGGCCCTACAGAGGGATCTGGATAGGCTGGGCTGAAGCCAATGGGATGGGATTCAACAAGACCAAGTGCCAGGTCCTGCACTTTGGCCACAGTAACCCCAGGCAACGCTACAGGCTTGGGGCAGAGTGGCTGGAAGACTGTGTAGAAGAAATGGACCTGGGGGTGTAAATAGTGTGGCCAGCAGGAACAGAGAAGTAATTGTACCCCTGTACTCTCAGCACTGGTGAGGCCGCACCTCGAGTACTGTGTCCAGTTTTGGGCCCTTCACTGTAAGAAGGACATCGAGGCCCTGGAGCGTGTCCAGAGAAGGGCAACAAAGCTGGTGAGGGGTCTGGAGCACAGGCCTTATGAAGAGCGGCTTAAGGAGCTGGGATTGTTCAGTGTAGAGAAGAGGAGGCTCAGGAGAGACCTTATTGCTCTCTATAACTACCTGAAGGGAGGTTGTAGTGAGCTGGGGGTCAGCCTCTTCTCTCGGGTGACTAGTGATAGGACGAGAGGGAATGGCTTCAAGCTGCGCCAGGGAAGATTCAGGCTGGATGTTAGGAAATACTACTTCCCTGAAAGGGTGGTCAGGCACTGGAATGGGCTGCCCAGAGAGGTGATGGAGTCACCGAGCCTGGTGGTGTTCAAAGAGCGTTTGGATGTTGTGCTGAGCATGGTGTGCATGGTTTAGCGAGAACCGTTGGTGAAGGGCGAATGGTTGGACTGGATGATCCTGTGGGTCTTTTCCAACCTTAGCGATTCTATGATTCTATGAGATTGGCATGTGCATACCTCTTAGGCCCAGCCAGATCCCTCTGGATAAGATCCCCCCACTCTAGCTTGTCAATTGCCCACTCAGCTTGGTGTCAGCTGCAAAACTGCTGAGGGTGCACTTGATCCCACTGTGTGTTGCCTGCAGAGATGTTAACACTAGTCTCAGGAGCTACATGAATTTGCTTCTCTCCAGGCTTTTTGTCACTTATTGTAGTTTTTGGGTCTGGATGTGGTTTGTACCTTTTCCCCTCTCATCTTTCTTCATGACTCAGTATGGCGGAGTTTGTTTTGTCCAAGTTTGCACTCCAGTTCAGGAAATTCATCTTCTGGTTCCTGTAATTTGGTAGATCCAAACTTCTTCCAGAAAGCAGAGAAATGAAAGGTTTATCGCTGCAGCTTTGCAGGAGCACATCGCTGTGTTTTCTGTCGAACAACTTGTCTTCTTTACTGGAATTTAGTCTTAAAATGGAATTACACTTACATTCCATTTACTAGAAGGTTGATTTATTTGTAGCAATAAATTGTAAAGGCTGACAGATAGTTCCCCTTTCGTTCTGTAATCTGAGAAGGCTTTTTTGTGCCTTTTAGGAGTTTTCAAATGGAGCTGAAATGTGGGAGAGCTCCTGACTTAGTTTTCCAGTTTTACACATGCTGTAAATGTTTTATAAGTTTAAACTTGAAAAAACTGCCAAAACTTCAGATTTTAACCAAATTATTTAAAACTGGAAACTTAGATAGAGGTAATTCCATGTAATTACTCCTGAACCTTGAAAGTGAGAGCATGCATGGGGTGGGGGTGAGCTAATAAGAATAATTTTATATAAAAGTGCAAGCCTGAAGAAGAGATAAATAGAGAAATGCTCATCTACAGATGACCATTCAGGTAATGAGAGCGATACCAACATGATGGTTGATGTTTTTGATGCCCAAAGCCAGGACTTGGAACTACGTGCTTTCCAGCTCAGGTATTCTGTTCACCTGGACCTGTGCGATCAACTTCCAGTCTAATGTGATGCTAATTCTGTTTTTAAATATATTGCCCACAAAAGGTAAAGTATTAAGGGTGGGTTTTTTTTTTTTTTTTTTTTAACATTTAGCCCAGAAGAGAGACACCAATCTAGTTTTACTTTACTTCCTGAAAGGCTGGTTTTAGTTGTGCTCTGCAGAAGATAGCATTAAGCCACAGCTTTCTCGTTCTCAATTCATTTAAGAATCAGGTTGATCACACGGTATTATCAGCGGAACTGCTACTAAGACCAAAAAGATATAGACTTGAGGTTTCAACAGTTAGTCAAGTTATTTTAAGATGCAAATGCTGTTTGAAGATGTTCCATTAATGCTTAAGATTAGCATAGTAAATGGCAGAAAATTCAGCATTAGTTAATTCAGAACTGGTAGTGGATAATGTGTTTGAGAGTTAAGAGTTTGTAAAGAGTTGTCTGTACCTACACCACAGTATTCACGGAGTACCTTAAGCACACATGTATTTAAGTACACATGAAAGCATGTGGTTAAGTCACGTAGTTGGGAAGCTCCTTTCAGATATTTTTGCTGGCTATTTTATCTTCTTTTTGGTCTCCTTCACACATATACATTTTATATATATATATACACATATATATAATGTATATATAAGGTTTCAAAGTAAGAAGGAAATGAATAGGTTCAAGTCACGTTTGGAGCATGTAGCAATGTCCATATTTTAATGAAATGACAAATTGCTGGCAACATGTTGATTATTGATCTTGCAGCTGGAGCCTAAAATGAAACTCTGCCTATCTATGTTCCATCCTCTTCAGTTTGCCATAAGGGAAATAAGAGGTGAATGAAAAAAAAAAAGCAGCATGATTTGAAGATGAGAACTAAGACCAGAATTAAGTTAGGTACAAAGGATGTCTTTTGGTTTATTGATTCCATGTGAACACTGCCTGCTTTGAGCATCTCAGCCACTGGGCATCCTGTACGAACCAGGCTGTGGAGGGCTGTGGTGGTTGAAAATGGGCACTTGGAGGAGCACCTGGGACTCGGTTGGGGTTTCTGCTTGTCCCCATTGGATCCAACTGGCAAGCTGGAGTAGAGAGCTGTTGCTTGTGATTGAAAAAGTCCTGATGAGCCATGCTTGGGAAAGGCCTGACTCAGCATTGCACTGCGCTATTGATAGTCAGCACACCAAGTCCCTTTCTGGGAATAAGCAAGAAGATTTTGACCTACTTTAATGAAAGAGTAGCAGTTTACAATCCCCTCCTCAGCCTTGGGTTATGCAGCAGTGCTCCAACTTCCTTCAAATGCATCTGGCACCCCTAGCCTGGTATCTCTGCAAATCCACATCCATTCCCTGCATTACTCAGAAGGACGGCTGTGTGTGGGCATAGTGATCCCTTCTGCAGACCAGGACAGTTCTGCAGCTCCTTGCTGCAGGATGGCAGAGGTTGCCGAAGTTTCATGAGCTCTGAAGAAGTGAGCAGGTACCATTGTGGAAGAGCAATTCACTGGGTTTGTTGATTTAATTTACATCCTTCTTGATTTGTGAATTGCTGGAGGCAGGGAGAAGTTCTGCAGACAAAGTGCTGGTCTTGCCCTTTTCCCATATTTTTTCTCACTGTCCGTATCTTGAATCCAGAATCAGGAAAGGATGCTGCTAACTAAGATGGACCATTTATCTGAAACCATCAGAAGCCTTTTGTGCTGCCTTGGTTGCAGATGGTTCTCCCTTCCATGTACAAACTTGGTACTACTCCATAGGGTCTCTGTCCCATTCCTTAGGCTTCCCTCTATGGCACTGTTAAAGTCCAGAAGTAAGGGAATGGTGCCTCTCATTGGTACCATTTCACCAACCCAGCATGTAACTGCCTGGGACCTCCAGTATGTGCTGCTGTGCACTTGTAATACCTTTCCAATAGGTTTTCTGTGCAGCAAATAACACTGCTTTTAATAACTTCAAATACGTTTTATAGGTGTTGTAAGAAATACTGATTTTAGAGAGTACTTTTAATTTTTCTTTTTGCTAACTCAGAATTGCTGACGTGTTTAAAGAAAATACAGAGTGGTGCATGTAAGGAATCTGTGATGGGATCTCCTGAAGCAGTGTGGAATGTGCTTGTAGATCTGGGAAATCAGAGCAAGGCTTACCCAGCTGTGCTTGGAGTCCTCGTGGAAGCAGTTCACCACTGTTTTTGTTTCCTTGGCTGTGAGATGACAGTAATACTTTTGCTGCCCGAGGTTTAACTCGTTATTGGTTTTACAGCAAGGTGGGAAGTCAGTTTAAAAAAGAATAAACACAGAGCTATTACAGAATAATAGTACTTAATGATTTGCCAATCCAAGTAGCAGTATCTATTAAGGAATAATTGAAACATGTTTACGTAGGAAATTTGAAAGAAAATAATAATGTTATCAAGCTAAAAAAGCTATCAAGTATAATTAGTATATACTTCCTTCGTGATTCAGCAGTCGAGCTGTTTTTGTGCATGTAAATGATTTTTGCTTAATGGATTATTGCAGCACATCTGAGCAAGCAGCGCAGGACTCCAGGAAGGGCACACCTTGAGGACACTGCAGCAGCAATATTTTGCTGTGTCACTAGATTTTATCATGCGTAAAGGACAGGCTCTCTTATACTTAGGAGTTTTCAAATGGAAATCTGTTACATTTCTGACTACGTTTCTGTTAGCTTGCAGTAATTAAAAAAAAAAATCTGAAACAAATTGATTTTGTTTGTAAAGGTGATCGTACTTAAATATTATATCATCAAGCGTCTGAGCATAGCAGTAAAATGATGGCAGCTGTGACTGCTACTTCTAACATGAATTTTATCAGTGGTGTTTTTATTCCTTTTTTCGAAGCAAGTGTAATAAAAATACAAGTGGATTATAGTTGACTGTTGGAATGCTGTATGTCTGTCAAGTGCTATTGCTAAACAAATAGTAAAATAATCTGTTAATTTTATTGCTTCAGTGGTACAAGAACCACTCTACCTGAGTTCTCCAGGATTTCTAAGCTGCTTGAGAGTTAGTACATAAAATTAATGAATCAGTCTTGGACTGCTTCCAGTACTTCATGAAAGCGATCTTTCTAAATAACCGTAGATTTGGATAACAGATAAAGGAGATATGGTTTCATTAGGGTGAGATATACCCATGAGATGGAAAAAAGTGTAGTTACCAGTAAATTGCACTGAGCTGAGGATCATACCTTAAAATAAGGACTGTGACAAAAATAATGACTCACCGGCATCTACAGGAATTCTTTAGCAGTTTATCTGTCTCAGTGGGTTGTCTTGATTCCACCTCTGTGTCTGTGCTAAGCATTATTTGTATCCCTAAACATGCAAAATCTGCATGAACCATCCCTCGTACAGCATTGTGTTTGGGGTTTTTGGAAGAACGTCATCTTTTTACTGCACTGATAAAGCAGAGGGAAGAATGGGGAGATACCCGGTACACTCACTCATGCCTGGCTGAGCCTTTTATGCTGGTCCAGGAAGTAAAATTGCTACATGGAGATGTGGAGATGCTCTTAGTGAAGCTGGTGTGACACTTTTTCTTGGCCTTCCCCTAAACATCTACAGGATATAAGAAAACTTAGTTAAATTTGAGTCAAAGAAACCAGAACAAACATGCCTACATAAAGAACCTCATCTCCAGCTAAAAGGGTAGCTTTCTGGTTTATTGCAATGCAGCCCATCTCACAGGGTTGAAATATAATTAATGCTAATACAAAGTAGCCTTTTTTTTTTTTAACCCTGATGCTGTTTAATGTCTTCTACCAAACCTGCATTACTGTTTTCTCCACTGTTGAAAGCAGCTGATAAGCACTGCTGGCAGTTGCAGTGAGGACATGAATTAGGCAGCCATGGGGATCTGAGTAACTTCTCATTCTTTGATCCACTAGGAGAAGGCGGCTTGACAAATTATGTGGATATGGTCTGTTTGCTGTAGGAACTCTTTGCAATATTGTACCTGAATTTCACCATGATGTGGCAAGCTAAAGGTTAGCTGGCTTTCCAATCAGTGAGGAAGGAAAAGTAATCTTAAAATGATTAAGATTTTAATTCAGATGATATGATTTGGACATTTCTATCCTTTCCAATCTCACATAAGAGGAAATTCTACTTTGATGAGAGTGCCTAATTTAGGTGCTGTAAGTGGTAAGAAGGATCTGAGCCTAACAGTGGCTTTGTGCAACTCAGCCTTGAATCTGAATTTATTATGGGAGAGCAGTTAATAGTGTAAGTTGGCCTGCTGGCTGTTACTGCAGCTTCATGAGAGTTAACTCAGAGTTCTGCATCAGCATGCATAAAGGAGCCCAAATGTATCTTGGGCTCACGGCTGCGCTGAGTTTTTAATGTTGTACACATTACTTTCTGGAGCTCTGAAAGCAGCACTCCCTAAAAGCAGTACAGTTTTCAGAGAGGGAAGAAGGAAAGAATACGTTGCATTTATGCCTAAACTGGGGTTTTGCAGTCATGTTGATATTTGCATCTGCATTGCATACACCTGCTTGAGATTTGGCATTACCTTAGCAGTAAGAGGTTGAGCTGCCTTATGCTTTAAATTGCAGTCTGCAATTATTCTGTACTGTTTGGAGCTCTGTCTTCTTTGTGGTTGACAGCTGTGTGTTTCAGTCATGGTTTTTAAACTTTTTCAGTTTCACAAGTGCTATCTTAAATACCAAACTGTTGCCAATTCTGAGATATGTCCTTTCCCCACGTAGTCAACATGCAACTGGTTTTGGGCATTCTGCTTACCCCGTTTACTTCAAAGTAAGTCACGTAGATTTTTGTTTTGCTTTAATTCTGATATTTTGCTGGCCCTTCTTCCTCCTCTTCTCAGAATCAATTTGCATTGTCTCAGCTAAGCTTACCAACATCCTGATTACTTATGCTCCTTCACACACTAAACTCATCAAATCATCGATTTATCTGCTTGACAGATGAAATGAAGAACTATTCTTAGGTCTTGAATGAGGAAGTTGGTACAGATAAAGCATTATGAAGAGATACCATGTGAAAAAAAAAACAACAGCAAAACAACCAAAAATGAAACCAACCAACCAAACTAAAAGCAACCCCACAAACAACAAAAGAACCCTCAAACTCTCCATCTTTGTTGAGAAGGTAAAAAGGTGCAGTCTGTGTGCCCCATTGGAACTCTTGCATCACAAAGTGCAGAAAAGGCACCCCGAAAACACTTCAGTTTTTACCTTGATGCTTCAATTATAAACTGGCACAAAATTAAAAAAAACCAACAAACTTATACAAATAAAAGACTGCAGATTTGAAGGTACTCATAGACAAAGGTACAGAACCTGAGGCTTCAACCTCTGCTGAAGACTTTATCTCAGGGATCTGCCCGAACAGATTCCAGAACTGCACATATCCTGGTCAGTATCTCTTCTGTGTGCTGTATTTGATACACCTTTCCTCCTTATTTTCATCTGAGTATATCATTGCCTGCTCTGAGCAAGCACTTTGATTCTCCAAACTGTGCTTTAGTCAATATCACTTGCAGTGATAGTGCTGTGCAGAGTTTCCTTTTCTTGTCTAACCTCAGCCAGGAAATAGAACAGATGGGTTTCGCTGTGCCTTTTTGGCAAAGAGTGAGTAGTGTGGAAATAGAAATAATAAACCTTATTATATGTGTGCTTCTCAACACAATGCTTGTAATGTGCAAAAATGTAATATAAAATAGTGCAAACTTACTTCCAGTTAACCATTAATTAAAAAAAAAGTTTAATTGAATGACCTTGAGAACAAATATATCTTCACTCTAAGAACTGGTAGCTTTTTTTTCTTGGAGGTACTCGTGCACTTTCACAGAGGCAGCACATCTCTGTGTACTGTCATGAAATGAAAGAAGATCCAATGTTGTGTTTTACTAGAAAGAGCAAATTCACTGTTGTGTGAGTGATATAACAAACACGTCATATGTAACAGGCTAGAGGAAGTAATATAAAGAAGTCATATAATTAGGTGATAGAATTACACATCTATAATTCTGTTGTTTAGAACAAAGTCTGTTTTCACTAATTACCAATTAACATTTCAAATAATCTGAAATCTGCCAATCCATGTAAATCTTATGGGCCTATTAGTGATTGAGTGCATTCAAGATAACTGTAACGTTTTTCTGAGCTTCAGATGATGACTTCTGGCAAGGCGTTTGTGGTAACAGAGTTGATAAATGATAAATGTGCAGTATCCCTTCAGCTGCAATGGAGACTGTACAGTGTAAGAGGTGAGCACATTGGATGAGGATCTTGTCATGTTAGAGATGCACAGGGAAGGTTCCAGTGATTCAGCTGCCCCTTATGGTTTTGGGAGATCATAGGTAGGGGCTGTGTGTTCATCCAAAGCTACCAGCAAACTTGACTGTAATAATGATTCATTCAGCCTATCATGCAGCTCAGTTCTTAGAGTAGTTGCTGTATGTTAGTTTATTAAATCACTTTAATTCTTTCAACTAAGATAAGTAAAAGCTTTAAAAATACCCATAAACTTGAAGGTTAATGAGTGCTTGTCTCTTTGGATGAGACTACATTTCTGGAATGTCTGCAAAATGAAATACTCTGTAGGATAATACTGTTCACTTCTATTCAGGATGGCACAGAATGTCTGCTTCCCTAATGGCAGCGTCTTCATTGCACCTCGAGAGATTTCTTCATATTTTTCTTCCAAGGAGGCAGTAGTCTCTGTGACATCAGAGTATGCAATGAGATACAAGGCCTTTCATAGACTCCTCTTTTATAGAGCGGCTTGTGTAGATTCTGATGATGATCCTGGGCATTCTTAATTCCTTTGTGGCTGATCCAACCTTCTCCAAATCCCCTGGAGACACATCAGCCATGTCATCAGTTCCCTTAAAAAACAACACAGTCTCTTTAGGTGACTGGATCGTTTTACACATTTTCTAATCTGAAGGAGAAACTCTTGTCAACAGTTTATCCTTGCTGTTCAATGGCTTTCATCATTTTGTTGATGCCAGTTGTGTGCTTCTGCTGACATCTGTGAGGAAAATAGTCAATCTACAGCAATAGTGATCCATATAATCCATGAACTGTATAGGTTTTCCTATCAAATCTATTCAGTGGCAGGTGTTCATGTTCAAAGCCTTAAATTACATAGTTTTCCTACGGATTGGTTGACCAATAACAACAACAACAACAAAAAAACACAACAACATTTGTTCTCATCCATAGAAAATCAATAAAGCTTTGGTGAAGCTTAGGAAAACAATGAAAAAAACACTTCAACTTTTCTCACATTCTGTGGGTTTGTCATGGTTAACATGAGTCTGTTTCTGCTTTTGAGCTTGAGTAAGGTGTTCTTCTAAATTGTTAAGCTTGTTCATCTTTTCTGTTGACAGGTACTTTAAAGACAATCTTTATTATTATGGCTAGATCAAGATGAGTCATAGCAACTTGGTTTACATAATACTGTTGACACTATAACTACTTCTTAAATACTTGATCTGTATTCTTATTCTCCTTTGTGATACAATTCTTTTTTAAGAACTACGCTGTAAAATGGCCTAAATTCAGTTGAAAAAAAAAGAAAGAAAGAAAATCAAATGTTTATTATACAAAAA
Organism: Gallus gallus; assembly: GCF_016699485.2. NCBI lineage: Eukaryota > Metazoa > Chordata > Aves > Galliformes > Phasianidae > Gallus > Gallus gallus. The sequence goes on from NC_052535.1 coordinate 84,127,519, forward strand.
TATGCATCAGCTTGTATTAGATGGTCCCAAACTTCCTTAATTACTGGGGAGAGATTAGCAGGCAGTATTTCAAATAGTTCTGTAGGGTTGGTTTTTCAAAGCTTATAGGCTTTTGCTCCATTCCTTGCACACCGTAGCTCAGGTAGGAGCTCTGCAATGGGCTCTGCCTGCTGTGGGTCCTTCAGCTACTTGGAATTTCTGTGTCACTTTCACCACTTATTTAGGAAGTTGTCAGAAATACTTTTTCCTTCTATTTTTACATTAATAACAATAATAATAAATCAAGCTTTAGGAAAATTGCCTTTCTTTGTTAAGATGTTTGTTGTCTGCTGAAATATCTGCCAATGGGTGCATGTAGAACCTTTTCTTCCTGAATTGAAATTACTTGTGTTTCTAATGTCCTTATTCTGGATTAAATTCAGCATCGTTAGACAAATCTTGAAGCAGATAAACAAGTTAGGTAGGTGTTACAATGGGGTAAAGAAATTACAGATAATTATATTAAACCTCAAGTGTTCTCATGTCACATCTCTTGCCTCAGACTGTATCTTTTTTATTGTTGTTGTTGTTTTCCCATCCCTTTTGGTTTATCTTATAAATACAGAAAATTCTACCTACCCTTGTGAAGTCCCATCTCTGTATATGCTCCAGTGAATCATTAATACAGCTCCCTCTTCTTTTTGCTTACTTATGCCATAAATTGAAGATACTTTATTTCTCCTACCCCGCAGAATCCCAGTGGACCAAAGGGAAGTTTGGTCTTTTCTAGTAGTTGCTTTTAAACATCCACTTCACCACTTTGGCAACGGGATTTCTTCTTCAGTGGGTGGAGATGTGGGGTGGTGGTGGTTCAGGTTCAGAATATACTGTTCTCAGCAAATACAGTGACTGAGCAATTTTTAAAATGAGAACTGGTTTAAAAATAGCCTGAATTAAAAAAATGAGGGGGATAGCTTAGCTTCTGACATCTTTTTTGTGCCTCTTGATTTTGATTTATCAGATGTTCTATAATCAAATGGCATGTTCTTATTATAAGGATATTTCAGACGTGAAATACTGTTTTGCCATGAGTAAATTTTTTATTCTCCCTTATCCATTGCACTTTATTAAAAATAATAATAATAAAAAAGATTTATGTCCAGTCTTTCTAGGCATAGTTTAGAAATGATTTAAGCACAATATTATAATTACAGAACAACATTTCATAACAAAAATCTTTCTTTTTTTTGTATTTTAATGCTGTCCTATAATCAGCACCTCCTTTCCTTATGGGCGTTTGAAGTGTTCACAGTGGGATGTATGTTGGATGACAGAGAAGGGAGAAGACAAGTTCCTAACACGTTCCTGTGAACATCGTGTTGTAGGGCCTTGCTACTGCATGGAAGTCTGCAAAGACTTTTCTGTGTGAAATGCAGTCATTTCAGTGATGATTGATTACTATTTTTGCATCACCATTCTCCTGCTTCTCATTTATCAATCTTTTACCTCCACATTTCTGTGCAGATCTTATTGTTAAATGTGATTTTTTTTTTCTTTAATGACTTCTGCTTTCTCGTTCTGACGTTTTTGGCACTTAATGTGATTAAAGGGCTGTTTAAGTGGCACTTTTGGGCAGCGGATTATTTATGAACTCTGAAGTTTTTATGTGTGGAGACTAAGTCCAGCAATGTGTAAACTCTCATGGCACTCAAATCTGTATTCTGACTTTGTTAGAGTGTAAAAGCAAAAATAATGCATCCTAATGTTAACCGGAAAATTCTGGGTGTTACAGATGAGCGATGCTACAGAAGGACAAAATACTGTTGAATGTGTTTGTTTGCCTGGTTAATTGTGCTCCAGGTGTTGGGGTTATTGAAAGGATAGCTTTGTTTGCTTAACTCCTATAGAGAGTTTCTAGTTCAAACAAGGTGAAACTAGTTTTTTCTTGAATAGCTCTTGCTTTTCAGCCCTTTTCTGTGCCAAGGACAGCTACAGTGCTCTTTTCTGCCTTGTTAAACTACTTCCCCCTTTTTTTTCTTTTTTTTTTTTTTAAACTGGATGAATTTTTTTTTTCTTCTGTGTTTAAATGGAGCATAACCTTGTTCATAGCACTTGCAATGGTGAGTTGATCTGTGAGCCTTTAGGACAGGGTGGAAGCTGCTTGCCTGTCACTGGCATGTTGAGGGACATGCTGACAGGTGTTGCCTGAAAGCCTTTAGAACCCATTTATCTGTGGTACATGCAGAGATGCCCCCTCACCAAAAACACTGAGAGTATATTCCTCTTAAACTGGAGATGCTTAGTATTTTGTCCCTACCCTACACCTATTTGCAGATGAAATTAAGTTAAAATGCTTATTACTTCTTTTTTTTTGTCATCTTAAATACGTTGCACATTTCAACAGATAACTTTAAAAGAAGGCACTGAGCCCTGACAATGGGGCAGCATATGTTTCATTTGCTGTAAAATCCCCATGGAGAGAGTTTATAGCCCGCCCTGCTTCCATCTCCCACCTTCTTGTTGGGTTCATGGTGGAAGAAGAGCAATGCAGCTGCCTGTTGAGCTTTATCTCCTTTTCCAAAGGTAGTGAAACGCTTGTAGCATAGCATGTGGGAGTTGGGTGGCGCAGCACACTATTAATGCTCCTACAAGCTACTTTTCCTAAGTAAATACATGTAGAAGGGAACTTAGCTTTGAGCTATGTTGGTAAACTGTAGTGTAGATGTACTTCAAATGAACTGAAATTAGATGCTTCAGTGCATTCCAGAGTTCAGTCTTCAACAGTATCTACTGCTGCTTTTTGTAGAGCTAGAGGTCTTGTATTCGCCAAAAGGGACATCAGGTGCAGTCTGGTTTGAAGCATTAGTGTTGTCAGTGCTTCTAAAAATGGTTAAGCCTATTTATCTTTTTTGGCAGAAGCATTTTTAGAGCTCCTGAAGCTTATAAACTCTTCGAAAAAGGAACATAGGGACGGACAATCTTATTTTAAGCTGTTATTTCTGATTTGCCCATGTAAAACCTTCTGTTCTGATTCATGTTGCAAGATGGGCTGCACAAGGAGTGTCAGTGTAGAATGCAATGAAGAATGTTGATTATTGCTTATCTTAACTAGGTTTGTCTTCAATAGGTACATTTTTTTTTCTGTATTCCATGCAGCTTTGGAAACAGATACCTTTCACTGAAGAATAGGTTTGTATTATCCTCCTTGAACAATATTGTCACTCTGGGTAGACAAAGTTGAAAGTTCTGCCATAGCATTTCCTATGGTGTGTGCTGCTTGCAGTATGCTTGGATCTGTGTTACCTTTGTTCCAATGACCTTATGAAGGACTGCAGGAGTAGGACCAGGTCTATCTGCTTTAATTCAAGGAGCACTAGTAACTTCTTTAATACATGTATTATATAAAAGCCAACCTTTCCTCACACTCCTTACAAGCAAGCAGTGGAGTTCAGGTGCGTTTCCAGTTGAGTTAATGCTTAGGATCATGCAGGTGTTTCAATCCACTGGTAGTTTCTTTCCAGAAGAAAACAATCGCTGAAACCAAAACAATGTCAAGTCTGCTGTTAGTTTATTATGGCATTATGATACATCTAAAGTGTTATCTTAAGACTGTTATAAAGTGTTAATTGACATTTAATTCTACTTAGTTTTAATATAAACACTTTTCTGTTCAGAGTTTGTTTTGCAGAACAAAGGGAGAAGCGTATTTGTATATATGTACACAAACAAAGGCAGTTTTAGTGATGTTTGATCTAATGCTTCATCAAGGGGAAACAGCTGTGATTTAATGAGCACAGAGCTCACTGTAGTTCGTAACTGTGACTATCTTGTTGATGCTGTAAGGAAACATCGCCTTGCACGCATGCGGCTTTGGCATGTAACCGCTGAGGGAGGTTGTGTGCCAGGAGCGAGGGTTGCGCAATGCCACTCAGATGAGCGGCTGCAAAACTTCAGAGCTGCCTCTTTGATTGTGCACAACTGTAATTAAAACACAACGTTTGCAGAACATGCCTGGGCGTGAGTGCTCCGCAGCCTGGCACCAGAAATCCCATCCTTGTGGCGACGTGCAGCTCTGAGCTCAGGAGGCCGCTCTGTGCGGAGGCCGTTGGGCCTGGCTGCCTCATCCCGGCCTCGCTGCTGGCCTCAGGCCGCTTCAAAGGTGTTGCTGGATCGTGCTGGGGCTGGGGAGGCAGGTATGGGCACATGCTCTGGTTTGATCCTGTGCTGTTGGCAGTGCTTCTTAAAATGGGTAAGCCACTAAATTTTTATTGGCAGAACCATTTCTTGGAGGTTCTGAAGGCTCCAGCACGCCAGAGGCAGGCGGGCTGTGTGTGGCAGCCCCTGGTGCCTTTCCTGGGGAATCTCTGTTTCTAAACAACCACTGTTTTGAATGCAGGTGTTTTCTGGCTCCAAAGGAAAGCTTCAACTCATCCCTCAGCACTTGCAAGCGTTTTGTGTTTTATGGAATACTAAGAAGCTTCCTGTGAATTAATTCAAGACTCCTAAAGATCAGTGTCTGCTGCTTCCAAGAATTATAGGCCTTTGTCTTCTGAGCTACCAGAGAAGTGAAGACCCAAGCTGAGGTTGGGTTTTTGTTTTCCTCTTGAAGATTAGTGCGAAGTGTCTATAAAACGTGTGTGACTCCACAAAGGAGACTGATTCCTCATTGTGCCCAGTGGTGGTAAAGACCTTGATCCAGAAAACATCGCTCACCATCATGTGTTGATGGTACAGAGGCCAGGCTCCATCTCTGTGCAAGCAGCCATGGGCCCAGTTTCATTCTATCTTATCCTTAGCCTAAAGAACCACGGAATCATTAAGGCTGGAAAAGACCCCTAAGATCTTCTAGTCCAGCTGTATGAAGCAGCAAAGAAAGTAGAGTGGATGCAGCTGGACAGAAATGCTCAAGAAGAATTATTTCTTCCTGCATCAATTTACTGGCAGTTGTTTATGAAAGTGAAATATTTTTCTAAAATGTGTAGCATGCCAGAGAGGTTACCAGTGAAGCATTGAGACTGACTTGTTTAATGTGCATCACCTGGCATCAGTAGCAGGGCTGTGCTAATGACAAAATTGGAAGGCATCCTAAATATAGAAGAGAATCAGGATGTTGTACAGAAATAACTGAGATGACTTTGAAAACTGGGCTAACAGAAGTGGAATCAGATTCAAAATGTAAAATTGAAGGTCGTATCTTCTAAGTGAGTAATGGCAGAGTTTTGTAAAATGGGCATTTACAACAAGATCCTCATTATAGATAAAGAGTACCGAATGATCACAGGATGTGCATTAGCAGCCCCTGTGGTGTGCATAAAAACAAGTGAACAGAATTTTCTGCTTCATCAGTGTGAGGTTTTTGTTTGTTTTTTTGTTTTTTGTTTTTTTTTCTGGAAGGAGATGAAGAGACTGTTAGATAAGAGGGAACCGGTATGGAGCCAAAGTAAGAGAACTGGGAGCCAAAGGCTGCAGAAGCAAAAATGGTAGAACAAAATGCTTAGTTTAATGAAGACTTTCCTAAAAGAGGCTTTCTGATTTCTAGAGTGTCCCAATTCCACGGCAGCATTTGGGCAAGAGGGGTGGAAAAATGGACATGCTTCCTTCACTGGAAGCTCAAGACGATGGCAGGGCTTATTTTGCATAGTCTTATAATATCCCCACGTGAAATCCCCAGGCCTGTGCTTTTAAGAAATGTGTTGCATCATTAGCACTTCTATTGCTTTATTCAAACTATTTTATTTGTCTGGGAAAAGCATGGGCTTTCATTACTGTTACGTATCTGAGACAATCTGCTTTTGGAGTGCAAGCCTATTGTGATAAATGCAATACAGGTATGGGGATATATATGCTAAATGCACTAAGAGAAGGAAAGCATCCTTTTATAACCAACGTAATAGATATTTCACCACAACAGAATGTACAAATAGCCTTCAAAAGGAGCTCGGTAGCTCCAAAAAGAATGTACTGGGAAGAAAATGCAGGAGGAAGTAGCTGGACTACAGATCCACGTTTCCAGGTTAGCCAGCTAGCTTGCTTAGCTGAGAGAGCAGACAATTTCTTAAAAGCCTGTTTTAGATTTTAGTACTGTATCAACTGTTTTCTTAAATTCCTTATGCTCTCAAAATTACACCCATGAAACACCAGTTATGTTTACCAAAATATTTTCAAATTTAGCTGAAGGTTACAACACAGGGAGATAGTTCAAAGAAGGAAGCACATATCTGGTGTTGACAGTTTTGCAAAGTGATGTGAATGTGCATGTACAATATTCAGAATCTTCACTGTAAGTAAAGAAAAAAATAGAAACCAAAACTCCAACCCCATCCCCATCATTATAACAGATTTTGACTTTAAAAATAGCATTTTTTCTTGTACTTTAAATCAGGAAGTATCAAGGCTTTTTATTGTAGCTCTGTATTTTATCAGCACTGAAAAGCAACATAGAAAGAAGACAACTGTATTAGATTGCCATCTTTTTATTGAATTTCCCTGGAAAACACAGATATGTGGGAATCTGGCATTTGAAAGCCCTGTGAGAGTGCAAAGAGTAATGTTAAAGAATACTTAAGTAAAAGGTCACCCGAGATCACTGTTATGTAATATTCATTGCATGATGAATGCTGTAAATTTGGCATTTTAGGAAGTGAATAAAAGAAATACTCAAACCACTGAGCATACAGGGATTGCCTAACGCACCCTTCAGACCTCTCTTTAGTGTTACCTCCTATGTCATTCCCTAATTCAGTGAGCACTAGTACAAGCCCTGGGCAAACAAGAAGCCATATGGAGAGGTATGGAGGTTAAGTGACCTTAAAGCAGTGGCTCTGTTAGAGATCCACTGTGTTGTCCGGTGTCTAAGATGAATATCTGAAAAATCTGATGTATGAACAAGAGAAGGGCAGCACTTCTCACTGTGATGGAGACTGAACAGAAGAGTTGCTCCTTTGGCAAAAGTTGTTTTCCTACCAAGACCTGACAAAGTGTCCTTTCAGAGCATGGCAGAATAGTTCAGGAACGTACATATTTAAGTTTTCATGGCGTGACTTAAGATATCAGACCATGAGCGCTGTCCAGCACAGTGTCCTGTGTCCAAATCAGCCGAGAGCTGGCCAGCTATGCAAGATGCTGCCAATACATCCAGCATTCAGGCACTGGGAAGGTGCTAGTGGGTCAGGGGACTGGTGCCATGTGCATGAAGAACAGCAGTGGGCATTTTTGACTACTGAGATGGTTTTCAGATATTTAGGATAGAAGCATTGTCATCTGGAGAGATAAGGTAAATATGTCCTGGTATACCATACTTGATTATAATTCTTACCATTATGCATACAGATGCATTTTAGAATAGATGAAGATATACATATATGCATGTGTGCATATAGTATCAGGGATTCATTTGCGTAATTACAGCTTGTAATTTGTCTGCGTTGCAGCTATTTTAGAAGTTAAATAATTACTTATAGGAGGCAGTGGTAATTTATGGCAAGGAAAAATGCTCTCGCCTCATCTTGTCTTGAGGGTGGTGGGTGTAGTTCTGAAACTTGTCCTGTTTGCTGCTTCTCTAAAATATGCATTGCTGCTGCGTGTAGTCGTGCTTTGGTGGCTGAAAAGATTCATAGCAGTGTGGGTATTTTCTTTGGAAATGAAATGATCACCATGCAGAAAATTTGTCAAATCTTGAAACAAATGGTCCTTTGTAAGCAGGAATAATTGGTTATGGTTTCCAAATAGAAATACTGCATCTTTGAAGAAAAAGAACATCTTATAATACATTTCAAGTTGCTCACAATATGCCAGAGAACAGATGTATTTTTTTTTTACCAATTTAAGTTGCTATAGTTAAGGAAGACAGCAGCCTACCCAGGGAGGAAACCATGTTTAAGGTACCATGTCTGCTTATTAGCTTACTGTTCTATAAACGATTAAATTGAAATGTGGAGATGGCCTTGGAGAAAATGAATGTCGTAAGAAAGAGCTGATGAGGTTATAACGTCAAACATGTTCCTGTTTACATGTTGAATATATTATTAAATGTCATTTGTTTTAAAATAGGAATTCAATTCATAATGGATCTAATAGAAACAAATGCTGTTTTATATCACTTAGGCTCTATTATCTATCTATATTTGATTTTTGTTTCATGACAGCATCTCAGAATTAAGCCTCCATTACTTATTAGTTAGCAAGAGGGGATGGGAAAGACCTTGTGTTCTGTGTTTAGCTGGGAAGTCCATGGGAGTCTGTATCTTAGGCATATAAAATACCCAGCGTACAGTTCTGGTGGTGCAACTGTGAAAGTACAATTCCAGGAAGCAATGGATGTCCCACTGTGAGGGCAATATTTGGAAGACCTGGCAAGGCTGTGAGCGTGTGAGGGCTGTGTGAGGGCACGACGTGTTTGTCAATGCAGAGCAGTAGGACTGATGTGGGGACAGCGCTGGCAGACATCCGTCTGTCGGGTGAGCCACTGGGCTTTGAGTGCTTCCTTGTCAGCACAGAGGTGCTGGGAATCTTCGTGTATTCCCATAACAACGATGGCTGATGTCGGATCAGTTAAGGAATTGATTTGGCTTTAATATTCGCCTGCATAGGGGAGAGTTTTGTTAACTTCTGACACCAAGTGATGTATTTGGAGGAATAAATTGCAGAGCAAGAAGTCTCGAAAGTCATTATAGTGGATATAGGAGTGAATTTTCCAACCATCACTACAGTGACGTTTTTTGTGTTCCTTTTGGTCATGCTTTACAAAACATGTTTATGGGCGATGTCAGCAATGTTCTTCCTCAGTTGCAAGGCCTATTTTTGCAGTTTATCACAAAATGCCAGATTTGCTCAGCATGTAATTTAATCTTCTGCTTGGAAGCATCCGCATTACTTGGTTATCGCAAAATTATTCGTTAATAAAAATGTATGCTTCGTGATGTATATTTTATTAATGGCTGAGTCACGTTATCGATTGTCACAGATGCCAGGGCTGGGAGAGGTGTCACAGTCACTGCAGCCTGGCAGCAGTTGGTGCTCTGCCGGCTGCTTGGCTCATGGGGCACCTTCCAGATCCGTCTGTGCTGAGTGCTGGGGAACTGCTTCCTGCTGTAAGTCAGCAGCGGGACTTGTGTCGGTGTCAGCTCTTCCACCTTCTGGCGTGTGGTAGCCTGTATTAGCAAACACTGAGCTAATTAATAATGGGGCTTGTTGGGGCAGGAGTTTCCAGCGAATGCGATTTAGTAATTTTCGTAGAATCACAGCGTGGTTTGGGGCTGGAAGGGACCTTAAAGCCCATCCATTTCAACCCTGAGCCACGGGTTGGATGCCCCCCGTCGGCTCAGGCTGCCCAGGGCCCCATCCAACCCGGCCTTCAGCACCTCCAGGGATGGGGCACCCACAGCTCCGTGCCCTTCTTGTGCCGAGGGCTCCAGGCCTGGCTGCAGCACTGCAGGTGGGGCCAGATGAGGGCAGAGCTGTTTGAGCAAAGCTCTGTTTTTGGAGTTTGGATACTTGCTTCCAAACTTGTTGAACTCAAGTTAATAATAAGAAAATGAAGCACAAAGCTCAGTGTGCTGGAGCGAAGCTGTGGCCTGCGCAGCTCTGGGTTTGGAGCTGGCGTTCCTAAGGTGGATTGGATGGTAGCAACTCAGTGTTTACATCTCTTTGTTGGAAAGAAGTGGGGCTGAGTGAGCACTTGTGAGCCTCAGGCTGTAGCTGGGGGACGTGGTGGTGTTTCCATCCCTTTCCTCTGTTGGGATTCCTGAAGATGAGCTGGGTGCTGGCCCGGTAAAATAGTCCCCATTGTGCTTTAATATAATAATAATTAAAAAAGAAAAAGAAAAGGGAAGGAAAAGGGGAAAAAAAAATGGGGAAAAAAAAAAAGGAAAAAAATGAAAAAGGGAAAACTGGGGAAATGGAAAGAAGAAAGGGTAAAAAGAGGGGAGAAGAGGAAAAGTGGCAAGGAGGGGGAGAAGCATGAAGGAGGGGAAGGGAGGGAAAAACCAGGAATAATAACTTGGGAATGGGAAAAGGAGGAAGAACTTGAGGAAAAAGGAGAAAAAAAGGAAAAAGGTAAAAACTGGGGAAAAGGAAAGAACAAGAAAGGGAGAAGGGGGGGGGGGGGGGGGAAGGGTAAAGGCCGAAGAAAGTGAGAGAAAGAGGAGGAATCAAAAGAGGAAAGATGAAAAAGTGGAAAAAAGGGAATAAAAAAAGCGGGGGGAGGAGGTGGCGTACCTCCCCCCCCGGCGGTGCCGCGCCCCTCCCCCGCTGCTGGCGGCCGCCTAATGAGCTGCGCCCGGGTTGGCGGGCGGCCAGCGGCGGGCGGCCGCCATTGGCTGCGGGCGTGGCGCCGCGCGCTCCGATTGGTCGCCGCCGTCTGCTCCGTATTTTCAGCGGCGGAGGCAGATCGCGGCGGGGCCGGCGGCGGGGATGCAAGGTGGGTGCGCGGGGGCGCCGGCAGCGCCCGGCCCGGCGGGGTGCTTCGTTCCGTTGATATTTTGATCATTTTTAATCCCCCTTCCTCCCTTCCCCCCAATTTTTTCCATTTATCCACCCACCTCCGGGGCGCGCAGGGCGGGGTGGCCGCGCAACCGGACGCGCAGCGCGGCGGCGTGGGAACGCAGTGCCGTGTTCTCATTCGGCGCGTCCGTCTTCACGTTCCTCGTGTTCTTATTTGGTTTCCGAGGGGGTTCTTCGCTGTACCACTCTGCCCCGGCGCCCGCGGAGCGCTCATTGACCGCCCCGTCCGACCCACCCCCCCACCCGCGGTGACAGTTCGCGGCCGTCGGAAGTGGGCTGTGACCGAGCGCTGCGCGTCCGCCTTCCGTTCAAAATAGCAAATAGGAAGTTCCGTGCGCTCCGCTTTTCTCTCGCCAGCCTCTCCTCTGATGGGCATCTCAGGGACAGATTTGGCTGTGCGTTATTTCCTGGCATCCGCTCTCCCCTTTTTTATTCACGGAGCGTTTTGTTGTCGCCCATCCTTGACGTTTCTTATTAAAATCGCATCCGTCTTTCTGAGTTCTGCGTTTCCTCACAGTTTTCACGGAGGGGAAAAGCAAGTTATCTCTGAGGGAGATACGTTGTGTGATCGAGATGTGTTCTGCTGGTGCGTTCTGAAACTTTCCTTTGCACCGTGAGCTCAGCAGCACGGCAGCTCCGTTTGCTGTCTGTTCTGGCTCACTGTTAGCGAGAAATGTCAGCACACTGCAGTACCTCCTCCAGAAGCAGTGCTGGAATGGTGCGCTCGTGTGATCAGTTGGGTGATAGAAGCAAAGAGTGGGAAATTTAGATACAAATGCCTGGTTGGAAATCGGTGCCTAATAATTGTAATTGTTATTTTTAATAAAATTGTTACTGAAGCATTTCAGTGCCTCAGTTTAGCAATTTGGGATTGGATGAGTTTGGGTTGGGGTGAGTGGTGCTGTTGCTCTTGATGCCATTAACCTCTTTGCTATTCCCTTAGAGACAGAGATGCTTGCAGACTGGGCCTGCTGCTAGGCCTAAAAAACCCCGTTTTTCTCTCCTGGAGCTGCAGAGCAGTGGGGGCTGCACCTGTTGCAAGGCAAGGGTTTGTTCCAGCAATATGCAGGCACAGTGCAGTGCTGCATGGAGCTCCCCATGTCCCCTTTGCTGCGGGAGGTGGGTGTGTGGGCAGCTGAGACTGCTGTGCTTTGTGCTCAATGGTTGTGGGCACGTGGATAGGAGATATGCGGGTAGCTGCGTGTAAATAACGTGTAAATCTGTATGTACATAGATATGTATATAAACAATATGTACTTTCAACATTAATCTAGTTGCAGCTCAGTAAGGACTTTTCAAAAGGAGAAATAACCCTGTGTACGTTTTATCCTATTTTAATTTCATATCAGTGGCTTTTACAATATATATAAATAATTTTCATATTTTATGTGCATATATATTATACATACAAGTATATGTAATACATATAATATACATATAATATATATTTATCTATCTATAAAAACAAGCTATGTATGTCATACTCTATGTAAATTTTTTCAGAGCATCCCAGGAAAACAGCAAAAGTAACTCTGTGTCTGTTTGATATCTACTCATAGAATTACTGGAGTGGAAATACAAACAGTGATCAGTGACGGGACCAATGGGGGAATGGTTTTAAACTGAAAGAGGGGATATTTAGGTTAGATGTTAGGAGGACATTCTTTACCCAGAGGGTGGTGAGGCCCTGGCACTGCTGCCCAGATTGCTATGGGGGCCCCATCCCTGGAGGTACTCAAGGCCAGGTTGGATGAGCCCTGGGCAGCCTGAGCTTCTGGGGGGCACCCAGGCCATGGCAGGGGGTTAGAACTGGGTGGGCTTTAAGATCCCTTCCAAGCCAAACCGTTCTGTGATTATGTGAAAGTCTTTGAATTCCTTATCTATTACCAATCTATGTATCTGGATGTTTGCAGATTAGAGTTTCAAGAGATGTTCAGTTGTTTTGTTGTTGTTGTTCCCCCCCCCCCCCCCCCCCCCCCCCCCCCCTCCCCCCATTTGTGACTTAATTGGATGGAGAGAGAACGTGTTCTTGGTAAGGCTCGAAGGGTTGTGGAGTTCTTTGAGGGAGCGATGCCTGTGAGACAGCGATGCGATTGACAACAGCAGTTTTCACTGATAGCAGTAATGGTTGCTTCAACAGTATAATTTTTATCTGTAAGCACACGCGGTGTTAGGTTGGAAAACTTCTGGTGACAATTGCACGTCCTGTTTGTTTTTAAATGACTGTTTGGGTTACGCAGAGAAAAAAACGTACTGTTTGTAACAATGTGTGATTCCTGAGCTGTAACTTTACCACCAGTGCCACCCGTACACAGTACAGCGTATAAAATCTGCAGGTGGCAGAGTTCCTCAAAGGGGAGAAATAATGTAAGCGGTACACGGAATTTTATAGCCCTCTTGTTGCAGTAACTGTGTGTATGAAGCATGGATTTCCATCACCGTGGCCTTCTGGGTCCCAGAGCCTGCCTCGCTCAGGCAGATGGGAGCATGCGGGGCACTAAAAGCTGGGCACACAACAACCCTTTGGCTCGGCCTGGTTAATTCATGGGCTGGATGAGGTGTTGGAAGCACCGAGAAATGTGTGCAGGAGGTTAAGATGGTTTTTGGTATAAAGCCTTCTTTCTGTTTTGTTTTCGAATGGCTGCTTGCTCCCAGCAGTTCCCTGGCCTAGCTCCGGCCTGCCCCGCTCCCACTCCACAGTCTCCTCAGGTATCCTCTCTCGAGGCAGCAGGACCTGTGGTTGGGTTCTGCTCATTTGTGTCATATAATCATGGAATATCCCAGTTGGAAGGGACCTACAAGGATCATGGAGTCCAACTCCTGGCTCCACACAGAGCCACCCAAACCATATGGCTGAGAGCTGTGTTCAAACATTCTTTGAACTCTGGCAGCTGACGGCCGTGCCCATTGCCCTGGGCAGCCTGTTCCATGCCCACCGCCCTCTGGTGCAGGCCCTGTCCCTAACCCCCCACATGGCTCTCCTCTGGCACAACTCCATTCCTTTCAAACAGCAGGGTTCAGTTCCCAAAGCTGAAGACGAGGACTTGCAGCAGGATGGATGCTGGCAGCTCCAGGGCTCATATCAGAACTGCAGGTTTCCTCATGCTGGCTGTCCACCCCAGGCCTCCTCCGTAGGTCTGGTAGTGATTGCCCCTTTAGCAATTGCTAGGCTTTCAGTCAGCATTTTATAAGGTGACCTGCATCAAACTTGTCCTGCACTATTTTTGGTTTTCCTCTAGCACTCTGCATTCTGTCTCTCACCCCATGCTGCAAGGCTCAGGAATGGTCATTAGTGGAATGTGACTTAACTAAGCATCATGATCTTCAGCATCTGCACCTCGCTCAGTAATGTCAAGGCATCCTTCACCATTGGTTTTTGAGAGCCCCCCTCCCTCAGAGACCATCACGCTGTGTTGTTACAGGATGATGTTGTGTTGGGTTGAACATGGCACGAAGTAAACACACTTTCTTCCTCCCCCAAACTGGGCAAGAAATGGTTCTGCTCTCTGAAAAATAGGATCTTGCATCATAGATCAGCCTGGGGCATGAGTGGTGTTAAATAGGAATGAAGAATGGGCGCAGTGGGAAGAGACCATGAAAAGACTTGGAATTCATTCTGTACTTCTGCTTCTTGCACACCTCCTGTCTCAACTCAGAAGCTTTTTAGATCTGGCTCTGTCCCTTAGGGCAGAAGCAGTGCGGTGTGTAAATGCTCAGCTTGGCTGCGCATCTGGCTGTGCAGCGTTCAGTGCTCGGAATCATTCTGGGACACTCATGACAAGCACTGTTGGCAGAACACGCTGCGGATTTCAATGCACATTATTAAGGAATGAGTGCTCAAAGCAGAGATCAGGAATTGTACAACTTGGAAGTCGGTGCATAGCGATTCAGTTAGACATGGAGTAGTATATAGGCAGAAAGAAGAGAGATGCAGCATAAAGGCAGCCGTACTGACGGATGCTTGAGATGTACGCATGTATTTTTAAAACCCTTTTCCTTGAGTACATACTAAATTGAACTTGTTATTCGTGGTGGAGTAATTGAGGCCATTCCCAAAGTGAGCCGCGTTCCTGTGAAGGACAGCAGCTGGTTTTCTGCGTGTTACTTTTACTTTGGAATTTTATTAGGTAAAGTCAGATGAATGTGAAGTTGGCATCTTGATAAAAGCACCCAGCAAAACCTCCTTGTTCCTGCACCAGCACTTCTTCCAGTGTTCTGCTGCCTCCTGGCAGGCAGCCTTCATTGCTAACGGCTCTGTCCCTGATAGTGCAAATTGTTCTCATTGCTGAGCCAGAGTGAAGAGTTCCATGCAACAGGTGGTGGTTGGTACAGGGGAGAGCAATCCTGCTATCCTGAAGCTCTCTTGGTCTGGTGGAAGAAGAATCAGTCCTTGGGTTGGCCTTCTAGAAAATGGGAAGGATCACCATGATAAAAGGTGCTTTAAGACTTATGAAGTATTTCTTGAGCACTTAGGAATCACATTTAAAAAAATAATTGCCTAGTAAATTGTCTGTTTAATAAAATGTAAAAATAAAGCATCTAGAGTATATTAAGCTTCATAATCACTTAAGTAGATGTATGTAGTTTATTTACCTACTCAGCAAGAGCTAACAACCATTGAAAGCAAACAGTTCTTTAAGAGAACTGTATTTGCAAAACAGAATTATTTAAATCGTTGTTTCCAGTTCATCAGTTTAAATTACTTCTACATTTATGTTTAAGGTTTGATTTAAGTCGTACTTTGTACTGTTAGTGTGCAAAATTTACCATTAACATTGAAGCTATGAATAAAAGGTATTCCCGGCTGGACTGGCAGAGTGGAGTGTCAGTATTTTCCTGTGATACGCCAAAAATATGAGAAACAGAACCTTTTTGTGGTGTATGACGTTAGATGTGTGGTTTCATGACGTTTGATATCTAGAGAATAAAAACCCCAACCAGGTAGCTGGTATGCTGGTGGTCTCCATGCAGGCATGAAGGTAGAGGTATTGCTGGCACGTGGCTGTGTGGTCATCTCTCTTTAGAACCAGAGAAGTATTGATCAACCTTTCTGTGAATAAACAGCAGTGATCTCTGCATCAGACACAAAGATGCTGATAATCCTTGCTGTTGCTTTGAGGGTAGTGCCAATTATAAAACAGGAGAGTTCTGACCCGTTCTGCATCAGCAGCAGAGATATTGCGGGGTCATAAGGACTCCCTGAAGCTGTTCATTTGTTTATTGTTCAGCCTAACAATTAGTAAACAAAACCTTTGTAGGTTGTCTTGACGTTTGACAAAGTGGTATTTGTTTTTCTCTTTGTTTAGGCTAACAAAATAACAAACTGATATTTTCTTCAGTCAGGAAGGAAGTTATGAGCAGAGTTTGCAGAATGAGTGACCCGTTGTCCTGTTGTTGCAGCTGGAACATGCATGCCCAAGCTGAAATCTGTGTGCAGGGGCAGAGCTGAGATCACAGAATCCCATGTGCAGAGGAGGGTAGCATGGCTGTGGAGCAGTTCCCTCCCTGCTCCCTATCTTTGGGGTGGTAGAGGGGAGGCAGAACTTCTCCCTCTGCTTTCATGGGACCCACGAGTGCTGCATGATTTTGCCAAAGTTAAACTCCTGTGACATTAGAAGCAGGGAGGAATGGTTCAAGGGGTGTGACCAACCAGCCCTATGCTTGTCTCTGAGAAAGGTTGTGCATATGGACTCAATTTGGTCCCATAAAGAAATGAAGATGCCTACTTTAAACAGCAGTGTGATTTGCAGTTGTACCTTTAAGGTGTAAAAACCAGCTTACATCCATAGGTACTATAATTAGTTACGTTAACAAAATGAACTGCCATTAGATTATTCAGTTTTAATAAAAGAGAAAAACAATTTAGTCTGCCATAATGTGATGTTTGGGTAACTAAGGTTGATTTTTAGTACTGTGTCAGTATTTTGAAATACTGTTGTGTTTCTGAGATGTTGAATTATTATTGAATGATTCAGTTTGGTACCTTCCGATTTTCATTCTTACTCATAACACCTTTAAATAGAACAACCTATGAGTTGGTGCTGTGATGCATTAGTACGGCACTTTGGAAACCAAGATCAAAAGGCGGTTGTGGATGCCCCATCCCTGCAGGCATTCAAGGCCAGGCTGGATTTGGCTCTGGGCAGCCTGGTCTGGTGGTTGGCGACCCTGCACATAGCAGGGGGCTGAAACTGGATGATCATTGTGGTCCTTTTCAACCCAGGCCATTCTAGGATTCTCTGTGCAAAAACAGTGATTCCTGTCCTCTCCAAAAAGAAATAATCCATAATCCATTACTTGCTGAGTTGTTCAAAAAACACTGACGCATCTCCGGTGTACCCTCTTCAGTGACCAGAATGTCAGTGGAGGCTTTGTTTAAGTGTTTTCCCCCCACGCTCCCACCCACACATACACCTGTTCATCTTTTGGGGCCAGACGTTGGTTTATTTGGTTGGCTTTGGAGCTTGTTTTTTCCTTCCTTCGGTTAACTCCTTGTTGTCAGCAACAGCAGACATTGTTTTCTGCAGATGGCATGTCCAAAAAGTCTTGTTTCCAACAGCAAAGAGTTAATCTGGCTGGAAGCTGGATTAACTGTTGCAGCAGCTCCTGATAAACATCTGCTGCAGTTCTCCCAGATGAGAGCATTGCTTTCAAAAGTGTTTACTACACATTTTGAACCCTTGCACCTCATTGTGTGTTTTTGGGGTTTTTTTTTTTTGCTCACTTGCTAAGATCTTTTGAAAGGATGTAAACAAGCAGCGTGTCCTAGAAACTGTGTTTGTCTTATGATGAAGAGAAATAAATGTGATGATTGAATTACTGATGGTATATTGGAGCCCCCAAGTCCCTCTTGCTGGAGGGCAGCAACCTGTGTGTATGCAGCCGTGTGTGTCAGCCCCTGTTGTTTTCTTTGAGGAAACTTCCTGCTCTTTCCTTGGAGTCTTTATTTTTAAGTAAATTTTAGATGGAACAAATCAAATAATGGCAATTTCCCCAACAGCTGGTGTTTGAAGTGGGGATTTCCAGTGACCGAAGCTGGGGATCTGGTAATCAAGCTTTAATATTGTTTTCTAAAACATCAACAAGCTTCTCCTCCAACCTTCTCCAACCACAGAACCTGAGTGTTTTTGCTGCGTCTTTGGGAAGATGACTTTGGGAAAGAACATGGCATACCTTGAAGGAGGTGTTGCCTTATGGTGGTTTTAGGACTGTCCAAATCAGCTTACTAATCCATAATGCTGAAGTGGCAGTTGTGTGGCATTTAATGGCCTTGTCTTTCTCTCAAGGACTATGGTAGTGATAGGAGGATAAAAGAGGTGGAAAAAACCATGCAAAGTAATGGGCAGTGTGTAAAGTGGAGTGAAGTGAGAGCAAATAAACACATGGAGCTGAGCTTACGGTATTGATAGGCTTCTGTTATGGAATAAGGGAATGGCGATGATCAAAGAAACCCATGGAAGCTCTGGAGTATTCTTGGTCTGTAAACATCTGTCCATTCAAACCAACGAATAGGAAGCGTTGTATGTGTAGAAAAGGTATTCTGCAGCCCTTTGTTGAAGGCTTGTAAGATTGCTGTGCTTCTCCCCGACTCGGTCCATTCATATTTGGTTTTTCAATGGCAAACCAGCCCTGACTTTCTGCAGTCATTGCTGTTAAGGCTATCTACACGGTGACTTGAAAATACTTAGAGCAGTATGAATAGTAATACATCATTTTATCTTTGTGTGGATTAGCGGGTGCGTTTAGGGCAGACTTGAGTTGGTCTTTAATGCTGTGGAGCAGCACGCACAATGATCAGTACATTACAGAACATTTTTAGCTTTACAGACGTATAAAAGAAGCTGTTACTAACTGTCTAAAGTGAATTCAGGAATAGTGCTGATGAGGGGGTGTGACAGTGGTTGCTCACTGAGATAAGTCACATTGCAAACGAGTGTCAAAGCTGACAAATTCGGGTTTTGCTGCGTGTACCGGGTTGAAGAGAGGATGATGCATTTGAGTACAAAAGGGGAAAAAGCATCCTGAATTTAAACACCGTGGACATAATCCTGTGCATGAGGGCTTTGGTGCAACCAGAAAGAAGTGGGTGCTCCTTGGGAAGAAGAGCTTAAAGTTAACTCTGTATTCTTTCTGTAGCTTATAGAATGAATAGCGTCCTCGGTGGGCATATACCCAGCAAAGGAATTGTTTCTTTCATCTGAGAAGTAATACAGCCCCCTTCAGAAGAAAAACCCTCCAGCTTCTGTCTGGAGGATGCATTCTGAAAGCACCCAGAGGAAATCTTTTCAGATGGTTTTGTCTTTTCCCATCTCAGCACTTGCATGCAAGCTTTCGGAATTCATTTTTGAACATCCAGGTGCTTCCATTGGGATGGATGAGCGGTTGGATGCATCGCATCTCTATGTATAGACCATACACCTGCCTTAAACTGAACATGCTAGAGAATTTACCGTTGAATTTCATCCTGAGGTTGATGAATTTTGCTATTCCGATACCCTCATTGATTCGCATTTAAAAAACGATTCCTCAGAATCAAAGAGGAAACTGATGGCCAATTTGTGCATTGGTTTGCATTAACTTTTTACACAGAGACTTTATTACCCTGCATAATTTTGTTGAGGTTTCTGTAGTAAGCAGAAGTGGTACGCTTTGTTTCTTTAATGTCTCTCATCCTTGCGCAGGGCTGTTAATGGATCTGTTAGTATTGTTGAAGTATTAACAGAAGAATTGTAATTGCTCTGTTGTAATTGTATTGAGTCTGAAAAAGCATTCCCATGGAATATTAATAAGCCTTTTAAAGCATATGAATTATTGTTTGCAGGAAGGAAAATTAAACTACTGAAAGAAATATATATATAACTAAATAGTACCGGTCTGGGGGAACATGAGGGTAAAAATCCATAATCCTTCGATCTGGTTGTTGGCTCCATCACTCCTCCCATCCCAGCCCAGTTGCACTTCCTGGAGGTGCTGCAGGAGCTGCCCTGCACCAAACGTGCCCCAGTAGCCGGGGTGGCAGTGAATTGTTTTGTGGGTTTATCTCAGCCTTAAATGACTTAAACCTTATTTAGTCTTAACAAGGCAGAATGCAGAGCGAGTGTTTTTTTGCAGCGTGGAAGTGAACTGGAAGCACTTGTCATTGCTATGCAAAATGCAGGTGGAGCATTCTGCTGAATTAGCAGTTATGGTGTTCCGAGGGCTCGGCTG
The DNA here is from genome assembly GCF_016699485.2 of Gallus gallus. NCBI lineage: Eukaryota > Metazoa > Chordata > Aves > Galliformes > Phasianidae > Gallus > Gallus gallus. The sequence continues at coordinate 84,147,205 of NC_052535.1, forward strand.
TTTAAAATCCTGACAGTAGTTCATTTCTGTCTTTAAAGATCTGCTTTTTTCTCCTGCAGTGCCATACGTTGCAATCGCTAGAAGGTACGATGCAAAAGACTGCAGTTGCTGGGAGGCAGGGATGGCAGAACTGCTGGAAACTGCCTTAAATCGGCGACCTTCGGTTCACCTCTGCAGCTGCTGCTGGGAACTGTAGTGCTTTTTCCACGTCTAAGTTAGTAACTCTGCCGTTCTTTCCTTCATGGAATCTTATTCAGCTTTTTTATGCCGAGTGGCTGACTTGCAAGCAAAATCCAATTACGGGAATAATTTAAAAAATAGCTCTCTTGTACATACAAACACAGGGTGTCAGTAGGCAATAAAACTACCAGGGTGCTTCCTGGGACTTGCTTGAGCATTAAAACAGCCGAAACTTCACAGTTTGTGGAGTGGAATGCAATTTTCCGACTGTTTTTGTTAGCAGTTATTTCCGAGGAGGAGAGCAATGCTGCACTGCTTATCTCTTTGCTGAGCACTGAGCTGAATGGCAGACCTGCAACGAACTCAGGGCTCGCCCTGTCTTTGCTGAGGTGTCCAAGGAGCAAATCTGCAACCCCTTTTGCAGTCCTTTCTTCTCCTCCTCCTGACATCACTTTGTCTCTTGTCCATTTAAAGCTGAAACTTGAAAACCTGCAGTTTTAAACTTTTATATTATTCTTCTACCCTGGAGCTGTTTTTAGTGCCTTTATTGCAAGGAGACAGATGGTGATATTTGGTTTCCTGTCAGTTTTAATGAATATAGATAGGAGTGATAAGAACATTTGCTTCGTTTAGCAAACTTCCTTTTCTGGCTTTTAATTAATGAAGTGCTCACTGGTGTGCTGCTGCTTGTGTATGTGTGCAGTTACATCGTATATATGGGTCTGCTTGCAGTGCTGGGTAATGAAACCAGGAGGAAAGGAACTTCTTGTCTCACTCATCCCTTGAAGTTTACTTACACGGATTTTGAGTGCTGCAGACATGGAGAATGCAGTGTGCTTGTAAGATCAGCCAGAACTGCATCTATTTTTAATTTCTATTTAGAAATACTTGCTTTTGACATTTCTCCTGTCCCTTCTGGTGATGCATTGGCACAGGCTGCCCAGGGAGGTGGTGGAGTCACTGTCCCTGTGGGGGTTCAGGAGCTGTGGAGATGTGGCACTGGGGGACGTGGTTAGTGGGCATGGTGAGGGTGGGTTGGGTTGGACTGGGTGATCTTAGAGATCTTTTCCAGCCTTAATGGTTCTATGATTCGTTATGTAGTGATTTAAAACAAACCAAAATAAGGAAACGAGGAGCAGTTAGCAGTGCAGTTAACCTGAGGTGAGGGGAGCCCTGGCTCTGCTTCATTGGCTTTTCATGGAACTTCTCAACTGCAGTAAGATCCAAGCAAAAATCCAATCCAGTAGAACTCCTCACTTTTCAAGCCATTTTAAGGTATCCCAGCAGCCCTGTCAGGAGGCAGAAATAGTGGTGATTTCTTCTTCCTTTCTCTTCCTGGAAATGTCAGGAATGAAGTGCATCACCTGTTCCTGCTGAAGACTTTATCTTAGTGAAGGAAACCTGTGGTTTAAACGAGTTAAAAACAGATGGAAAATCTTTTAACTCATTTGGTTGGTGAAATAAATGACCAGGTATTGTGTTTGTTTTTTTTTAAACGTGATTGTTATTCGCTCTGCAAATAAGTATGTCCTCGCTTCATGTGCTTGCACTCAGTGTTGTTAAGAGCCCCAATTCTGCTCTGGTTTTTGCAAGGTGACAAGGCAAGGACTTGCTAGCCATTGTGCAGGCAGAAACGAGGATCTCTGTTGGCAGCTTCTGGTGCAGCACCTTCTGCTCGGGTACCTGGAAAATGGCTCAAATGCTGCAAGGACAAAAAGTGTTGTTTCAGCTCCCGGGCACGTTCATGTTATCGTATCTTTATTTTTGAGGTCTTGTCTTCTGAACCAGAATTGAATCTTGTTCTAGACAGCAGTGCAGGTTGCCTTGGTCTCTTTTAGTCTACGTTATTGTAGTTTCAAATATCTGTGTAAGCAAAACAAGCAAGAGCATGTTAACATTGTTAGTTACAGTATTCGGGTCACGCTGTTACTTCTGTCTGATTCCTTGGCATCTTTCAGGAAACAGAACTCAATGTCTTTCCTCTTCCAATAAAATGTGTCTTTGTAATGTGTCTGAACGAGTGTGCACCACTGTATTTGAGATGCATATTTGTGAATTTTATAGGAAATCCACGCTTGAATTCACATGAAAAAGTAAATAGATTTGATTCAGACCAAGTGAATCATTTTCCCCCTGGAAGGAAGCCATAGTCTGTATTTTGGGGGTTTATTTTTCTTTAGCATTTGCCTCTTGTTCTCCAAATAATTCTAGTTGCATGTGTCTCCTTTTTCAATATTTTCCAAATTCTCCAGCAGTTCTCTTACTCTGTCATACCTCCTCCAGTCATGAAACAGAAGGAAAAAGAAAGTCATCTTTGGAAAAGCAAAGCCTCAGGGCTCCATTCCCTCCCCACGCCCTATCATTTTACCTCCACGGTTTTGAAGATATGAAGCGATGTAGATCGGCATTCTCCATCTTTCCTTTTTCCTAACCTGATTCCTCTTCTTGCAGAGAGAAACAAAAGGAAGATTGCAGAAGAGAAGTTGAAGAAGAAAGGAAAGAAAGAGAAAAATAGTGGAGAGAATCAGAACAGAGTTGGCTTTTGTACGAGGAGTTATCCAGGAGGCAAAATGGGCAGATTCCCTCCTGCTTTTCTTCCCTGTTTTTAATCCACCTCAGATACTGAAATTTTGTATAGAAGTGGGTTGGGTGAAAGGGCATAATTAGCAGTAATCTCACAGTTGCTGTGTGTGAGGGCGATGACAATACGAAGGGTGCATTCCAGAGGCTTTTGGCAGTCTCTCAGCTGGCAGCTCCAGCCCTGGGTTGCTGTGCCCAGCCATCTCGTGCCTCAGGACCCCTGGCCATGCTGTCAGGTGGGAGCTGAGCTCACCTGGAAACAGAGCAGATGGGGACGCACAGTGCATCCAGGCTTCCCAATTCAGCGCAGGACAGTGTGTTGGTGTGCTTCTGGGAGCAGCTGGGGAAGATGGATCAACCCTTTGGATGATGTGATGGGGAAAGAACTGGTGAAGTACCCTGACCAGTGACAGTAGAAGATGGAACATCTTTATTTTCATTGATTTTTTTAATGTTAAAGATGCTGAGCTTATTAGTAAGGATGATTTCTCCTGGTCCATGTACACCTGCAGTTTTTATTAGCCTGAGGTGCTCCTGTAGGAACAGCAAGAATTGCCTGGAGTAGCATGCATGTGTTGGAAGGACCAGAATTGGTGTGTTTCAGCCCAGAGAAGAGCTCAGTTCTAACATCTGACTACGAGGAGGAGGGAACGCAGCTATGTACAGCTGGAGGACACTGCTGCAGAGGAACTTCACTAATAGGAAGACATATGTCCAAAACATCGAGTGAGCGACAAACCATATAGTCACAGTGCTCTTGTAGAAGATGGAGAAACACTGCTTATGGTGACTTAATAAGTTTTCTGCAGTCTTCATTCCTGTTGCTTTTTTGCTCCTATCCTGATGGAGTGAGGTCCCTGGGATGCAGCTGCCTCCTACTTGGGGCTGGTTGGGTTTTTGGCTGTTCCTGTCTTTCCCACATCCTTTGGTCAGGAAAAGCCAGTTGGATGGCTCTTCCCAACAGCGTTGGTGCTTGGATTGTAACCTATAGCATCATCTGCTTGTGTTGCCACCAGGACCTTTTTTTCCCTCCAGCTGGAGAGTGCATGGCAAGAAAGGCTTTTATGTTGTTGAAAATGCCATGCTTTGGGAATTCTTCCGACGTGTCCAACTTGGCCACTTTGGAAGCTCGGTCTGGAAGGAAGTTGGTGTATGAGATGGCCATTCCCTGGCTTGGAGTGGGAGCCCAACACTGGGGAGAAGCTGTGATTTTGTGTGCCTCCAGGAAAATGAACACTTCTAGACCTGTAAAGCTGTTTGTGGACGTTAACATATTGCAAAGTAGCAGGCTATGTGCATCTCCTGCAATAAGCCACAGAGGATCAGGTGGAAGAATCTGAGGGTGATTTTCCTCTTGCTTTTGTTTTTAAATAATTTTTTTAGATGTTTTTAACTTTCAGGACTTAACAATTCCCATGTGGATCTATGGATCTGGATTTATGGTGTCAAACATCCCTTTGTCATGGAAAATAAAAAATAATTCTCTGTGGCTCTACCCTTTTATGCTATAATTTGGTTAAATAACTTGGTGTTACTAAATGATTTGAAATACTTTGGGATTACTGATTAAAAAAAGAAATTCTGGGGGATTTTAAAGGAAAACATTAATTTCCCTGGAAACATTTGCTGTCATCAACTGGTCTGTTCTAAGAGCAAGTGTGTGCACGCCCACCCGGGCACTGTGATCCTGTGATAAGCATCAGTAGTTGGTATTTTCCTTCACAAAAGTAATTCTTACTACTGAAGACCTATAAAGCCTGTTCTGTCAAAAACAATGGTCTGAAAAAGCGTTTTAGAAATGTCACTTCCTAAACTCAGAACATTTACATTTTTCTAAATTATGGTCCTAGTACGAAGAAGATAAATTGAACCTGAAAGATGCTTTGACATTTCCCTCTCTGGTTTACACAAAACATTTGGGTTTCTTTATTTCCTTTTCCATATGTTGGAAGTGCCATATGGAGAGGTCACTCTGTATTTCAACTTGCAGATGAAATAGGCGAGGAGAAGTAAAGTGCTCTAAAGCAAATGGTTTTTCAGTGAAAAAAACAGCAGTGCATTTGTCACTTGGTGGACATTTATGCTGCTGACTAATAACAGTGATTTGTGATATTATAACGGAGAAACATTGGTGTGGGATTTTTTTTAAGAGAAAAAAGATTACATACTTAGGAATAATGCTGTCTATAAAAGCCAGAAAGCTTGAAGGTGAATACAGCAAGCTGGCAAGCGGTGCTGCGTATCCCCAGCTGATAGAAAATGTAGGTGAGGAGCTGTAATTACATCTTCTGCGGGTAAAAATCTGTGTTGTCAAAAACAGTAAATGGAGGGGCTTAATGAAATGGGCGATGGAAGAACAAGGGAAGGAAATAGCCAAAAAGCAATATTTTGCCAAGGCTTGATGAGGAACGTGACTGTCATCAGGGCCATTTGGAATACATATAGTAGGTGACTTAAAGGTCATAAGAAGAAATTGTGTTCCTCTTCAGTTTTTTAATTTGCAAAATAGAAGTAGTGCAACTCCTTTGAAGCCAAAAAGGTCTGGAAAGAGGGAGAGGAAATCTCGGGAGGATGGAGAGTGAAGTGATTGTTCCGCTGTAGTGTTACAGATGCACATGTGGTGCCTCCACGAAATTTCAGATGCATTTCACCTTAAGCAAGCTCAAAAGTGGAGTTGTCAGCATAAAGGTGCTGTGGTTTGCTCAGATCCAGGAAGAGGATGGGCAGAGAAAAGGCAAGACACCCAGATCTGAACTTTGGTGGATGTGGGGAGAACTCATGGTGGATAAAGGAGGCATAGAAGTAAAAGAGAAAAAGGAAGGAGTGGCCTTGTGAAGGTCAAGGCTGAAAAAGTGGTTAATAGTAGGAAAGGACATGAAGAGTTGGAGGAGGATGAGGCTGATATGGGCGTTTTGGATGAGGAAGGGCTTAGCACTGAGCTGTCAAATGGAAGTAGTGGGAACTGGGTTATAGGACTGGAAAGCAAAGTCTGGTCTTCAGAAGGGATTTGTCCATCCTGTTTCAGACTTCAGTGGGTTCTTGCTTTGAGAATGATTGTGGTTATTTTCTTTTCCTTTGTTTCCCCTTCTTCGGGCCCAAAATAGAACTCTGCGTAACAGTAAAGACGTTGAAATTTGTTCCACAAAGAAGTGTAATGCTGCCAAGTCAGGACAGCGTTTTGGTTTTGTTTCTTCTTCATTCCTCCAACCAAGGAAAGGCCTCTCATTACTTTAGGATGACAGAAAGTTTTTCTCAGCATAAAGTGGCTTTAGTACATGAATTAGAAATAAATGACGAAACCCCATGCTTTATTCTTCCTCTTGCAGTCCATTTGCTGTGATATTTCATTTCCATTATGAGTACACGCTGCTGAAAATCATGTCACTTTTTATTTTGCATCATGGAATTTTTCAAATTGACCGTATCTGCTTCCTAGAATTTCAGGGCAGCGGAAGAGACTTCCTAAGGCATGTTTGATCCTTTCTATTTTGGTAACAAAGATCTGCAACTTAGCGGTAGAAGGCGAATGATTCATTTTGTCAGGAAAATGCCACTTTTCTAAGTGGTTGTCAGGGCATGTCTAAAGCAAATGCATTAAGATGAAAAGCAGTCGTCTTATGTAAACGCTCAGCAGCGTGCGGGAAGCAGATATTGAGTCAACAGTCAAGAAACTTTGGATGGGTTGCAATAAATATCTTGCCATCTATTTGCAAAATGATGTGGGCTTGTAAATGTGGCGTGGGGCCAGTTGCCAGGAAATATCCAAACGTTTTTGTTATATATGGTGATATGGCTGACAATAAACGAAAACTAGCCTGGGTTTCCCTGGCTTGAGGAGGTTCAGAGCGTTGGAGGGACTGTGGACAATAATTTCAAGCACGCCATTCTGTAAGGACAGGGAATATCTGTCAAACACAGTTGCTCGGAGCAATCTGGGGAGTTGTGGAAATGCCTTGTAGGTTCCCTCTGGGTTACCAGCAGTATATTGTAGTAAATAAAGTGTGGGGGTTGTTTTATATATTTTTTCTGAGCCAGGAAATCCCCACAGGAGACAGGGGGATAGCAGTGGTAACTCAGAACTTGTACATTGTTGACTGCATCTTTCTAATTAAATGTTGGTTTCTGTCTGTGTATGTATATATAGATATATGTTTATGTAAGCTTAATAAACACAACAAATGCTCTTGGTGTCATACATTCTTCATGCCAAGATACGTTCACAGATAAAATGTAGAAAAATAGATTTTCATACATTTCTTAGAAATATTTTCGTAAGTCTTTTTCCCTTTATTTTGGTATTTTTCCAGGAAGAAATAATTCCCTCTGTTATCCATAATTTAGTCTGATTATAGGTCTACAAACACTTCATTGGAAGAAGATCCACCCTGCAGAAATTGTGTGAATCTGGAAACTCTAGTTGACTTTCTTTCAGCCTGGCCCATTACGAACCCTTTTTCATTTTAACTTTCTGTAGGCTGTGGAAGAGGAAAGAAAAGCTGATGCAGGCTTTTTACAGTAAGATGCTGCTTCTTTTAAATGTGGGAAATATGCATCTTGGGACAAATACAGTGAAGAGGTTTGCTTTTTTTTCCAGTTCACTTTGTCATAGCACTGGCTATGTGTTGAGAATATCAAGCCCTGTAGATGAATCCAGTATTTTTGTACAGCTTATCATTGCATTTATAGGTCTTTGTCCACATCTGCTCTTGCCTTGATCTTACAGCTAGATCCCTTTTCACGCCAACAACGTGACACCTCCTGCCTCCTCCTGAGCCCCAGCACTTCTGGGTTCTGCAGGGAGGTGTCCTCCTTGCTCACCCCAATTTGCCTATCCTGGCACCAGTTCACATTGATCTATTTAGGACAAGAGGTAATGGCCTGAAGTTATGCTAGGGGAGGTTCAAGTTGGATATTAGGAAAAATTACTTCTAAGAAGAGTGGCAATGCATCGGCACAGGCTGCCCAGGGAGATGCTGGAGTTACCATCCCTGGAGGTGTTCAAGGAATGTAGATGTGTCAGTGAGGGACGTGGGTTAGTGGGCATGGTGGGGTAGTTGGACTAGACTATCTTAGTGGTCTTTTCCAGCCTTAATGATTCCATGATTTTATTACTTAAGTATAGTAAATGCTTTCATTTCTGATCATTTTGACCAATAGCTATGGGTAAGTCTTGCTCCCAGTGTGGATTTGGTCTTAATAATTATTTCTGGTGTTGCGGTACATTTCATTTAGTGATGATACAGTAGTTTCATAATATTATCTAGGCTTCTCAACTAGTATGTATATTTCCAAATCATCAGAACCAAGAAATTACATTTTGGGACTCTCTTTTGAGAAGGGGCTCGGGCTGGACCAGATGATCTCCAGTGGTCCTTCCCAACCTAGGTTATTCTGTGTTATGCTGAGGTTTTCTCTTAATCCTTAGTTAGCTCTTCTTAATTTCCAGGTCATTGCTGTTCCACTTGATGTTATTGGTGGTGTGAGGATCCAAAGCTGTTATCAGATATTCACGACTGACCATTTGTTCATTGGACCAGCTTGTTTGTTTATCACAGACTTGATAGAAAACCAGTTTCCTCCACCCAGGCTGCATGTACCCGACACTAGATTTCCCCAGTTGCGTGCCTGCGCCATATGAGCTACTTGTAGTATTCCCTACAGAGACTGGAAATAGTTTCTTGGTGGATTGCAGGTCTCCGTGTCAGATTTTTGCTTGTCCTCAGTCAGTCCCTCTCCTCAGGATCCTGCCTCTTCACTGACACTGCTGGAGCAGCTAGAGCCCACGTTCTTCGTGCACTGCAGCATTCCAGCATATTTCTTTGATCTGACTTCTTTCAGAGAGATGGAATTGGAAATTCAAATTTACACTTGTTTAGAGTTTGTCTTGTTAAAAGCATTTTTAGTTAAGTAAATCACTTCAATGAGAAGCTTTAATGCAAGGAACTTGTGAGCTGTATCCAGCAGCAAGCATATTTCTGCAAGGATACTGATGAACATGACACGAAAAGGAGAAAAACGTCATTCACAATAAGAGCTGAGGTTCTTCACTTGACACAGTTGGGAAGCACTGTGTTGTGCAGCCAGTGTATGAATGGAGACAGAGAAAAAAGTGGATTGTAGGAGTTTGTTAGATATTGGACCGTTTTGTTCCTCAGTGTTGCTGACAGAAGGTGGATCCCATCCTCTAATTGACAATAGTTGCAATTTCCAAGTAGCAACGCCAACCAAGGATAGGAAGTAAGCTTTGTTTCAGTTGCTGCTTGTTGCTGTGTGTGCTTGTTTCCAGGATGGTAGAGAAATCTATGTCTGTATTTGTCTTTTTCATCAAGGAAGTGGAAAATCATTTTCCTGCTAGCTTTATAGGAAGCTGTTTTAAAGAAAAGATCAATCCAATAAATTGCAGATCCTTTTACTTCTGTTGGGTATTGTTAGCTTGACCTCGATTTGAGTATTTTTGCAGCTTGGAGTGAAAAAGGAAAAAAAAAATATTAAAAACTAAAGATAAAAAAGGAGGTGAATGGGAAATACTACAGAGTTCATTCTGGAGACATTCCAACGTTGGGCTATTATTTCACATACATATTTAATATTCTTGATTCATGTTGAGGGCAGAAAGAGCACTGTGGTGATGTTACATGTGATTTAGATGAAAGATGCTGTTTAAACTGAGTGCTGTGAAGGATTCTGAAGTGTTTATATGTTTGTTTTTATTCTCAGTTGTTAGTAAGGCTAGTTAAAAGGGTCGAAAATTGCCTCTTTTGCAATTTCTGTTTTCCTTTTACCAAATATTGTCATTCTCTCTTCTCCACCCCTTGCCTCCAGATTTTAAAAGGAACCAGTATTAACATGCCTGTCCTTACTAATTATGTTTCCCATTTTCACAGCGCAATGTAATGACAAAACAACTCTGTGCCTATGCTTGTGCCTTTCCTCTTCCTCCACCAAGTCCAGATTTTCTAATTTGCAAGGTAGGCTCTATGGAATCGAGAGGCAAAAGGCTGATTGTGAAGACAAGGGGTCTTCCCTTTGTTTGCATGGATCAGTTTTGCTGCGAAGGGTCTGTGTTGCATGCAGGAAATAGAAAGCAGAATTTCAGTCTCAAAAATTGCAAAAAAGAAGAGCTGAAGGAGGAAAGAAAGCACACCTTCTTGAAGTGAAGTTTTAGCAGCAAATGAGACGCCTGTTTTCAGGAGTGTGCAGTTAAAATCTCAGGTTTAGATGCAAAAAATGGTGGATTGGATGATGATGGGTGGATGGTTGGACTGGGTGATCCTGTGGGTCTTTTCCAACCTTGGTGATTCTATGATTCTATGAAAAAGTTGTGTGTGATCTTTGGGTGAGAGGTTTCTCAGGCCTTCAACTCCTTCGTCTTCTCCAAGGCGTGAATTACTTTCTGCTGGCTGGCACTCCTTTCCGTTGCTGCTGGTTAACCTGCCACATGTTACAAAACCGTGGTGCAGGTTGAAGCTGCTGAACAATTCCCTACACAGATTGGCAGCAGATGAGCTGGCAAACTGCAGGCTCTTGTTGTAAGATTATTTTTAATGACAGTGATAGTGTTGATTTAACAGCTTGGGCTTCTGTAAGAGGTTTGACTTGATACTGTGTTATATTTTAATGAGAAAACTAGAATGATACAGAGTGAACACTGTAAAGATGAAGTGGATTAAAAATCAGCAGTTTGTACCAGAATCCAATAGCGAATCATTTTTTTCTTAATTCATATTGCAGTTTTTATCCTTGGTACAGAAAATAATACATAAACATCATTGGTGACACTGGCAGGTGGGACGAAGATGGAAACAGTGGTGATTACTGAAGAGAATGAGTCAAAGGCCTGGAAGGCTCTGGACTGCCTCGTTTAATGGGGTTAATTCAGCATATGAATAAATAACATTAAGTACAAAATATGATGCAGAGAAAGAAAAGCTGTGTGCCGTACTTACAGTGGGGGGCTGCCTTGGTAAGCAGCAGCTCCAAATTAGGGCAGGTTGGGAAGGTGAATGTGAGCTTCCAGGGCTGCTTTGCACAACTATAACCAAGATGGGATATGGTTCTGCTTCAGGCACAGGGCAATTGCTTCTACACAGGCACCGAGTGGGGCTGGGGAGGGTGGGTCCTTCCATCAAGTGGGGAAAGTCCTGCAGAAGATGCTCTTTATTTAATGGTCTGAAAAACATGTCATCCACAACACAACTGCTAGTTCATCCACTAGCACAACAGCTGTGCTACTCTGGGAGAAAAAGCAGAAGTCTGAGGTATCTCAAGTTAGAGAAATTCAAGCTAGATATAAGGTGGTAAGCTTTAACCCCAGGATTAATCCCCTAACTCCTAAATTGAGAAGGGATGTGTACGAGATGGCTGAAACAGCTGAGACAGCGATGGGATGGGAGTGCAGGAGCTGGAGTTGAAGAGACATGTTTCTAAGCAAGGAGAAGAAAGCATGGATACCATCAACTGCGGCATCCCAGGGGCCTCTGTGCCCAGTGGTTAGAAAGAATCATAGAACCATTAAGGTTGGAAAAGACTGCTAAGATCATGTAGCTCAACCATCAACCCATCCCCACCATGCCTGCTCACCGTGTCCCTCCGTGCCACATCTCCACGTTTCTTGAGCACCTCCAGGGACGGTCAGTCCACCATCTCCTTGGGCAGCCTGTCCCAAAGCATTACCACTCTTTCTGAGTTTCAGAGCTTAATGGGGAAAAAGTAGCTGGCGGTATGCCTTGTTGTTTCTCATGCTCGCTTTAGGAAGCTCTGTGACCATTCCTGAAAACCTTCAAGCTTCAGCAACAAGCTGCAGCAGGGAGCAGTGAGGAGCTGGGATCCCATAGGCAGCCTGACCCCTGGGGCACGAGGCAGCATGGGTGGTTTGGCATGAGAGCCGGATGAGTGCTTTTTGTTACTGCTTCAAAACTGATATAAAATCAGATTGTACAGCACGTCTGCCAAGCAAAACAGCATTTGCAGCACACACGGGGCCCTTCAGGGGTGTGTCAGCAGTGGGAGTAGCAAGAATTATTTGAGTGTACATGAAACAGCTGGAGCAGCTTTGGGTGCCGTTCCTGGTGTTTGGGGGTAGTGCTGTAAAAATCAAATGTTTCCTTGTTGCTTAAGTGGTCGGCTTTCGCCAAACTTGGACTATTTAATGTGCAGTTTGCATCCTTTTGGAAACAACATATTGCAGTTTTACTGTCTGTGTTGCGTGTATCACTGTAAACAAGTCTGAAAATAGAGATGGAATCTGTTACTGAACATTAAAACTGGATTTTTGGGAATTCAACATTTATTATTGTTTCAAATGATGGGAATATCCTCCTTAAAACAAGTCAGACTTTCTGTTCTCTCCCTTGCACGTAGTTTGGCCTGACCTTGGTGCACTTTTATTCTCCTTGCGCTTCTGAGTGATTTTTGTGAAGCAAAAGGAATCCTCAGCATTTGCAATCACTGGGAGGTGCGATAGGGATTCAGCAAGTGATGTGAGCATGGCAGGTAGGTGTAACCGCTGATGAGTTCACAGCATCTTCAGAAAAGAGCTAGACTGGTTTTCATTAGATTTTGTTTCATGTGGCTCACCGTCTCGTTAGGAGGAATAAAAGGCAGATACATCAGAAAGTCAACATAAAGATTTTAGTGGAAATGCTATCAGGTTTGCAGTTAACATTTCAGAGGTGTGATTGATGCCCGACATTCACTGCACGTCTTTGCAGCGGATGCTGAGATGGTTTTTCACTTCACAGAAGCAAGTGACACCACCTTTTCCTGAAAGCACCTATCCTAGGTGTGTTGTAAGTGGCTGGAAAGCAAGAATCACTATTTCCTCTTTTTATAGATTGCCTAAAATACCTCTGGAGAGTTATTTCGTGTTGTCGTGAGGGAGGAGGTGATGCTGGGGTTGCCGTGGTGACGGGATGTTGCTGTCACCACCAGTCACAGCAGCACCGCGGTGCACGCGTGGCCCATCTGTTCCCTCGGAGCGGCCCCGTTCTGCTGGGGCTGCTTTTGTGCTTCACCGTGGGGTGAGGAGAGGCCTTTGTGATGGGTGCAGTCACAGCACAGGTGGGGAATGTCTTCTTTCAGGTACGGATGAATTCTTCGCAGCGTGCGAAAAGATGGGGGCTTCTTAAAAGGTTACTATTCAAAATAAAGTCATGAAAAGCTTTGCAGATGTAAAATGTTTCCAGGAAGAATCTGCAGATCTGGTTGAGAATTGCACAGTGCCCATTGCGTTCAGTGCTTGGATGAGCAAATGCATCCTGGTGTTTGTGTCTGGCTGCTCTTTAGAGCTGTTTCAAAGAGTATCGAGTCCCGAGATGTCTTCAGTTACCAGTGGTATTTGTGGCTGAACCAAAAGCATGGACATAAGATGGCCTTGCAGCCATGAGACCAGCCTTTGCAGTGACCCCAAGTACTGCTGGTTGGTCCTTTTTGGGAAAAAACATCTTGTTTTTCTCTATGCTACGATGTCCCGTGCTCCTTACCTGAATTCCCAGAAAGGGAAGTGCTGCGTGATTTTGTTTCGCTGCTTTTGTTCTTGCTATAGGGTAAATATTAAGTATTCACTTTTCTGCTCCGAAAATACTTATTTTCTTAGATAGTAAGAGTGTGCATTGACTTTGGCCAGCTGCGTGGGCTATTTCATGGGTTGATGGTTTTTGCAGACACTGGTGTGGATGTTTGGAGGTGCCAGCCACTTCCATCTGCTGCCTCACATCTGCTGTCTGATGTGGAGTCGTGGAATCACAGAATGGCTTGAGTTGGAAAGGACTTTAAAGATGATTGATTGCCAGCGCCCCATGTAGAGGTGGTTGAACTTGATGATTAGATGGCAGGTGGGCTGTATGACTTTGATTTTACCTTTTTGGGATTTCCAGCCTTCTTTCTTAGGGAGGCACAAGGTAAATTTGTTCCTTTGGAGGTTTCTGCTAATATAGTCGACTATTTAAAAAAGAAAAATCTACTAAGGGAAAAAAAGAGTGTTGCACCAAGCCATTTTTTGCTTTTTTTTCTTCTTAATTAATTTCATAGAGTCATAGAAGGCTTGGGTTGGAAGGAACCTCAAAGATCATGTAGTTCCAACCCTCTGCCTTGAGTAGGCTCCATTAATCTGATAAAGCAGTGACTGTGGTAATATTCACATCAAGGAATAGCATTTCATATTTGATATTTATGTATTTATTCTGAAGACATACGAGGGTGGACAAGCAATCTCCCTTCTCTGGGAAAGAGATCCTGGGCTTGGGCTTCTGCTCACTATGGGCTGTGAGTGGGATCTTTCCTTTGTCATTGCTACAGAGACTCTCCATTAAATATTATAGTTTTTGAGGCAATATTTGGCTATTCTGTTACTGAAAAACAGATTTTAGTGCCAGCTGTAAAATGGCCAAGTGGCACTTTGAATCAGTTTTCTGCTCTTTCATTCTATGGAAGTTATAGAGTAATTCTGCTTGGTCTGCATTTATAGAATCATAGAATCATTAAGGTTGGAAGAGAGCACTAAGATCAGCTAGTCCAGCCACCAACCCATCCCCACCATGCCCACTGATGCAGGTCAGTTAAGTCTTCCTGTCCATGGGGTGTGTGAACATGTCCTCCCAGCACCAGGCCGGTGAACTTTGCTTTAGGGATTCTTTCTTCTCTCTCTATTTTAAAGCAGATTTAAAACTATGATTCTATATCTACCTAAATTTCGTACTCAGAAGAGCCAATCCGTTTCCCTTATGTCATCTAACCCAATCACATGGAAGTTCTCTTTAAAAAATGTTACGGTAAAAATTTCCTGTGATCGTAAATTCTGAAATAGCAGTCAAGAGTTATTTTCCCAGTTCCTTTCTATTAATTGATGGATAATTTTGGAGTTGATATTCTTTAGTTCTTCTGTACTTCTGACCAACACTCACCCCCAAAGGAAGCTACAACATGCAGCACAGTAGAGTTTGGGTTTTTGATAGCTTGCTAGGGAAAGATTTTCTGTTTGCTCCCTTCACATGTTGAGTCTACAGCTGTCTCTGTCCATGGGCATCAGGAACAAGCAGCAGCCAAACTCAACCAATAACATGCTAAGAAAATAAGGTTATATAGAGTGAAATGATTTCAGGAGGAAAGCCAGCTGCAGAGTTAACTGCAAAGCTCTGGACTGCATATCTTGCAATGATGCAGTTAACTGTACATACGAGATAGCGTGGCTGTGGTAATAGAAAGCAGGACAGTCACACAAGGAAATACTTTATTCTTTAGGACAAACACTTAGACATGTGCTTCAGCATGATTAAATGAGGACTGAGTTTCTTCACCTAATGAGGGTGGACCATAAAAATGAGCGATTTGAGCCTCCTTGCGAGGGTGCTTCCCTCGTTTCTCAGGGTAGCTGTGCCCTTATCTCTTTTAGAAGTTGCTTTTACTCTTGAATTCCCATTTGCACTTTGTCATTAATAGTTGAACAGATAGTTATTCATTGTGGAAGTGTGCTTACAAAACCTGTGTTTCCGTCCCTGGGCTCCGAGCAGCCAGGCACAAGTTGCTGCTATTGGATTGAGTGCTGTTCATTTCCAGATGGTTTATGTTGAAGAAAATGTAATTCATTCAGAACGTCACTACTTTTTTTCCTTCTTATGCCTGTAGACTCCTGAGCATCCCCAACTGCTGCTTGAGAGCCATTTGCCTGCGATTCTTTTGTTTTCTTAATAGAAAAGTATATCGGTGTTAAAATTACTTCAGTAAAAATCAATTTCAATTAGTCCCTGCTTTGTTAGTGTGTAGGGGAGAAGTTCAGTGAGAGAAAGGAGAGTTGTTGGATGTGCATTGCTGCAGAGGTGCACGGGGGAGCAAACCAGACTTCAGTGACCCGACAGAAACCCTCTGGTTCAGCTTCTGCAAGGAGAACGTGCACGGAAGATGGGAAATCATTTTTCTGCTAAGCTCACAACGGTGAATTTCTGCTGTATTTTAGCTCAGGTTAGCTTGTTCAACGTCCTCTCGAGAGCGAGGCAGTGGAGATCGTGAAACAATTTCAAGATGATTGTGCAGGGTTTGATTCAATTTGAAATGCGGTTGTTGAACGGCATTACTGCAGCTCGCGTGGAGTTTATAAAAGATGAATTATATATCAGATGGGGGATTATATTTGGAAATGTGCACTTATGCCACGTATGCTGTGGCAGTAAATACTTCATGAATGCAAGGATTTCAAATCAAACATCTGGTAATAGAAATGTTACTCTGTAACGCCAATTCCTGCCATGAATTTGAAGTGAAAGCCTTGCAGATACATAATTTGTTCCGCACGTTATTAAGTAAAAGCAGTCTTTGTTAAGCAAATAGACAAGAGACTCTTAAATACTCCCCTAAAACAGGAGACTTGCGTTCTGCTAAGGTATTTTAATTACCTTCTGAAAGCAGTGCCCCATTGCATACTACAGATGGCTTTTGAGGGTTAGTTATTCTAGAGTTTTACAAATGGCAGGTATATATATTAATTGGCTAGATTTCATGCAATTGACTTTAAACGTATTTTAGAAAGGTTTGAACTTTGCATGTTTCTCTTCAATACTGGAAAATCAACAATTTTCACTTGCAGTTTTATCTGAATCTTCTGCCAGCCATTCAACATGAATCACAGAATTAGATTTGTTCGAGTTGGAGGGGACCTTTAAAGGTCATCTGGTCCAACTCCCCTGCAAAGAACAGGGACACCTACAGCTAGGAAGCCTGAACTGGTGAATCTGTGAGCTGTGGGATAACAGAGGGGTCTGATGGATGAGTACCTCGCGGCTGCTGTAGGGTAACTCACAGTGAGGTAAGCCCCAGGTGCAGGTGAGGTTTGTCACATGTTTGAGAAAGCAAGGAATCTGAACACAAAATTTTGTATTGCCAGAGACCTTACACAGTGCTGAGCTAGTTTTATATAAAACAGCTTAAATGCCACAGCCCATCAAAAAAAAAAAAAAAAAATGGAATCACAGAATCACCAAGATGGGAAAAGACCACCAAGATCATCCTGTCCACTCATCCACCTACCACCAGTATGTTCCCACCAAACCATGTGCCTTAGTACCACATCAAAACATTGGATAGTGATAGACAAGGGGGAATGGTCTTAAAGTGAGACAGGGGAGGTTTAGGTTAGATATTAGGAGGAAGTTTTTCACACAGAGGGTGGTGATGCACTGGAACAGGTTGCCCAAGGAGGCTGTGGATGCCCCATCCCTGGAGGCATTCAAGGCCAGGCTGGATGTGGCTCTGGGCAGCCTGGTCTGGTGGTTGGCGACCCTGCACATAGCAGGGGGTTGAAACTAGATGGTCATTGTGGCCCTTTTCTACCCAGGCCATTCTATGATTCTGTGATTCTATGATTTCTTGAACACTCCAGGGTCAGTGACTGCACCACCTCCCTGGGCAGCTTGTTCCAGTGCCTGATTACTCTTTCAGAGAAGTGTTTCCTAGCATCCAACCTGGACCTCCCTTGACACAACTTGAGGCCATTCCCTCCAATCCTGTTGCTGTTATGTGGGAGAAAAGGCTGACCCCCACCTTGTTACAACCTCCTTTCTGAGAGTTGTAGAGAGCCATAGGGTCTGCCCTGAACCTCCTCCAGTCTGAACAATCCTCACTCCTTCAGCTTTTTTTCCATAAGACTTATGCTCCAGACCCCTCACAGCTCCATTGCCCTTCTCCAGACATGCTCCAGGGCCTCTATGTCTTTCTTGTAGCTAAGGGCCCAAAACTGAACATACTACTCAAGGTGTGAGGCACAGGAGGACAATCACTTCCCTGCTCTGCCTGGCAGCACTGTTCCTCATACAAGCCAGGATGCCATTGGCCTTCTTGGCCACCTGGGCATGCTGTTAGCTCATGTTCAGCTAAGAGTTGGTTGACACCCCCAGGTCTATTTCTTCTCCACAGTCTTTCAGCCACTCTGTCCCAAACCTGTAGCATTACCTGGGGCTGTTGTGGCCAAAGTGCAGGACCTGGCACTTGGTCTTGTTGAACCTCATCCCATTGGCTTCGGCCCAGTGATCCATATGTTGAGCTTGGTGTGTGCTCATGACATATATGAGTACATGTATATATATATATATGTATGTATATAAAATACATTACCTATGGACATTTCAGTACAGGAAATAAGAAATTAGCCCTCAGAGCACGACTTATTGCAAATAAAACGATCACTACAGCTGAATTGCTGCTTTGATTGTTGTTTGCTCAGGAAGATAAACTTCATTAATCAGTGTTTCTATTACTTTATTTATAACTCATAATAAAGTGGTGTGATACCAGGTTTTAAAGGTTCCTGTTACCTGAGTTTGAAGTATAGAGGTGTTTTTTTGTTGTTTTTTTTTCTCCATTACTGTTAGAAGTGCTCTCATACTTAGTCATCTGGAGTCTCTTCTGTGTCACGAATAAAGGTTAGTTGGGGGAAGGTACACTATACTGAAAGATTTTCTTAAAAAAGAAGAAAAGCTATTTAACATACCCCCTTCAATCACTGCAGCCCCAGCCAGCAGAATCAGCTGCCTCAGAAGGATGCCAGAAGGAGAAAAGTGAAGGAAATGGGGTTTTTCTCATTTCACATTCCTGCTCTGCTTGTCCTTGGTGGTGCTGTGGGCACCTGGGAGCTCTCCTCCACAATTCCCCTTCCTTATGCTGTGCTGGCATCTTTTCCCAGTTGTCTGTTTGCTAGGGCATTCCTTTTCTTCCACAATAGCTTGCCAGCCCTATGTGCATGTAGCTAATTTAGACGTTATTATATGTTGTGTAATACGACATATGCCATATTATGGTTATGGGTAGCTCCATTAGGGCTTGGGTCAACACCACATTTTACCCTTCATAGGTTAGCAGCAAATCCCCAAGATGAGTTATTTCGATTTTTGCTGCATGTTGCAAAATGTAAAATAAAAGTTAGGTTTTACCTGAAGGTAATGACATATTTTGCAGAACTGTGACCATCCATGCTGGGGCGGTGGGAAAAGTCACTCAGCATCCAGCACCAGCACATAGCGAGCAGGAACAGGGAACTAAGGAATAAGCATTCAGTTGTGCCAGGGGAGTTAGCAAAGTATTTGTTAACTTGCATGGGATAAGGAATTGCTGGTCTTGTTTCCCCTTGTGTTTTCCAGCAGTGTGTGGCTGTTATCAGGTGTTCTCCATTCATGGTGTAAATCCAAGCGTAACCCATGCCGTGCTGTTCTGTAAAGCAGCACAGGGAAACCTTTTCAGCAGATGTGTTCTCACGGTTTGGTGCTTTACTCTTTCATCTTCAGAGCTTGGATGTTTTCCTGGATGAAACAGAGAACTCTTGTAGAGGACAGCTTACAAACATGTCTGTGTGAACAGCACGAGAATTTTGCTTTAATTATATACAAGGGAATGAAAGCCTGGGAAAATGGAGCAGGAGCAGTCTGGGAGCTGAGGAGCATCAGCATGGGAATGAGAGTGGGAGCCCGTTTGGTTTTTTGTCCTGTTTGTGGAGAAGTGTGTACATGGTGGCCGGATCTCAACTTCTGGGTGTTCAGTGCGTTCCTGAGAAGGAGCATGCTTTATCTTTTTAGAAACTCATGCTGAATTCCTATACAGATGTTGTTCTTAGAATCAAAGAATCATAGAATGGCCTGAGTTGAAAAGGACCACAGTGATCATCCAGTTTCAATCCCCCTGCTGTGTGCAGGGTCAACCAAGCTGCCCAGAGCCACATCCAGCCTGGCCTTGAATGCCTCCAGGGATGGGGCATCCACAGCCTCCTTGAGCAACCTGTTCAGTGCGTCACCACCCTCTGTGTGAAAACTTCCTCCTAATATTTAACCTAAACCTCCTCTGTCTCAGTTTAAGACCACTCCCCCTTGTTCTATCACTATCCACCCTCGTAAACAGCCGTTCCCCCTCCTGTTTATACGCTCCCTTCCCTGGAAGGCCACAGTGAGGTCTCCCCGGAGCCTTCTCTTCTCCAAGCTAAACAATCCCAGTTCCCTCAACCTTTCCTCATAGGAGAGGTGCTCCAGCCCTCTGATCATCTTAGTGGCCCTCCTCTGGACCCACTCCAAGAGCTCCACGTCCTTCCTATGCTGGGGGCCACAGGCCTGGATGCAGTACTCCAGATGGGGCCTCACAAGAGCTGAGTAGAGGGGGACAATCACCTCCCTGTCCCTGCTGGCCACCCCTTTTTTAATGCAGTCCAGGATATAGTTGGCCTTCTGGGCTGCAAGTGCCCATTGCTGGCTTCTTGTCTACCAAAAATCTCTCTTTGCTACCATCTTGTTTTTTGGCCAAGAGGTTTCTGATAGCTATATATAGGTTCTGTGTGATTTCCTGTGGGACCGGCGGCGGTACATCAAGCTCTGTCACTCAGGTATGCACGTCTCCTGCAGCTCCCAATTCTCACGAGAAAGTTGAAAGTGTAATGAATTAAATTATACTTAATTGATAATGAATTTAAATTCATTCCGTTTATTTCAATTTCTTCTTCGACTTGGAAAGTAATTAAATATAGGATGCGGATACTTGCAGAGATCGTAACGTCTCCAGAAGCACTTTGTGCTAAAATAGGAATGTCAAGTGATGCACAGAACTGGCAGTTGCAAAATGCTGCTGAAGTTTTGTGGGATGGGTGAAAATACTTGTACTTTCTCACTCCGTGACTTACTGCTGTGGGAAGGGATTTTTTCCCTGGTTACCTGCAGTCACCCCATAGAGCTTCTGCCTATTTGAGATGGACCCACTGGGTGAATCTGTTCCACAGAGCACTTACAGTTGGCAGTAGTCGGAAACCATCTTTGTGTGGGTTTATCCTTCTCTTTTCCTAGAGCTTTAACCTTGAAATCCCATCCTTGTTTGTGTCTTCTGTTCCAGACAATTCCCTGGGAAAATTCCCTGGGAGTTTGCATGGAAAACACAATGGCTGAAGTTGGAAGTAGCATCATAAGACCATAGAATACCAAGGTTGGAAGAGACCTCCAAGATCACCCATTCCAACCGTTTACCTATCACCAGTATTTCCCACTAAACCACGTCCATCAGAGCAACATCTAAACGTTTATTGAACGCCTCCAGGTACTGATGCCTCGAGTTGTGCATTTCAAGAAGGAGTGTTGGATAAAGGCCAGGCCAGGGCAGCGAGTTTAGCAGCTGCTGCATGTGGGTGCTATCAGTGAACAAGCACAGTTAGGAAAAATCCACATATGTTTAAAAAAAAAGTCAGTCCTGATTTCCCTGCAGCTGGGTAAATATCCCAGTGCTTGTGCAACAACGCCATCGGGTTACTTCTGGGCTCTGAAATGAAGCTGGAGGCTTCGCGTGGTTCAGCATCAGCGCTTTTGGAGTGTGCAGCGATGAATGGGATTTTATACAGTTTCGGAGTGAGTTTGGAAGAGCTTTTTGAATCTCTGTGATTTCGTTTATCAAGTTTTCAATGGGAAAATTTTTTTGACCATGTTGATATTGTGCCAGCAGCCCATGCAGGTGGCCCAGCTCACTCACACAGCATGGTTTGGAAATGCTTTGCTTGTGACCAGCTGGTAGCTAGGATGTCAGCCTGGGCACCATCCCTGCTCAAAGGGATTTTAGTGATGGAAACTGAGATTGTTTGTTTGTTGTGTTGCTGTTCTGAAGTCTCCAAAGTACGGTTTGGACGTCACTTGCCAGACCTTCCTGCAAAACGTATGGGTTCAGGGAAGACCTTCAGAACCATTGCGCCCATCTCCCCTGAGCTGTGGCTGCGCTGCTGCAGTCACTGCAGTGATAAATAATAGGGTTTGCGTGTGGGATCCGGGCGGGCGTTGGGTGCTGCCTTGGAAACCCTGGCTTCATCATAACTTGGTATTTTTTGGTACCTTTCTGTGTATGACTGTGATTTTTTCTTTTCCTCTCCCTATGCTTTTCCCTTTCCCTTCCTCTTTTCCTTTTCTTTTTCCTTTTCCTCTCCCTTTGCCTTTTTCCCTTCCCTTTTTTGGATAATGCATAAGTGTCCAACTTGTTTAATTTCTTGTTCTGCATCCAGCGTGCCAGGGGATGCTGAGCTGCTGCTGGAGCTGTTGGGGGCATACACAGGAGTGGGGAGAGCAACATTTCAGGAGGAAAATTTCCAAATACCATTCTAAAAGTACGTTTTTCACAGATGTTAACATGGGCTTCAGGTGATCGCTGAGAACAGGCTTTCACGTTGTGTAAAGAACAAACTTGGCTGAAGCAGTAAAGCAGTATATTTAGAGAAAGCAAAAGCTGAATGTTAAAGCAAAGTTAAGGTTGAGAAAGGAAGATGATAAGGACTTGTGGCATGTAACGCTGTGTTAACCAAAATGTTAACGTGACCTAGTTAGTGTGTCTGTAGAAGTAAATATACTGTGCTGAAATGGAGTGAATGCAAAAAATAGTGCTGAAAATATTACACATGAAACGAGGTGGAATTGATCTTGGTCTGAAATTATGTTGTTAGGCAGCATTTCCTTTTCATACATTGCTTTTTGGGACATACAATTGATTAATTTGATATTGTTCTTTCACGTTTATCCTATTGCTTCTGTAAAGATGGTTCAGACATCATGTGTAATTACAAGGAAATCAGTGGCTTATTATAATTATTCCTAGGAAAACACCTCTGACTCCACTGGTGTGTGCTGCAGGAGGTGCTGCTGAAGCTCTTGTGATGGAGATGGGTTTCATACTTGGAGGGAGCGTATAAACAGGAGGGGGTATGGTTGTTTACGAGGGTGGATAGTGATAGGACAAGGGGGAATGGTTTTAAACTGAGACAGGGGAGGTTTAGGTTGGGTATTAGGTGGAAGTTTTTCACACAGAGGGTGGTGGCGCACTGGAACAGGTTGCCCAAGGAGGCTGTGGATGCCCCATCCCTGGAGACATTCAAGGCCAGGCTGGATGTGGCTCTGGGCAGCCTGGTCTGGTGGTTGGCGACCCTGCACATAGCAGGGGGTTGAAACATGATGATCTTTGAGGTCCTTTTCAACCCAGGCCATTCTTTAATTCTGTAATTTCTTTGCCAATGCAGTTTCCCTGGATTTATCTACCAACGAATAGATAAAAGCTTTAAGAAGCATGAGACACAGTGGAACTTCATTTCTTTCCTGTGTTTCTCAAAGGACGGCTTCAAGTGGGGAGTGTTATTTTATCTGGGAGGAGCAAGAATAACTTCAAAATGCAGTTGAACTGTTTTTCCTCAGGTTTTCCAAAGCAGGGTGCCCAGCCCCATGGCCAGGAGGCTTTGGGACATCCCCAGGGATCCCTGCACCTCTCTGGTCCCTGTGCCCACACTCCAACACCACCCAGCACATCTTACTGCCAGACATGCCAGACCCTGAGCATGTCTTGTCGGTGTGCTCTGTGGAGGTGATGGGTTCAAATAACAAGAGAAGTGAATGATTTCAATTATAGTGTTCTTTTTTACTGCATAGTGCTACGTATGCCTGTTTTCCTTACCCTTCCCTGTGCCTGCTCGTGATTATTTCAAAATCTCATTCGTTTCCATGCTGAAGAACCAAAGAGAAACACATCTCTTCAGAGTTCCCCTGCAAGGCAGGTGCACGTGGTTCAGTTCATTGCTGGTTGGTAAACTCTTGTCAGATCCCACTGCTCTACCGACTGCAGGCTCACAAGTGGGCCGCATGCATTTCCTCCAGTGGCCTCAGGTGCTGCGTGCCCGGCGCAGGCAGCGCGGAGCTGCCGTGTTGCAGGCATTGAGTGTTCAGTGCTGTGGCCTCGGGTTGTCCGAAACCCTATCAGATGGGCTGGTTGGAAACATCGTCTGCCATGGGAGGGTTGGCAGAAGCAATGTGCTGTGCAGTGCTTCTGCAGTCAGGAGATTATGAAACGGTTATTACGGGATTAAAATATAGTATTAATCACCTTCTCATTTAATTACTGATATGGGATCCAGCAGTTATGTTTCTCAATTAATAAACAAGAGCGGCTTGAACGTTTTCCAATTCCATCCCTGTAAGTCTCAAAGGGAGTTGTGTTTTATCACATTGTTACACATCTGACAAAAATCCAGCCACTCCAGATCTGTGGCTGTGTTAGCAGCACGCTGCCTTGCATTGCCTTTATTAAAGCTGCCTCTGTCCCATTGTTGCTAAGTGATCTATCCATCTTAATATTTTCCTGATGTCTAAAGCTCCTGTCTGTTAATGGCATCCTAATGCATTCTGAATTGACATATTTCACATCATTTAAACTCTGCTTACCTATTTGTCATGCATAGGTCATAACTTAGTGAAAGTCGCTTGAAGGATTTCTCTTTGCTCTTTGCCTAATGTTCTGCTGCCACGCAGTAAGGAAACTTCAGCTGTCCTTTTCGGTTATGTGATGTTTGTGATAAAGGCTCATCCTCACCGGTGCCTTGGAAGGAACAAAGATGCCCCGATGGTGCATCCCTCCCTCCTTGTGCAGCTCGACCATCGGCGCCACCGAGACTGCGATGCCGTGTCACTCAATCTTGTCAGAAATTCTATGAATATTCAATGAGGATTTTAATGTATTGTCATCAAGGAAGCAATTTCTGTGTAGTCATATTAAGCATGTTGTCATCTCTTCAGTTTAAATACATTGTTTTGCCCATGAAGTGACCTTAGGCAATTTTAAAATGGTCTCGTTTTTTTTCCATTTGGCTTACACCAAATAAATTAGTTCTACCTAATAGGGATCATCCTAATAGGGAGCTAAGACATTTGTGTAGGGAGATGCACGTTCTCCTAAATAATCAGGAAATTATTCCATATATACTAGGATTTATCTTTCCCATTTGTGCTTACACAAGGGTATGAGATACGGTCAGGTAGGTTACAGCCAAGTTGTTCTGTGATGGAGGTTTCGTAATGAGTTTGGTTTGCAATGGGAGCCCATTCATTTAGCCCCGTACTTTGCTGCTGCTGCTGCTGCTCAAATCAGCCTGTGGTTCATTGCTGGGTGTTTAGGGGTCGCTTAAGCTTCATTACCCAGTCTAGCTCCTAATTTGTGTAGAATGGAAGTGTATTTTGCTGTGTACAAATTATCGTGGATATAACGATTGGGTGTGAGTGAAATCTAGAAGTGTATTTTCCTATGGACTTTCTACATTTACAGGGCTTTTAGACCAAGTTCATATCTCTGTACAGAATGTGAACATTGTGTTGAAGATAATAATTGGTGTGTCTGATCTTGTGTTGATCTGTCTTGTCTTACTTACCTAATTTCCTTCTGAAGCTGGAAGAATGAACTACTTTGGGCTACCAGAAAGACGTGGAGGCCCTGCAGCATGTCCAGAGCATGGCAATGGAGCTGTGAGGGGTCTGGAGCACAAGTCTGATAGGGAGCAGCTGAGGGGCTGGAATTATTTAGCCTGGAGAAGAGAAAGCTCAGGAGTGATCTTACTGCTCTCTGCAGCTCCCTGACAGGAGGTTGTGGCAAGGTGGAGTTCAGCCTCTGCTCCCAGGTAGTAGAATGAGAGGTAATGGCCTCAAATAGTACTGTGGGAGGTTCAGGTTGGATATTAGGAAACATTTCTTCTCAGGATGAGTGGTGATGCATTGGCACAGGCTGCCCAGGGAGGTGGTGGAGTCACTGTCCCTCGAGGTGGGCAGGAACTGTGGAGATGAGGCACTGAGGGACATGGTCAGTGGGCATGGTGGGGGTCGGTTGATGGTTGGACTTGGTGATCTTAGAGTTCTTTTCCAACCTTAATAATTCTATGATGCTGTACTTCAGGGTATACTGAGTATGTCATTTAAAGCGGGAGTGTGAGTAGAGCCCTTTTGCAGCCCACAAATAGCTGTATTGGGCGCAACAGGTAGATAGATAGACATATGCATGGAGCAGCATGGTGGGACTGGGCCACGCGGGGACTCGACAGAGAAAACAATGGGATGTTAAAATGCTGTTCATTAGAAAACCTGAAAATCCTGAAAAGTACAGATTTTTTTTTTTTTCCTTTTTCATTTACAATGGCTTGAAGTAGACAGCTTATTAACTCAATTAAACAGCGTTTCAGGTTGGGAGAGGAGCACTGTATTCATAGCACCAAAGTGTACCTTTGGGCCACTGCTTTAAAAATTAGCCGGATAATTTTGGTGCCTCTCATGTTTGCGTGAGAACGTGGAGTATCTGATGCTTCAGAGGCTGGATTATCATCACTTTCAGGCCCACACAGCCGTCACTTTTGAAAGACACAGTCATCGTTTTGAAGGATATAAAGGTATTTTCTTAACCGTGATGGTGTTACTGTACTGCGTGTCCTGGGGCTGGAGGAGGAGTGTCTGCTGGTTGTGCAAGGTGACACTCCCAGCCCAGAGCTGTGCAGCTAAGCTTGGGAAACCTTCCCTTGCTAACTGCCCAGAAGCCTCTTGTCTCACAGAAGGCTTTCAATGGTAGGAAACTTTCAGAACTTTACGCTGCTTGAATGACTTCATGCATTACTCTTAATGTGACTGGTGATGCTCTTCAGTTATGTTTGTGATGCATGGATAAACACATAGGTCGTTCTGAAAGTGATGCCTCTTACTTATTTCCGTGGAAGCTACCACACATGCAAAGAGCTTAATAACACTGTTTGACAGAGCAAATTCTCAGCTACAAAATACTATTTTTCAACGTAGTCACCAGTGTTAGCTGTGCACTTTTGTCAGCAATGATCAAGAGCCTGCATGCCACTCTCATAAACATCTGTACCAGCAGAGCTGACCGCTGTCGCTGTCACCAGTACTGAAATGCAGCACCCGCTGCCTCACTGTGCTCACATCCACTGTTTGATCTCCATCAACATTCAGCGAGCGTCGATGAATGTCAGTGGATATCATTTCTTCCACATGGAGGAATTCAGTGATACACCTTTGTTTCATACACAATTCAGACACCATTTTGCCCCTTTGCTGCCATCGGTCACACAGCAGCAGACTGACGGAATATTGGTGGGAAGGTTCAACCCTACTGCCATCCCACCGACATCCACCTCTGACACTGTGGGCCGACATAACAAAATAGGAAGCATTACTTCTGGATTAGCCCTCATATAAAAAGCTGTGTTTGTTATATGGATGGATGCATGTATTTCCTTTGAAGAGTGGCTACAACAGATGTCTTTTGCAAAGCAAGAAAAGTTGTACCTTTGTAAGTAAGCCAGCAGTGCTTGTTGGAAGAGTATTTCTTATCACATAAAGCCATCGACCCCCATGATTTTATTTCTCAGTCATATTGCAGCTAGATGGTGGAACTGGAAAGAGTGTAAAATGTGTGAAGGTTCATCGGTTGTTTTTTTGGTCGCTTAAATCCAAGCTGGATCTCTGAATGTGAACAATGGCTTGTCTCCTGTAGACCAGATGTTACAGCCACGAAGGGTTGGGCTTTGTAGTGGAAAATAAGAGTTTGCTGCATTGTGTTTCGTGATGCATTGGCTCTGTTGATTTCCATAAATATGTAGAGCGCCTGTTTTTCTAAATGCAGCTCGTGTGTATTTGATCTTATTCATAAGAACAGCTTTATGTGTATGTAGAGTTCTGTGTAATTACAGAGATTTTCCATTTTTTAGGTGAATCTTCCCCACTGAGTGGTTCTGGAATTAGAAATAGTGGGATATAAGGGAAAACTGCTCCTATTGGTCACTGCCAAACAAAAAGGCCCCAACATCAGCTTCCCCAGCTGCTAACGCAGAGTACTCACAGAAGAAGGCAATACGAGTTTTCTTCAAGCTTTGTGATGCTTCATTTTAGCGTTTCAAAAGCCCTGTGGTGAAGTCAAAGCAGAGGAGCACAGAATGAACAAAGAGGGCTCCTTCGGGCCCGGGGGGCTCTGCGCGTACATCTGGAGCTGTAGTCCTGTCTGAAGTGATTGCTTCTGCATTGCTTAGGACGTCTCGTGATGATTCCGTGTGTTTAAAAGCATTTATTGTTGTGGTCAGAATAAATGCTGTTTTTCTTATGATTTCCACTGAGAAAGAATCCGTGGTATTCTGCCGTTCCTGGCTTCTTGCGGAGTCCTCCAGCGATTAGCAGCAGAGCCCAGGAGGACGAAGGGTGCAACGCGGGTTTGCTTTCCTCCCTCTGAAACGCGCGTTGGGTTTAAGCAGTGCAGAAATGAACTTCAGAGTGTTTTGTATTCCGGGCGAGCTCAGTCGTGTTGTTTTTGGCAGGTCGTATTGCACGGTTGCACTCCGCTTTTAAATGAGTGCATAAATATTTGTGGGGAAGAGATCTTTATTTATAGAAATAGCTCGTCGCTAATTAATGGTAAAGACTGTACGTAGTACTCTTCATTTGAGCTAATTGCTGTCCCACTGCCTTCTCAGAGATGGACATCTGTAAGCCCATAACCTGGAACTCTGCAGGAGCAATTTAAGGATGGACGTAAATAAAATCATCGAGTAATTAGCAAGCAGCACACAGAGAGTGTTCTGTTCTAAGGTAGAAAATGTCCTCTGAGCATTTTCATCACACACAGGTGTGGATCAGGGCTGAAAGGAGTGAGGGCAGAGCTGCACGAGTGAGCAGTTTTGGAGGTGGGTATGGAGCACTGTGGTGGTTGGGATGGGGCTGTTACTCTGAACCACGTTGGTACAGCTCACGCCGTGCTGCTCTCACCCACTTCTGTTGCTGCACAGAACTGCTGTGAGTGGCTCAGGCCCTTTGCTGCCCCATGACTCCAAAAGGTGAAAAAACCCACCCATGCACTTAGGTTTTTTTCCTAGTTTTTACTTATTTTGTAGCTGTGAGCAGCTGTGGCTGCATGAGGTGCTCTTATTGCTCCTGCTGGATTGAGCCTATTTTCTTTCTTAACCGAAGGCGGTAGAAGGAGAGCCCCGTTCTGCTGTCACATTGCTGCATCCTCATTCCACTATCTTGCTCAACAACCCAATTTTGGCTGTTATTCAATGTAGCATTCTGGAGCACTGTTCTGTTTTTAATGTTCTTGGGTGACCTAAAATGAATAATGTGGGAGCCATCAATGTGTAAAATTAGGCACATTATGTATATATAAGAAAATATCTGTGGAAGAGAAATATCTTCAGGTCAGGCAATATTTTTCCTCTGTAGTGCCTTTTTAAAAATAGCACTGAAGGGTTTTTTGCCCCTTCAGAAATCACACTGAGCTGACAATAGATGCCCAGTTCTGCTTCCTTTACGTTTACATCCACTGTTGGTATTTATCTGCCATGTAGGTAAACATGCACACCATGTAAGTTACCAGATATGCTTAGAGATTTAACTCTTACGACATTTAGTAGTGTTATTTAAAATGCTGAATATTGTGGGCATTTTTTTTTTCCAAAAACCCTTTTATTTCCATTCTTTGGCTACTTTCTTTGGCTCCTTCCTCACAAAGTGCTCCCATCGAATGCTGTGAGAGTTCGTGTGCCACTGAGAAGGGCACCCAGTTACAGTGGATGTGTCCAACATGGAAGTTGCCGCAAGCTGTCAGCACAACAGTAAGTTTATTCCTTCCTTTACTCCAGGCTGAGTTGTAGTTAAACAACACAGACAATTCTGCAGTGCATCTCAACCTACATAAACCTGTGCCAGGGCTCCCTGACTGTGCTAATGGCATCCTGCTTTGCTGTCAGCCACCGAAATGCAGTGCGTGTGCTCACACCCTACCTTTGAGTGTGGTCCATTGTATTGCTGGCTCAAAAATGATTAAGTCACTCAGCAAATCTGTTTCAACCTTTTCGAAGCTGGTGGCGTCTGGAGGTTCACTGAAGGGGTTGCCTGTGGTGCTGCTGTAGCTGCTGGGTGGACTGCAGCACTCTTTTGACACATCCAGTGCCAAGTTTTGACTCAGTGGTGAAATCCAGTTCCCCTTGGGGTAGAAGAAAAATGCTCTCAAGCGATCCTTGTTTTAATAGAATTTGATTTATTAAGTAAGGATCCGTATCCACATGTCTGCATACAGATGACTTATTGGTATATGGTCTTACTAAGATTTGTAGGGTGTAAGAAGCTCCTGCTTCTCGTATTTCATCATCCCATTGAGAATTAAAAGGAATTTCAGCTCTGAAGACCCTTCATACTTGTGATGTGATTGGACTAAGTGATCTGAGTGGTCTTTTTCAACCTTAATGATGCTACAACTGTATTAAGATTTTCCTACCTCTTGAACACGTTAAGTTACCCAATGGTCTTTTAGGCGTACTGTCGGTAGGGGAGAAATGGCCCCCAAAGCCTAAAATAAACTCACTGTGTAAAAGACTGAAGAATTGGGCATACGTCTATAAATGAACAAATGCAAAACCAATATGTGGGTATGGGTTCGTGAGGCAGAGCCTGATGAGTACTTTTAATACTTTTACCTGCATTGTTGGGAAGTGTGATCGTGCTTGCTGTAGGATGCATTGACTGTCGTTGCAGAGCCGGCAGGTGGAGCAAAAGAGCGTGATAAATAGTTGGATAAATGTACAGAAGCCGCTGGGGCTGAGCTGGGGGAGGAGACGTGTTTTCAGCTTTCTTTTTGCCCAGGCTTTGAGCAGCCCTATGGTTTTCCTTCTCTCAGATCTAGCTTCCATTCCTCCCTGTAGCAGCGTGCCTGACGTGCTCCAACTGTGTGCCACCCCCAAAAACTGGCTGATTTCAGTTCTTTGTGTGGACAGAACTTCTTGCCAGTCCACTTCTGGAGGGAAGCATGCTCATGGGACAGAATGGATTCAGTTCTGTCTTCTGGGAGGGTCTGGCGTTCAGATAGCGTGCAGTACAAACTTTATGCCATGAATGGCTGCACTGGTGAATACAGCACATCTGTAAGGATTTATCTTTTGCCTTTTTTTTTTTAAAGTCTGTATTGTGCAAGAAAATTTGCAACTGTGAGGCCAGCTCGTGCTCCTAAATTGAACTCCAAGTCCTTTCTCCCCCCTTGAGCATACTGTAGGATACCACTGAACTACAGGATGAAGGCATCCTGGTAAAGCCAGGCTTTTTTTCTTCCCTTTTGCTGTCTGTAATTGAACTGG
Source organism: Gallus gallus (assembly GCF_016699485.2). Taxonomy (NCBI): domain Eukaryota; kingdom Metazoa; phylum Chordata; class Aves; order Galliformes; family Phasianidae; genus Gallus; species Gallus gallus. The sequence goes on from NC_052535.1 coordinate 84,177,878, forward strand.
GAGTACTATGATCTGTGTTGTCCTTAAAAAGCACCCCGCTGTGGTTGATCACAGGCCATGAGAGTGTTCCCCAGGTTGGTCTGGGATTTGGAAAGGTTACATGGAGGAGCCATGTGTAGCTGGGAGCCTACAGTGGGTGCACTGTCTTCAATGAGGCTTCATATCACATCTCTGTACGTAATAAGAGGGGTAAACAACTGGCTGACAGGTTGGGCTCAAAGGGTTGTAGTAAACGGGGTTAGGTCAGGGTGGTGGTGAGTCCCCGGTGGGGTTCTGCAGGGCTCCATTTCAAGTCCTGTTCTCCTCAGTGCTTTCCTAAATGATCTGGATGCAAGACTCGAATGTATACTAAGTAAATTTGCAGGTGACATTTGAGTAGCATTTAGTAGTAGCTTGTGAGCTAAAGAGGTAGCTGCGAACACCTGCTTTTATGGGCAAAGCAGACTGGTTTAGTTACTTAGTACAGGAAATAGAAGCTGGTTCTATATCGTCCTTGCTGGTAGACCTCATACTGATACCAGCAATAAAACTGCTGTAAAGAAATAACAGCTGAAAAAGGTGTTACCTTCTGTGTGAAACCCTGAGTGAAAAAAATGCACTGCCTTTTTATTCCTGCCAAAGACAGCCACTAATGTGGCTGCATAGGGGGAGCAGTGGGTCGTGAGGCTTCCTCTGCAGTTTGTCCTCTTTTGGAGAGGAAGGGAGAAGTTTGCCATTTCGAAATGGAAAATCTCTGAAAGTGTAAGAAAGCAGCTTAGTGATGTCAGCTGGGCTCAGGTGCTGGAGGACGTTTAATTTGGGATATCTGGAGGTCAGTTATGAAAGTATCCGTGTCTTGTGTGCTGGCCCATAGAAGAGGTGGAGGGCAGCCTTTGGAAGGGCTCTGGGAATGACCAGCAGCCTCCAAGACAGGGAAATGGTGATGAAGAAAAGAAAAAGCAGCATCTCGGAGGAAGAGTGGTGAAGTGAGAATGACTGGAAACGATAGGTGGAGGTTATTTGGCTACAGGAATAACAGAAAACAAGGAAAGTGGGACTGCCTTAATTCTGGGTGAAGCTGAGATTAAATGTAATTAGTCATACCCAAGTTGCCTCCTTCCTTTTCTTTCCTTTTCTTTCCTTTTCTTTCCCAAAAGAAAGCTTAGTGTAAGTAAGTAACTGATACCTCTACTGAGCCTGGCTTTCACTAATATGCCTAATGGGCATCACTTCAGGAAATTGTTGGTGAAACTGGAGAAGATGAGAATTACCTACAGAATGGAGAGTATGAGGGAGGACTTTGTGTAAAGAAGTGCAAGGCAGGGAGGGGATTGTTAGAGATGTGCTGTTTTTGAATTGGTCTCGGAAGGTGTTTTAGTTAGTATTCCCATTAGTGATCGTACAAGAGGACTGTTGTAATGAAATGTGCTGAGAATGTGAATTAGGATGGAATTATTGATACGTGGAGTTATCTGTATGTTGTCGGAGAGGAGGGCAATCTTCAGAATGGTACTACCATTAATGTCAAATTTCATGCCGTGTAGTACAGTGATAGTGCACCAGGAGACTACTAATATCATTTGTTTCTTAACTGCAAGCCTCTCAGGTTGGTGTTACTCCATTCTTTGAAATGGCAAAGAAAGAGAAAACATGGGTTGTGTTGGATGATTGCAGGTTAACTGCAAACCACAAAGGAAATACAGCTGTGAAGAAGGTCAAGGGAGGTGCACCATGTAAGAAACTTCCACTGGAGAGAGGGGGAAGTACTGTTGTCACTGAATAAGACTTTGGTCTCATCTCTGAGCCTGTGATACTCTGGTCGTCACATCCACAAGTGAAGAATTCATACTGGGACAGGGCTGAGGTGATGTGATAATGTGCTTGAGGAGGTCATGGACATGAGTGTCCTAAGAGGGTCAGGAGGAGCAGTGCGTAGCATAGCAGAACGTGGGCTGAGAGCAGGCATATGTGTTGCTGTCCTTAAGAATATCGGAGAGTTAAAGAAGTGGGGAGTGAGAAGAGTTATTTCAGCTGAGTGCCAGCACTGGCACAAAACGTAAACTGATGCAAACTGACAATTACTACTTTTAGGTTTGACATTGAGAGACTTCTAACCGTGAGTGATGACTGTGACGGATGCAGTGGATCTGAACACCCATCTGGCATAAAGAGGAGCGTGATCTACTTTGAAAGGGGTTTATGAGAAGGAAGGCTGAGCAGTAGTTGAAACTGGATTCAGTGACCCAAGAGGTCCTTCTCAGGCTTATGTGCCTCTGCTCCTAAAATATGTGAACTACATTGTAATTTTGAGTTAATATAAACCTTCATGCATTTATTTATCCTGTTTCTGGAATTTGCTGAACTGACTGGAACAAATGGAGAATAAAAACAAACAGCATTTCAGAGGTCAGCTGTCCACTGCTAACTGCAAGTATGGTAATGTGACATTATAAAGCAGTCGTATGTTTTGCAAAGGAATTGTACTTTCATGCTTCTTTGAGCAAAGTTGCAGGTTGGTTTTGCCTTTAGGATATATGTATGTATATATATGGGGTTTTTTTTTAGCCCTAAACAAAATGGTAGAAAGCACCACTCTGTGTTAGGTTATGTCTGTGCAGCTGTGCACAAAGAGATAATGGCACATTCAGCTTTTGGCTAAGATTCAGTACTTTTCATCTGTCATCAGAGGTTGAAACAGTAATGCAAAGCAATGCTGGAAAAGTATTATTCTGCTACACTGACAGCACCACTAAAATCAATAGAAAGGGTTTTTTTTATAATCTCTATTACAGTAAAAGAATTAACATGCCAGTTAGTTATCTGAAAGCAGGAAACGATCTGCTTGTGTGCTTGTTTGCAGCGTGTTTGGTTTTAGAAGCCTTTGCTTTGCTTTTAAGGAGCCCTCTCTCTCGCCTGGGTCTCTAGGTCTTAAAAACATCAATAATAAGTTAAAAATCCATCCACTTTTTAGGGAGGATAGAAGTTACGACACGATAAATCCCTTAAACATACCGGTCATAAAGATTACACTGAGCACTGAGCTCTCAGCAGGATCTGTAGCTGCTGGTGAACCTGAACCTGAAACCCACAGTGCTGAGTATGTGTGAGCGGAAGGATGGCCAGGTACAGCTGTTGCAGGGCTGCTCACCAACTCCTTGCAGTTGTTCTCTTTGCCTGCAACTCTTCTGTCTTTCACAACTTCATTACTGAAATGCAAAAACTGGCTTTAAGCTGCAAGTTTGCACTAAGGATTTTTCATATGTGTTTTCCTTTCCTCCCTATTCCTAAAACGAACCCAACATTTTTTGCTCCTATTGCAGGTAGATGTGTATTTTATTATTACTGGCCTATATTTTACCTGCTGGAGACCTATTTATGGAAATTATTTGTTTTTTTTTTTTTCATATCATTGCTTAGTTTACTAAAGAAACTCATTTTATTTAAACCACTCCTCAGTAAAGTCGGAGCGTTAGATACCTACTTATTTTCAAAGGCTGGGTTTAATTAGCTTTCCTGAGATTACGGAGGAAATTTATGGCATGAAAGAGAACTTCTTATCTTTTCCACGGGGTTATAAAAATATTTTGTTACATTTCTTCAAGCAGAAGTCTGTTCTGAAGAAAGACAATGCTGCGTTTATTACCCAAGTAATTCAAGCTGTTGAACCAAGGTTTCCAAAGGTGAAAGGCGGATACATTAACCCACTGATCTGTGAGCCTATGACAGTTTATGAAAAATGTTATGTATCGTTCTCCTTCAAATCGCGTGGCAAAGAGCGTGATAAAATGAAGTGGAAATGAATCCTAATGTTAGCTGAGCCTTTGTAGCAGAAAGTGTGTTTTTTAGGTCGGGAGGCACACGAAGACACAGATGTGTTTTTGTGGGGTTTGGGTGGAATTTGCTGTAGAAACCCCGGGGATCTGAGCCGTCAGGTATCCAAACCCGCCTCCATGTATAAAAGCTCAGGCTTTTTTTTCAGAGGACTTGTCAGTGGAAAGCAACAGATGTATGAAGAACGCTTCATTGATCGGAAGGCTTTCCAATGGCCGTTCGTTGGCTTTTTGGCATTTTCCTAAACCCGTTTACTTAACTGTAAAGTAAATGCTCTCTGTAAATGAACTTACTGAGGGCAAACACGTCCATCCTTTGCTTAATTCTAGTGGAGAGTGGATGTAACGTCGGAGCTTGCCCTACGCAAACGTCTAAAACTGCAGGTGATCCTTTTGTTGTACAGGTGTATGTACGCCTCCTTTGTACACCTCCTTTTTTTTGTACACCTCCTTTTTTTGGTGGTGTTCAAGGCCAGGTTGGATGTGGCCCTGGACAGCCTGGTCTAGTATTAAATGTGGAGGTTGGTGGCCCTGCCTATGGCAGGGGGGTCGGAGATTCATGATCCTTGAAGTCCCTTCCAACCCAAGCCATTCTATGATTCTATGACTCTATGATACATCAGTATTATACTTTGGAGAGATGTTGTTCGTCAGTCTATTTTTTTCTTATTTTTTGCCTTCATATCATTTTCCTTGTTCTCCTGTTTATCAGATTTAGATGATGACTGTGCTAGTGATGAGTGTATGAGATATTTAGCAAGGAAGGCACATTGCCATTTAGAAGTCACGTTTGTGGTAACCCTGGCAAACAGGGAAGCGGGGAGAGAATTACCTCTGGTGGAAGGAGAGAGGTCTTTATTTTTCACGTCCCATTGCTGTCACAAAACCTCTGCTTTTCTTCCTCCTTCCCAGCAGTGGAAGTTCTTCCACTCTTATTTCTGAAGGTTATGCTTCAAAACAATTTTTAACCTGGTGGCACTGGTGCAACGAAGAAAGGGGCATCTCTGCAGGTGGGGTTTCAACATGAGGTTCTTTGCTTGTTTGCTCTTGGAAAGGAGTTTCCTCTCTTTGTCTCTGCATCCTAGTGGAGGTGCAAGATCTCATCCATAGTACCAGCAGCACAACATTCTTCTTCCTCTCTCCAGCCAGGTGCATTCCTCCATCAATTCTTGATGAACCACCGCTTTCTGCAGAGCTACTGTAGCTCTTGGTGTGTAAAGTCAAGATTCCCACTCAATTAGGCTTTTGCAAATTGTGTAGTCTCTTCTCTACTTCTGTCTTTGTGGACAGATTTTGAAGCTAGCTCACAAATTAAGTTCTTAATTACCACATTTTATTAGTAAAAGAAGATTTTTTTTTCCTGGAGCAATGCTGCTAGATGTATAGTTGTATTTGCTGTGTAGAGATGTTAATGTCTGATGTCTCTGATGTATGAGGGAAAGGAAGTGGTACACTTAACTTCCTTGAGCTCTGAAGCAGAAGCAATACACAGCGAGGGAAGATCTCTGTTTACTTTGGTAATCACAGAAAATCTTCTTGGTTGTAATGATGTAGTACTCTGTGCCATTTTGTGTATGTCAGTAATATACCAGCTCTTCATCCAGCATCATCTGAAGGCTGCAGACAGGATTTGCAGAGCTGATAGAAATGGGGTATTCTCCTCTGTTCTCCGGAATATTCTCCTTCTGCCCTTCAAAATCCTCAGTCAGTGCCCAGCCCATGAGAAGATATGGTGTCATTTGGTAGCTTCAGAAATGTGCAGCAAGTGTTTTTGGGACGTAAAGGGGAAGAACATTACAGCCTTGGGAAAGTAGCAGTGAGTGCAGGAGGAAGTGGTATTTTAAGATCCTGGGTGTTTCTGTTTGGTTTGTTTTTGTTTGGTTGGCTGTCTTCAGTCTGGGTGGGTTTTTTTGTTTGTTTGTTTTTAGTGAAACACAGGACTTGCAGGAACTACTTCAAATTCTGAGTGCCCATTTTGGTACAGTGATCTCTGCCTGTAGGAAGCTGACCTTCCTGTTGTACCTCCTGGAGGAAGCTCCTTTCAGCGCAGGTATCTGCCATTTCGGATGTCAGCAGAGCAGCACCAAACGTTGTTGGCAGTGCAGATCACACTCGATTCTCATACAATCATGGAATCATAGAATCACCAAGTTGGAAAAGACCCACAGGATCACCCATTCCAACCATCCACCCATCACCAATAGTTCTCATTAAACCATGTCCCTCAACACAACATCCAAGTGTTCCTTGGACACCTCCAGGGTCTGTGACTCCACCACCTCTCTGGGCAGCCCATTCCAGTGCCTGACCACGCTTTCAGAGAAGTAGTATTTCCTAATGTCCAGCCTGATTCTGTAGTGGTTGATAAAAAATACCCAAATTTGGTTGTTGTAAGTGCATATTTCCTTGGGGACAGAGACTTTGAGCTGGTTAGTTGTTACTGCCCTTAACAACAGTGATGCCAAGTCTTGGAAAGGACTGAACTTATGATGTAGTCACTTCATGGCTGCCCATTTGTAATGAAATAAATTAAAAATTAAACAGTATGTGCAAATTTTAAGTGAGATGAAGACCTCGGATATTATGGCATAAGAAGGGTTAACATTGCAAGGTGGAAATCAATGTTTTTTCCTAACTTGCAAAAACTTAGTTTTCAAACATCATATGCTTGGACAGCATCCAGAGCCAGGCTGTGGGCTGGGCGGACCAGTTGTCAACTGATAAATCTTATGATTCTGCATTTACCGAGTCTTCACAATTTTAATGATTTGATATCTGCAGGCTTTGGCGCATATCTGAGGGACTGAAATACTGCCTCATTTATGCTGTCTGAAAAACAATTTCAAAACAGTAATTCATCAGAATGTGAGGTGGGAAGGTTGACCAGAGCACAGGCAACTGGAGCTCACCGGTCCTGTGAGGCAAAAAGAAGAAGTGAGAAATCTCTCAACATGGAGTTCAACATAAGTCATGGGCACAACAATTTAAGAGCGCAGTGTCTGGTTTGCTATACCTAAATGTAGATCCCTACGTATGTGATTAATCCTGATTTTAATGAAGCTATTTATAAGTTGCCCATGCTTCATCTTTTTTATTGGGTGGCCAGTTTTGTGTTGGTCAACGGGGAGATGAGAAATGGAAGACTGAAAGTAGAAATGGCTGTCTGACTTAGTGAAAAGTTAGGCTTCTTTCTTCTTAGGAAAGTGTGCTTTTCTAATAAAAGGAGGAAAAACCCTCACTATATATATATATAAGTTTTTTTTTTTCCTATACTGATATTACTTAAAAATAAAGTTACAGTTGTTTTTCTAGTTAAATAAGCATGCATACTTCAGGTTACATCTTTGAAGGGGTAGTTTATCCCCTGTAGTTAACACTGTAGGTACGTATCCATATTGATTGTATATTTTTATGTAATAGGACATGGCAGTTTTAAAACTTTGTCATGGAACTATAAAATATTGTCGCCATAAATGAGTACTTCATTTCCAGTCACTAAGGCTGAAGAACAATACATGGCAAATGCAAAGTACAGTAAAAATGAATGTGTTGCTGTCTCAGTGTTGGAAATTCTCATGCCTGTGTCAGCGTACAGTTGGAAATCACGTCAACCCCTTAGGTGTGTGATATGCAGTGATTCTGTGTGATGCGTGTGGTCACAAGGGCACTTAGAAGAGCGATCAGTCGTATGCCTACTGATGTTCTTGAGTTGCCATTGTTCTGTTTCAGCTGTGCTGTAATACAGATTTCATAGCTATAGCAAAGGCCAAATTTTAAGAGGTTTTCTATTTTCATATAAGAGGTACTCGGTGCCATTAAGAATGTGTAGGTGGACAGTGCATACTACAAATAGGAAGTCTACAGTCACGGTCTTCAGTGCTCTGAAGATTTGGAAAATCAGCTAAAAGAAATGCCCAGTCCTTACATTTGTGAGCCTGGGTGTCTCCATCAGAGACATCCCCACGGAGATCAGAGCCTTGTGAAATTGGGGTCTTGCTCACTTTGCTGCTGTCTGGCTGCCTCTAGGTGCCTACAGGTGATAAATGGGAAGCTGTGGCCTCAAACTCTCGTGTAGTTGGTGGTTGTGGCCCAAAGGCCAGGGCTGAAAATGACACCTGGTGCCTATAGAGTAGGTGTGCGAGAAAACACCCCTACGTGTGTGGGTAAAGAAAAAGAGCATTTATGTGCGTACACCAAGATGCTTTTATTTTACCATTCTAATACTTTATTGAATTGAAATTAAAACAGATCCTCTACGATTTGAACTTTTAACAGACTAGTTATTGTCATCCTGCTGTAATTGCACTTTAATGTCATTTGAATAACAATCGGAAAGGGGCAAACAAGATTTATGTGCAATTAAACAGCTGCAGCTGCACCGAATACAAGTGTGTGAAAGTTTCCAGATAGGAACCTTAATTTGGCAGTGATTTTGGCAAAATAATTGTCCTTTTAGTGCAGCTCAACATCTGTGCATAGTTTAAAAGTTTTGTTACCTCTCAAATAATTAGCTGCTGAGCTTTCATTGTGTTTTAATGTGGTAAAAGACCCCAGCACAAAATATTCCAACCTTAAAAATAGCGAACTCTGCTGTATTCTTGTTAAATTTATGTGCATTTCCACAGCTAACCATCACTAGGGGGTATGAAAATATCTGAGCCGTGTTCTCTGCAAAGGGCATTTCAAGTAGTGGTGTATGAGCAATGCAGTGCACACATACATGCTATTCACACTTGTCTTGGAAAAAATGTGTTCTTATTTGAATTGTCATTGGATCAGAGGGCGGTGTGAGAGCAGACAGTCTTACTTGGAAAAAGTCCTGTGTGATTCCCCAGCGTTGGGTACTTTGTGCTTAAGGATAGCTGTGCTGAGTTTGGGGTGCATGGTTTGTGAGTCCCATATGCAACAGCCCGTCCTAAAAGCCCTCATTTCTAAGTTACAGATGTTGATTTTTAATCTGCCATTTTTATGGAGACTCTTTACAGGCCTCAGTAAATGTACTGCTGAGCAGGACTGCTGTTCCATCCAGTCCCTCAGTGCTGGAAGCAGGGGGCATTGTACTGAACCTGGTGGGAGCTCTGGTGGGTGGCCACCCAGCCCATGGTGTGGGGTTGGAACTGGTCGGCCTTGAGGGCCCTCCCAACCCAAGCCATTCTGTGATTGTGTGAGATAAGTGAGCTACGCAGTGCCTGGTGGCCCTGCAGATTGCACTGCTTTGGGAAGTTGTGAGGGTAGCTCACAGAGGGCAGATGGGCTAAAAAAGAGACAGAAGAAGCTCTTGGATGTCGTGCACATCACTACAAGGAGTCGGTGGGGAAGTTTCCTCTGCAGTGCTCAAATTCCGAGATCTCTGTGTGCTGGAGGACTGCATCTCAGATCTTCAGCCTATGGAACTTTCTCTTGTAAGCACTGTTGATGATAACGGCTTGCTCAGAAGCCACCTGTGACACGATCATTGGGGTTTTAGGGTTTTCCATTCCAGTGCACGTCCTTCATGGCAGCAGACAGGCCTTCCCCTGATGTCTTTCTGCCTCTGTGTATGAGATGCGGAGGTAAAGTCCTTTATGATGGACAGACTCAAGTCTGCAGGTCAAAATGAATGAATACCTCTGTCAGGGTTAAAATTCACCTATGCACCATACTTACCTCCAGCTGCTGAGTCACATTACATCTTTCTCAGCACTTTGTAAGTCAAACAAGAAACTAAACAGCCTATGCAGACATCTTTGGGCAGACCTTCTTCTTTCTGTTTGGATACGTTCTGTGCCACTGCCAGAATATTTTGGAAGAGAATTGTCTTCATCTGGTTTTATTTGCATGTTACTGCCAGGTGAAGAGATTGCTGTGTTATGCTGGGATACTTTCCCTGTTTTAAGCTCAAGAGCAGAAGATTATTATAAATACTGCCTTTTGGGCTGTATGGTTTTTATCTGCTTACATTTCTGCTTCAGAAAATCATTTTAAGCTCGGTTAATTTCACCATTATTTAACCTGTTCACATAGGTAATAATAAAAAGAAGAACAAAATACACACTCTGGTGGAAGGCTTGTGAAAGGTGAATAATTCAACTTTTAAAAATCAGTTGTCACTTGATTTCTTGGCCTGAAATGTGCTCCATCTGTGCAATTAAAGCACCTCCCGGTCTGCCCTCCACATTCCCAGATAATGCTTAAACCTTTTTTTTTTCCTCTTAATTTCTGACCAAACTATACTGATTTGCAGCACTAACCACTCCTTGCTAGTCCACTAGTCCAAGATGATTTATCCTCGTGTAAATAGTGCATGTAAATGAGAACCAGGATAACTTCTCAAGTTGTAAATGCAGTAAATGGATCCTGCTTTTTCTGCTGGTGCTTTTGAAATGCCGTTTAGTAATAGGAGAGCTCATGTTCCTCCTCCCTCTCCTTTTGTGACAAAGAACAGTGTGTAAATGGTGACTGAAGATCCAGAGCAGGGCTGGAAACCGAGGGAGATCACAGAATCACAGAATTGCTATAGTTGGAAAAAACCTCTAAGATGATGCAGTCCAACCACCAACCCATCCCCACCATGCCCACTGACCTCAGTGCCACATCTCCGTGCTTCTTGAGCACCTCCAGGGGCAGTGACTTCACCTCCCCAACGCTGTTGGGTATTGGCAGTGGGAATGTGCTGGGTACTGTGCCAGGCATCCTGAGCAGTGAGTTACAGCACGTTTGGAAAACCATTACTATATGGGTGCTTGGAGCTTTGTACTTCTCTGAGGCATTCATATTTAGCCGTGGCCAAAGACAGGATGATGGGTTCGATGTGACCCAATACAGCAACTTCTGTGTTTTTATCAAGTGTGGATGGCAGGCAGCTGTAGGAAGTGAGGATTCCCAGGAGAAGAGGAAGAAATATAGCAAAGTGATCAAATGCAGGACAAGAAGCACAAGTGCAAAGCATTTTAGACTGTGCAGTTATCCCTTTGGGCTTTTTACAAATAATTTTTCTTCCCGTTAGATGCTTTTACAGCTTTAATTTTGGCACTTAATCACTTGATACTTAATAAGCTTAATTTTAATATATTTAGTTCCAAGTACATCTTCTATTTAGATGCACAGAACTGCAGTTTCTCAGAATTACGTAAGAATTTCGTTTTCAGCATATTTTACTCTTCTTTGAAAGGTTGAAATGTGCAATTATATGTGCGTGTGACAGAATCATTTCAGGAGTCCATCAGCAAAGCAGAGAGTTTTATAATGGATTTATTGTGTGGTTTGAGTAATTTTGGACAAGAGCCACAGAGATATTTATTTGATGTATTTTTAATTTAAAAAATGTCTCAGATTAAATAGGAGAAGTTATTATATATTAATACATCTTTAAAGTATTACAGTACTCTTAAATCATATTCTTCCTCACACATTATGTAGACTTTGTATTACCAGGAATGAAAAACAGCTTATAGACTTGAGCGGCAGAGAGTGCCAGCATTTATCTGGATGTGACAGAGAGAAAATTAATTGAAGGCAATGAGAAAAGTGATGGTACACGGTAATATTTTTATCACACCCAAGGTCAGTAGATGTTCTTTAGCTAATATGCTTTTCTTTCTGCTTTGATCGGGCTCCCGATACGTTTATGGTTAGAAAAATAAAGGGCATTTTTCTCCTGGTTTTCTCTTTTACTGTTGCAGCACTGACTGCCCACTCAGGAAGAAGTCTTCCTGGACTGGAAGAACTTCAACATTTTTCACTGCCACCATTTCTCTCCTAGCCTGGTGTGGTTGGCCGTCTTGTTGCAGTGGCACCTGTCAGTTAGTGCACAAGTGATGCCATGAGTGATTGAAGGGGAATTAGAAGTGCAAATAGCGTGGTTTGCTCTTCAGTTTATGGAAAAGTGGGGAAAGTCTTATTATTGGTTTCCAAAAGCAGAAGTGCTCTGGTCCTTTAATTTTATCTGAAGGGAATTCAGCACTTCGCTGAGATGCAATTTCACGGCACGCGTTTGGACAGTGACGAATGCGGTGATGTCAGCTCCAGCTGGCAGGGCCCCGTTCTCCTGTTCTGCCTTATCTGCTGCATCTCCAAGCAGAGACGTGTCCTCAATCCGAGCTCACACCATGAGGCCATGATTTCATCTGGCACTTTCAGAACATTACTAGAAAAAGGATAATAGTAGGTTGTTTGGTTTAAGATAAGCTGTGTCTCATCTGGCTGATTTTCCAGCAATGGATGTGGATCTCCGTGTTAACTTTGGCTTCCATTGAAGTACAAGTGCCTTCCACTCTATGCAGAAGCTTCAGTTGTCTTAAATGTAGTATTGATGTTTGTGCATGCATGTGTGTGTGCGTGTACATATATGTCTGTGTGCATATACTTATCTTCCACAAACCTGCATGTGCAAATTTTAATGGGTGAACTTTGGCTCAGAAATGGAATCACACCATTTGTGTGCGTGTATTTGTGACCACTGTATTTGTGAAATGACAAGAAAAAAGATGAGTCCTGTGTGGAGCCTACGCAACATGGCTGTCTCTTCAACTGTATGTAAAGCCTTTTGTTTGTTAGTATTTCTTTTTTCTCTTCTAGCAACGTAGTGGTTGAGTTTTCTGTTCACTGCTAGAAGTCTCTGAAGCTGTTAAATTTTATCATTAGTAAATATAGAATTTAACTTTTTCATCCTGTTCCAAATACTTAACACCAAGGAAGGTTGGCTTTGGGGGTGTTCGGCATTTTGCATTCACTGAAAAGCAAGGAGGTTTTAGCTGTACCTTAATCGTAGCTTGAAAGCAGAACTCAGTACAGCAAATGTTGATTTATGTTTGTACAACTGTAAATTCTGTAGCTGTGCTGTTATGGATGTAAAAATGTCATGTGAAGCTTATTTAAAATGAATATAAAAACATGTAAAAATGACGTAAAGCCAGTTTGGGATGAGCCACCTGCCTGTCTTATGTCACTCACAGCACAACGAACCAACACCAGGACTCAGTAATAGAGACCAATTAAATATTTGCAAATACAGTTACTGTATCTGTGCGTGGTTGTAGCAGCTTTAACATGTGCATTGTTAAATTTTTGTTGTGCATTGTTTTGTGTTAATTAAATAGAACAGAATAACATCTGCTTCTAAGGGAATTTCTGCTTACCAGGAAAAAAAAAAAAGGAGGAGAAATGAGCAATAGCAGCAATAATTACCTCTTATTTTTTTCTTTAAACTGTAATTTTCCCTACAATCAAATAACACATGAGTGCCAGGACCTGTAACTCATTTACCAGGATGTCCAAACTGTTCATCATCACCCACCTCGAACGCGCTGACTGGGCAGCAGAAAGCCTTGGTGTGACAGACAGATGGCACAGAGACAGTGGTAACTGCAGAGTAAAACAGCAACCTGTGAGAACTTGTTACTGAAAGAACACACTGGAGTTTGTTCTGAAGGTCATTTAGTTTCTTGCAGTTGCTGTATTCAATTTAAGAAGCAGCATTTTGCTTATTCTGCTTGTATCAGACAAGTACCTAAAACACCAATTTCCAGTCTGCTTGCTTTTGTTTTTGCGAAGGAAAGGGTGATGATTCCAGCTGCTGCTTCAGTATGAAAGCAGAGAGAAAAAGGAAAGAAAGGAGTGTCTGGAAAAACAACCAGTACTCCCTTCCCAAACCTGGTTTTCTATGGTCCAGAACCCTACTGGTGTCAGAGGGCCAATGAAGCACCTGAATAAATGTGCTTCCATGGAAATGACCGTTTGGAAGTGCTGTCGCCCTGCCAGGTTTTTGTTTTCAGGGCTGTGCTGGGAGTCAGGCTGGGGAGCTCCTGCACCACGAGAGATGGCATTCTGAGGGATGCCTCTGGGATAGATGCAGAAAGTGATGGTTCCTTTACTGGGTGTTCTCTGAAGAGCTGATGGTCTTCCATGGCTTCCTCGCCCTGGGGTTTGGTTTCTGTGCTCTCCTGGACTGCACTCGGGGAGCACTTTGATGGGGACGTTGCAGGCAGTGGGGCGGTTGGCGCCGAGCTCTGCTCCTCGTCCCTCACTCTTGCAGATGCAAGAAAGGAAAATTCATGACCAAACCACCTTTAGAACTCCTACATCTGGCAGAGAAACAGTGGATTATTATTTCATTATTGTACTTAATTGCTTTTCATGCTGTAAAGATACACTGAGTCAAGTCAGAAGTTTGGAATGTGCACAAGCCGCAGCTATTCTCCGTCTTTTATTTGTGTAGACAGCATGTAAAACCTCAATTCTTTGTATTTTTATCAAATGCATATTCAATATTTACTTCTTAATTTCTAATTAGTATTTTAAAATACGCAAGTTATTCACATGCTGGTGATGCTATTTCTCCCATCTGTTTCCAATTTGTTTTCATTTTTTGACCCTCGTCTTTTTCACTTGCAAAGTTTTCTCTCCGGTGCTGTAAGCACTGCTTTTCTTGAAATGCTTTTTATTACCATTTATTTATTTCTTGATTTGTGCATTGATGGACTGTGTGGGGCATTAGAAGAAGTTTAACAGTAGGGTAGCATTCACTGGTGGCACGGAGATATTTGGTTGCTTCAGGTGCGGTGCGTAATGAGGAACTCTCTCAATTTCTGCCTCCTTTCTAAGAAGTAGAAAGAAGTTGAAGAAGTGGATGCCCCATCCCTGCAGGCATTCGAGGCCAGGCTGGATGTGGCTCTGGGCAGCCTGGTCTGCTGGTTGGCGACCCTGCACACAGAAGGGGGGTTGAAACTGGATGGTCATTGTGGTCCTTTTCAACCCAGGCCATTCTATGACTGTGATTCTGTGAAGTACTTCTGTCTGTACATCCAGGTGCTGCTTTCAGTTGAGCGCCATTGGAGAATCTCTCAGTATTCCTCATTCTGTTACTCAGTGTGGATGTTGCAAACAAACAGAAATAATATTCTTGCTCCTCACGCGCCGCCTGCACTCCTTGGTCTAGGAAAGAACCAGCTTTCTCAACAGGAAAGATTCAGGGCTTGAATTTTTTACATATGTATTAAAGTATCTCATTGTATCTTTTGACAGATTAATTCCATTTTAATTTTTCACCTTCATTTTGCATTGTGTCAGCACAAGCAGTTCTGCACCAAACCCATCTGTCTCCTCTTTGCTATGGAGCGTGTCCCACTTCTTAAAGCAGAAGCCAACAAGAAATGTGTTGAAGGATCTGTTGAGTTACATCTCTTCCAGTGACACAGTTCTAATCACCAGGAAGACTCGAGGAGGGAGCAAAGCAGCATTTGTTTTGCAAACACTGCTCTCTTCCTTTTGTGTGCGCTGTCAGCTTAGCGTCATGATCTCCTCTTGGTGCAGTTCAGGCAGGAGGCGCAGATTGAAGGGGCGATGGCACATTGCCTCTCACAAATGTCTTCAGTAAATAATTCAGGAAAAGAATTACTTCCCCGCGTTTGACTGCAGCGTGGCTTAGTAAGATTGACTGTATTTTAATCATCGCATTTGTGCTTTCCGTTATTAAAGTATTTTGTTACGTGGCTATAAAGACTTGCAATTAAAACGGAATGCTTCTGTCTCCTACAAGAATGATAAACTCCTGTTTAAACGCTCTGAGAGATGGCCTGTCTGTATCTGTTGAAGGGGTGCTTTGTTGCCCAAACACCGGTTGAGTTTTTTGATGCACAATCATATGTGTATATGTACATCTCTTGGTAGCCTTCTGTTTCCCTTTATCTGCTGTAAGGACTTTGGTACTGGCTGTGGTGCGTTGGCTTCATACAGAATTTAGTTTTCAGTGGCTTTCATTTTACAGGAGGAGCTGTCTCTTCCCACAAGAGATTTCTGAGTTACCATTTAGCCATTACTGCTGTATACTTATTTGATATCTGAGGAATACTTTGGAGCTTTGTTTTGCTTTACACTCAGATTATAAAGCCTTTAGGGGTCCTCTCCTTTTGCCCTTGCTTTATACAGCATTCAGCACAATGCTTTTTGGTCTGATTTTTTGAGGGGAATATTCTGCGCTATTCTTTGTCTTTGAAGTGATAATAATCCGCTAAGTAATTGTTTAGATCCTGGTTGTTCCTCTGCACAGCTCACTCCCTCTTCAAATCCCTTGTAAGTTGCCAACCTTCCAGGTACTCAGCAGGGAGCAAATGTTTACTTCCTTGAGCTTTTCTTTAATGGAATGACCCAGCTGTATTACCCTTAGTGTCAGCTTAAACATGAAATATTCTCCATTCACAAGGAGGAATTTCCTTGTTGGGAAGCAGGCAGATAATTCAAGTCAATTTGATAACCTCAGGGTATTTTGTTTTCATACTGGTCTGCGACGATACAAAGTCTGCTCATCTTCTGTGCAACTTTCAGTGTCAAAGTATTTGTGCAGTTACAGCAAAGGCAGAAATACAGAAACTCCTGTTGTCGAGTGCATATTGTAAATAAGAGAAGAATGGAAAAGTATGTAATTATTTTCCAGGCTGTGAATCAATACTGGTTTTATGGGCTTAGCTGTGGTGGTCCGTGATGTAGTAGGTGTTGAGCTGACTTGAGGTTGGGTCTGCCTGCCTGCTCAGTGAGTGCTTGGTGACCACTGGTTCTGCAGAAGGGCTTGTCTCTCTGCCTGGTTTCCATGGAGTGGTCTCCACTGGGTTGTGTGGAAGTCCTGCAGGACCCTGCATTCATTACAGAACTGAGTGGTGGGGGTGAGATTCAGCAGCTTAGGGTCGTGAAACTCTGTTGGCTGTGCTGTGTGCATGCAGTACATCTCAGGAGCATTTTTCTGTGCTAAAAGCCTTTTCTTTTCCTTTCTCAAGAGCAGCGTTACCAAGTTTAGGCTACATTTAGAAAGCAGGAGGTAGGAGGACAGACAAGTATGAAGCTGAGAACCTGGAATAATGCTGAGACAAGGAAGCAGTGATGTACAGCAGGGGGACATCAGAAGTTCTCCCTGATCCCTGCAGCTGCCAGCAAGAGGATGCTCATGGGATACAGGAGAAGAGAGGGAGGAGGATGTGGTCCTGAGCTCTGGGACTTGCTCCTTTTTTGGTCCATGTGTAGGATTAGGATGTGCTTCAAAGCTTGAAGGGTGTTTTTCTGAGAGGACTGTGGTGTTTGCTACACTGCAGTGGTGGGGATGGGGAAATCTGTGTGTGTTCTCTGGAGTTACTGTGATGTCTGATTGGAACTCATGAATTTCTTACATAAATTAGCACATACTTTTCTGGTTTTGGTTTTTTAAATTGTGATCAAGTTACAGAATAAGTAGAAAGCATAAATCTGCATTCTGAGAAGCTGTTGGAAAGATTTTCGGATGCGTCTTTCAGTCTGGTTATGCTGGAGACAAACTGAGACAGTCAGCTCTGTAACATTGTCGGGATCCAACAGATCCATGCATTGCCTCCATCAGAAGCAGGATGCAGGGAGGTTACTTTCAACAAGATGATCTTTTTTTCCTCTCATCCTATCTTACAGTCACCAAAATATGCAGTGGGGCCATTTTGAACACTGAAGTTAAGAGCAGCACATACTGTTGTCACATCTGTTGCAACTGTATGTTGAAATTAGTACTATTGCAGCACCGTACTGAAAGGTTTTCACTAAAAATCCTTCTACCTAAAAACCGAGTCTAGTTTATTTATTTGTTTATTTTAAGCTGAAAAAAGATTATTTTAGACACTGTAGTAAGCGCCAGTTTCAAATCCACTCATTGCTGTAGCTCCGTGGGCAAAGAAAACACGCCAACAACTCAAACCCAAACCTGCCCATAGCTTAAGTGTAGTCAGTGCTGTAGGGAACACCGGGGAGGATTAGGCAGATAGAGGTTGCCCTTGGGAGCACTGCAGAGCTCTGCACGTTCCCTTGCCAGGAGTCAGCTGGGTGCAGCACTCAGTGCTGTGCAGCGCTGTGCTGAGACACGAGAGCCTGCCTGCAACACCTTCACATGGGGAGGGAGCAGAGTAAGTCAGCGTTATTACAAACTGCAGGTATGCTGATTTCAGGTCAAAGCACCTTAGCCTGCTGCCATCTTTTTCTTTTTTCTCTTCTCTTCTCTTCTCTTCTCTTCTCTTCTCTTCTCTTCTCTTCTCTTCTCTTCTCTTCTCTTCTCTTCTCTTCTCTTCTCTTCTCTTCTCTTCTCTTCTCTTCTCTTCTCTTCTCTTCTCTTCTCTTCTCTTCTCTTCTCTTCTCTTCTCTTCTCTTCTCTTCTCTTCTCTTCTCTTCTCTTCTCTTCTCTTCTCTTCTCTTCTCTTCTCTTCTCTTCTCTTCTCTTCTCTCTTCCCTTCCCTTCCCTTCCCTTCCCTTCCCTTCCCTTCCCTTCCCTTCCCTTCCCTTCCCTTCCCTTCCCTTCCCTTCCCTTCCCTTCCCTTCCCTTCCCTTCCCTTCCCTTCCCTTCCCTTCCCTTCCCTTCCCTTCCCTTCCCTTCCCTTCCCTTCCCTTCCCTTCCCTTCCCTTCCCTTCCCTTCCCTTCCCTTCCCTTCCCTTCCCTTCCCTTCCCTTCCCTTCCCTTCCCTTCCCTTCCCTTCCCTTCCCTTCCCTTCCCTTCCCTTCCCTTCCCTTCCCTTCCCTTCCCTTCCCTTCCCTTCCCTTCTTTCTCAGTGCAGTGATTTCTGCCAGAAAATCCCTGCTGTGATTTGGTCCCTGCAGTTTGAGGTGATGAGCACAGAGACCACTCCTGTGAAACGTACTCTTAAGAAATTATATGAAATTAGTGATTAGGAATGAAAAGGCCATCGATATAATAACTGTCATCAGTATAGTAATATTTCCATGCATTATTTATGAACAAATATTTGATAATATGGCCACATTTTTCATCTGCAGGGCCATTTATTTGCTATTAAATAAAATATGAACACTATTAGAATTTTATTAAACCCAAACAAACTCTGTACTGAAACAAAAATCAGTTTGCCCCCACTTGTATGTACTGGAGGTTGAAATTATCTTTCTTTCATAGCAACATTTAGCAGATTGAACCATTTTTAAGTAATGAGGTTTGCACTTAGAACCTCCAGTTGTTACCATCATCCGCTTTTTAAGTGCAGTGTGTTTACTTAGCTGTGCCCGTAGATCTGCTACTAAAATGTCATTTATATAAATGGCTCTGTTACCACCGTCATGGGCTGTACCAAAGAGTAATAATTGTGTGGCTGCCAGAAGAGAAGACTCCAGGAAATACTGCTTAAGCAGGATGGGTTTTTTTCTGGGCTTTCTTTTGCTTGTTCTTTTAGTTGCCCAAGTTGCATTTTTGCCTCTAAAAATAGCAAAATGGGTATTTCTTTGTGAACAGTCACATCGTTGCTAATACTGTTTAGAATGGATAAGAACTGAAAATTAGGCAACAGTCAAATTAAATTTCAGAAGCCGTGCTCATCACAGGAGCCGTAATTTCACTCCCAGTAGAGCTTTAAAAGCTACTAGCGTGCTGTCATCCAAGTCCCATAATAGATGGTAATGTTTCTTAAGTAAGGCTTTGTTTAAAAAACAAAACAACTTTTTCTGAATGAAACGTGTAATCATGAAATTGCTCAGGAAGCTATATGTGTTAATTGGAACTTGAAGGAGTCATCATACAGCCTCCAATTTTCTTGGAAATTTGAGGATCTAACAGGGAGGGAGCACCGAATGTGATGCAAGAAGGGAGGATTTGGGCACCTGGTAGGTGGGAGCCCACAGGAGGCTGCTTAGGTAGCCTGGGGAGCCCAGGAGCTGGCAGGAGCCTGGGGACAGCATCCTCCAGGTGCAGGAGTGGCCACCCAAATGGTATCTGGGAACATGAGCAGATGTTTATGCAAACCAGCACAGGGCCGTGTTGTGGAGCTGCAGTGCAAAAGGGCAGTGCGTGGCTGGAAGGAGGGAAAGGCTGCCCAGGAGGAATTTCAGAACACTGCCCTGACATGCAGGGATGGTGTTAGGAAAACCCATCTTGTGTTGAGACTTGAAAGGGAGGGCTTCCCTGGAAAGGGTAACCCAGCTGCTAAGTCCCCCTTTGGCTTTCGGAGCCTACAGCTGACTGGCAGTGGGATGTGGCTGAGACACCGGGAAGCAGAAGGTTGCTCTTATGGTCTGTACTTTTCTTAAAATAAGCTGCAAAGATGGTTAATTTTAAAGCAGGCAATATTCACGATAGCGTACAGTGGTGACTTAAACGTTTACTTTATGATGGCATATGTTATTTTTTCAGTTATAGCGGGCGTGCTAATTAAATATGGATTTATTTTACTGAAAATCTTTCAAATATCTGATACAGCTGTGAGCTGAAGTTTATTTTGGCACGCTGAACTCTGCTGTCCTCTACAGTTTATTAAATGCTTAATTGGATCCCTCTGGTCTTTCAGTTTAACCACCTGAAAACTACTGTCTGAGAAACAGTGACCTTTGTGTCACGATCATAATTATTTTAGAGCTCTGGGAAGCAGAAATTAATTGTTATTTTGTGCAGTAAATAGTTACTACTTAAACTTGAAACTTCAGTCTTTAGCGCGTTGGGGTCTCATTCACCTCAATGGCAAACTTTCATTGATTTCAGTAGCATCAAGGCCTGGTCCAAAAAGAGAAAAGAAAGAGCTGCGTACTTTTTCAAATAAATTGGAATACAGAAATATGCTGTTTTTGAGTCTTTTTGATTCCAGCAAGAGTAATTTTTGGCTGTGAAGATGTTTCATTGACAGCTTAATACCATTTCTGTTGGCCTACTCTTCCTTCTCTGTGTCTCCAGATGAGTAATTTGTGACTTTTTTGGTGATCCTTCAAGGGTTTCACTGTCATCATTTTTAGAGTTTTGTTTCCCAAATTGCTTTTTGCTGTACATCATCTTTGTGTTGAGATGAAAGCAAACTTTATCCTAATTTGGGCCTACCGAGATTTCCCTTTCTGGACTCTACGAAGGATCACACCTCACTCACCTTATCCCACTCTTCATGTTGGACATGAACAGGATACCAAGAGGTGTAGTAAAACATGCACAGAATTCTGTGTGAGTCTCCTCAATGTGACATTTCCAACATATGGTATTTTTTATTAAAACAAATGAAAATTTACGGATCTGCAGATTTGTTGTTTTTTTGCTAGAGGTAGAAACTTCAGTTAATTGAACATTGGGAACTCTATTGCATGTGACAGAGCAGGGGAAGTGAGTGCAGGCTGCAGGCAATATATTACTTCTTACAGATCATTCTTCAAGATGTTTTTTTAAGGGTAGCACAATCTGAGCTCTGTATTCCCTTTTCAATCCAGAATGATGACGCACTGCTGACACAACTGAGACCTGTACCAAGAATGACTGCATACCTGTCCTTGAGCTCATCCAGCATACAGAGAATGACTCTTCAGTTGTAATGGGAGATGTAAATATTTTACAGATTTGCTCTCACAGCAAACAGGAGTGTTTAATAAGTGAACACTGCACATATTTTAAAGATGAAGAACCTGGATACATAGAAGAGAGGTGATTTAGAGTGACAAGGATGACAGGAAGCTGGTGATGATCAGGAATTGATTGTACTTTTCCTGAATCTTGGCTCATGCCTTACTGTGTCTGTTTTCTCCCAGTTAGGAGACGCTTCTGTTCCCTTACAGGAGTACCTGCCAACAAGTTTCCTCTAGGCTGCATCTTATGCAACACCTCTGCATGCTGAATAGAAAGGATGTGCTGTGTCATCAATGCAGTTGTCAGCAACTTAAGCACAAAAATTGATGGGCAACAGCCAGTTCTGCTGGTCAGGTACAAGAACAGTCTTGCAGTGCATGACAAAGGAGGTGCTGACTGGTTGAACCCCATACATGGGGTAGAGAAGTTTAAGAGCCCAAGTCTTTGTCTTATTTAACAACAGTAAAACCAACTTATTTTGAATTTTGTGCTAAAAGTCCCTGAGTTCAGTGGTTCAGGTTCTGTATGGGGCTTTCCACTGAGATCTGGCTGAAATCTGCCAGTCTGCCCCTCAGCAGGGCCACCATGGGCTCTCTTCTGGAATCTCTCCTTTATGGTCATCTGTAATTGGCATTCCTCTTCATCAGAACTTTTTGGTGATAGCTGCTTCCTGTCAGTGGACATCATGAGCAGGGAGAGATTTGTATCGATGGGTGACACCCAGTGAAAGGCTGAGATCCCCCTTTTTATCCCTGCCTCTAGGGAGTGGGGCAATAACCAACCATTGTGTAAGATTTTGGCAGCAATACTTAACTGTTTTCCTCAGTAATCCCATCACAGTAGCAAAAATTTCCTTCATGCTGGAATTTAACTATTGGAAGGAACACTGTCAGTGTGATGGTAGACTTTTCTAATGGCAAAGCTTTCCATCCTGGTTTTATTAAGTCAGATTTTCTTTGTGTGGTCTTCCTTTACCTATGATCCAAAATTACTGGGATTGCTCTGTTCCTGTTATTTTCCACACATAATTATTACTGGTTTTGTGGTGTTCACAGTCATTTGGGCAAAGATTTTCTATGTGTGTCCACTTTGTTGGTGAAGATGATGACAGTTACCCAAGAGAAACATTCTCTGTTCAGAGTTTTTCACTGACAAATATGTCCTAAGGTCAGGCTGGCTATTAGGAAGAAGTTCTCAGAAAGAGTGGTAATGCATTGGAACAGGCTGCCCAGGGAGTGGTGGGGTCACCAAGCCTGGAGGGAGGTGTTCAAGAAACATGGAGGTGTGGCACTGAGGGATGTGGTCAGTGGGCAGGGGGCGATGGGCTGGCATTGGGCTGGGTGATCTTAGTGGTCTTCTCCAACCTTAACGATTCTGTGATTCTATGGTCTAACTGACTCAATGCTTAAACAGAACGTCAGGCACTCTGCAGAGCTCTAAGATACTACACGTTCATGGTGAAATATTAGTTGCTTCTGAATCAAGGTGACTATTTTTTAATGACAATAATTTGCTGTCTGGTAGCAATAATCAGTAACATGCACTTTGCGGGGTCTGGATTTCATCAGTTGTTCAGCCTTGTTCTGCACTCTTGTTTGCCAGACCAAGATGTTTAGAAATAAATGTTCAGACCAAATTACCCAGTGGCCCATCAGTTTCTGCAATCATACTTTATTAATAGAGATTATATCTGATATCAGAAGAGATGCAAAAACATATTTAATAAATACCCATGGAGTAGTGTTCCAGTAGAGGAAATGGGCATGGCACCTCCCTATTAATGTTTGGCTTGAATATGAATGCACGTGCAGAGTTGCACAAAATTAGAATTATTTCTTCTAATGCATCCATGTGGGTATTCTTGGTTTATGTGGAAAAAAGATCCTACATTCACCAGTGTAACCCAATGTGCAGTGAGTGGAATGCATAGTATAACTTGTTTGGGTGAGGAGGGAGTAAAATCAACTGTGATGTTCTTACATTTTGGTATTGTGAGCTGCTCAAAATTCTGTTTTTGTAATTATCCTGATTATTTAAAATCTTTGAATGTCCTTGTGAGAGCAATATGTCATTCGTTCCGGCAGAAATTATTTAGCTGTTTCTTTCCTCGGTTAATGTAAGGGAGAAAATCAATGTAAAAGATAATATTTTAGCATTAGCTGATCCTGCAGTCTCATTCGATTCCAGCATAGCAGACTAAGTAGCAAATGCTCTTAGCAATTGTTTCTGTTAGCGGAATTTTGAAAGCACTAAGAGAAATCTTGATCCATGGAGACAGTACAATAATTCACATTGACATATTTTCCCCATTTGCCACAGGGCAAGTGGAACTATTAGTGCTCCTGTACAAAAACCTTTTTCTCCTTTTCTCCTTCTTTTCAAGAGCAGAAGGGAAATAATGGTGATCGTAACAGTGGATTATATGTAAAAATTCAGACTACCCTGAAGCTATCAAGGGCGAGAAAATCCAGAAAATTTAATGTCAATGTATTGTTGCCTTTTTTTCATAGAAACTCTTGTGCAATATATACTCATACATATATTTTTTCATAGTATTTTGGAGTTTTGATGGCTGCTTCAAGCAGGAAGGCATCTGTGGGGTCAGGGAGCAGGTAGCAGTGATTGTAAAATAAGCTGTTTGAGTGCCACGTACACACATGAACTGATTCGAACAAAAACAAATCCCTGCTGAATCCGTTCTGTGCCCCACAACATACACTCAGCACCCAGCAGAGACAGCCGTTCCAGTGATGTATACACAAGGAATAGTTGTTACCATTGTAGTATTTTGCCTCCAGTTTTGAGAGACCCAATTCTATCTTCCCTTCAGCAGTAGGAATGATGTCAGCTTCGGCGCAGCGCATTTTTCCTCGGATGGTTAAAAGAACTGAGAAATTGATAAAGATTTGTGTAAAATATGGATAAATGTCAAGAATTTTCACCCATTTAGTGCAATAAAACCATCTTTGAAATGAGATTTAAGTAGGAAGTCTTGAAAACTTTGTCGGTTAGATGTTCAGGGCGTAACAGTGCCATTAAGAGAAGCTGCACTGTAATGATAGATGAGCAGATATATTTCTGCCTGGTGCTGTGTCACATTGGATGTGCATGTTACAAAAATGTGAGCGTTTTATTAGATCAAAAATGAACTAGAACA
Source organism: Gallus gallus (assembly GCF_016699485.2). Taxonomy (NCBI): domain Eukaryota; kingdom Metazoa; phylum Chordata; class Aves; order Galliformes; family Phasianidae; genus Gallus; species Gallus gallus. Next base: position 84,202,143 of record NC_052535.1, read on the forward strand.
GTTTTCTGGGTAAATTAGCAAACAGCATCACTGGTGTCATCTCCATCTCCCTCCTTCCTCCTTTTTTTTTTTCCCTTTTCTTTTTAAGACCACCAAGAGATGAGGCCCTAGGTCACAAATGAGATGAGTTTGATGACCTCAGCCTATGGCCTCACAGACATCTGTCTACATCTCAAACCATCCATAGATTTTAGGACAATTGGATATCTCTTGTCAGGAAAGATCCACAGAGAGGCTGAGAACGCAACTGTGGTTGTAATTGTAAGACCTCAGCATACAACAGATCCTCCCAGCACTTCAGTTTTTTGTCAAATTTACAGTTATAATGCTTGAAAGGGAGAACATTCAAAATACTGTAATTGAGCCAAGGCAGCGTGGTTTGGTTTTTTTTTTTCTTCATTAGGCTGTTCGTTATCTCCATGAATTATGTTCATTCCTCTCTTGTGATAGCTCTCTCTGGTGTGGGTGCCTCTGTAATGTTAATCACGTAGGTGCAGCCTCTGGGAACGACACCAACTTTAACCTTTCTGGGTCATGGGTTTCAGAAGCCACTTTACTTAGAGATCAGCACAGTACAGCCACGCACAAAGTATTCTCATTTGTTTCCAGGTCCTTCAGGAAAATCTAATTAATTATTTATACATGATCTGTATACATTTATTTATTGTTACAGCTCAGTCTCTGGCCTCCAGTAGTTAAAGAACATTTTTCCTTAAGGTAACTTCCGCATCTGTGCCGTAACTTGTACTGTTCATAAGGCGTATCAAATCATTTCAATTAGGAGCCCAATCTGTTTGCAAAGATGTGGCAGTATTTCCCTTTTTGTGTACGTCTGCTGAACTTTATTCTTCCCATAGCGATGTACGAGCCTGTGCAGTGGCCACTCTTTCAGATACATAAAGCAATACAAATGGATAAAAGCTGATTCTGGTATCAGTATCTCTTCTGATCACAGGGATGGGACCAAAATATAACATGAGGATATACATGAAGGAAAAAGTATTTTGTGTTTCTATACCCAAAGCTGTTCCCTAGAATTAGCTGATAAAACATTTTGGATTTCTGATTGCATTGGTGTTGCTGACTTTTTTATTTGTTTAATGTGTTTCCTGTGACCTCGTGGTTCACAAGGCACATCCATGTAGTGAGAAATAGTAGTTCATTGCAGAAGAGGCATATTAGTGCCCTGTTTCATAAGAAGGAGGGCATACATTAAGGGACTGAACAATTGTTTTGACAATAGAGATTAAAAAACCCTGAAAAGAGTAAGATAAGCAAGGTGGTGTGCTAGCTGAAGCTGACATTGCCAGCTCTGTTGTGTGTAGTCCTCTGCTGTAGGAAATTTACCTTTTAAAGCTATCACTGAAAGCTCTTTTCTTTAGTGTAGTCTCTTTTGTTTGTAGATGGTGATGAACTCTGTGGGCATTTCACAATGTCCTCATGAGTCACGAGTGCTGCCAGCACTGCAGCCCCACCGAACCTGCCTGGCCCAGCAGAAACCACGAGCAGTGGTCACTGGGACACAGTGTGACTCCCAAAGACGTGTAAGACCGCAGCTGCAACGTGCTGTGATACAAACTCAGCACACAGCTGTTGCGTGCTGCGTTACTGTGTGTAAGAGTTCAGCCGTTACATGGACTAGGGTTTGGCAAATGCTTCCTTGAGATGCATCTCTCTGCAGTGTTTTCTTCTTGTAACAGGGTAACTTTGGGAAACTCATCCAGTGATCGACACATAATACCATCATGTGCAGTGCTGAAGTGCTGCTTCACTGCAAGCCAGGGCACTGGGCAGGAAGTACGAACTGAAGTAGCACCACATTTGTTGATAGGGATGGTCACCTATCTGAATCAGCTCTTATGATGAAGTTGTGTATTACAATAGTAGCAGTGTGATCAAGTCACAGTTTAGTTAGAATAATGGTCTTTCTCTTTTTGCATTATTCAGCAATACAAAGGGAGCTTTTTCAAAATAAAGTTACCCATCACTGTGTAAATCACCATGTAAACTGATGTCTTTTAGGCCTGGAGTTGTATCTTGTATACTGGTAAGGATTCTTGCAACTCACTTCTTAGCTGTTGAGAGTTAAACATTGAGGATGGGTAAGTGCAAAAAATGGCACAAGAACCTTTATTTTGGGTTAGTGAAAGAAAAAAGGGTGTACTTCCAAGTAACTGCCTATAAAACCTCTGTTAGATAACTATACCCATGTTAGGAGAGGCATAAAGGTCTTAGTTTGTTGCTAGATTTATGGAGGCACACACATACAAAATGTGTTTCTGTGGCCAATGGGCTGTGTGTTTTACTCATGAAACCTTGCTAGTTTCTTTTTACTGTTCCAAAATCATCGACCATTCCCTGTTATGGATTGCCTTGGCTGCGTGTTCTTCCATATGTTGTAACTATGGAATTGATTTTCTCTGACTGTCTCTTACTGTTCTCTCCATTCTAATTTTCCTGGTTTCTTAGAGTACAAGGGGCCATTTGTGGAGGTTGTTACTGGTTTTTCTTTTTACATATTTAATAGAATGGGTTTTCCAGTATTATTATAAAATTTTGGATATACTGATTTTAAACTGAAACAAGTTAAAATCAATGCTGCTGGAGCTTACAGTTTTTATTATAGCCCATTAAATTGTCTAATAGTTATCTGTGGGCAGATCTTGCTACGTTCCTATAAATGTATCTGATTTTTTTTGGTGTTCCAGGCGTTCTCTGCCACTTGTTACAGCTGCTGTGCAGTCTGAGAGCTGCTGAAGGTGTCTGTGCAAATACTGATGACTGTTATGCTGTGGTGTTATCAGATTTTGATTGTGTATGGAGGTGGAAGCAAAGGCGCTGCGGGGAGATGTGTGTTTGAGGTGCGGGTGTGATGACTCAGTCGAGGTCACTTTTCTCACTAATGAGCCATTCTCTTATCTTACTGTTGGGTGATAGTGGAGTGCTGGTAATGCAGTGTTTCACTGGGTACAAAGCTGAGAGTCTCAGTCTGGAAGAGGAAGAAATTTAAGACTAATAACTTGTAATCATCCCAAGTGAATTTGACAAAGCAGGAGAGTTCACTTCAGTGTCAGAAATGTCTGTAATTCTCCTGCATGGTCACATTCAAGGTCCGTGACTGCAAAGTGACATTTGCACTTATCGCTGCTTTGGTTTTTGCATCCTTTAGGATCTTTCCAGGCTTTTCAGCTGCATTGCCCTCTCAGTTAGTTTGAGAGAAAGGTCTCCAGATAAATACTTGGTGAGATGTTGTTTTTATTTCATACTTTTTTTTTTAATTATTTTTGTTGGGGTCTTCAGTTTCGCAGTCTGTTTCAAACACGACAGTATATTTTCTACACCACTTAATGATTGAATAATGTTTGTAAGTGTAAATATAATTTCCTGACGATTTTGAAATCATCTCTGATCCAACTATGGCTTTTTTTTTCTGGCTACTTGTTGTGTAGCTCTGACAAAAGCAAGATCTAAAGTGTGGTATAAGGGAACCAAAGAAAAGGTAGAGCGTAGCACAGTGCAAATTAGATTACAGCACAGACCGCTAGCTTACTGCCAGTCCAAATTGGTCTGTATGTACAGCGTTTTTAAAGGTGCCACCTACGGCTGCTTTTAGCCTTGTGCCAGGCTCAAAATAGTAAATCCCACTTCTGAGCAGAAAATTGCCTCAGGTTTGAAGTAATGCTGGCAAATCTTAGCTGCTCATGGTTTCAGAGCCTGAGCAGCATAGAGATAGAGCCTCCAGCCTGAGCATCTCTCTGCTTTCTTCTGGAAATGGCGTCACTGTGCCCTTCAGTCAGTGTGGGTGAATGTACCCCTTGTACATTGCTGAAGATGTATCACAATGGGAAGTTCACTCGGGACATCTGCTGGCTGTGCTTAGGCTACTGGACAGCTAATTATTCTTCGTATTACCTGCAAAATTAGTCCCATCAAACAGGTTATCAAATGTATTACAGACTTCCAGTTTTTTGATCCGTCCAGTTGGCTTGGATACGTCTGTCACTTGACTTGCTGTGTCTTTGTGTGCAGAATCTAGCACCACTGAAGGTGGTATAGTGCAGTTTTAAAGAGGATAGCACAATTTAATAGTGCAATTTTAAAGAGAAACTTGGATGTCATAGCTACTCTGAATGGGCCTGAACCTGCTGCCCTTCGTCACACAGAAAATATTACCTTGCTTCCTGATTTAAGACTTGAGAAGCAAATCACCACTCAGCTGTAGCTTGCCACAATCCAGTTATGCAGAAGTAAGTGCAGAATGTTGGTACTCTAGTTCATTATGATGGAAGTGTATTGTGCTGGAATTATAATAGAACATTCAGTGTAATGTGTTCTGTCCAAGTGCTGTTTTGAACACCTTCAGAGGCAGCTGCATTGGTGGTTGGGGGGCTCCCCACTGCCTGCAGAATTTTGTTGGTAACTAATTTTTAAGGATTTCACTGAAATAAGGAGACTGCGACATAGGATCTCTGCAACAGTTTGAACGAGCTCCAACATTTCAGGCAGGTGAGAAGGAGAAAACCTCCCCGTGGGTTACAAGCGCTGTTTGTTCTGTCATGTTAATTGGCTGTTCGTTCCTGGGAGCACAGATTGTGCTGCTTCTCCTTTACCTCGAACAATGTCAAATCCCCAAAGCAGCCCTGCCAGCACAGAAGGGAGCGAGCCATATGGGGCAGGTTGCAGTTGTTCCTTCAGGTCTGGACAGATTCCACTGTGAACAGATGGACAATGGCTGACATCCACTAATGGTTCTCGATAGGTTTCTTCTGCTGTTCATCTCGATCTTCTTTTTCTCTTCAGCCAGAACGCAGACCTTCCTGGAAATGGTCTGTTAACTCCTCTTGACTAGGTGGAAAATGATAGCTCTCATTTCATGATAACCAGAAAATGCAGAGGATTTAATTCCACCCCTGTTCTTGTGTTTTTAGCACTTATATGAAGAGGGTGAGATCAGGAAGAAAATCCCTTAGTCACTTGATACAGATAACATCAGAGGAGAGAGGTTTTTTGTGTTCGCTGGTTTGAAGGGAATTTATTCTTCCTTTCGTTCAGCACACTGCAAGGTTTTTCACTTTTGTATGGCTGTTATTTGCGGGATTGAGCTAGTACAGCCATTCCATTTGGAGAAGGGAGCAGTGCTCGTTCGGCATTTCAGAACTGACTTTGAATGTTTGACACAGCTGAACTTCTTGTTCATTAAGTGGAACTTTAATCTGCTACTTTGATCCTTTGGTAAACCTTCTTTTCCACAGCAGATGAAGGTCCTCTATTTTATTTCATGCTTGTGATGAGCACCATTTCATAAAGATTAAATGTCTCCCTTTTGTCAATTATTCTTTTTTTTTTCCATTTTCCCCTCAGAACCTGCTGAAAATTTTCCTCCAGAATGGCCTTTCTCTTTCACATCAACCAGAAAGTATTAACTTCTTACAGAGGGGAGTTTCACACAGAGGAAGTACATTATAAAAAAGAAAGGAAAAAAAGGCAGCTCTAATTATAATACGCAATTGCTGTGCAGTTGCAGAATGAAAGTAGACTGATCTGTACACGTGTGATTTGTTAGCAAATGCTTTTCAGGTTCTCAGTGAGAGAATTAAGGAAACGTTTATATCCAAACAAAGTCTTCTTTCCAGATTTTAAATAAATTGCATTGACTTATTTTGAGTACACATTTTAAAGATGTACTTTTAGGATAAGGTTGAAATGTTGAGGCTGCTTTATTCAACCATTCTTTTCTTCTGACATAAATCCCTTTCAGGGTCTCCTAATATCATCTGCAAGATTTACTACTGACAAAAGCTAAGAGATCTTCCTTTGAAACGTAATCTCACATTTTGATTAAAAGTACACAAAGGTTTTTAAACGATGGCTTTAAGAACTGTTACAATGAGCATTCACATGAATGATGCATGGTCGATAATGAAGTGAAAGCACACATACCTATGGCAAACTAAGGAACATCTGTAAGTACACAGTCTCAGTATCTGGATGTAAGAACACTGTCAAATCTCATTATTCACTTTAGAAAGCACGTGGCAATGTCTTGGCTCATGGTTAGATAGTCCAACAGTAAAACTTCCTCTTTCACTATCTTCGAAGTCACATCTGCTAAAGATACCATACCCTAATGTATCTAATTTGTGAAAGCCCAAGGTCACACCCTTATGGTTGGAGATTCTGAGGGGAATAAAACTTGCACTTAAATTTTACATGTGGCCGTTAACAGATACACTTAAAACAATGTATTTATTCTTTAGCACATGCGTTCCTCCAGCTGACTCTTAAGAAACCAAGAAACAGTTCGGGGGCTTTGAAAAACGCCATAATTCTTACTGCAAAGCACAGAGGCCTCTCAGCTGTGTAACACTGCTGTTAAAAGCCACAGCAACAGCCCGCATGTGATAAGAGGATGGGAATTTTGTTATGTTCTGCAGAAGATTTACTTACATTGTAGCTGTGCAAATCATAGTCTGAAGGATGCGAAGACAACTCACTGTTTTATGACCCAGAGCGAGCCTGAAAACACAGGAAACAAAATGGGTGGGGATAGCTGAAGGCAGCACTGGAATCAGCTGCGCTGCCCTGTATTTTCTCAGACCCAGTCTGCAGCTGGGAGCCATGGAAGGGAGAAGGGTGAAAGCAAGCTTCGTTTTCTCAGTCAGAGACAGTACTGCATGGTGTTCTTAAGGACAGCTTCAGCCGCTCCTCAGTTACTTTGTTTTCCACCCTGAGCCTCCATAGTGTATCCTTGGGAGCAGGTGCCCTCAGCAGCTGTCTGTGAGCAGGAGAGACCTCGGGGCTCGGAGCCGGGGTCAGATAACCCTCTGCTCCAGCAGGTGCAGATCAGCATACTGCTGTTGAAAGGAACACACTTGGCCACTAACTGAGGATCCAGCTCAGTGTTTTCCCAGGAAACACGGATTTGTGACGCGTGCATAGGGAGGGAAATAAGCACGGCATTACCTACACAGTGTGTGTTTAGGTCTGCGTGCAGTCAGGAAAGAAAAAGAGCAAGCATATGAGTCCCTTCACGAAGCAGCATAGAGAATCCCAAGCTGCAGTATTAATAACCTCCTGTTACTGAATACTCCATCTGTTCCCCATGCCAACGTGTCCTCACTCGGAGCACTCCCCCTGTCACAATATTTGGTGCCACACTCCTCCCTCCGCCTTCAGCGCTCAGCACGTGCCCCCCCCCGGGCCCCTCTGAGGGGTCCTCAGCCTGCGCTGCTCTGATTCCGAGTCTTCGTTTGTGCTGTTTGCTGTTCATAGAGGTACTTTTCCCCGAGGTTCTTCCACATCCATGTTTTCTGAGGGCTCCATAGGTGCCATTATTTATTTATTTATTTATTTATTTTTCTATTTGCTAACATCTAAGACGTCAATAAAGCGGTTCACCACTTCAAAGCGACTGAAAGCCAAACGTGTTTATTTACACACGAGGTGCTTGGCTGGGCGCTGCCTCAGAGCGAGGAGCAGAGGCACCGCGCTCCGTGAGGGCCTCGGGAGATGTTTCCTGTGGAGAAAGTCAGTCAGAAGCTGAGGGGCGCACCGAGCCGCGCTGGGGGCCGGGCTGCTCCGCGCCGCTACCACAGCCCTCACGCCCAGAGCGCGTCCCGAAACCCCGCACAGGCTGAGCCCGCCCTTTACTCGGCCGCAGCGCTTCCCCCTCTCACAGACGGCTGCGGCACCACAGCAGAAGTGCCGTTCCGCCGTCAGCGAGCAAACTGGGGAAGTCGAGCCCGGCGCCGAGGAGAGGAGCGCCCCGCGCTGCCGCCATGACCCAGCGCCGGGCGGGGCGGGGCGGGGCCGCCGTCAGCTGAACCACCCGCGGGGCGCCGCCGAGACTTTGTTTCGCGTCCGCCGCCGCCGCCGTTTTAGGCGGCTCTTGGGGGAGCCCCGTGCGGTGGCTGCTGTCTGTGACGGGAGAAGGGGAAATAACACCGCCGCCACTAATAATAACAATAAGTAATGGCCTCTTAAAACGAATAGAACAATTTACGAGCTTATATTCTGCGAGAACCTCATTTTTGGTGAGGGGTCTTGGAGTGAGGCGATTGTATGTGAGCGTGCCCTTGAAATAAACGGAAATAACCCTTTAGTTGAAGTTCTCTCGGAGCTCAGAGGCTCCCGGACCGCGGTCTATGGATGGCATCTATGCGTGTATGTCCGTAGGGCGTTACGCTGTGGTGTAGTGAGGTGTTGGATCCCGTCTCCTCGCGCTCCCTCCTGCCGTGATCCACACCTCAGTTTGGCTTTGGAAAACGCCACAGCGCGATGCTGCGTTCCCGAACGTCTTCTTGGTGGTGGTAAAGGCGCGTTGTTCCCTCAGGGACAGGAGGGCAGCGTGACCCCTGGGACAGACAGCACCGCTGGGTGTCCCTGCTCAAAGGCTTTCTTCCACCAGTACCCAGCAGGGCTCTGTGGGCAGTTATAGCCGCCTGCCACACCGTATTTCTCACAGTTTACCGTTTTTGCAGAGTCTTATGTGGAAAAAGCACGATGGTGGGGCGGCCCTTCAGGCCCGGGCTGGGGGAGCACAGGGAGTGGGGCTGCAGGCTGGGCAGCACCTGGGGGCTTTAAGTATTTACGGAGGGGAAAAAGCGCACGAAACAAGAAAACGTGATGCTTTGGGGTCACAGCGTTAATACTGAACACGGCGAGCGCCAGCACGGAGCACAGTGAGCGTCAACGCTGAAGCAGGGAGTCTTAAAGTTGAACGCAGTCCGATCGCGTACAGCCTGAACTTTGTGAAAGTTTAAAGGCAGCCGCGATTTTAAGAGAGGTCCCCAGGCCTGGCCGCGCCGCGCCGCTCCACTCCAACGAAGGCAGCCCGCAGCTCCCGCCCCGCTCTCTTCCATCCCCTCCTCCCCTCCTGGCACCACGAGATCAAGGCGCGGAAGCCCCGCCCGCGGCGGCGGCGGCTGTGTCAGCGGCGAGCGGCGGCCGCTCCCCGAAGCCGGGAGGGTGGGAGTGCGCGTGCGCGCGGCGGCGGTCGGCGGGGGGACGCGCGCGGGGAGGGCATGCGCGCGGGCGCGCGTCGAGGCGCCTCAGTTCAGGGGCGCCCACGGAGCGGCCGCCATATGCCGCGGCGGCGCCCGCTTCCCCCGGCAGCGCGGCCGTTGCGGAGCGGCCGAGCCCAGCCCGGCGCCCTCCCCGCGGCCCCGACGCTTCAATGGGAAGCTCGCACTTGCTGAACAAGGGCTTGCCGCTAGGTAACGAGCTCGCGTCGCGCCGCGCCGCCCGGCCTGCTGCCGGCGGGGGCGGCGGGGCCGGGGGGTGTGAGGAGCCCGCGGGCTTTGTGCGTGAGGGGAGCGGGGGGCGGTGCGATGTGCCAATATACGGCGAGCGGGGCTTACGTCTCTTATAATTACCGTTGCGGTTGGAGGCGCGGAGGTGAGCGGCTCGTAACTTGCACCAAAATCAAAATGAATGCGTGGGGCGGGGGTGGGGGGCCGGAGCAGGAAGTTGGGAAGCGGACGAAAGTGCGCGGTGCGGGGCACGGCCCTCCGCCCGCCGTCCTTCCCTCCCCCCCCCCCCGCCCCATCGGCCCGCGCTGCTCGCGGCGCTCCGGGCGGTGCGCGGCCGCGGGGTGACGCGGCGCTGCGGGTCCGCCCTGGGCTTCGCTTCTCGGGGGGAATTCGCCGCGCTGCCGCGTGTGTGCGCGGCGCACACAACGTCGGGGCTGTTTATAAACACCGCCGCTTTGATGGCGAGGGCAGGCTGCGGCGCTTGTTTACCGCCCGCTCCGCTGCGCTGCTTTGTTTCCCTCTTAAAACGCCGAACTCGGAAGCCAGGCGTCGACTCGCAGCAGCCCGCGCCGCTCGGCGCTTCACCTGTTGTGGCTGCAGTGAAACAATCGAACGTTTTCATAACCGCTGTCCTTATCGGGAGCGGTGTTTGCTTTGGGGCTGCGGTGGAGCAGCCCGAGATAATCACCCCCCGGCCTCGCTGGAAATAATGAGGCCTAATAAACTGCGCCCAGTGTGTACTTCTTGCCCACGGAATTAAAACGAGCTCTGATATTTGTAGTGTGCGCGCGCGTTTTGAACGCGTCCGTTCCATCTCCAGGGCCTTACGGGGTGGGAATGGTCTCATTTCGCATTCCGGCCCCATGGCAAAGAGCCCGGTGCCCTATTAAAATACCTTAAATCTCCCCATTGTGTCCCTGCGGGGAGGGAACGGGAAAGCACAAAGAAAAATAAAATTTGTGTTGAAATAATTTCTGTTCTAAGTCAAAAGACTATTCGTCATCGCTTTAAGATCTGTGTTCTTTGTAAATAAAAAGGGTTAAGAAGCTCGTTATGGAGTAGACGGTGCTGGCAGGAAGATAATTGTCCAGTGCATCTCTTTGTTCTGTGTTCTTATCTGTTTTATCTATTTTTAGCTGTGTGTTGTTGAAGCAAGCATGTGAAATAGCAACCCAAACTGCTAACTTCAGTGTGTTTCCTAATGCTGCTCTTTATTGACACCCCCCACCCCTAAAGACAGCTGGGTTTCGGTATTTGAGTTCTGTAACATTTGGTGGATAATAACCAATTTGGTATGTTAGCACGTCGGCCGCTGGGAGAGAGGTCTGCAGACAGAGTACTTGGTCCAGCTGCAGTTCACTGCTGTATTTCAGAACCAAATGAAACGGGCAGCCCTTGGCCTGCACCGCCCCCCGGCTCTCTGGGCTGAGAATTTGGGATTTGTGATGTGAGGCATAAGCAGATAGAAGGGGTAAACTGGGGAGCTGAGCTGTTGCCTTGTTTGGGTCATTGTTGATGCAGAACAATCCTGGAGAGGTGGACAGAGTTTGTGTTTCGTTTGGTGGCATCGAAGGCATCAGTTGGTGCAGTGCGAGCGGTGAGGTTTCTGTCCTAATGTAAACAGCAGCCCCTCCTCTCCCAAAATCCTGTAGGTTCGATATTTCTCCATCAAGCGGTGCGTTATCTAATGACTGAATTGGCAAATAGAGTAACAGCCCCAAGAATTGCTTTAGTCACGCTCAGCAGAGGAGTTCAGTCAATGGAAGCACTGTTTGGAAATGAAACCACTACAATCAGCTTTGTGAATGTTTCAGCTCAGCGTTGTCAGACGCAGTCACGGAGGAGCTGGAGCATGCAGCCATGGAGCACACAATGCACTGCTTGTACGGAGCTCGTCATCGTAAATATTGCGGCCGTGTGATGCTTTATCATCGTGCGGAGCTCCTGATAGCGTGACAAAACAAATTACATGTGTCCTTACGTTTGTCAGCCTGGTTAGCTCTTGACTCGTCCTTCTGTATCATAGAGATAAATGGCATCTGCTCTTTGTTAAAAATGCGCGATGCTTCAATTTACTAATCTCCCTGTTCTAAGAGTTGGAGTTTTATTGCAGTGTGGTCACAGTGCTCAGCCAGAAGTGTGATCCCGTTGATGAGGGCTGGGCTGGATGCTGTGAAGCGTCATCACACAGATACAGTGGGATGCTTGCCAGTGTTCTGAGGCATAAAGTCTGTCCCTCCTTAGCAATTAGAGGACCTCTACCACAGTGAGGTGTCTGCACAGGGGAGTTCTTCTTGGGGACAAAACTGACATTTACCTCAATGGACTAAGAATGAAAGAATTGCCTTCTTAGCAAGTAAATGGTTTGGGCAGCGATAAGTGTGTGGAAAGACACGGATTTAAATGTCTTGAGTAAAAACTCCTGAGAAGCAATGCGATCTTTAATTTGCTTATGTGAAATCCAGCTCTTACTCAAAGTCATGCAAATACTTTAGACTACAATTGCTTATGGCCACGTTGTCTCTCAGTACCCACGATGAATTTGTAATAGCCGTTCCTTGAAATGTACCCAAGCAGGGCAGCTGCGTGTGTGGTAGAACTGCCTTTAAGAGTCATATTTAGGTTTTTGCCTCCCAGGCCAGCTGGGAGCATTGATGAGGTGATACTGTGCAGCATGTGTCAAGCTCTCAAATCGCAGCATAGCAGCCTCAGCTGAGGCTCCCTAACCTTCTGGCCCCATAATTATTTATTTAGTGAGGGAGGAGAGGTGGAGTTGCACATTTAGTACATGTCCTAAAATTTAAGGTGAGGATAAAAGTTGTACTACATGGCCCTTCAACCTCAGTCCCTCTGCCACACACACTTCTTCACACCCAGGCAGCGCAGAAAGGAATTTACAGTTTTGGAAGGCAGGAGTTCCCAGCTGTGCTTTTACGTCTTTCTTCCCAGCTGCCGTAGCAGCGAAGGTGATGATTCATTTGAACTTTTGTGCAATCAAGAGAAGACAGCAAACGTTCAATACAGCCAGATCTAAAATGAACGTTTCCAGTTGCCCAGCATCTCTGCGGGAGCATCCAGTCCTGGGAGGTGCTGGGATCCCCGAGCTGTGCTTGGGAGCAGATCTCTCCCAGCATGCAGTGCTCCTCAGCCCGTCTTCCCCAGGGATCAGCCCGACCAGAGACTGTATCTGATTCCTCCAGGAGTCTGAAGCAGTCCCAGGGCCTGTCTAATTTGTGCCACTTGTAGCTGCTGCCTGCAGAAAAACCTCACGTTAAAATGGAATTCCCTGTAGAGAGAAATCACGTTGGTGTATGTTTTGGATGATCACTGCACATCTCTGTATTTTTATCTTCTGTTCTTCTTCCTTTTCTCAGGGGGCTTTGGAGGGACTTCCTTGCAGTGCACCTGCCAGTCTAGTCAGCCAGGGGGGATTTGCTGAAGAAAGCACAAAAAGCAAGCATGGGGCTGCAGGCAGTACTTATAAACTTGAGGGTTTTTTTAATAACAGAAAGCTTTTATTTCTGTCACATGTGAAAGCATTCAGTGTTAAAACACGAGGTAATGTGATTATGTAATTCTGCTTTACATTAGGTACTTTAAGGCATATCTTCGTAGTTCTATTTACAGGTCAGTGGATGTCCCTTATCTGTGCCCAAATCACTTTCAGCGAGTTGTGTCACTACCAACTGAGTTATGTAAGTCTGGAATGGAAGCTGTTCGTGCTATCTGACTCTGTCTGTGTGTGCCCAAATTCAGAGCTGCCCTCCTGTCCTTTCAGTCTCTTCAGGGGAGCTCTGATCCCACCCTGTGGCAAGGAAGGAAGCAGGGAAACATCTCTTGCTTGTAACCTGAGCCACAATTCCAGATCCCTGTGTACAGTCTGTGTTTTCTTACTGCTGGATGTGCGCTGTGCTGCCTTTCTGAGCAGTCTCAATATTTGTTCATAGGTTGCATTTTGCACTGTTGTACACAGCGTAGCACACAGTATGGACTGTGGGGGAACCTGGTGGGAGCTCAGCCATTCATCCTCACACTGCCCTGTGGAACATGGGAGGAGCAGAATTGTTCTGCTGTCCCTCAAGCGCAGTTTTTGCCAGCTTCCACGTTCGATTGGCACGTGACCTTCTAAAGCAAGAAATGTCAGTGGCTGGGAAACCACAGCCCAGTGCTCTGCATGTCTGATCTTGTGCAAGAAGGATGCAGGGCCCCATCTCATCAACTTTGGGCGGTCAGAACCAACTCACTGTAGGTGAAGGAGGCAGTGTCTTAGGACAGATGAGTTCTGGGGGCAGCAAAAGAGCAGTTCTGCTTTCTATTCTGCTCATGGTGGAGCCTTAGGAAGCTGGGCTGACTGTTCCTGCTGCTGCACAAGGGGTTGTCCCTCTCCCCCTGTCCTCCAAAATGTCATCAGTAGCAATTAGCCTGTGACTGCTGTTTGATGGCAGCAACAGATCTCACTCTCCAAGGCTCTCCCTGCTGCATTCCCATTGACCTGTATTCCTTCCTTATGCAGGAGAGCCTGTATGTGGCCAAGCAGAGGAATAATGTTATCCTGCATCACACCCAGCCACTGTATGAGAGAGTCAGAAGAAAGCCAGGCGAGAAGCAGCGCTGCAGGGTATTTCTGCCTTTTCTCCCTCTGCAGGCTGTCCCTACAGCTCCCGGCTTAGTCAGAAGCAGGCAGAAGGGAGCTGTATAGAGGTGCCTCCTCCCAGTCCTGCTGGGCTGACCGCAGGAGGCTGCGGGAAGGGCTCGCTGTCCCATCAGCTGTTAGTCATCTGCACAGTCAGGCAGTGCCGCAGGGCTGACAGCTGGCTGGGGCTTCACTGTTCTGCAGATCCCGCTACCTTTAGTCTACAACCACAGAGTTCCTATTGGCTTCTGTGGGAATTTTACCCTAACGTGAATTTTTAGACTCAGCGCCTTACTTAAAGTCAAACTGTCCAAAATTACTGCCTCTTCTGTATTTGCAGCTGAGCATCCTCAGCCCTGTAAAGAAAATGCCTGGCTTAGTAGATACTGGTGTGGAGCTCTTTGTCAGAACTCCTGAATGTGTCAGATTTCATCAGATGGCTGCAGCTAGTTTGTCTCTTGCTGTGTACATAGTTCAGTCTTTGCAGAGTCATGCAGGACCGAAGTGTTTAGCAGAGATAACCACAAGCCAGTCTCCAGACTCTTAAACTGGTATTTAAATATTTTCTTCTCTTTAATGTGTTGTAGTAGATATGTTAAGCTGTTTATTTTCGACCAGATAATGAGCGTTTTCACATTTGTGGTCTACCAACCATCTTAATGTGTGTCTGCTGCTCCACTGAGTAGTATTAATGTGTATCAAGGCCTTGCTCATGTAGTTGATTTTCTCGTTTATGTAATCAGCATTGCTGAGAGAAGCGATCCTCAGTAGTTGTGCTGTGTGTGTGAGTTCCCATGCTGGCTGCAGCTGGCAAGCATCTTTCTCATAATGTGCTGTTTTGGGGTGAGGAAGGTCCTGAGAGCTGCTGGCCAAACCCACTGCAACACTTCATGTTTGATTTTTACATCCTCGCTGTATTCTCCTCTGCTAGTAGAGATCCTTTTTAAAGTACCTTATACCAACATTTCATCCATTCATTTCTGCTACAGGATTTTGGTGCGGAAAGTATTTTTAGCTTGTTTGCATTAGATTTCAGGATGCTTTAAGATGAAAAAATGCAGTACCCATTTCCAGTACCTCAATATACTTGGTTGTTTGCACCTACAGGACTTGCTGCCTTCACCCTCATTCAACATTTATAGCTAGTACTGTGGGCACTTCATTCATTGGGTCTGCCAAACTTTTGTGGGTTTTTGTTTTTCAGCTCCGATGAGATTGCTGACACCTGTTAGAATTGTGTTGCATTTGCAGCTAGTTCTCTGAGGAACCTTTTCTCCTTACTCTACAACTAAAGCAGCTTCCTGCATCTGCCCTGTGTGAGGCTGCTGGTCAGCAGTGCAGCTGTCAAACTCCACTCCTCTGATCTCTGCAGTCCGCACAAATAGACATCAGATTGGTTTATATATATATATATATATATATATATATATATATATATATATATGTATATGTGTATGTCTAAGAGAAAAAGCAACATCTAAAAAAATAACCTCTTATCTGCAGGGAGCTGGATGTATTTAGCCATGCCGGTCTAGATAAAGAGAATGTCTTGCATTTTTTTGAAGGCTTGTGGGAGGAGGCTCACAATAGAGGCTCCATTGTGCTGTTAGTACTGAGAGTACAGGAAATCACAAATTAGCTATGACGAGGGTATTGCAGGGGAGTTTGAAGTTTACTTAATTCCCATAGTATTGTATAGTTTTGAAAGGGTTTCACAATGCGTTGCCTTTCAGGTACAGCTGTGTATGTTGTTTGTATTTGGCAGCCCTCTGTTTAGGGCTTTCTCTTACCACGTTCAAAATGTTTCATGTTTTGAGTCCTTGAATCCAGCTGACTTTCCTTCTTACTGTAAATACAGAGACAGACGAATGTGCGTGGTTTTTATCTCATGACCACCCTGCAGCCATCTAAAATTCAAATCTGGCATTATGCATTCAGCAGTGAGAGCAAGCAATAAAAAGGGATTTTAAGTAGGAATTTGGAGAACATTATGCTGCAGGCACAACTTCTCTTTTCCTCACAGACTTGGATTTCTGATTCTGCAGGATCTTGAGTCATTCCCCTTCCAATTGATATCGAAGGGAACTGGAGTGAGTTTACAAATCCAAAGGCTCCTAGCTGTAACCTGTGTGCTAAGCCGGTGTTACTGTAGCATAACCCTGGTGTTGGAATTCTGTCCAGGGATTGCTTTGGCTCAGTACCTGCAATTGAGGAACAAGTTCTGTCTGTTAGATGGGAGAATTAAGATTATGAGAACTCTGCGAAGTCACAAATCTCACTTTCCTGGAGCTGTGACTGAAGCATATTACATTGAGGTGGTGTTTTAAACCTAAAGTATGGGAGTTCTGCTATTCTGTTTTGCCTTTCTTTTTATAATTTTGCTCCTGTCTTCACTGAGGACTTGTTCTTAAGCTTGTTGGTGTTTTATTTATTTTTTCCTGAGCTTTGCAGCTTCGTCAAAAAATACACTGACAACATCAATGCTTACATTCTAAAAGGCAAATATTTTCTTATACCTAGAAAAGTCAGAGAAAAAATCGAGAAATAGAAAATGAAGTTCACTTCTGGCTCTCTGAAGGAGGCACTACTGTGTAGAAATGATGTGGTTCTCAAACTGTGGCTTGTGCAGTTCTAGCAGCTATTGCAATGAGGGTGGGTTGTTTGTGCAGGTTAAAAGAAGAGAAGGACCTCGAGAATCATGTAGCTCACAGACTATCAAAGAGAATTAGTGAAGATTAGTTTTCATTTTAGAAGACTAATTCAAAATGAGCATTAAATGGATTATTTTTATAAATAGTAAATAGGCTCCTCTGTCATACCTTAGATTTCTTTGATCGCAGAAATGCGTAGTGAAAGCAGCAGTCTGTGAACGCGCTTTGTGATACCTGGGAAACTGCTCCCATTTAATGAAGTACAGTTTTCAGTCAGGTTCGTTAAGCTGGCACTGCTGTTTGAACTCTTGTTTAGGTATAAACTGCTTATTTGGTATTTGCATTAAGGGATTTAGGAACTGGAGAAACTGAACCAGAATATGATATTCTGCAGTTGCTGTATATTGAGCATCTGTGTTGTCATGTACGCATGTGCTTTGGTGTTGTAATGGGATGTTCTGTGTGGGATTTGTACCTCTGTATGAGGAACTTGAAGCTCCTGTTTATGATGGTGGATAGTGATAGGACAAGGGGAATGGTCTTAAAGTGAGACGGTGGTTTAGGTTTGATATTAGGAGAAAGTTTTCACACAGAGGGTGGTGGCGCACTGGAACAGGTTGTCCAAGGAGGCTGTGGATGCTCCATCCCTGCAGGCATTCAAGGCCAGGCTGGATGTGGCTCTGGGCAGCCTGGTCTGGTGGCTGGCGACCCTGCACGTAGCAGGGGGTTGAAACTGGATGATCGTTGTGTCCCTTTTCAACCCAGGCCAGTCTATGATTCTGTTTATTAGGAAGTTAATGACTAACATGAGAACTGAAATTACCTTTTAAAGCCTTTTTTTTTTTTTTTTTCCCCTTCCCCTTTTGGTTATAGAAATTCTATGTTACCTAGAAATCTTAGGTGAACACTGAAGTAAGAAAACATGGACTTACTGACTTCCAGGGGAAGTTGGGTCAAATAAGTGCTTGGAGAATTGAAAGAAGGAAACAGAAAGCAGTGCTTAGCAGATTGGGCAAAGGCAGCAGAATGACCTGCTTGGTCCTGGTGCTCTTCTTGCACTTCGGTGCCCCATCCCACTGTGCATCAATGTGAAAATAAGCATGGTGACCTTCTTGGGAAAACAGCAAATTCCAGTAGGATTCTCTTAGTAATAGAGCTCTGAACTGGTGCTTGATTGGCATTGCTTTGGCACAAGTAAATGGTCTGGGAGGTGAGGCAGCATCTTTTCAGTTGAGGACTGAATTAAAGTAAATGCACTGAGGAATGGACAGCCCAGAGCTTGAGTGGACTCAGCTGTCCAAAATATTCTGCTGTGATTGAAGGGTGTGTTTTTTGTCAAATAAAAAATGTACTTTCCACTACTAAAGCTCTTCCTCTTGTGTATTTGAATTGGGAACTTTTATTTCATCAATTAACTTGACAGAACATGCATGCAAAGAGACAACCAAAATAGTGGTGGGTGCTGGGCTCCACACACCGCACTGAACGCTGCCATGCGCCAGCACTGAGCGCTCCTCATCCCACTGAGATACAGAGGTTTGGAGTGCAGGCACGGCTGTGAGCTATTTGTGCTTAACAGCTGATCTTTGGAAGAGAAGTGCTGTGGGATAATTTCTTTCGGTTTGAGTTTGCACGTTGTGTGACTATTAAAAACTTCAAGACGACTGTTAAGTAAAGACAGCTCCTTGAAGTGCCAGATGGAAAAGAGCAAGAGAAACGCCTGCTGTTTAGCACAGAGAGGGGATTTTTGCAAGTTGTCTTTTGGGGTCTTCCCCAGTCTGCGCAGTTGCTGTGCTGCAGTTTCTGTGCTGGGGCCTGTTGAGACGTTACGTATGTAAGCGAGATGAATTTCCTCTCGTTAATTGTGTGGAAGCCAGAATGCTGGCTTCATACAGCATCTTCATCACGTGCTGACAGGTCTGCACCACCACACTGCACCACGTTGCTGAAATCACCACAGCTCCTTCTTAATTCCTACCCATTCTGTCCAGTGAGAGCTCTTACGGACAGGGCGGACATTTCTGCTGCTCTAGAAATGTGCTGGCTTTTTGAAACGCTGTCGTGGCCGGTGAAATACAATACTGGCTGTTTGGTTTGGACCAGAGACCCCTTGATTCATTCTTTCGCAGGGCAGTCGACCATGTTATTACATCCATTTTCTGTGGATCTCGTTCAGTGCCTGTGTTTATACATAGCTTGGAATAATTGGAAAATGTGAAAAATGCCGAGTATTCTTCAGTTGGCTAAAATTTGAAAAGGGCGTTTTTTCCTGCCGGCATCTGGAAGTCAGCCAGGTGAAAGTTAACATTCCCACAATACCTTTGCTGTGGGATAATGGGCAAGTTCAGGGCAGCATTCTTCTGTTGGTTGGATAAACAGACTGCTGTCCAAGGCTGCGCTGCAGCTATTGCTGAACGTGGAAGCATTGCTGTTTGCTCTCACAGTTGTTGCTTTGTTGATGGTTTTGCCACCCCTGCTCCTTCTGAAACACGGCAGTAGGGAGCTGGTGTGCCGTTGTCTGCTCTGGGCACGTGTCCTTGTCATTTCTTTTATTTTGATTCTCCAAGAGGAATGCAGTGTGTGCTGCCTCAAAGGAATAGTTTTCTGCATGAAGAGCCATGCGTAGCAGTGACCTTTCTAGCCAGGTGAATGTTCATTCTTGATCTTCAGTAGCGTAGTCAGAAACCTAGAGAATTTCAGAGATGCTTTATGTTTAGTCTGTGGTTTCTTGGGCTGCTGTATAAACATTGCTCTTACTGAAAATCATCTTAGCGACTTAGGAGATTTTTGGGTTAGTGCCTTTCTACCAGAGTGTCTTTTCACCTTCAGTGGCAATATCTTCATAGGAGGATGTGTGGCTTTTCATTATTTGATGCTTAGTCAGAAGGGTGGGAAGCAGCTTTCACTTCTAAGAATTCCATTTTGGCTGAGATCTGAATTGGCAAAAGAAGGTCACTGAGGAAACTTGATCTTCCATGCTGTATGGATGGGTTCAGACACAGCCATGCAATTATTTCCCTTCGTTCCCTGGTGTTGCTGAGGTCCTTCCATGCATTGAAGCTAGTAAACGAACCCAGATTTCAGTGTATGTAAGCTGCATTTTCCAAGCAGTGCGTAGGCCTGCTGTCACGCAATCCGTGCATTCACATCAGGATGAAGTCAGTAGGATCAGTGTAGGCGCTTGTAATGTTCCGTTCTCACACATAGTGCAGCAAAACAGTAAAATGCAAATGCTCTGAAATGTGCTGGTGGTGGGATTTCCAAATTCCATTTCCGTGACTGTAATTTGTCATCAGTTCTAAACCTGTAATACCTTTTAATATGCTTTCAGGAACTATATGGGAAGAAAAGCACTGTTGCTTACCTGATTAAAATGAAGACATACTAAGAAACAGAAATCTACCGTGCTGTCTTCAGTTTGTGTTCACTTAGAACATGGGTTTTATGGACCTTTCAGTTGGAGGTTATTTATTTCTCTGCACTGTACAGAGCAGCTACTTGAACTGCTGGTTTTATTGGCTATAAGCGTCAGTATCTTGGAACAGGCTATATTTAGACATGTAGCATTCTTTTCTATTTCACATTTCTCAGCCTCCTTGCGTAAAGTAAGTCTGCTTATTCCACATCTGTATGTGCGTGTGCATACGTGTGTGGAGTATATATACCTTAATTTCCTGTGTGAACATCAAACTTCTTTTTGCTGTAGCACAGAAAGCGGTAGCATCTTCTTATCAGTTGTGAAGCCATCCTTCATGTACATAAACACTTACAATTACATCAGGTGTGTGTGCATCGTTCTGCAAGCTGCTTGTGTGCAGGTGGGTGTGTGTTCATTCCCAACGTCCCTGATTTAGCAAGTAATGCAGCAAACTGCCTCGCTCTGCAAGCAGCTCTGCTGCCTGATTGCAGAACCCCAGTGCGACTCGGTATGAATAGGGAACAAAAAGCAGGACCTTCGATGAAGACAGAAAATAAAATCCTAATGAAAGATGTGCACTGAATAGTAACTTGGCTTTCATGTCTACCAACTGTGAAACCTCCGTAAGAATTGCTGCTATTGTGCGAGTGTTCCCTCCTTCCTAATAGAAGTGTTCTGTATCCTGTTTTTCTTGTTGACTAGAGAATGACAGCTTTTACAAGTATTGTAATGATGAAGTGCCATTAGCTGTATACCATTCATGTCTTAAATTGCATCCTTTGTGGTGTTCCTTGCTATTCTTGTAAAATAGTTGGGTATGGTCAGGATCTTGATTTCCAGCACTTCTGCTTTCTTTTTTTTTATTTTCTTGTTTTGTAGGTTATTCATTTTTTTGTTGAATTATGTGTATTTCTGTGATCAGTTGGCATGGAAACATGGCTGCTTTGTAAACCGGTTGCCTTTAACGTTAATTTGCAGGTACTTGTTTTTCAGTGTGAGAATGGAAGCCATTTATGTTCTTCATCATTCCCCATCATTAATACTCACATGCTTTCTGACTCAACATAAATTATCTTTCCTTCTGTCTTCAGTTGTTAAAATGTACCTTTTTTAAAGGGGATGGGTGATTTCATGGTGAGATGTATGTTTCACATGGAAGAAAGTCAGAGGCTTGCTTTGATCAGTAGTGAAGGAGGAATGCTTCCACCATTACTCTGTGACTGGCTAATGGGTTTCTGGAATACCTCTGTGTGGGCAAAAGGCAGCCTGCAGCCTGGCCACGATCGCTGTGGCGTTGTTGGTGACGTGGTGGTATGCTTCAGGGACTGCTGCTTGGAGAGAAACAAGTCTCACCATTGTGTCTCTATGATGAAGAATAGCTGGACTGTCAGCGCATGTTCACATCTCTAGAAATGTGAAACTGTTAGAGTACGTGCTATTTTAAGTGTAGGTAACTAAATAACTAATTGAAGACGTATTATAAGCAGGTGCAGATTGTTTGCTCTCAACGTAGTTGCTTTCAAGTTCCTTAGGATCGAATCTCATTTTAATTTCTAATAGTTCAGAGCGTTGTTTGGAGAGCTTTATACAGATTGGATATGTGGAATAGAAATAAGGTCTGAATTAATTTACTTTGGCTTATACTTTTCCATCCTGTTCCAGGCTTCAAATGCTTCATTTCGGGAACTGTTTCACAGTGCCTGCGCCTTGAGTGCTATTTCGTGGTCTCACACAGCAGCTGTATGGCCCATTTCTTTTTCTTAATTTCTCCACATTTTTAAAAATAAACAATCAGAAAACAGAACACTGCAGGTTTGAACCCCACGTTTTAATATTTAATGCTCAATTTAAATAGCTTGAATGAAAAATCACTGGTTTGGTTCATACTAAACTCCTCTGTTGACGCTCTTCTGAGCTTTCATGTTGTTTGGAAGTGATTTTCTTGGAGGTGAGGGGTTTAGGAGCAGAGATGAGGGCTTCTTGTCGTGCTTTTGGCAGTTTGCAGATCAGATTCTCACTGCCCGCAGTGCAGCTGTGAAAGAAGTTGGGCTGTGCCGCTTCCTGTGTGACAGCAGCTCCTCATACACACTGTAACCATTTATCCCCGCTTTCCCACCCTCTTCCACCCCATTCTCTCATAACAAATAGTTCTGTTAAGAGCAAAAAACAAACATGTCTCACCCTTTTGCCATCTCTTCCCATCTCGATGTTCTTGTCAGAGTAGCTGGAGATGAGATCTGTTTTTTCCCTGCCTGTTGTAAACTGCTTTTAATTTTTTTTTTCCTCTCCATCGTTTCTCGCAGAGCCTGATGGCATTGCTGATCCTGGAAAAGTAGCAGCCACAACCACTGTGCTGGGGGGGCAAGGGGGGAAATCTGCTGATAGGCTTAATCCCCATACAGAATTGTAACTTTTCTTGGTTAGACTGAGCTCCTCTTTCATTTTCTCTCTGCAGCTCAGTTTTTCAATACTTGACATAACTTCTTACTGCTGTTTTTATTTGTCAGGATTGCTTGTTTATTTGTCCTTGATTGTCACCCTGCAGTGCTCCCAGCTCAGCAGTTCACACTGGTGGGGAACGTAGGTTTGCACAGCCGATGCCAGTTGTGTGGTTTGGGCTTGGGTGTCCCCAGGTCTCAGGACAGAGCTGGCTTCACTGCGTTTGCTGCCACTTGATCCCAGCTCTGTGCAGTGCTGGGAAGGGAGTGTCTGTCTTCTGTTCATTTATTTACAGGTTGGACGCTGGACTCATCAAAATCAAGGGTACTCCCATAGTCTTCTGTAGGTTCTTGCCAGACATCCCAGAGGGAAACATTGCTGCTTGTGTTGTCCCTTAAGTATTTTTGTTCTGAGTTGTTACCCAGTGCTCTTGTTTGGTTCTATTCACCCTGCGTTAAGGAACAAATAGTCCAGCTTAATTTGAATATTTTATTTAAGCCTTCTGGAAAGTACCTATAAAACAAGTGTGAAGGAACATGGGTCAAAACACAGACAGGTGTCAAACTGTAACCAGAAAAAGGTTCGTGTTCTTAAAGGGAAAAACTAATGGGCTTTTATTAGCTGCACCATGTTTCCATTCATTGTGCAAACTATTTGGCTGTAATGACATTCTTGTTCTCTGGCTTCATACAGTGCCTACCTCAACGCTGGCTGGTTTTGAGGGAATAATGCAATAAATGTGTTTAATAATATTCTTTTAAGAAGCTGATATGTTGCAGCTTGGCTACAAAATTACCCAGTATTCATTGGACTTGGAAAGTAAAGCTCTGATGAAGAGACTGAAAAAAGCCAGGAGGGCATCAGTTCTCTCACCTTGAGCAGCAATTCAGAAAAGCCCCCATGTGTTACCAGATACTGCGGTGTTGTAGCCTCTCTAAAGAAATCTCTAAAGAAATCCCCAAATAAATCCTGGTAATGATTTAAAGAAATATGTAAGTACATGTAAGTGGAGTTTTTTTGACTTTTTACTGAGTTGTTTTCCAGGTTTCATTTGCTGTTCTCAGCACTTTGTTTCCTTTCTTTCTTCTGTAACTGAGGTGAGAGTCCTGATGCAGGAGGGATAGAAAGAAATAAGATGGAACTTTTGGAATAAAGTCTTCAATGAAAATACTATAAGGACTGAGATTGCCTTGAGTTTACTCTGGTGAAAGAACAAGAGACTGGAGTGCTTCCTGTAACCGCTTTTAGACATGTTTGCATGGGCATCACGTCCCTACACACAGTAATTTATCCCAGTACTGACATTCCTTGTGTTTCTAGTTTGAGTATGTAGAAGATCTACAGATCAGAGCTGCTTATTTTGGACGCTGTTTGTCGCATCCATGTAGTATCCATCCTCATTACTTCAGTCAGTTGCTATCCTGACAGTGAAAGGAAGCTGCTGTGGTCATTCATTAACAGGTTGCTCAGGGAGGCTGTGGATGCCCCATCCCTGGAGGCATTCAAGGCCAGGCTGGATGTGGCTCTGGGCAGCCTGGTCTGGTGGTTGGCGACCCTGCACATAGCAGAGGGGTTGAAACTGGATGATCATTGTGTCCCTTTTCAACCCAGGCCATTCTATGATTCCCATACTGTCTGTTCCCCAGGGGCTGCAGTGCTGCACAGTTCTGAGGCTGTCACTGTGAGGAGGAGGTGACATTTCTGTGATGCACACATGTGCTGTGGGCAGTTTGGTAAATGTCTCTACCCTTACACTGGGACACAGGAGCTGTAACAAACTCACTGTTTGTTTTTTTGTTTGTTTGTTTTTTAAGATGTAGCATGGATGGAAAAAGCTAGAATTAGAGTGCAGGCTGTCAGTTTCCTGGGAGAGGTAACAGCAAATTCATTTTCCAAAACATGGTGCTAAAAGAGACAAGAAATATACAGTAGGAAGGATTAGCTGCTAAGGGGTCTCGTCTGTACGATAAAGGAGGGGTACCCTTTTGCCTTAAGATTTTATAACTCTTAATAGAATCAGTAATTCCTTTTAACACTTCTTTGTGACTGATGCTTTTAGCACTGTTTAATGTTTTATGTGATACAGGGACGTAGAACATGATTTGTGCCCTGAAAAACAATTAGAAGCCTTTATCTGCAGCCAAGGCATTCTCATGCTTGTGAGTGAGCCCTTTCCAAGTTCAGAATGGTTAAACTGCAGAGACGAAAAGAAATGTTATAAAGCCTGATGAAAAAATGCACATATGGGTCATTTTTAAACACTTCTGGCTTTTCACCTGTTCAGTGGAAACAAAGCCTTCAAAAACCTTCTTCAGACCCTTTTAGTATGTGGTGTATGTGGGAAGAAATGATTTGCTTCTCCCATCGAGCCATGGGAATGAGTGCCGAGTTTAACTGTTTTTCAGGACGGCTTTAACTGTGATATTGGGACGAGAGCCTTTGTAATTGAAACTCAAAATCTGCTTGAAGAAAAGCTCTGTATAGCAACTCTCTTACATCATGGTTTTTATTATATTATGATTAAATGTAACATGATAACATAAACTCAGCTCTTGCCTTAAACTGCCTGTTTTACTTGGCACTTGGGCTGTTGTTGCTGGCCCGTTCTCAGCGAGCTTGTCATTTTCATACATCCTGTTTGCTTACCTTCAAAATGAACATCTCTTTAGGAAATCCTATTTATTCAAGCTCAGTTCACTTGGTGTGGGTTAGGGTTGAGCACCCTGCCTGGGGCGTGCAGGGCTCTGGTTCCATTATGCCACAGCTTTCCTCAGTTTCCCATTTTCATGAGCTGTTCTCTGGCTTGTTACAGTCATCAGCCATCTTCCTAATACTGACCAAGAGCAGCAGGGGTTGGTGGTTTTGGGAGGAACCCAAAAGGTATCACGAGAGCTTTAAGGAGCCCTTTGCACTGCTTCAGCATTGGTCGGAGTTGCTTTGGCTTTCAGAAAAAAACAGAATGCAGTGTGACTGAGGGAAGTTATTGTCATTTGCTGGGGTCTGTAATACTGTGCTGAGTTCTCCCTTTTTAATTGCATTGGTCTTAAATGTGCGTATGGCATACATATGTACATAGGTATATGTATGCATAACCCAGGCTTTTGAGTGTTTTAGCTGTAATTCTCAGGGGAAGTTTCTAGCCCTCCTTCCTTCTTCACATGCTTAAAAAAGAGAATCAGAATATTTTTTTTCACTGTTGACAAAAATATCACCACGATTTTCAGCTGAAAGGGAGGCGTAGGGCATTACGTGCTTTCCTTCTTATTTAAAAAGAAAAAGTTATAAGGAAAACAAAGAGCACTGTGTTCGACCTGCAGAACACTTTAGGGCTGTTATTTTTAGTATCATTGGAGTGCATTGTGCTGACCTCAAAAATATTAAACCTTGTGAAACTAATTTGGTTATCCAAGGCCCCACACTTGCTTATCTTCATCCTTTTTGATAAGGAAAATAAGGAGTGTCCTGGGTAATAGTTTAACGTTCTTGGTCAAAGTACAGGTGTGCTGTTAGAGAAATAGCTTTCAGTGTTTGGGATCAGAATAAAGGAAGCCTTTGATGTTGGCTTCGCTTCGGTTATTGGGTTTCTTTCTGAGACAGCATCCTGTGCTATGTCTGAGATGCAGAAAGGCACAGAGTCATCGCTGTGACAGACTGGATCCAGAAGTCTGATTGTGTAATGGATGATTGGCAGTGCCTTTAAAACATAATGTGAAATTAGTGCTCTGAAAGCGGTTGAATTGATAGTGCAGGGAGATGAGGTATAGCTCAGGTGATGCTTTAAATTGTACCAAAACAATCCAAACCTGCTGTAATAATACAGCTTACTGTAAGAGAAACATTTTAGGAGGAGAGAAAGGATTTATTATCCTTTTTATTCCTTCCTACTTAATATTTTACAGGCAAATCAAGAGCAGGTCCTTGAGTGTATTACATTTCAAATTAATGGTATGTGGCTGTTCAGCTTTTATGCAGTCCATGGGCAAAATGGTGATTCTGAGAACGTGTTTTGTTGGTTTATTGCTTAAAGCATTGATTGCTTCCTTCGTTATTTGAATGCATGGGTAGAAGAGCCGTGCAGAGGGCTGCTGGTGTGTCACCTCACATGGCAGCCCTGCTCTTCCTGTGAGTTCCAGGCTTATGCTCTGTATCCAGTGTTCTGTCCTCAGACTCTCCAGGCCCATGTTCTTCCATGGAAAGTGTTTCTGTAAGCCTTGGCAGGACCTGTATTGTTACTGGAGTGGCGCTGGGAGGTAGTGGTGCAGCTCCTACTGCAATTGTTGAAGCAGATTGTTTTTCCAGTTCCTGTCTGCTGAAGTTTATTGGCTTTTTTTTTTTTCAGTCACACCCACTGATCCATAAAGTTTATGGACTGAGATATAAGTTCCATTGCATTATAATCTGAAGTTTGGCTGTGTATTAAGGCGGGTGGCATTCCTTTGCTCCTTCTTGGTGGCTGTCCCCAGAGGAGATGGCAGCAGCTGTATGCCCAGGTGTGCTGCACGTGGCTCTGCTGCAGGCTGCCTTCATGCTTCCAGCTCTGTGGTTTGGAGATATTTAGAGAGATTTGAAAGATCTCGTTAGTAAGGGAAATGGATGCCTGTGAGTAGTTGTGGGCAAGAGTGACTGCTGAAGTGTCGAGTCTTTGGTTTCTTTGATTCTTGCATTGAATTTTGCAGAGGTTTCAGCTGATTCTGTAACATCTTGGCAGGCAGTCACTTACTAGTCATCCTCAAACCAGAGTTAGAAGGAACAAACCCACAGCCTCAGCCAGGATTCCTCTGAAGCTGGAAATAACGTGAGCATGCTCAGTTAGGGCAGTTCCACCACGACTGTTACTCCCCCTCTTCCCCCCCAACCTTCTTCTTCCTTTCCTTCTTACTTAATAAAGCTAAAAATACTTGAAGCAGACCTTTCAGCTGTCCTTTAAACTGTTTTCCCTTTCTCTGGGGTTTGCTTTCATGCTTCTGTTGTTTGAAAACGGGGCTTCTGCAGCACTGTGCATTGCACACATTGTACTGCTGACACTTGAGCTTCCCATCACTTTTACTACATGATGTAGCAGTGGCTGAATATTGTCACTGGATTTGCTGTTCAAGCCTTGAGAGACGATTAAAAGATTTTGCAGTAAGTCATCATGTTATTACTGCTTGTTCATTTGATGTTAAATAGGTGTGATCGATGCCGTTTTCTTTCTGATACTGAAAAATATCAGTGAAGATGACACTATCCTTGTAGCGCGCTCCGAATGTGTTGAGTAGCTTTGTGACGTGCGATGCTTGCAGTTCTCACCTGGCTGTTTGAAGTACACATGTAACTAATAGGAAATGCTTAGGGACTACTGATGAAAAAGGCATGAGAAGCCCATATCCTTATGGTTATCTGAGAAATACCTGAGAGTGACACGTTTATTCTGTGTGTCATTATGGAGAGGTAACGAGGAATTGTGGCTCTCATGTCCCAGCACCTACAGGGAGTGACATTTTCTAAATAGAAATCACTGCGTTACTTTGTTTAGGTGGTCCTAAAAGGGAAAATAAATGGCATTAAAGTACTCTGTGCATTGTGTGCTGCAGCAGTCTTCTTGGATACGCATGCTGATTCTCACAAGTGGTGAAATAATGATGTGATACATTTGCAAGTCTCAAATGTGGAAGCCTGTGGACTAGGGTGGTAATTATGGAAGTGGTGGTGGTATGGCTGATGTGTTTTGTGTAAGGGGAGAGTTGAGAGTGTCCTGCTGAGCAGCTGGGTGCATTTCAGTCTCAGCAATTAGTGAGAGGATGTAAGTGGGTGTGAGTGCTGAGCACATCTCTGGGTCAGCACAGCCCCGGAAACCGCCTCTGTTTTTCTTGGTCTCTTGCAAATTAAAAGAAGGAAGGCAACTTGTTTTCACTGAGCTTAGGTAAATAAAAACGTACAGCATTTACCTCTGCCCCATTGCCTTCAGTTGAGACTGCAGGTGTGCTTTAGTGAAGCTGATGTTTGGTTTCCTCTTGTGTGCGTGCTGTCAAGTCCAGTTCTTATTCCTTTGGAAATCAGTGTGGGACTCTTCCCATTAATTTCAGTATTATTTCCAGCAGATTCCTGCAGTCTTAAGAAGCACAGTTAGAAACAATACATGAGAAAATAATATAAATAAATTCCACTCCTAAGTAATTCTGGCTTCCAAGGCTAGCTACCACTCTTTTGTCCATGCCGTTTGGTGGTGGTGTTCTTTATTGAAATCCTGCAACTGTCCAAATTCTTCATCCCACATCCCAAGTCACAGGAGGTGACAACCTGCTTCTGCTAAAGGCAGCTACAAAGGGCACTGCATGTGATTCTGGCAGAGTCAGGATGGTTCTGTTGCATATTTCCGTGCTGATAAGCACTCTTCTCTTACATCCATTTTACTTGTGCTGCATTTATGGCTTATTTCTGCTGGACTCTGCTTTAGTTTTATTCTGCCTTGAGTCAAAGTGCCACTTGAGGTCATGGCACACACATGCCAAGCCTACCAAAACAGAGGCTGGGCTTCAAGAGGCATGAGGTGCATGCCAGGAGCCATGAGATGTTTCTGAAGTACGCCTCTTCTAGGAATTTTAGCAGAGCACATTGGCAAACCTAATTCATAACAGCTTCTGTGTTCGTGTTCGGAGTGGGATGTTTGTGCTTGTTTTGACAACTTGTTCTTTACTCAAATTAATATTAATGTTTATTTTTAAAAGGATGTGTAATGTTGTTGAGGAATTCTTGTAAATAAGTGACAGCTGTGAGTAAAGTTATAGCCTAGGTAAGAATGCAAAGTGAAGGTAGGTGCCCTGGGGGATCAGTCTCATGTTACATATGAAGGGTTGTAAATGAGCTCAATGCCCAACCTGTCATTTTTGGGTCTTGTGTTTGTAGATAGAAATGAGGTTTTTCAGCAGTTTGCATTTTGTTAACAGTGTAAATCACTGATGTTTCTGCTGTGCATAAGGGAGGGTTGGTAGGAAAAAGCCTTTTGAAAGGGTGTTGTCAAAGGAGTTTTCCTGCTTATTGAATCATTGCGCCTGTAAGAATCCCCAGCAGTGTGACAGTGAAAACTCTCCTTCCCTGGGCTGCTGTCCCCCCATTTCTTCTGCATGTTGGTTTGTCATTAGAGGGTGACTAACGTGTGTTGTGCTTCTTGGCATTGGTGTATGTTTCAGAAAAAAGAATTGAAGTGTTTGTTTTGAAAAAAGAAAAACACATTTAAAGAATTAAATGGACTTTGCAAACAGATGTAAGGAAATGAAAGGTAGGTTGAATTTTGGGCCTTCAGACCTGGCAGTGTCCTTTACTTCTTGTGTATGCCGTATTTGAGAGACATCTGATGCTAATGATGCTACATCAGTCAGCAGCAGAAAAATGTGAACCTTTTGACACCTTCCTGTAGAGCAGCTAGTCCACATCGCAGCTCCAGAAGGCACTGCTGTGCTGTGTCTGTGGCAGCTGTACGCTGCGTGGTGACTGCTCTGTGTGCACCTTCCACCTGTTGCTATTTTAGAAAACCTATTTTAGGAAAACCGTAGCGATCACCAGCAGGACAGGAGCTTCAGCACTAGATAATTTCTCTACGGAGAAGTACCAAACCCATTCATAGCTGGATTGAGCTGCCAGGATAACCTTTGCTTTCCTTAAATACAGTTAGATAACCTTAAAGGCTGGGCTTGTACCCATCCAACCAGAAAGCTCAGGGTTAAGGCTTCTCACTGCATCCAGGTGCTCCTCCCATCCCTGCTCACCTGGCAAAGCAGGAGTGGTAAAGAGGGGTCCAGGTTACAGTGCATCTGTGTGCTGCTGCTACCCTGTGCTCCTTGGGATGTTAGCGGCTGGTAGTGGAAAAGCAGCAGCCAAAGGGGGAAGGGTGCAGATGCAGTGAGAAGCTTTAACATGGAACTTCCTGGCTTCTGCGAGAGCAAGTCAGACCCTTAACGTTGTTTTAATGTATTGTTTGTGTTTAATTTTTTAGTAGAAATTTGAACACAATCCAGGCTACAGAGGTTGCAGTGGATAAGAAGTTTAAAAGCTTTGGTTCAAGATTACAGGAGGCTCCAAGGAACGTTAAAGACATGGAAATGAGAATGGAATGAGAGGGTGCTATTTTGCCTCAGAATACTGAAGATTGTAAAGGGCTGTGAAATTGAATTCATGACCCTGGAAGTCAGGTTCAGATTAAGAAGTGTCAGGTTGGTAGGGGCTCCTGAAAGTCTCAAGTTAGGATACGCTGAGCTTGTTTCCCCTTAACAGGATGTAGGATGTGGAGGGTGGATGTGTGTACCTTTTGCTATCTGTGTTTCATAAAATGCTGTACCATATACTTAAATAAGCCAGCAAAGTGACATGATGTTTTTTAGCAGAGTTTCGTGTTTGTGGTGCTGAATGTCACTTTGGACCACTTTACGGTTCTGTTCCTCCCTGGCACTGAGCTGCATCATTTGCTGCTAATGCGGGCATGGAAAAGTACTGCTCTGAAACACGCTTTGCTTTCTCCTGCCTTTCCAAGGGGTTGCTGCAAAACTGACCACGTGGTGCAGCGTGACATTTTTAGATAACAGCAGAGCGTAGCTAAATGGTGGAAGAAGTAGTTTTTTGTTCAAACGTTTCTGATTCATAGTTAAACGGTCTCTCTGCAAATGTAAACTTTAAGTAATGACTGCTGCTGTGATTAAGTTACTGTAAGTTTACTTAAGTGTTGAGTTATTGTCTGCGATTCAGCGATAGCGCGTTTAGGCGGAAAGATTGTGCAACAGGAAGTCCGTGCTGCAGTTCAGAAAGGATTTTGGCAAGCCAGGGTTTGTGGGCTTTTCGTGGTCAAGGTTACTGGATGTGTTTGAGTTCTGGGGACTGTTAGCAATGCTGAGGTGCTCCTGGGGAGGTTCCCCTCCTTGTTCTGCTGGCGTCAGCTCCTGTACTTCGGGGCTTTCTCTGCCGTGCTTCTAGCTCTGCCATTCATTCTAAAGGCATAAGGGAAAAACAGGCTGCACCTTTGTGTGATTTACAGAAATTGTTATTTTAAGGAGCTGTGTTTTGTAGTGCTGTATTTGGTTTTCCTGAGGCAGCTCTGGTGAGAAGAATAATTTTTGAGAGGGATGGCTTTTAATCTCGTTATCAGTTTGGGCTGTGTGGGCTCTTCCCTTGACAGATCTTTTTGCTATCTCTGAGGGAAATCAACTGTGCCGCATTTCTCCTCTTTCATCTTAAGCATTTCTAGCAAAGTTGTGTATATTTTATGTACTTCAGCTTGGTTTCAAACTTGTCATTGAAGTCCTGGCTTTACTCCTGGTTAAGAAGATGACCATTAACATTTCACTTGTACAGCAAGCAGTTATTATAATCAGTATGAATAGGGCTTGCAGTGTTGTTTTTACATTTGTTTCAAAACATAATTGCATTTTATTAGTGCAGTTGCATGTTTTGGTGTGAAACATGAACAAGTCTATAACATGCTTCATTTTCGAGTGCTTTAAAAGAAATTAAAGATTGGGGCTTTATAATTAAGTTCCCATTAAAGGATAGCAGTTATTCTTAGGATAGGTATGTAGCATTTGTATTGCATGTTCGTGTTGTATTTCTGTCCTGTACCACATTATGAATGTTGGTTTATTTGTTAAAATTGTCTGTCTGAAGGTTGTGTGGCCGTTTAGGGTTCAGGCATGTAACAGCAGACAGTAGGTTAGCAAGGTGCTGGATTTCCATAAACAATATTTGGTGGGATATTAAATGCTATTTACCAAAGTAATGGGTGATTTCTTTTTTTTCTGGGCACCAGAAGCATTTATAAAGATGTGTGTTAGAGTAGAGGGCAGGTATTGATGGATTGCCAGCAGATAGTGCATTGCACCCACTGAACACTTTGGTGAATGCTTTTCATGCCTGAATGCCTGTCTGCTATTGTGAGAGTGCTGCAGTTGTGTTCTGGTTGGCAGATGTTGGGGCTAAAATGAGAAGAGACCAAATGTACTTCAGTGACCGAATAGAAGGATCAGTGAGGATCTGTTGTCCTTCTGTGTCCTGTCTGCAAGATCCTTTTGCTGTTTGCTGTCGGATAAGCAATCTGAAGTGTTAAGCAATTGCATTCAAATGAAATCTAGCTGTGGTTGCTAAAAGTACTGCAGGTCAGGTACTAGCTGGGAGTGCAGCAAACAGGAAAAATTCCAGTGACCCATGTTGAGTCATCTTCAAGTACAAGGACTGTTTGACTAGGTAAAGAATGTCATTGCCAGGTTGTAGTAAGGCTGCTCACTTCTGCTTACTGTGAAGATCCCTTTCCCCAGCTGCTGGTTTCCTTCACTGAGTATCCCGCGTGCAGAACTGGGAGCTGCAGTGCAGGTGGCAATCTTTTAGGGCATGCTTTTTGACACTGTCAGAGGCTTCAGATACAGACATTTCTAGTGGGGGGGGGGTAGCTGAGGAACCTCACCCTTCTGCGTTCACATTGGGCTAATTCGGATTATAAAGTAGGAAGCAACACAGCAGCATTGTTTGCATTTGCGCACAAGAAATATCTACCCTGCTTTGCTCTGCGGTGTTTAAAACTACTTGTGAAAGAGGAAAAATTCATGTACTGTATTCTTGTTTTCATTTTTCCTTATCTCTTCAGGAAGCCCCTTTTTCCACCCACGCTTAACTGCTTTTGTGTAAATGTAATGGTTTAATATTATTCCCTGGAGTACTTTTATATATTTATGGCATCCATACAGTAAAAAGATACTCTCTGAATATCTTGTTATGAGGATTACTTTTCATTTTAAGACTCCATAAAGAGGATATAAATGAAGCCTGTACTTTGAACTGATTTTTTCCTTCCCCCAAATGTTTAATGTGTATTTATTTATCAACCTGCAATGCTCCAAGTGTGATGCTGGCTTAGGGATTAGCATTTTGCTCATATTTTGCCAGAGAGCTTTCAGTGGTGGATTAAGTATGATGCATTAGATCATCGAACAAAATCGTTGTGCAAAACTTCTGAATTGAAGCAGACCTACATAGATCAGCACTAAAAGTGTGTACTTGGACAATGGATCTTCAGTAAATACGCATTTTTGCTGTTGTAGGCTTTTTTTTTTTTTCAGTTAAATTTTAGTAGGAGCAGATCATAGTCGTATGTAAATTGAATGTTCAGCTCCTTACTGAGTTGCATATAGTGTTCCATTATGTACAAGCCTGGGCAAGATCTTTCTCACTCTATCTGGAGCTCATAAAGGTGTGGAATCCAATCAAAATACAAATCTTGGCTAAGGTTGCATAGGCACTTCTTAACACTGCAGTAAGAGTGTCCTTTTAAAACACTGTTTTATTCCCTCAGTGTTTTCAACTACCTTCCATTGTTCAACCTCCTGAGCCTCCGCTGTGTTTTTTCTTGGTGTGAGAAATATTTGTTTACTGACTGTAGATTTTGTTCCTGTTTTTATTAGCTTCAATCCTTGAAATCTTTTTCTGCCATCAGAACGAGCAGGCTAGCTATAACCTGTTTTTATTACATTTCCATGGCTGGAATAACTCATCTTCTCTGTTTCTTCGTAGGCATTCGACCTCCGATCATGAATGGGCCCATGCACCCACGCCCGTTGGTAGCATTGCTGGATGGCAGGGATTGTACAGTAGAAATGCCTATTCTGAAGGATGTAGCCACAGTGGCATTTTGTGATGCTCAGTCTACACAAGAAATTCATGAAAAGGTAATATTACAACGATAATTCTGGTGTTTTAGAAGACGCAGATAATTTAATGATTACAGATATGGTGTTTTGTGAGTGGTGACAGCGTCTTTGCTGTTGTAGTTGAGTTAATAGTTAATTACCTTGCTGATTTACCGGTCATTTATTAGAAGTGATGAACAAAGATAAAAATGTCTGTGTCAGAGCATGCCTTCTGTGCAGTGCATCCTTGGCTGGGTCTTGTCTGTATGCTTACCAATCGAATTAGATTTGTGGAGAGCATAATATCTGGGAAAACTGCATTACATGATGTTTTGAAATGCTTCTTGGAAACACTGTTGCTAAGCTTTGGACTGGAAAGCCAAATATCAGTATTGAATTGGCTCTGTGAAGAACTTTCAAACTTCTCTGCTTAGCCAACTGTTGGCTTAGAAGATACACGCACTGTGAATGTGTGCTGGAGTTTCAAACAAAGGGCTAGCCAAAAGATTATTTTCTAAAAGAATTTAGAAATGCATTCTAGCTGTACGTTATCCCAGAAACTTGTGCCTTTCCTGATGATTTGGAGACATGTGAAACAGCCAGTGGCTTCTAATGCTGTCAAAGGATTTCTCCTTTTCTTGGAGGCATACTCATTTTTTGTGACGATAGCTAAAGGTGCCAGCTGGCGTGTGTGTGCCTGCATGTTCTCTTCTGAAGGCTTCTTTCAGCATGAAGGCCTAACGTCTACCTCAAATCTTCACTGCTCCTCAGACAGCAGTAGAGCTGCAGCAGTAGAGCCTTCCACATCCGTATTTCTGCAGAGTTAGAATTAATTTTGATGAAGTTATTGTTGGCTGTTAGAAGAGAAAGCCTCGACTGCCAAGTATTCCTTTACCTCATAGGATGAAACCTGCTTTTGTGGAAGTAAAAACTGTAATGAATTTGGTGGCAGAGGAGGTCAGTTGGATCTATTCCAGGGGAATTTGTTTCCCCTCTCCAGTGAAGATCCATGACAGATGAATACAAATCCAAGTATTAACATAAAGTCTTGTTGCATGTCTGCATCCACCTCTGCAAACAGAGCGTGTGGTTGTGTGTACTGCTGAGCGTGCTTCAGATATGAAAGTATTACGTCAGCTGAACTGAATTGCACCAATAATCTTGCTTCTCTGTAAAGATATTGTTAAGCTTGTTCTATGCTAATTATAGTAACCCTTAGGCTTGTTATTTCAGAAGCTTTTCACTAACTGTTTTAATTGCTTATTTACTTTTCATTTTCGTATATAGCATTGTTTAAACATTTTAGAGCCTGGTATCTGTACATGATGGAAGACTTAATCTTTTCTTTGACTTTCCTATAAAGCCAGCCGCTTGCACAGAATACCAATACAATGTTCTCCCTTCAGTTACTACATGAATAATTTTTTTCTGTAGTCCCTTTCATGTCAGCATTTTTTTGGTGAGAACCCACCAGCAAACTCTTCAGCTTCCAATTGCCTAAGAAATCTATTTTTATCCTGAAAAAAGTTTCCATTGTTAAAACTTTCAAGATTTTTAAGAGCCACTGTTGTATATTTTCTTTTTTCCAGCATTAGAGGATTAAAGAGCTTTTTTATGCTGCGACAGCACAGCAAGCTAAAGCATCTGGTTCTCGTGTTTCAGACAAAAATAAGAGATGCCTCTCCTCTTGTGGAGCCCTGTATTCCTTGGTGGCTCTCTGATGCAGATATGTTCCCCATATAGGAATATGCTTTTGTCAGAACAGTTGTCAGCGATCTTATAACTTGTTTTCTGCAGCACCCAGTACTGGCTTAACATTATTTTGAACTTTTATTCTGTTGTGACGTTCCATTTTGAGAGAATAAGATTTTACTGAAACCTAATGCCACTTTCATACGTTGAAAGAGATGAGTGTTTTTGCTATGCGTGCAGGCAGAAATGTTTGCTGCTGTGGCAAGGGAACCTAAAAGTAACTAACTAGAGAACAAATGCAAACAAATGAGAACTTGTTTCATCATCATCAGTAATTTGAGATTCTAGTTTTTAAGTTCATTTGTAAAGGTTGAAAAAGGCCTCTTCTCTTAATTATGCAACTCAAGAAATGTAATATACTGACTTAATTCTGTCTGCTTTTCATCATGTTTAAATGCTGTTTTAATTTTACTCTTTTCCTGTCTCACACCATCATCAGAGATGTGACATGTGCAGCTGGATTCCGGTTAGAAGGACTAAATAGCACATGAAGAATAAGTAATCTCAATGCTGTTTCACTCTATTAGTAAATAATAGCTGTCTGCTCTTCAGGTGAACACTGACAGCTGCACCACCTGACTTTGCTTACAGAAATCCATGTCATTTATTTTTAATGCATCAAGACTGGGGAATTCCTGAGTGGCATGATTGCCTTTCCTTAGAAACACCAAATATTTTCCCTTATCAGTGATGTATAGTAAATGAATTATCGAGGTTGAAAGTCAGCTTGTGTATCTCAAGTTGTAGCTTTGGGAAAGAAAATAACTGAAACTTGATGAGTAACACAGCTAATCTGTTGCTGATCTTCACAAATATTTGTATTTAGTGCATATGCTAAAATTTGCTTCCGTTGTTTCTTATATTAAAAGAATTTATTTTTACTGAACTCAATAACGTATCTATAAAGTGTTTTCACTAGCAACCAGTACGTTGTCATGATACAGATTTTCATTAGTCCAAAGGGTGATGTAGTCCTAAAACATTTGGGTTTGCAGTTTGTGTTCTACCAGATGATGAACTTCTGCGACAGAAATCACAAACCCTCATCCATTTCCAAATTGTTAAAGGAATATAACATAGATCAGTTTATGAAATGCAGAGCCCTGCTTACTTTGCATATGCAAAGTGTTCACTTTTCACTTCAGTTGTTTGCTTGCTTTGGAAAAAATGACCTCTTTCAACTCATTTTTAGAGCTATAGTGAAGAAATACCTGCATTCGAGTACTGCCTGTTTAATACATTGTTTGGAAATGGTATTTTAATGAATGTAATTATTTATTTTCAGGGAAGTGTTAAAATCAGGAGTTGCCTATTTAGAGCAGTATTTAAAATGTTTGTAGATTTATAATGCATATTCCCGGCTGTTCTAAATGACACTGCCTTGTTAATTAAAATATTCTTGATAATGGATGTTCATTTGCTAAAGACCATTGTGAAGGAAGAGATGACAGAACTCCAGGAAAATGAAAGGCTGCAAAAAGATGAGAAGTGAAGAAAGCTGTGGTGTTTGGTGGCTTCCATAGCTCCCTGATGGCAAGGAAGTGAGGAATCAGCAGTAGAAGAGGAAACATACTGGAAGCCTGAGGAGGCATTTCTGCTTGCCATGAGAGAGTTTGAGGAACAGGGTGGTGGCTTAAATAGTGTGTTTTAAAATGGCTAGACAGGAATGGAAATAGGGAGTACAGAAAGAGGAATTTGTGTGAGATTGTGAGACAGCAGTAAACTGCAACATGGATGGTTTGTGTTTTTCACAGACAAGCTGAGGGATTTTAACACTTTAACGTGCAGGCAGTAAGGAGGGATAGAAATCAGGATTTGAATGCTGTTTGTATGGGCCAAAAGCAAGATGCTAGCAAATGTTGCTGTACCTTATTGTGCGTGCTAATTGAGGAGCTTTCTTCAGATAGGTTAGTGTGCAAGTTTCAGTTCTGTGGGGATTTCCCTATGTCAGATAACTTATTTCTCATTCTCTTTTTATGGCTGAAGAAATGGAAGTATGGAAAATAAGCAACTTTAAGCAAGTCATAAATAAATAATCGTACGTATTAGAACTCTGTTTCACCTGAAGTCAAAGCTTTTGTTACTGGTGCTGGTTGGAAAGCAAGCTGGGTGGTGAGGGTATGTTTTATTGCTTTGAAAAGGCTACCAGTGCTGAAGTGAATCCTGACTTGTACTGAGAGTGACCCAAAGTACTGCAGTAACTTTGCAGCTGAGGACATTTATTATAGTACTTCAGAAGTTACATGTGTATAAGGTTTTATTGATTTATTATTATTATTATTTTTGCCACTCCCCATCTCAGTGGAGAAGAAGGTGGTTTGTGTTCAGGACTGTTACAGATATTTGTATCTCAGGATGCAACAGCCATTTAAACTTCTGGCTTCTAGGTTCTCTCTTATTATAAAGACTGTACACAGCAGTGTGAAGTTGAGCATTTTGTAAGTCAAATTGTATCATGGGGAGCTGGTGGGAAATGGGAACTGGGTTTTCTCACCCCTTCAGGGGACGCCACTGAGTCATTTGGGGTAGAAATTCACTTCAAGATTTTGGTGGTTTGATTGTTTTTTTTAAACTTTTTTTTTTAATAAAGATCATATTAGTATCAATTAAAGTCAGCATGTTAAATTGCTTACATTTCTTCTACAATTAATTGTGTAAATCTGCCTTTTCAGTTTTCAACCTCAAATTGCTTCCAGGTAGCAGTTTGTTCCGCCATAGGTTTTCGTCCAAAAAAAGCCACCAAAAAAAAACAAGCACAAAAATAATTAGCTTGCTTCCTTCTTCATTCCAGGTTGACTTGCTTTTTTGCTCTCTCTTGCCCTATTCTCTCCTTCTGTCCACCAAAATCCATCTCTTTTTGAGTGCCGTTTGTGGTTTACTGTTCTTTCTCCCTCCATGGCAGCTTATGCAGACAGCCCTACTGCTTTCTGTAACCTTGCTCTTTCCCTTCTCTTTCTTTCTACCTCTCTACCTTGGAGGGCTGAGCACACCACTGATGTTTTTGTGTTGCCTCAGATTTCTGGAGTTGGAATTCTTTGGTCTTTAGGCTTCCTGACTTCATTTTATATATATATATATGTGTGTGTGTGTGTATGTATATAAAATTGTATGATATATAAATATCATTATATATGTGTGTGTGAAGAGAGAGAGAGAGAGTGTACTCCAAGCTAGAAGGAGCTAAGCATAAAAATAATATGTGAACTCTGGCAATAGCAGTGTTAAGTCCAGCAGAGGAAAAATAAAGGGATCCCTGCAAACTTGAATGAAAGAGACAGAAAGCACAGCTGATTACAAATGAGCTACAGAGCAAAATGTACATGCTGAGGGAATAATTGGTGCATGTTTTCTTATTTTGATTTTTGTTGGGTTTTTTTCTTCTTCGATTCTGTGGTTTCCTACATCTTCACCTAGAAGGAAAAGAAAAAAGGCAGGAGGTTGTTTTGGCTGGATTTCCTGCTTTCAAATGCCCATTTCCTCAGAACACTGAGGAAGATGCAGTACTCGGCTGGAAGTGTGGATGTAGTCTGAGTGGTAAACCCACACTGCAGCCTTACAAAGGTTAGCCTTTAGCAAAGCTAAAATGCCTCACATTCCTTGACCTCTGCTAAAAGCACAAACCAAAATTACCTTTGCAAGAATACTGTGTTTCCATACTTTTATTGTAACTGAAAGCACTGAAAAGTTGAACTTCCTGTTCGGTGGAGTAGGACCGGGTGTTTTCACTCACTCATCTATCATCTATGTAGGAAGAAACTGTAGAAGAGTTTCCAGTCAGTACTGTTATTATCCAAGACTGTTTCAAAGAGAAGCTGAAGAGCTTTGATAATACAACAAACATTTTGAAACTGAGACAAATCAAACACGCTGCTGCTGTTCAGATGACTGCCTGATTTGTTTCTATTTTTTTAATGGTCAAGTAAGATCATTTTTGCAGCTTCAGGTTCT
Source organism: Gallus gallus (assembly GCF_016699485.2). Classification (NCBI taxonomy): domain Eukaryota; kingdom Metazoa; phylum Chordata; class Aves; order Galliformes; family Phasianidae; genus Gallus; species Gallus gallus. Next base: position 84,241,877 of record NC_052535.1, read on the forward strand.
TACCCGTTTAAAAGTGAAGCTGTAGCTTTGCATTTTCACCATCATGGTGGTTTATGTTGATGATACATTCCCAACATCGTAGTTGTCCAGTAGATTTCATTTTCAATGTATACAGATTAAAATGAAGCTGTAATGTATAACTTGGGAGTAAAGTTGGTGCTTAGGAGTTGATCTAAAACATTGAAGATTTGGGGAGACTGTTTGAATATACCTTGAATCAAATTCCTTACGATAGACTGAAAGAAAAATGAGAAAATGAAACCCTAAAAACCTTTCTTACACCTAATAGAAGAAAATACTACTTTTAGTATTTATTACAGTAAAGTTGTGTAGAAAATTGGTGTTTGTATTCAACGACCTTTCTGCAGATTTGTCATTAGTAATGCTAGAGGTCAAGTGCAGCATTAGCAGCAAGCTGGCAGCACCTGCAGACAGCCGGAGGGCTGCTGTGCCCAGCAAGAAGCCTGTATTGATCCTACAGGCAGAGCAGGCTCTGCCATGTGCGCAGTTAGCAGCAAGCATTTTACTTCATTTCCTGGTACTGGATCTTCGCTAAGGATCAGTGGGGCTTGAAAATTGCTGATGGTTATTAACAGCTTTTTTTTTGACGCAGTTCTGTGGGTTGATGCCTTGTCATCGGTGACTTTCATGATACAGTGATCCTCTGGCAAAGAAGTTTGATACATCATAGTGTCTGAGAGACTTGAACTGAAATGCTACAGTTCTGTGATATTAGTAGAGCATACAAGTTAATGCATCGAAGTCTTGATAAAAAGATCTTTCATTTAAAGCCTTTTTTGCCTTCCAATTTTAGAGCTCCGTAATCCAAATAGCTTTGTTACCACATTTCCAGCTTGTCAGAGTTCTCCCATGTGCTGTATAGAACCATAGCTACAGACCTGTTTCTCTTTACCTTTGTCCCTTGAATAATTCAGGTTGGATATTAGGAGCAAAATTCTCAGAAAGAATGGTAGTGCACTGACACAGGCTGCCCAGGGACGTGGTGGAGTCACCATCCCTGGTGGTGTTCAAGAAACATGTGGGGTGACACTGAGGGACGTGGTTAGTGGGCATAGTGGGGGTGGGCTGATGGTTGAACTGGGTGATCTTAGAGGTCTTTTTGAACCTTAATAATTCTATGATTCTGTGAAAAAATGTTTTCAGAGTCTCAGAAATCTTCAGAAAATGACTTGTCCTGAAACTACTGCACACAGTTGGCAGTAAAGGACTGACTTCCATGTAGTTTTTTTTAAAGGAAGTCTCCTGCGAGTTAAACATTTATATATACAGTTGTGTATATGTGTATCTACTTTTAAGAGCTGTATTTTATAAACTAGAAATCCACTGTCATATTATGTGTATACTAGTAGTTTATGTATAGTTACACTACATATATTCTATGTTTCTATACTGCGTATATTCTATGATTGTATATTTGTAGTATGTTTATATGGTTCTCAGAGTATTTTCAGGAGTCTTAAGTAGTATTTATGTAAATTTTTTATACTTATTTTTATTTATATAAGATATAAAGCAAATTCCTAATGTTTAGCATCTGAACTAATAGCACTAAAATCAGTAGAAGACCACTAGGCAGTGTCCTGGTGAAAGTGTGTTCCATGAATTGGGTGTGTTAGTGACACTGATTGTAGGAATCAAACATCAAGCTGATGTCTCATAAATAGAAACTGGAACTAAAGAGCAGCACAAACTGATGATTTTAGAGACCTGCTGACTGCTGTTTGAGCACACTGGGTTATATTTTTAGTTTTAAATGTTGGTTTCGTATGGATCCATCACATTGTTCTGATGAGTCTTTTTGAGCAGTTAGAAGCCTCCTCCAACCTTCCCCTAGAATACTGACTACAAATGTTGTGGATTGCTGCTCTTCTGCAAGTCAAGTAATGCAAGGCCTACTCAGCTTAAGTGAAATGCATTGTCTACCTAACTGTGCAAAAGTAACTTTTGGTGACACTGGAAGATTTAACTGGGGATGACACAGCAAGCTTCAAGTCCAAGAAATGCAATATCCTGTCATTTCTAGAACCAGATGGAATATATCACTTCTGGTAATGATTTCTGAGAGGTCTTTTTAAAAAATAACGCTGTGCTGTCATTCTGTATTTATTTTATAAATGTCTTCTGTCTCTGCATTGAAGTAGTTTGGCATTTTATGTACTGTGTTATGTTTTTGTGATCTGGATTGATCTGCAAGCCTTTGAGACCACTTGTTGGTAGTGAGAACTGGTGTGCATTCAGATGACCAAAGAGCAAACTGGCTTGCTGTTCCATTCTTAACATTTTATAGTACTCTTATGCTTTTTGGTAAAATACTCAAGATACTGAGCTTTTATTCAAATAATACGAGGTATGTATGTTGTAATGGTCATCATGTGGTATTTGGTGTGATGGCTAAAATAGCCTGGTGTTGAAATAAGATGAAAAAACTGAAAGGGAAATGTTTAATAAGGATTTGAACCTTCAATTACGTTCACTACTCAAGATGTGTTAAATCTTTGAAGTAGAAATGTTTCCTACTACAGTGTCAGCAGTTCTCTAAGCGCCTTGGAGAGGTGGCATATTGTGAAAGCAAAGTAGTCATTCTGAGGTTGAAGAACAGCAAAAAGACCTGTCTCAACAGTTCTGATTGGAAATGATGTCAGCTCACTGAAGAGGGTATGAAAAAGGCTTTCAGCAGTTTGTAGCTTCACCTGGAAGTAAGTCAGTAACTGAGGGCAGAACAATAATGCACATAGCTTCCTTCTGTCACCAAATGATTATGTAGTCTAACTTGTGTCCTGTGTTTCAACTTTTATCTCAGATCCTTTCTTCCCAAAAAGGCCAACTGTAGTCAGATGAAAGCAGAAATGGCTGCCGAAGGTATGCAGCTACCTCTGTTAGTGCTGTATCAAACTTTGCCTGTTTCATTTCCATGCAGGAGATCTTAAAAGCGTGTTGTCTGACTGCCACGTACCTGAAATTTCTAGCTTGCTTGTTTGTGATGCCTGTAGTACAAATTATCAGGAGTTGATTTTTTTTTTTTTGGTAACATAACTGCAGTAGATGCCAGATCTGCTTATGTTTCTGCTGGATTTCAGTTTCATTTATTACTCAGATTTAGTTCAAGTTTTATTTTTGATCTAACAATCTCACTGGTCTTAAGTATGTTTAATGTATGTAATGACTGAGAATGTAATTTATACAAGTGATATCAAAGTACAGAAACTCCATTGTTAAAGCTGTAAGTGGCATTATTAACATTAATCTCAGTGCAGAATGTTTCTAACTTCAGATTCTCCATTTGTTTTTGCTTTTTTGATACGCTTCTGTCACACGGCTAGTTATTGAAAGCAGTAACATAATTTAATTAGCAAAAATTAATGTGAGATAACGTACAACAGCAGAAGACTACATGTTGGCAGTGCATTTCTTTGCTAACTCATCCATAATCCAAGAAGCACTTAACAGTAAAAAGAAAATCATAAAAGATTTGTCATATCTTTTGGTTTCATATCTCATATAATGCATAAATGAATGTGGAAATGGTTAATGTCAGCATTAAGCCATAGTTGAAAAATGATTTTCCTTTTCATTCAGTGCATTCTTACACTAGCAAATACTTTCTGATATCCTCATGCCAAGCTTGAACCTGAATGGACTCAAAACTGTAATGTGATGAATCCACACCAGTGCTCACAGAGTGCAAATTACAGTCTTGACTGACCGAGTTAATAAAAGATGTATGATTATGAAGTGAAATTCCCAAATGAAATGCCTGAGCCCATTCGTCTGTGTTTAGCCCTTGCTTACTGTGGTTCTTGAGGTACCGAAAGCTCCCTGCGCACACAAACACTGCGGCCCTTTCCAGTTCTGGAGAGCAGAGAAAGAAGAGTCTGCCTGTCTCATCAGTCTTGGGTGCATTGCTGTAAGCTACTGCACATTATGTATGAGTAAAGGATGTTTTTGTCAGTGCTGCGGCTGTCTGCAGCAACCCCTAAAGAAGCATCAGTAGTGTGTGTGTGATACGGTGCCGGATGGAGGACGTGGCCAACTGGAGAGGGCTGGGAAATCACAGAGATCTTCAGGACCTCAAAGCCACAAGCACCAAGTGCATGGAAATGTATCAGTGTAGAACTCAGGGCTGTGACTTGGAGAAGGAAGTGCACCAAGGGGATAGAGAGGGACCGGCCTGGAGGAGACTAGAAGAACTGGGCCTGTGAAGCACAGCCAAGCAAGTGCTGAGAGGAGATACAATCACTGCTTATTAATACGTGTGGATTATAAACACCAAGGAAGCAAAACATGGTTTGAGTAAGTGGCCAACACTGACACCATCGAACAGACATGAGCCGTGCTGTGAGTTGTGACTGGGAATTCTGTGTTTGAGCAGTGAGATCTTGGAAAAATTTTCTGTCAGAGAGCAGTGGGACAAAAATACCCACAACACGTATGGGCATTGTAGGTGGGCATTTAGTCTGGTGAGAAGGGCTATTTCACAGGCAGACTGTACCAGACAATATGTGTTGTGGAAAGTCCAAATTGGTGGTAGAGTCACTGTGGAAGCAAACACAACAAACTGTTGTTTTTTGTTTCTTTTAACCCTCTGTAACAGCTGAAGTAAAAGCATCTGATGATTGCCATCATGCCGATTGGTGACTGCTAGATGTAATCTCCAAAGGACCTGTACCATTAAAATCAAGGAGTTCTGCATGCATATAACCATTTAAATCTTCAGAGTCTTCAGCTGTTCTTTGAATTATGCTGTAGCCAATACTTCAAGGCTGTGTAACTTCTAATTTTCTTGTAGTTCTCAGCCTTACAAGTAAATTCTGCTCAAAGGATTCTCGTCTCTGTCTTACTTAGAGCTGGGGTTGCCAGTCCTGGAACACCTATTGAAATACAGATTATTCTGTGGGGCATTCAATAAGGAGCAGTTTTCTTTTACTTTCATGGGTTTTGTTTACATGTTCTATTAAAATATTTTTGTATTTTAATTTTTTAAAGTTACAGCTGCAGATCTTGTGTTCCAGTGCATTGTTGGCATGCTTTGTGTGCGAGATCATATTTTGCTGTAGGTTTTTTTTCTATTTTTATTGATGTTGATTGTTGGCCCTGATATCGCCATACCCTAGAAAATGCTCACATGAGCAGAAGTAGCTCAACTCAAAGAATCTCTACATGTACCAGGCCCAAAAGACTATTGAAAAAGAGATTTGGAGCATCCGGAGAACTGGGATGTGCATGATAGGATCCACTTGACGTGATTGCAGCTTACTGTAGTGATTTGTAGAATGATTGTGCTATTAGGTGCTACAGTGGAGGTGGAAACCAACATGTTTTGAAGAAGTGGAACAGTTCACTGTACAGACAGAGCTGCATGGCATGCAGTGTCATGGCTGTCTGGAAGCAGAATTTGAAAACTCCTGGACATTGCTTGCTAACTTCCTTCACACCCCTGTCTTTTAACCTTTCTTGAGTAGGTTAGACATATATTCACATCGTTTGAGAGATATTAAAATCTTGATGGTCCTGTCAGTTTATTTTTGCTTTTATTTTTCTCACGTTTCATTTTTGCAATGTTTTTGTCTTGGTACTCTTTCTTGATTCTTAGAGGTGTTAGCTTTGCTGGATAATCTCAATTGCACTATTTTATATGACTTCCAATTTCCCATCAGCAAGAGCTTAGATAGTTGCACCATCACTGAACTAAGGATACATGCTCTGTGTATAAATGGACTGATTTCAGTCTCTGTTGTCCAAGGGTTTTGTAATGATTACTGAATGTTTTCTATTCAGGTATAGAGAGGTTTAATAGTGCAGTGGATGCCTGTACCACTGTGTGATTGCTCTGTTATTTCATTCAAAACTGATTGTCAGCTGCCTAAACAAAAAAATGCTTATTGTTAAAATTGAGTGCCTGCTCTCATGTTTTGTTTTCTGTATGTGTGTGCAGATGCAGTCCTGTATTGAGGGCCAGGTGTTGCAAAACATCTCCTGTGAAATGAGCTTTCCTTCTTAATAAGAGCACAGATACTGAGCTCTTCCTAAAGCTAATCTCATCATGCTAGAATAGACACATCAGGAATGGTAAAAACAACAAACCTGAGTAGACTGGAAGATACTTGGGCAAATACTCTTTAAAATAAAAGATCTAGATTTGATGCTTTTACAGTCTTTAGTACTTGAAAGTTTGTATACATGATTAAGTTGAGATCCTATGAAAGGAAAACATTAAGTATTTATTTCTCTCATTTTACTTGTAGGTACTAAATGAAGCAGTGGGTGCACTGATGTATCACACTATCACTTTAACACGAGAAGACCTGGAGAAATTTAAAGCACTTCGAATAATTGTCCGAATCGGCAGTGGTTTTGATAATATTGACATCAAATCTGCTGGAGATTTAGGTATGACTATTAGAGACTTTGTTTTGTGTCTTATACTTGCCTCTAGAAACTTGATAGCATCTGAGTCTTTGCATCAATGTTTCCTGTACAATTCATGCTAACATTACAGTATGTAAGCTGTATAATTTTCTCATCAGTGTTTAAAAATCATTATAGAGATATTAGCATTAGTTAATTAAGTGATAATATTAATGGCTTTGTGACAGGATGACGGTCTGCTTGTTCAAGATAAATCCAAGGAGTATGGCCATAATTTTTCCTCTCTTTTTCTTTTTTTTACTTGAGTTGTGTGTTTTAACTACTGTCTTCTGTAATCCAATCACAGAATATAATTCCATCAGCATGGAAAACTACTACTGTTTGAATAAAAAATGAGATCATTATCAGCTGTCTGGAACTTATTTATGATGTATGAGATTTAGTTCTAAAGCACTCCATAATATAGAAGTATCGATTTTGTAGAGGAATCAGCTGTTGCTACTTCAGAATAAATTTAGATACTGCAACTATGAAGACTGTGCTTAGTGCCTCACTGTAAAAAAAGCAATAGTCTGATTTCTCCTTCACTTCCTTTAGGATAACCCATCCGTTATCTGTAATCTGCATGTAAAACTATAACTGGAAATAAAAGTCTGTGTATCTTTTTGTTTTTCTAAGTAGATTGAAAATATCAAATAACATAGAACGGTTTGCATTTGAAGGGACCTTAAAGCCCACCCAGCCCCAACCCCCTGCCATGTTCTGGGTGCCTCCCACTAGCTCAGGCTGCCCAGGGTCCCATCCAACCCAGCATTGGGTACCTCCAGGGATGGGGCACCCACAGCTCTATGGGCAGCAGTGCCAGGGCCTTGCTACTGTAACTGTGAAGAAATTCTTCCTTACATCTAATCTATTTAAATAATAAATAGTTTCCCATTATGCTCTGGGAAGATCTCAGAATTGCCTACTTCCATATGACAGTGCTTAGTCTTAATAATAGCCCCACTGATGTAGTGAGGAGCTGTAATGTGGGTCTGTTTATCAGTAAATGAAAGTAAAATAATCGTTTGTTACTAGTGGCTGTGTAGTTTGCACAGCAGGATAAGAACTTTTTGTGAGTTTCTCTGAAGAACAGATCAGGTGTCTAAGGCTGTGTTCCTGCTTATTCTTAGTGGTGACAAAGTTGGGTGTGTAAGCTGAGCCCTAGAAACCAGACACGCACGTAGAGATTGCCCTGGGGTAAAACTCTTGAATTCAAAGCCAAAGATTGGGTCTGGATCAAAGGTCTCAGACCTGTCACGAGTCTGATTTGTGTGGAGAATCCCTGATGAGCGGACTATCTGTGCTGGTTTGTGGGTAGGTCTCTGTGCTGGATGGTAAGCAAAGCTTATAATTTAAATGCATTCACATCGCTCTTCAAGCCGCAGTATAGCAGACTTGGGGAATTCTCATTCATATGAAACGCTAATAATTCAGTTCTTAGGTTGTGATTAGTCTGAGTTATGCAGTTAAAATCCACCTCATTTGTGTATTCCAGTATTTAGAAAATGTACTTGCTGTCTCTTTCTAAAGGCAGTAAATGCTGAAAGACTTGCAATGTAAAATCTCTCCCAGTAACTAGAGCAAAATGGTTGGAGTTTGTATCTAACTCACTGCTCCTGGGACAAATCTCTTTTCATTTGTTGAATATGCATCTCAAGGAGTTAACATGAGAGTTAATTGCTCATTGTAAAAGTCTTTTATTCAGTCTTGAAATACAATACAGAGTTGGACCTTAAGGTCTGACATTCTCCTGAAATTTCATAGCAACTTTGGGAGTAATGTTCAGGGAGCACACTGGTGAGGTTGTTACCAGCTTTTCTCATTCAGTGTTGTTTTCATGTTATCACTTCTTGAAATGCATGCAAACAGATGTTCCTTGGGTGATGTCTTTATGATCTGATCTGTTTTTCTCCAGACTGTTAGTTGTTGACTAGAAAATATGTGCAAGTTGTAAATGTAACTACATGCAAGTGAAATGTGAATCAAGGGTAACACCTGTTGTCTACTAAGTTTTTCAACATTAAACTTAAGCATGTGATCATTGAAAAGAAAGCAGTGGGAAAAGGAACATAGAAGGAGTGGACAAGAGAAGATTGCGTTATCTTCTTCAGTGTGCAATATCTCTTTCCTTCAGAGCATTGTCTTTACCCCCCTGCCTGTATGGTTTACCATGCCTTTTTGAAACCAGCTGTTATTAAAGAAGGGGAAAATGGGGGGGGGGGGGGGGGGGGAATGTTCCTACAAATTAGGAATTAAATGATCATACTCTTCCCTAAGGAAATGTATTAGGGAGGAAAGTGTAAGGCAAGCTTAATTTCTTGCATCTCTTCCCACATATGTGGTATAACTACTTATGGTCATTTTAAGGCATTTTCTTTTATTATTGATGCCAGCTATAAGGAGACATGCTTATTAAATTCATCTTTCCATCTAAAGCCTGCATTTTTTTTGCTCCATGAAAGACCTTTTGTGTAAACAAATGCAGCTGTTTAATGTGATGCACTTAAAGGGGTTTTATATTTTAATCTTTCACTTTTTCCCTCATTTGTGCTCTTTCTTTCATTTTTAAAGTATGGTGAGTTTCAGACTGCCATTGATGTTAGCAGGATGCCAACATTAATAGTGATGCTGTTTTAGCTTTGTGTAAGTCCGTAGAGCAGTGACTCAGCACACACAACAGCAGGGGAAAGAAAAATAGTTCTGAGCTTCCTTTTGTTGGCTGTAGAATGTACTGGGCAGCAGAATGAAGGCATTTGAATGGAAAACATAGATAAATATGCAAGCTTATATATAAGATATAAGCTCATTTTTTGTCAGATTATTGTTATTAGTCTAATTGAAGAGAACGCTTGGTTTCTTTCTTGCTTCACAAGATCTACTGGTATTAGCTGAAGACTCACTGAATATTTATTTATGTAAAACCCAAACAACTTGACAGGGAAAACAGTATTAAGGTTATTTTTATTAGTATACAAAACATGTATATATGTCATTTCTCTACCATGAAATTATACCAGTGTACAGCTGGTTTTGGTCTCAGTCAGCAGAATTAAGAGAAGAGCATTAGTGGGAGCTGATGATTAGAGAACGAACATGCAGTGAAGAGAAAGAATGAAGACAGGTCAGAAATGCTGTGAGCTTTTTCAAGTAAACATTTTGCTTCACAGCTGTACATTCAGTACTGGAAGGTAAAAGCTAATTAAAAAAAAAAAAACAGAATGAGATGACTTATGTTCTGTTACGTTCAATGCCTGTTTTTGTTTTGTTCTTTAACAAAATGTTTTTAAAGAAAAAACAGAATACCTTGAGTCTTGAATCAGTTCTCCTTCCCCAACAGTCTGTAGAAATCTGTAGTAGTCTTTCAGCTTCTTGATGTTACAGCCTTTTCAGCTATTAATTTAAAAATGCATTTTCCTAATAGCTGAAGTTTTGTGTTACCTTTACATTCAGTGCAGAAGCAGATTTTGTATTTCAATATTGAAATCTAAATGAGTTTTCTTTAATATGAGGGACCAAGATAGGACTTGGATTCTATGTGTAGCAACTCTACAAACTCCTATGCAACGTGAAACAGATTGTTCCACCGTGTCTATATATGTCTTAGAAATAGTATTTCTCTCACTAAGGTTTATAAGAGTGGCTTTCATTTTAAATTAATGTTTTTTTGTAACACATAGACAGCTTTTGGGAGGGTGTCTGCTCAGTAGCAGAAAGTTAACTCAGACAATGAAGTGCAAACAGTGATCTTTAACCTCACTGACTTTGTGGTGAGAGAAAAGCATGTATTTCTTCCTGCTATTCAAAGCATGGAACCCGCTGTGCACATAAAACACTTACTAACATATTGATTTGGTTACTAAGCTACCTGACATCTATATACTTACTTTTGTGGTTTCGGTTGTCCATTTGCTGCTTGCCTTAACGTGGAGAAACAGTAAATAGTAAAAGAGCAAAATCAGAAAAGGAAGTTTGCTTGTACTTCTTAACTAGTTTGTCAGATGTTTGCCTGTCATTGCTGTCAGGAACATGGTATTAGTGCAAAATAGGTATTGAAATAGCTGTAAATGTAAACATCATACTCAGGGATTGCTGTTAAATGGGTAGAAGAAGGAAATGTTTGGCAACCCATTATCCTTTCCACCCGTTCTTTGCAGGGATTGCAGTGTGTAACGTGCCAGCTGCCTCTGTAGAAGAAACAGCGGATTCTACCATGTGCCACATTCTGAACTTGTACAGACGAACCACCTGGCTTCACCAGGCCTTGCGGGAAGGCACGAGAGTACAAAGCGTTGAACAGATTCGGGAAGTGGCTTCTGGAGCTGCCAGGATCAGAGGGGAAACCTTGGGCATTATTGGATTAGGTACGTGTGGTGGTGATGTAGTTTAATACTCCTTTCCTTTCATTGCTTTAAAAAAAAAATAAATACAAGGATTTGAGCTACAGAGACAGAGCGCTTCACTCTGTTTCATGCCAAACATTCTGCATAATACCACTTCATTCCTGGTGTTTATATATCTCAGATACTTTCCCCATATACATCATTGTTTCCCTCAGACAACTTACTTTTGCAGTTGATATTCTGTGAGTTCTTTGAGTTTCTATACATCTTTCTGCTATTGTAATGCCCACTGCCAGGCACACTGGTTGTAAGGGAAAGAGGCACCATTGTTTCCCTTTTCCAGGACAAGGATTCTGCTGCTTGTACCCAGTATCGTGTCTGTTGTGCATTGTCATGTCTGGGTCTGTTTGTGCTTTTTTCTATTTCTTGTATTTAATATGTCTAGGAAGTCTTTGCTGCAGTGACAAGCTGCAGGGCAGTTACTTCTTGAATTTGGTCAGGCTATGTCTGAATTTGTATTTCAGTTCAAATGAGAGGAAAAAATATATGCAAGGAAGTTTTCATTCTATGAAGTGCTTCCAGACCTAATAAAATCACCTAGTTAGATTTAGGAACATTCAGAGAGGTATTTCAGCATCTAACAGGTGGACAAGCTTGCTTGAAATGAATTAATTACTGTCTGTTATAGAAGCAGAAAAGAAAAGCAAGTCAGTTTCTATATAAAAATTACTCAGTTATGTACCTGTCTTATCAAAGATCTCACAGACTCTGAATGTAATTAGTATTCATAGTATTCATCCACAGGAATTAATGATACGATTTTGACAACAGGACGTTATATTTAAATGACTGTTCCAGTTACACATTACTGTGAAATATTGCAGGCCACAAACTCTGGAATTTGGAAGGAGCTCAGTGTTATGTAGTATTCGTTGGAATGCGCATGCAAGGCAGTAAAAGCATCTTAATACTTAAAGAACTTCCTTTGAATACAACCTTTGAGATGTTGGTCATGACTTTCTTACTTAAATCTGTATCCGTGTATTAATGCACCTCATTTAAACACAGAATGATATATGGTGTAATGGTATTATACTCATGGTCACCGCCTGTACAGAAATAAGAGACAAATCACCTGTAGTGTTTTAAAGATGGAAATGCACGTCACGTTTTTGAAACCCAAGTCTTCACTTACATTCTGTGTGCTTTTTTGCTGGAGACATCTGTCCTGCTGGCACTGTGTTTCTTGTATTGCACTGTAATTCCAGGCTGAGATAAGCGAAAAGTCTTGATGTATTGGTGACAGTGAATTTTCAGTGTGCTGTTTTTGTTGCAAATGACTGGAAACAGCAGAGAAACAACTGGATAATCAGATTGCCTGTATCTGTGTGATGCTACATGAAGTACTGGGATTTGTTTGTGGTGCTGATTGTTTATTTTAAATAAGCCTTTTGTGTGTGTGATATACTAAAAGGCTGGTAACTGTGTAAAGGTACACATCTGTTACAGTTCTTAACCAGTAATTTTCTGTAGCCTTTAGTTGTTTCTGTTTTCCTGCAACAGAATATTCACAATTTCAAGGAAAATGCTTTATAGTTAGTTTCGAATACACCCATGTTGGTTTAGTGCATGTAAGTAAAGAAGCACAGCATTGTGATTCTGACCTGTTCAAATAAACTCTTACATAGCTGTGTATTTATGAGGAATAAGAGTGCACAGTCTTAGAACATGTGGAAATGAAGCTAGACTAGATTTAGTATTTGTGCACTTCAGACACCCAGTGACATACTTTTTCCCATTTCAGATATCTGTCTCTAGTTTTAACCTAAAATGTGCACTTAGAACCATGTAAACAGACTTTCCCTTAGGTTGTGTTTCTCTTCTAGTGACCTTTTCCCACATCTGTAGTGTTGCTTCAGTTTATTTACCTATTAGGATGTGTCCACATCAGAAGTGCTGCCAGGCTAACAGACTATGAAGTGAGTGTAGCACCTATAAAACAGTTCTCCTGTTACTAAGTCCTGCTTCTTTCCTCTGGAGCTGTGTAGTGTTATTGTTTTTGTGCTTGTTAACATGTTTCTGGGATCGTCCCTTATGTCTCTGCAGCTGTGTTTCTCTGTTCTTGTCTTAAGCTTGTACTATCTCAGCAGTGGGTGGGTTAAATTATATCAATTTGTGCTGCAGCAACCAAGTCCAGTTTGTCACATCTGTTACTGGGCTTTTTCTTTTGTGCTAAAAAGAAACATCCTAGCTCTTGCCTATCTCTGTGCTAGGGAACGACTATGTCATTCATCCAGACCTCCAACTACTCACTTCCTTATCCACTAGTCCAGCCAAGTTTCATGACTCACTTGTCTTTTTCCATCACCCACTCTCTTTTCTTTGCCTTCTCTCATGCATATTCCTGCTTTGACACTTGGTCTATCCTGCTTAATCCTATTTCTTAGTGCTCCTCCTTTAAAGTTTACCCCATCTCTCATCCTCTGCTTGTACTGAAGATAAGCAAAGACTCAATAGCATAATGCCTTCATGTGCTTGTTGGGTACCATCCATCATTGTTTCCCTGTTTGATCAGCCTCTGAGTTCCTTAGGGTAGAGCTTGTGTTTCTTTCTGTCTTTTTGAAGTGCGTGATTCTGTGTGCCTTTCATAAATAATAATATCACATCATTAAACAGCTGTCTATGGTACTTTTAGTCTTTATTACTACCCAGTGTCCGATATTTCAAGTGATGCATCACAAGATTTACAAGCTTGGATAGTAAGCCCAGTGTAGGAAGGAAAAAAAAAAAACAACAAAAAAACCCACAGCATTTTCATCTTTTATCAAGGCAGGTTATTATTATTATTATTTTTTAAAGAGTATTTGTGAGCAGCAGCATGTAAGGAGTTGGATGAGCTGGTAACTGGAACTGGTTCTGCTGTAATGATCATTTTGCAGCAGAGAAGGCTGTGAAATCGCACTCCCTTCCCCTTCCTTCCCAATTACAAATGCTGGTGACTAATAGCTAATGCATTTCCTCACTCAGGAAAGGTGAAATTCCTCCAGGCGCATTTGTCAGTGCATCGTAATCCATGTCATCACTCAGTTTGTCTTTCCTCATCTGTTCTATTCTCCCACTGGTGTCACAAGCCTGACCAGGTGTTGGCCATGGCACTGCTCAGTGTGTCAGACTGTGAGGACTAAGAGCTGGCTGGTGTTGTCACATGGGCCATGTTGCCCCCTTAGCAGTCCTGCTAGGTCACCTGTGTGCTCCCCAGGAAATAGAAGAAAAGGGCCCAGTCACAGAGGCAAGCTGTGGATCAGAGATCCAGGAGGGAATAGAAATTACCCACATTCTCCATTATTGCTGCAGAGATGCTAAGTGCGAGCAGTTCTTTCCATGGAAGTCTCCAGGCAGGTTGTCATCATTTCCATGGTATCAAGGACATTGAAGCCAACTTCTGTAACGCCAGCATAGGTGCACATTCACTGCCCAGGGGCTGGGTGAGGGTCATTGACTACTGCAGCTCTGAGATTACCATTCTCAAATCTGGTCATTGGCACAAAGAGACCCTGCGAACGGGCACTGCAGGGAAGGGAGAAGGTGAGTCCAGCAGGAGACTAAGGCAGTTTTGGTGTGTCTGTGAACTACTTGTAGTTGGGCTGAAATGGTGCATGGGCTTTGCTAGAGCTATATATAAATCTCCTACTTTCTAAAGTAGGCTCTTGTTGCTTTTTGCTTTCTTGCAATGCAGTGCATTTTATGCATTCTTCCTGTATTGCAGATCAAGAAGTTCTTTTCATATTTTGAACATCAGATTTGTAGTTGACTGTAATTTTGAAAGGAATTGGCAAATTACAAGCACCCAATTGTGTATTTCTGTAAGGAGTATGACTGAATGTGAATCCTCAGTTAAGGAGGAGGTCTGTCCCATTTAATAAAAAATGTAATAAGGCAGTGCTGGCCAGAAGTACACGCATGTGAATTCCAAGTGTTCAAAAGGAAACTGCACGTCTCAGAAGGTTTTAGTGTGTAGGCCCGGCTGTGATGAATGGAAAGCACGGCTTTAAGTGAAGAAGCTGTAGTAAGAGATTCCTCTGCCATGAATCCCCTCGGGTATTAGTGCTGCGAGGGGTGTAAAGAAGAACAGATGACAGAGTGTCACATGTGGAGATGAATGGAGTCAGAGTAAAAGTGATACGCTAGCTTGAAAAAAAAAATGTTTACAGTTGTGTGACTGATTTCTGTATCTGTGAACGTGCCAAAATTTGAAAATAATAGTGCTTGTGCTGAAAATGCTTTAATTCATATTTATAAGAAACAGCTTGAAAGGCAAACAATTGCAACATACACAAGTATTGAAATAAAAGATTGGGAGTATTTTAAGTTGGTGTCCCCAAAGAGAAGCTGACAGCCCCCATCTGACTGACAGGCTGCTTAATATTCCGAGCACATCTGGCGCTAAGCAATGCAGAATAACTGTGCTGAAGTAAAATGATCAACACACAGCCTCTCTTCCTGTGTTGTCTTAAGTTTATTGAAAGAGAATCTGAAAAGCAGGGGGAAATCTCTTTGGGCATAATTGGAAAGATAAGGGATTTCCCTGTGCTTATTTGACTCTTCTTCCAAGTATGCTCAGGTATTACAAAAGAAAACTTGTTGACTTTCTTCTTTAAATGAGACATGAGAATTATGGTGTGTCTCTTGCAGTGTCTTTATCTAATGTTTGTATAACAATGATGTGAGTATCTACCGTGTAGTCTTCTAACCCAACAAGAGTTTTGCTTCTCATTCTGCAAAATCTCCTTACTTTACTCCTTTTCTCTGTGTTTTAGTGGTGGTATTTCAAAGGAAAATGCACTCCTACTGAGGTATGCAGCATGGAGTCATGCCCAAAAAGCAATTTCAAACACAGCTCTGAAATAGTACGACAGTAAGGAAAGATAAACAGGGAAAAGCTAAGGATGGTGTAAATACTGACTGGTACTGTGCTCATCTTAACTAGGTGCCGTATAATGGACTGTATTTATTTGTGATTTAGGTAAATGGATTGAAAAATTTTAAAAGCTTCAAATGACTGGATTTTTCCAGGCATTTTAATGCTGAAAGGATGTTACTGAAAGTGAGAGAAAATGCTGGTATAGAAAGGAGATTCCACGCTATGAGAATGGTTTGGCTTCAGATTAAACAAATTATCTTTCATTGCATCCATTTTTGAGGATTAATTTTGTAGCTTTTTATTAAAGGCAGCTGGTCCAACATGGGTAAGAATAAGTCCTTGTCGGGCTGTGTTCACAAGCAGTGGTGTTTTACCACAAACAGGCCCAGCAGACAAGTCTTTGTATGACACAGATTATGGCAGATTACACGGCATCTTCTGTCACTCCATGTCTCTGTCTGCAAAAGGTGCAGACCTGCTTTGTTTCAAGCAAGGCTATGTGAAACAACCTAGACATAACGTTACTCATCCAAACGAGGATTGCAAGTGGGAGGGGTGACCGTTCCTTTTATCCTCTTCCTCCTGCTGTACAAAACGATAGCATCTGATACAAGTGCTGGCAGTGGAAAGGAGGAGGTTACCTTACTCCAGCAGCTTCACATCTGTTCTCATCATGTTTGTCTTGTTGCAGGGCGTGTTGGGCAAGCAGTAGCACTACGTGCCAAAGCCTTTGGCTTCAATGTGATTTTTTATGACCCATACCTCTCAGATGGCATGGAGCGTGCTCTGGGACTGCAGCGGGTGAGCACTTTGCAGGACCTGCTGTTCCACAGTGACTGTGTTACCCTGCACTGCAACTTGAATGAACACAATCATCATCTTATTAATGACTTCACCATAAAGCAGGTAATCATCTCTGTGAGTGCTCTCTGCACAGGGGCTGTTGACTTACACTGTATATATCTTTGTTATATAAAGATGCAAGTTCTCATTTGAAAGGAATTTTTCACTTTTGCTGCTTTGAAATGTAATAGGTTTATAACTAACAGGAAAGTAGCTGATGCCTTACATATCATTGCTTTTATTGTCAGTTTTCTTCAGTCACATTGCACTTGTGGAAATAGCGTGCTCTTCTACATGTTGCTCAGTTTTGATTAAGTTGTGTTTACACACTTCTTCTGTGTCTTCTGGTAGCTGCCTCCTGTACCTGTACTTGCAGGTAGCAGTTCTGCCTTTCCTTCTTGTCCCTCGGGTTGTGTTCTTCAGCATCACCGAGGGATTGTGACTAAATGCCGCCCTCCAGTGCTCAGCGCTGAGGCTTGCAGGGTACTTCTCGGGTGGTTCACGTTGCCAGCATCGCATTCTTGGGGAAAATCATGCTTGTTTGAATGAGAACAAAGCTCTCCCTGAAGTTTTAGATAATATGAAAATCACTTTGAAACCTAGGCATGTAGTAACTAATTCAGTAGTAAGCTTTTTTATTAAATGTCTGGCTTCTAACTCAGGCCTCAGTGTAGGCAACAGTAGGAAATAAAACACTGAGATTTTAGAGTGTAGATAGCATACAGGAAGAAATTCTAGCTATGTTGTAATTGATTCTGCATTTTTTTGTTTATGGTACATGCAGTATATGTATGTATTGGTTACAGTGACTGTGGTGCTCTTTTGCAGAAAAATTCCTGCTTGTTTTTTGACAAATACTTTGTACCTGGTGCTCTTGAACTACAGGAGAACCAAAACAATGACTCAACATGTTACACGTACATCTGATGAAATAATGTACATCTTGATTCTGAGAGTTGTGAGGTTTTGCAGACCCATCCCAGTGTAAAACCTGGGATTGGGGTTTAAAGCTTAAAAATTAATGGAATTCAGATTGCTAAGAAAACTGAGCTCACCCTGTTCTGGCCATTCTCTTTTGTTCTGTGTGCAGATGCAACATTTTTGTAGGGTTAGATGTCCAGACATTTGAACCCAAACGAAGCCACACTGAGTTCAGTGGGGGCTATGTAGGACTTAGCAGTGGTCACTTGTACAGTGGCCTCTGAAGCTTTGACCAGTCTATCAGTCTAGGAGATTTTAAGGAGAGGTGGATAAATGGGATGAGCTCTGGAGAGTGAGAGAAGCAAACAAAACAGCTTAAAAGTGAGTGATGCCATGTGAAATGAAATGTATATAATAAAACCTGAACTGGAAAGGATATTGTGGGTATTTATCTTGATATCCTTTATTTAGGAACAAAGTGAAAGCGTTATGAGTGTCTTAAGGTAATTTTTCCTTTGGGTGAAAGTTTGGATGAAGCAGTCAGTTTTGTAACAGCTGATGTGAATGTTAACCCATATTTGAAAACCAGAAAACCTTAATATGAACCTCTGTTCATTATTGATTACTTATGTAGACCAGATCTTCTGAATTTCAAGCAACAAGAATAGAACAGCATTTTCAGTCTGCCAGATGCTAGAGTTGCCCTAAAAAATTTCTAGAGCCCGTTGTGTGCCTCTTTTGTCCAATATTGCACACTCATGTAATAATCAGTTTTTAAACAGCGTGGAGAAGTATGGTGAATCTTCGTGAATCCCACCCTGAATCTTGTTTAGAATCTGAAATTACATAACCTTAAAATGTCTTTGGAAATTTGGCGTCATGTCACTTCTCTTTCAGGGACTTTTCCCTTTAATTGGTCAGCATTCTGCCTAGCTATCTCACTTGGCCTTCTAGTACTAAATTAGCTCAGAGAAGTGTTTCATGCTTGTATTTTTGGGCCCATAGTAATCAAGTGTTCTTAAGAGAAACTGAGGTCATCTTCAGTTAGAGATGTGAGAAGGTGATTCTGCAATTGTATGAATACACTTCTAAAGCAACCGTGCAGGTTTAATGTAGGTGAATACTAACAGCTGTCAGCAGTTCTCGCTGTGGCACTCTTTCAAGCTTCCACGCATTGTATACAGTCATCTCCAGCTGCATCCACCCTTGTAGTTTATCATGAGTCACACAATTATTCTCCATTAGAATGCATTTATGTGTCCGGGTTCTGTTTGATTTGGGCTTGTCTTAGTGCTAGCTTGAAAGTTTTGCAAATAATCCTCAAGGTAAAAAATAAATAAATAAATAAATAAGGAACTCTATTATGGACAGACAGAAGATTTTGGTAAGGTTTGCTCAAAGTTTTTGAGTTCTTCAAAGGACGTATAAATGCACTTAAACATCCAATTGTCCCTTATATTTGCAAGAACACAGAAATAGGAAGTCTATAAGCCCTCGTAAGCCCATATGACATGGCTGTGAGTGCTGCTTGGGTGAGCCCTATTGTGCTAGTTTTAATCTGCTCCTCTTGCATAGTGGAGATGCAGCAACTGGAAGTGTCCCTTAGTTCCACAGTAAATGAACTTTGGTTTTGCTATACAGTCCAATAAATGTAAACCCTTTAAATGGCCTGAGGCAGGGACAATTCAAGCTAGTGAGTTGGCCAGAAAAATGTGTTTTCTTTCTTACAGCTCTACTGGAAACAAGTGCATGTTAATTGTTGAATATATCCAGTGACCTCTTTAAAATAATAATAATAAAATAATAATTCTTGTAGCTGACTGTCATCCAAACCTCCTTGCTGTTTGTGCTTTGAATCACTTTCTGAGAATGGATCCATTTATATACACATTAGTTTGTTATGTAGGCTTCAAGTAGGTGACGTGGTGTCAAAACGTTGGGTATTTCTTCTTATGGGGAGAGATGGAGCCAGTTCAAAACAGGTTTTTTATCACTGATCTTCACCATGGTTCCTGCTCTTCACATGCTTCATGCTTTGAAATGCTTCTGAGATCAGAAGCTGTGTTGGAGATGACTGATAAAAGATGAAGTATTAGGGTGGCTGGAAGCAGGATGTAAGTTTTTTTCTTTTCCGTACCATCTCTCTTATTTAAACTTCCACTTTGTTTTCATGTTGTGGATATACTGTGGTGTAAATACTTGTAGTTCTCCACACATAGTGTCACCTGCAATGCTAATCTGCACAATGCACAGCACAGCTTCTCTCCTAAGCACGCAGCATTCTCAACCAAATTCATTTTCATGCCTTTTAATTGAATAATATAAGAATTCTTTAGACCTTTATTTGAAAAGTCTTAAGAGGAGGAGAAAGCTGAAGTAACAACAGTAAATAAAACGTAGGTCTACTGTGTTTTGGCAACTGAAGGGAAATGTGTTTGAAAATCCAAAAGCATTGATTTCTTTTCTGAAAAATTCATGCAGGCTTTTATTTGTGTGAAAGTTTAAAACCACAAGATATGAATTTGTTTAAGAATGTTCTCTAGTTTCTGTCTCATGCAATTTCACAGTGAAATAAAAAGGCATAAAATGATCTGTCAGTTTCATATGCACAGTTATATCTTTTGATCATGTTACTGCACAATATGTGAAACAACGCTTCTGTGAAAAGACACTACTTAAAAGAAACAAAAGATTATTAAATGCTGTGAAATAGCATTTTATGTTAGAAGCATCGCATTTTGTGGTACTTTCCAATGGAAAGGGAAGACAACTGTTACAGGTTAAATCAGCTGAATAGCCTTTGTTGTAATGGATGCTTCTTTTGAGTAAAAAATAATGCCACAACGATTTTATTTCATTTATTTTTATTTCATCATTCTTGTTTTTAACTTTCCCTAGATGAGACAAGGGGCTTTCCTGGTCAACACAGCTCGAGGTGGGTTAGTAGACGAAAAAGCACTTGCACAGGCCCTGAAGGAAGGAAGGATACGAGGGGCAGCCTTAGATGTACATGAGTCAGAACCATTCAGGTGCTTTTCCTTTTCTTTTCTTTTTATTTTGTTCACTTTCTTATTTTTAAGTCGTAGTGCATGATACAATCAACAGCAATAAGTAAATGAGTTTTCCCTTCATTTGGTAGCTAAATACTCCTTAGTAAAGCAACATGAATCTGTGCAGCACTGGACTAATGCAAAAGTAGATGGAGCTTGTGTATGTGGTCGGAAGTGGGGGAAAAAAAGACATCCAAGACTTAATGCCTTTAGAAAAAAGAATTAAAAATCTAATGTGTTTATTCAGTGCAAATGTCAGAGACTGAAGTTCTAGTGCTGGGCATGGCTTTGTGTCATGGCTTTGAGAGGAGTGTTCTTCCTGTGGCAGGAAAGCCACAAACGTGCCAGGTCACAAAAAATTAAAGATAAGGAAAGTTGTTAGAGTTCAGATTTTGATTTCCTTTACTGTTTCTCTTCGGCAGGAGAGAAGTAACTACTGCCATGAGCAGAGCTCTAGCATTAGCCTTACTTTTCTGAATGCCAACAAGCATCTCCAGTTGTTTAGGCCAAGACGTGCCACTCCCCAAAGTGGCACTGGTATTGTGGTACCAGTGCTGCTAATGAGAAATGAGCCTTGTTGTCCTGGAGTCTTGAGCCTGAATTACAAGAAGACTGTAGTAACTCAGTGCTTGTATGTGACAAGCCTTTTCCACTTGCTCAGTCTGGGCAGGGAGAAATGTTAATTTTAACTGGAACCATCCACATAGGTTTTTGAACAGGAACAGATTCAAGACTTGAGGGCAGGTTGTGAAGAATGGAGAGAGGACAGACTCTGTTGTATCAGCTTGCAGGGGATAATAGAAGTTTTAAAAATATAGTGATGGTGTCCTTTTAGGTAGAATTTTAATATCTATTGAGACACAGTGCAATATCACAAATACTTTTATTTATACCCTGCATTCATTTACTTCTAAATGTAGACATTACAATGCAGTAGTGCTGTGCAAAGCTAGAATCTAAACAGCTCAAGAGACTTCCAGCTACATATATTCTTCCCAATTCAGATCTCGGATCTGCACAGGCAGACCTTTGCACCTATAGGAAGCCCCATTTACTGCATGGAGATACCATCTGCAGAGATTCAGTTGCAGGATTACAGCCACAATTTCCTTTGGCTTCAATGCTGCAAGTCTATCTGATCGCAGCATGTAACTCTTTATTTGAGAGCTTTGCAAGATATTCTGTTGTTTATTAAACTGCTGAAGAGATCTATAATTTTATGAATTATTACCAACTCTAAAAGCACATTTTTGTCTTAAAATATGAGCTCTACTGGTGTTGCACTTGACTGGAAGATGATTAAAACTGAAAATAGGTAGGAGGAGCAAACTCCCACTATTTTCAGTTTTCTTACTTTGTATTTGTGAAAGCACGTTATATAGATTCATTGCTTTCCCTGAAAATCGATCCCTCATGTAAATTCCTTCTTTCTGTGTAGTTTCTAGGCAAAACAGGAAAGAAAAAGTAGTTTAAAATAATAGAAAAAATAAATGAATTATCAAAAAGCTGGGGATGCTGATTGACAAGCTTGTGTCAATAATCAATGTGCAAATAATTGTTATTTTTTTAATGACTAAGAGTCAGACAGTGATTCTTGAGAGAGAAAGCTTTGTTAGCTAATGCAGTGAAACTGTGATGGATGGACAGAGTGGCATCCTGAATTAATCTGGGTCTCCCTTAATGCATTTCTGCATGAATACTGGAACAACAGTGGCTGTAGTTAACAATAAGTGCATTGAACGGAAGCTAATGTTGCTACTAGTGCTACTTTACTTAAGTTCTACTCTTTGAGTCTATAAAATGTGATGAATACAATGAATAGTGTAATAAATTTAGTTATGGAGTTAAAAACAAACCCAACAAGGAATATAAATGCAATTATTTTCTATTGTAGAATTTAATAAAATGTATGTACAAATCCCTCTGGATCTCCCTATTCCCCCACCCCCAATTTGTTTTGTCATTTGATCTTGTTTTAAATCTTCATTTAGCTTTAGTCAGGGCCCCTTGAAGGATGCACCAAACCTGATCTGTACCCCACATGCAGCCTGGTATAGTGAACAAGCCTCAATTGAGATGCGGGAGGAAGCAGCACGAGAGATCCGAAGGGCAATCACAGGTACTAATTCACCTTATTATCTCCTTTACTGTGTATTTCTTTTTAACAGTCTTGAGAGATGCTGAAAAGAACCAAACTTAGTCTTTGTTTACTGCTTCTAGTATTTGGAACACGGGAACCAGCAGATACCAACTAAGTCTGTTCTCAGCACGAGCAGATCATGTTGGATCATCATTGCAATTACAAAGAGAAGGCAGGAAGTGAAAAAGTAGTATTTTTTCCATATAACAGAACATACTTAAGTGTGAAAAATCCCCTTTTCATTTCCGTTGCATGTAAGTACTAGCCACGTGATGGATTTGACTGCAAATCATCCAGATATTGCTGATATTATAGTATCATAGAATCTTTTGAGTTGGAAGAGACCCTTGAAGGCCATCTAGTCCAACTCCCCTGCAGTGAGCAGGGACACCTGCAGCTCCATCATGTGCTCAGAGCCCCATCCAGCCTGACCTTGAATGCCTCCAAGGATGGGGCTTTTACTACATCTGTGGGCAACCTATGCCAGTGCCTCATCACTTTTATTGTAAAAAACTTCTTTATATCCAATCAAAATCTCCCCTCTTCTAGTTTGAAACCATTCCCCCATGTCTGTCACAACTGATCCTGCAAAAGAGCCTGTCCCCTTCCTTCTTCCAGCCTTCCTTTAGATACTGAAAGTCCACTGTCACGTCTTCCTCACTTTCTCTTCTCCAGGCTGAAAAACCTCAGCTCTCTCAGCCTGTGATCTGTCATCTACGGACTTTGTTAGATGTCTCCAAAAGTTTCCTTTATACTTTTCTCTTTGTATTTTCCAAATTTTATCTAAATTCATCTTAGACAGTCTGGAATTTCAGGGTTTTTAAGCTTTAATACTCAGAGATAAAGCATGTAGAGTTTCACACTGTTCCAAGTAGTGCTTGTATCACAACTCATTCTTATGTAAAAACAAAGCTTTCAGTATTTGTTAGTAGGTACTCCTTTTTAGATGTTCCTCTTTTTAAAGCATTCCAGAGGAAGTCTGTCATTTTAAAGGGCGAAGTCTCTTTGTTGAATAACTACCATGTAATTGTGAACTATTCACATAAGAAAAAAAAATAGTTATGTCCTGAATATGCTCTGCTAATAAATAAAATGAGAAGAGTAAGCCATTTGGCTTTAGTTTGAATCCCTTGTAGCCTGAAATAAAAGGCAGGATTTTCATGCTGGAAAATGATTCATTAAGCACTAATGTTCTCTCTTTAGTAGGACTTCGCTGTTTTCCCCTTGGCAATATAGGCTGAATGCTCTACAGACATGAAGGGCTGTCTGTGTCACCTTGAGAGTGGTTCAGTGCCAACGCGTTTCTCTGCTGTACAAAGCGCTGGCAGTAGCCTGTCCTGTATCTTGTGCCTAGAGAGGCTAGATGACTCAGTTTCATTTATAGTTGGTGCAGAAAGGATTCTCTGGATGGTGATTAAAGGCACCTCTGAAACTCCTGACCTGAACTGCCCTGTACAGGCCTGTTTCTCTCTGAGAGGTAACCTAAAGAATCTGATCATCCCTTTGCTGGAATTAGTCTTTGTGCTTACAGTCCCGAAGGACTCAGATATTGCATTCATCCCGTTGTTGTATAACTGTTAGGTACTTCCAAATAGCTTTGGGAAATATTGCACAAACTAGCATACCATACTTGCTTGGAGGATGATTGATGTGCAAATCAGTGTTAATGGGCTAAGATATGAAAACTGAGCAGGAGTCAGCTACACAAAGATAGTTCTGTGCTGAACATTGTGCAATAGCCCAGACATATGTGCCTGAGAAGGCAAGCCTGTGTTTTCTTAGAGTGTGTGATTGTGCTATCGGTGATCTAAATCATTGATTTATAGTGAAGCTGTCATCACTTCAGTGTTTGAACATGGTTGGGTACTAAGATCAAACTAAGGCCAACATTAGGGAGGTGAGAAAGACAATGAATTGCGGAGAAACAAATATAGGAAAAGCACAGGAAGTGTGGGGTGAAGCTGAATACGTGAATGACATGGAGGAATACAATGGTAAAAGGGTGTCCAGAGAGAAACTGATTGCAAAAAGCTATGCAGTAAATGATTGCACACTACATCTACCATCTGAAGGTAAATGATAAATAAAAAGCCATGACAGAGCATGTACCTTGTCTTACACTGAACTAAGACTGACTGTATTCAAATTTTAGCTTCTTGGGAAGCATGAATCTTAGGGATTATGGGTTAATTGAGACTTCATGTTTAAGAGACTATTAAAGAAAAACAGATAAAAATTGTGCAGTGCTTTGGTAACTAAGTTCCCACCCAAAAAAAAAGGGGAACAGCGAGGATCAATAATTGAGCTCACAGTGTGATATTATGTATTTTAAATACACAAAAGTTTATAGCTCTGTTTTTAATATAGATAAATTGAGAGCACGTACCATAAATTATTAAATATGTTTCTCTTCCTTTACTTCATCCTAGGTCGTATTCCAGACAGTCTGAAAAACTGTGTTAACAAAGATCATTTGACTGCAGCTACACATTGGGCCAGCATGGATCCCGGAGTTGTTCATCCAGAGCTTAATGGTGCTGCATACAGGTAAGTGTGCTGCAGGCATAAAAGAAATACTTGCTTAATGCAGAGGTAAGTATTCCAGGATAAAAGAAGGGACCTTCCTATTAATAAATGAAGTGTTTCTGAATTAGGCTTCAGCTAAGTTGTTTTCATAATTGTTCCATTCAAGAGAATAATATTGTTTTGCTAGCTGCTAAAATCAGACATACAGTGCTTAAGTATGTTTCCTTTTCTTATCTTCTGTTTTATGTGGTTAATAATATCTGAACAATATGCAATCTTTTGTATGTTCCACAGAAACAATTTTGGTCATCTCTAATAAGGGCAGCAGAAGTTGGTGTTCATTTGTTAAGGGTGATACAGCAGTTGGTTACAGAAAGACTTTTGATAATAAAGTATTGTTATGTGCTTTTGTGGCCTCCAGACACAAGAGCATAAATAATTCAATAGTGAATACAGTGGAATAGCCTGTAGTGTTTATGAAAACATGCTTAAAGCAGTGTCTTGTAAATTTTGTGTTTTATTTTTAAGATATTCCTTACAAGCACTTGAGAGATTTGATCAATGCAATCTCAATCAACTGTGAAAAGCAGTTTTTAATAATTAATAGAAGGGCCATTCTTTTCACACTGAGTATTCCTCAGTTACTTTGGTTGCTTGATGGTCTTTCTCTATCCCTTTATCCCTAGCAGCTGTCCCAGCAGCAGCGGATTTTTCCTAGTAGCAAACTTCATGCAATTTTTATTTATAAAAAAGTCTGCAATTGTATTTTATTTTATTTTTTGTTATCTTCCAATATGGTCTTTACTCACAAGTAGGATAGGACTGGCTGAGAAAGCTACCAACAGCTGTTGAAAGACAATGTCTTGAGGGATGGGACAATTCAGTACTTCCATTACTTTTTTTTAACCTCTTTCTCCTAATCTTTCTACTCTCAGTCTTTAAACATCTTTCTTATCATTGTCTGTCTTCGGGACTTTCTCTTATTTTTAAGGGGTGTAAGAATTCTTTTTGTATTGTCCTGTCTGAAAACCCAGCTATGCAATACTGAGAAGTGTGGTAAAGCTCTTAAGTCCAAAGAGTTCTAGTAGTTTCTCCAGGAAGTGATAGAGAGATAACAGAGAGAGAGTCATTATCCTCTGCCATAATCGCCTTATCAGTAGCTGTAAGCACTTCAGAGGAAAAGAATAATTTCGGTTTAATCAACACTTACATACGTCAGATCACATCAAGGTATTTAGTTTTGGATAAAGTACCCACAGCTCTGAATGTCTGACAAAAGCTGGTTTTATTTTTATTTGGTTTTATTTGAAATGTGTTCAAGCATGCAGCATTTGATTTGGTTGCCTTAAATTTGAACTACTTGGGGCACATCTGTATGCAGCTGAGGCTTAAGGGCAGGTGTTCCTGAACTGGGGGTAGTAGCTCCAGCCATGTCATGGCAGTTAAGCAGCAGGTTATGAATCCAAATAAAAGGCAGTTGCTTGCTCTATCCTGAGGAAATCACAAGACCAGCAGAGGCAGGCTGCACAGTTAGCAATAGATTTTAACTTAAGAGCGTTTGTGGAGATAAGGTCTTTATCTTGTACATCATTATGTATTTAATGGAAACTGGATAAGCACAGAACTAAATGCTTTTTTTTAGACATTGTTTCAGTCTTTTTTTTTTTCAATAAGGAAAATAATAAGTAAACTGTTACTTTACAATTGCTTTTAAATGCAAAGTAGATCTCACTTTGACAGTTTTGAACGAGACGAGTTGTACAGCAAATACCTGGAGGCTTCTATTTGGAGGGCTGATAGAGTAGTCTTTGAATGTGAATGAAAGCAGTTGTTATTTTGTGCAGTGTAAAATATGAGAAACTTGGAGCTCAAGCTTTGTGAAGAAATTTGTTTTAGTAGCTGTACTTGGTGGTGCTTAATTCCCAGCTTTATTAATTACAGAATTAGAAAAAACTGTATTGAATGATCAGTTCAGTCTTCTCTCTGCAATACAAGATTGTCATCACATAGCTGAGTTCTGCAGTCTGTCACAGGCAGTGTAATGTTTCAGATGTGCTAATAACTGTATCATAGTCATGGAATTGCATTAGAAGATAAGACCTGGGATAATAATTTATATGTTAAAAAATGCAAATAACTCTGTCAGTAAACTAAAACTAGGAAGGCTATTTAATTCTGGATATATCATTTACTGGGATTTTGATAGAGGACAAAGCTCTTAAATTATCAGCTATTATCACTAACGAGGAACATGGAGCATTCATCAGCAGAATATCATCTAAATCTTCTGAATATTGTCACATTCTAGGTAGAACAAAACATTTACCCTGGCAACATAAAAGGTTCAGCAGGACCTATCCCCTAAGTAAAAGTTAATGATATTTCTGTGAAGGATCTACTAATAATAGTCTTGGTGTAGCAGCGTAATGTACATTGCTTTTGTGTTACTACTGCATACTTCTTATTAAGCTGCCTGTTAAGTAACACAGAGTAATTTCCCATGCCACAGAGAGAACAGGTTATAGGCAGAGTGAAATTTGACAAGCTAGTAAGCAATAGTTGTGCACTTTATGGGCACATTGACATATTTTTTTTTGCCTTCTAACATCTAGAAAATGAAAATATCTTCATCCTTAAGAGGCACTTGCATGAGAGTAGTTAGCTGATGGTAACCATTCAGGAGTTGTTTCACACTGAGGTATTTCACTAGCCATTTTCAGTCTGTGTGTATAACATTAGGTGGAACAGTGCACCTGGAGTAATGGATAAGCTGTTTCAAAGTGAAATTTGAATAAACAAAATAATGCCTAGTTGGTCAATATTCCTAGGAATTGAAACAAATTTGACTAGTGAGAGTCAAATGGAAATACTGAAACAAGCAACTGATTTCATTAGCAACAACAAATTAATTCGAAGGAAACTGGAGAAAGAGAGAGCATAGGAAGACCTGGGAATGTGTGTACAAGTGGGAACAAATTTATCCGGCCTCCAGGTGGTGCAGTCTTTCACACTCTGGTTATCCATCCCAGGTAACAAGCAGAGTCCCATCTGTAGCAGTCTTTCTTAGGGTGACCAAGCCAGTGTACAGTGACCCCATCATCACTGTGCTGTATCAGGTAGCCATGCTGAGGTCCTCTGGCAAAGTATCTGTAAAGAGCTGTTCCCACAATGCTTCAGTGTTGGGTTAAAAAGAAGGCAGTCAGCCTAAAGTGTACCCAGCCTCTGTTATAACTAATACCAATTCTCTGAATTTCAGACAAATAGTGTGGTGAGTTTGGAGCTAAAAAAACAAACAAACAAACAAAAACTGGTGTAATAGACCTGAATTTGTCATCTTAAGAGTGTGAATGTGATTGCTTGATTAGGGGACTGTTAGAAAGTTCTGATTACAAGGTAAGTTTTAAGAAATAGTTTTTCACCTTAGTCTGGGATTGCTTAGTCTGGAGAAGGGGAGGCTCAGAGGAGCTCTCAGCAACTCCCTGAAAGGAGGTTGTAGCGAGGTGGGGTTGTCCCAAGTAAGAGCAATAGGGTAAGAGGGAATGGCCTCAAGTTGCACCAGGGGAAGTTCAGGTTGGGTGTTAGGAAGAATTTCTTCTCAGAAAGAGTGATAATGCATTGGAACAGCTGCCCAGGGAGGTGGTGGAGTCTCCATCCCTGGATGTGTTTCAGAAGAGGGCAGACGGTAGTACTGAGGGACGTGGTTTAGTGGGCAAACTTGGTGGTAGGTTGATGATTGGATTAGAAGATCTCAGAGGTCTTTTCCAACCTTAATGATTCTATTTTTCAAGCTGCAACAGTGAAATGTCAAAATTTGTATATGAGAAAGAGAGAAATGTCTCCAAAGATCACACTGATGAAAAGTCATAGAGGACAGGGAACGTATACGTGTGCAGGTCTAGCCTGAGTTGCTTCTTGCTGAGGTATACTTTGTGAAGGATACTTAAATCTGAAATCATAAAGAAAAAAAAACCCTAAGAAAAAAATCTTCTCATTTGGGTAACGTACAGCATGTTTTGACAGGATCCACGTATGGTGTCTTATCTTCAGCTTAACCAACCGTGTTTCTCACTGGTCTGAAAATAAACATCTCTGTTACCTTTTGGAGGAGGCAAGGTGGGCTTTGCTTTCAGCCGTCACTTGGTTGTAACGTCTGTTCTCATTTTCTTTTCTCAGCAGGTATCCCCCAGGTGTTGTAAGTGTGGCTCCGACTGGCATACCTACAGCAGTAGAAGGAATTGTCCCCAACCCTATGTCTTTATCACACGGCCTCCCTGCTGTAGCCCACCCGCCCCATGCTCCTTCTCCCGGCCAAACTGTCAAACCAGAAGCTGATAGAGACCACCCAAGCGACCAATTGTAGCCTACGAAAACAGCATTCCCAGCATCGGAGATTTCAACTTCAGCGTATGGAAAAGAAAACAACAAAACAAACACAAAGCCCTGGATTTTGATTAAGGCAAAACCATGAACTTAAAGGAGGAGACGATTATTGGTTTAGAAACTGGTCCAATATACAGTATAAAAGGAAAAGGTGGGAGACAAAAAGAAGATTTGGAAACATTTTTTCCTCCGTATAAATTGTAGTTTGTCCCTGTCCAGTGAACTGATTCACTGTTTCTGTGTCCTATGGGTTCTTTGTTAAGCAAGAGAAGTTAGTAGTTAATTATATCATGAATGTACTTGTCTGTGTACAGTTTTTAGAACATTAAAAAGGGTTTGTTTGCTTAGCTGTCAACAAGGAAAAACGTAAGGGAGGCATTCAGCAAACCAATTTTGAGATTAAAAATCCTTTCTTTTATATTTTAAAACATGCCCCAAAATGAGGCAGTTGGCAAACTTCTCAGGACAATGAATTTTTCCCATTTTTCTTTCTACGCCACACAGTGCATTGTTTTTTCTACCTGCTTGTCTTATTTTTTAGAATAATTTAGTAAACAAAAGAAAAACCGTTTCTCCTAATTTTGGCATGAATTCCCTTGTTTCAAAATGAAGACAACCTTGCAAAGAGATTTTGAGGAAAAAAAAAAAAAGGTTTTGTATAAATGAGCATTGTGCTTTTTGTCACCAGTTAAAGTATATATTATTGGTGGGATGCGAAAAAGGCACTAGACTACTGAAAAGTAGCAGCATTTCATTGCCTACATTGATTCCTTCCTGGTAATGTGGTAGGCTAGCAATATTTTTGGTTAAAATCATGTTTGTGACTGTAACCATTTGTATGAATTATTTTAAAGAAATAAAAATCCCAGACAAATACCATATGTGTAAAAATTTTTATTTCTAGTAACTGTTTATTCAACTTTTATTAGGTTTCTTAGCTGTAATTTTTAAACAGATGCTGTCAAGTATTTCATTTCTAGCTTTACTTTGCTCTCTGTTGTTTGTAATACCGTCTTGGAAGCTTGAAAAAATAAAAGAAAAAGAATTTCTTTCCATGCCATTTTTCCCTTTACATTTCGTAAATGTTGCTCTTCTTTCCTGTGTTTCTAATGGAGTTTGAAATTAAGATGGATTTTGATTTGTACGTCGGCATCATCAGCTACAATATGGTAACAGCGTTTATGCCACCGCTGTGGGCAGAGCAGAGCAGGTACAACAGCACCACGACAATAATAATAATAATAAACGTCTTTTGCCGAAGTCCAACATGAGAAGTGTGCATTGTTTTATTTATTTTGTGCTGATGGAAGCGTGCAGCAGAACGTGACTGTATTTGCTGTGTGGAAGGAGTTGCTTTCGCAGGCGGTGTTTTTCAGGCAGGTGTTCAGCTGGAAGCTGCCTTGGCCTTAATGAACACCTCTTTGAGATGGCCTTCATCCCTGTGTGGTGTGAAGAGCAAATAGAGCTGCTGCACGAGGCAAGTACTGAATGGAGAGACGTGAACCTGGAGACAAACCTCCTGGGTTGTCTCTTACCTGTTGGTTCATTAATCTGAACTAGTAGCTGCCCACCTATGGTTGCTGAGCTATTCTTAGGGGATCCATGGCAATTCCTGTCCAGAATGGCCTCCGGTTCTGTTAGGAAGATATCAGCAGGTTGCAAATGGAGGAAGGCGGATAATGAACTGTGGGTCTGTCCCCAAGGAATATGTAAGTGAAGTTTTGTCTCCACGATGAGTGGAAGGAGGCTTTCAGTCAGCTGTATGGCCAAGAGAAAAAAGAAAAAGCAAAAAAATCAAATGCAGTCTACTGCAGTTGAAGTGCATTGTCGTATTTCATTGGTAATTCACGTCTTAAGGTGACTCTCTGCAGGACTGAAGAAGCTTCTTGAACGTATGTATAACGAACGTGTAACATCTGCCTGCCAAGCATTGCTGACTGTTTCATTTGCTACCAAAGGAAGCAGATTTCTGGAGGAAAACCAGGAGGGTTGTTTTCTTCCTCCAGCATCAGTTTAGACACAGCTTATATAAGTAAGCTTTGTTTCCAGTGAATCAATACATGAAAAAAAGAATGGGAAGACATCACTATTTACAGCGTGTAGCTCTCAAGTGCTGTGTGCAGTGTTGGGGTCAGCATCCATGCTTGCCTTGGCAGAGTGTTTTTAAGGATTTGAGCCTGAAATACCGCAGTGATGGGTGCAACAGGGCTTTGCTGCTGTGGGTGATGCATGTTCGATAGTTCTGTGCTAGTACTTGAGATATATTTGTCAGTCTTACTGCCGGAGGGTAATACAGTTTCCTGCTTTTATTGGAGCAGAAGGGAAAAGTCATCCAGGCAGTGACAAGAGCGATGTGTGCTGACTTCTGGGTTATCATCTGAGAAGCTTTAGAGCAAATAGTGGATTTGAAAGTAAAAATAACCGAGTAAATGACTAATTGGGAAAGTGTACCACAACAAGCAGAGGCTGTTCTCTCGTACTAACCTCATATCTTTTACAGCTGATTTTGCTAGTTTGTAGAAACGTGATTTCCTCCATCTGGTAACGTATGTGCTGGGATGAATTTGTGCAGAAGTCAGTGGGAAAATAGCGAGTGAATAGGCAATAGCAGAGGAGGGCAAGGGGAGGAGGCCTGAGGTGGTGTTGGAAGGTGAAATGAAGGGTGAGGAGGGAGGTGATTGAAGGCACCCTGATTTTTGGCATTGGCTGAATTAAGGACCGTAGCCAGGAGGCACGGAGGGGCTGTGGGGACTGCAGAAGAGCTGGGTGCTGTCAGCAGTGGGAAGATGCCAGCTGTTCAAACGCAGTCAGAACAAAGACTTGTCAGGAGTTATAAGCTATTTCCCACAGTAGGGCTGATTCATTGCTGCTGTGGGGCAGCCATGGGAACAAAAACAAGCGATCGCAGATGCATCAGGTGAATTATTTTTGGTAGCAGTAGAGCAAATCGGGGATGCTACACAGGACCTGGAGCGTTTGGTGCGCGGTTTTGCCCGTGCGCTCTCAAAGGGATGAGCTCTGGCTGAAGTTGTAGCAGATTCCAAATGGCTGAAGGGGTGGGGGGCTTATCAGGTGAGAAGAAATGGGAGTAACTTGGCTTTCTGTAGGTGAAAGCAGAGGCTCAGTAAGGAAAATGACTTTAATAAGGAGATGCTGAAGAGGAAGAAGAAACGCAAAAGTAACGCTGATGTGGACAAGCATAAATGGTGATTGGGAAAATACGTTTTATCGGCAGGGAGACTCTGGGAAAGGTTTCTAATAGTGTATCAGGTGTCATCCTGAAGTTCCATCCATTTGTTTTCGCTTGTTAGATTTTGTAACTTTTTTCCTAATCCATAATAGAAGAGCGTTGTTCAAAGGTCATTCAGGTTTGCTACCATACTGACAACTAAAGAGAAAGTGCTCTGTTTTCTTGTGCAGCTCTCCGAACAGTTAAGGCTGGCTCTCCAAATGAGTGTGGCTGCTGTTACCCACTCACTTCTTGCCCTGGACCAAAGAGCTTTCTACTCCTGTTAATCTCAATGGACGCTTGACTTGTTCTGCTTGAAGGAGAGGGCAGCACTGCTGGTTTTTGCCTGTATTCAGTTCACTCCAACTTTTCTACCTTTTGTGAGTTGGAGAGGAAAAAGCCAACAACCAAAAATCAAACACACAGGCAAAAACCAGGGAAAAAGAAATCATTGGATTTTAGGGCAAGAGAATAATACCGGGTCATTTGTCTGACCACTCTGTTAACCCATTAAACATCTTTTGCTTCTTCGTTAAACCTGGGATCTTGTTCTGAACGAAGTAAACCTTTCAGAAAGATTTCTTGTCTCTTGAATTAAAATGTCGATGACTTTTATTTCTTTTGCTGTTTCCTTTGGTAGTTTGCTGAAACACCAAATAACCCTCGCTGCAATTTTTAAGCCGCTTTATTTAATTTGGCTTTCCCTGGCTCTGAATTCCAGTTATTGTTTCGTGTTGAACATGAGGTCGTGTGGGCTGACCTGTGTTACTGAGCATGTTATGTTTTAGCCAATCCTCCTTTATGCTGAGGTCAGTGACACATCTTCCAGGAAGACCAAGCTGTATTATTCATCTGTTTTCTTTTCCAGTTTCTGTCATTACCAGATACACACTATTGTACATCATTTCCTTTGTGGCCCTCTATTTTTGTCATTTAGGATGGCATGGTTCTTAGTTCAATGTGGTTACCTTCTGCAGATGGAATGGCACGATTTTTCATCTCACTGCTAGCTCTTCTTGCCTCTGTTGGCTTTCCACTTTCCTTGGAAAATTTATTCCTGTAAAGCCACAAAGTGCTTGAAGGACTTAATTCATGGCCCTCCCAGTCTGCAGATGGTATTGGCCACTGTAGAGCTGAGCACCTCAATAGTGGTGGAAGCTCCAAGCTGTGCACGTGCCCAAGTGTTTGAAGCAGTCCTGCTCTCACAGATAAGTGAGATGTCTTATCATCTCACAGATCAGCTCTGTTTGTGTATCTGCCTCTTACAGAACACAGCCTATTTGTGTTCCGGGAACACAGAATGTAGTTGTGGAATTCTTCGCTTTAGAAGAAGATGGCCTTTGGTCTGTTATACTTTTTCTATTCTGCAAGTTCCAGCTCAAATCAGTTGTTTTTTAGGTCTCTCCTGCACTGACTGCCATGCACAGTACTGCCCCAAACTCAATATTCTATCCTCTCTATCTACTTTGAGCTTGGGATCTCTGTTGGTATTTCTTTATGCCTTTCCTCATCTGCAGTTTCAATTTTCTGTTCATTTATGGCTATTCAGATCCACTCTCAGCAGTTTGGGTTTTTTTTTTGTTGTTTGTTTGCTTGTTTGTTTGTTTGTTTTTTGCCTTCACGTTTCTGCTGAGAATTTTAATGGAGTGTTTTCTCAAAGTAGCATTGTTTGTTCTGGGAGGAGGAGTTGTGTTGCTGTATGCCAAGGCCACCATAAACAGGCTGAAATGTGTCCTTGGGGCAACGAGAGGCATTTGAGACATTTTTGAGATGATGGACATCATTCTCTCAGCATGGTAATCCACTGCAGACATTTGTTATTTGCAGTCTTTGACTACATCTGTGTTGCCCTCTTTCATGTGCTGCCTGAATCTGATCAGCTCTGCCAGGTGGGAGCGCTGACTCAGCTCAAGAAATAAAGTAAGAAAGTCTTTTTAAAAAGGCATTTAAATGAATATATATTTAACTGCAAAGGTTTAAAATACTCCAAAGGAACGAGATTATTAGATTGTCCCCAGGGCCCTTTTAATGTGTTAAATATGATGTACTGGAAGTAGTCATTTATGGTAATAAGATTATTTCTTTGTATGTTCAGTGGACACCTTAAGTAGTTTGGGAAAATGTGATGGAGCTGTTCCTCCCTGGACAAACCCTGGGAGCTGGGACAGCAAATCGACATCCCAAAATAGATCTGCTGAGGATCTGTATCTGAGCTGTGTGTTTCCAAATTCCTCCACCTCTTTTCAGGAAGTCCCACCCGCTGCCATTGGTGGAGTTCCCAACCCAGGTGCCTCCAACACGGCTGCCAGCTTTGCAGCATTTTCCCTCCTCCAGAAGGGAGCAAGGAGCAGGGTTGGCTCTTTAGCACCCTTAAAAGCATCACAGGAAATCCTCATTGCTATTCAGTAGAATTTTGGTTGAGCCCTGATTTAAAGGTCAGTCTTTGCTGTATTTTATTGCTCTTAAAACACAAGAGAATAAAAACATCTACTTTTAGTATTTTCTGGTAACATTTTTGCTACTATCAGTAGTTTTTGCATTAAAATCTCCATTTGTGTGGACTTCAAGGGATTTCCAAGTTCTTTTTAGTATGGGATTCAGTCAACTTGATGTTTGATTTCTCACGTTTTATAGGTCTACTACATGTGAAATGAGTTCCTCATGTTCTGAAGTTACAATGATGCGTTTATCTTTAAATGACAGTAATACGTAATTAGCTGCAAGGCCGTGACTTTCCATTCCAAGCACGAAGTTGAAAGGCTTATCCATTGAAACGGCTTGTTGAAATTGCAGATTTCCAAGAATTCATGTTCTGAACAACTTTATTATATTTTTCTCTTCCTCCCACAGACCAGCTTTTGCAATCACAGGATACAGCCTTTGTGTTGTGAGAAATGCAGGTAAGAGATGAAAAAATCTCCACCATGAGTCAAAGCTTGTTTTCAAGCCTTTGCAAATTCTAAGTATAAAGGCACTGTTTTGCATTGTGTAACCAGTATCTAGATCCTGTCCCGTTTTCCAGAGAAAATAAAATCCTAAGCCTGCTGAAAGACCAGTGTTCAGTAAGGGACCTTCTTTCATTGCTGCATACACCCTACTTGAATTTTCACACGCATCCGGGATCTTATTCTATATAAGCCACATAGAGTGGCTTAGGTTGGAAGGGGGATCTTAAAACCCATCCATTTCAACCCTGTCTGTGGGCTGGTTGCCCCCCACCAGCTCAGGCTGCCCCGGGCTCCATCCAACCCAGCCTTCAGCACCTCCAGGCGTGGGGCACCCACAGCTCTCCGGGCAGCTGTGCCAGGGTCTCATTACTCGTGCTTTGTTTAAAGGTGTTTTGGTTTTGCATTAAAATTTCAGGTTGGATATTAGGTAGAATTTCTTCTCAGAGTGGTGAGAAATTAGAACAGGTGCCCAGAGAGTCCACCATCCCTGGAGATATTTAAGGAAAGGGTAGATGTAGTACCCAGGGGCATGGTTTAGTGGGCAATATTGGTGGTAGGTGGCAATTGGACTAGATATCTTAGAGGTCTTTTCCAACCCTAATGATTCTATGATCCAAGTTGTGAAAGTAACCATGAGCCGCTCTGCTCTTGCACAACCTTGCTGTTTCTATTAGGACATCTCTAAATGACACATGTATTTTCAAAGTTCATTTTTGATAATGTTCATTCCAGAGGTCTGGACCTGCAGACACGCACTGTCTGCTCAGTCTGGGAAGGGAAGGCATGCCTGGAGCTGGCTGAATGCATCAGAGGACACAAACTGTGGTCTAACCCTTGCTGTAAGTTAAATAGATGGAAACGTGTGAGAAGAGCCCAGTGAAACACTGAGTGTGAGCTGCTGGAGGTGCGGGATGGCACCTGGGTTGGATTAACCTTTGGTTTAGGTGAGACAAATGGCCTAAGCTTGCACCTCGCCAACCTCTAGCAGGAGCAAGACAGAAATGCTGCTCCAATTTGCTTTAATTCCTGCCTCAGTAACCTTCTGCTGCTCCTTGTTTCATGCCAGGACTACATCCTGGCTCTGTAGAACCAGGGCTATGTTCTACCTGGACTTCCTTGCTGAATTTTCTGCATATTCAACGCCTGCCTGTGCTGTGTTTGTTTTGTACACTGCATTTTTACTGCCTTTCTTCCTCTCCCTCACAGCCCTCAAAGCTGCAGGACGTGCTGAGGGCATGGCCACAGGCAACTGAGGCACGCTGCTGGGTAGCAAAGTATCTGTTGTGTCTGCCTTGGCCTTTCCTAGCCTTCCTTCCTTGGCCTGACCTGGCCTTCTCCAGACTTTCCTGGCCTTCCTTCCTGACTTCTCCGGCTTTCCTTTCCTGGCCAGCTCCAAGCAAGCATGCCTCTTCTGCCTGTGGTACATGAGGACCACCAGCTCCAAGGCTGTCCGGTGATCCTATTCCCCATTATGACCTTACAGTATTTAAAGGGAGATTATAAACAGGATTGAAACCAACTTTTTACATGGGTAGATAGTGATAGGACAAGGGGAAATGGTTTTAAACTAAAGGAGGGGAGATTTAGATTAGATGTCAGGGGGAAGTTTGTCACTCAGAATGTTGCAAGGCTGTGGCACTGCTGCCCAGAGAGCTGTGAGTGCCCCATCCCTGGAGGTGCTCAAAGCTGGGTTGGATGGGCCCTGGGCAGCCTGAGCTGGTGGGGGGCACCCAGCCCACAGCAGGGGGTTGGGCTGGATGGGCTTTAAGTTCCCTTCAAACCCAAACCATTCTGTGATTCCATGACCCTCATTTATATATGTTGTGTGGGGTCAAATCCTGCCGGCAGCCCTTCAGCAGCAGAATTTGCCATTGTATCTCAGAGCTGGAAGAGGATGAGAATTAGGCAGCCAATGAGGCAGGGAATAGAGGGGTGTCAGCTCCTCTGGTAATTGCAGCCCGGGATGCAGTTAATCTTTTTGAATTAGAGGGCTCAAAAACCTTGCACCTGTTCAGGAAAGAGGCTCTGTAAATGCATTTTTGTCTTTATGAATATGTAGATAAATATTTGGAAGAAGTTCCTGCTCCAAATGCTTTCCAGTGGAGGGAGGTTAGAAAGCAGAAGGGCAGCAGAGGCACACTCGGTACATTTCAAAGCCAGTGCAGGGTTATGCTGTTTGCTCCTCTGACAGTCGGTGGTTTCTGTGGGATAGGCCGCGGTGCTTTTTTCTGCTGGCGATGTCTCAAATTACAGTTTTCCTTCCTGAGCTGTTTTCTTTTTTTTTTTTTTTTTTTATTAATATTATTTCTCAATAGCTTTGAGGGGCCCTCACAGGGAAGCTCCCAGTTCCCTCTCTTCCTCTCTATGGCGACAGCAGTGCTCTTGGCTGGCTCTGCCCAGACAGCTCTTGTGCATCCAAGCCTGTCCTGCCCTCCTCGTCCTATTCCCTAACAATGCTACTTGTGGCCGTGCAGCTCACTGCTCTGCTTACTGTGCCTATTTGGATGTTGCACCTCCTTCTTAGAGCTGCTGGGACACGCAGCTCCTGTGGTGCCCATCAGTGGTGTTTCCCCCTCTCTCCATTGGCTTTCACCTGGAAGAGCAGAGAATTCGTTTTGCCGTGTTTTAGAACGTGGTGGAGATTTCCCCTTCTAGAACAAAGAGAAACATGGGCAGAAGTGGATTCTCTTCTTCTCCCTCTCTTTGGCAAAGCGGTCATTAAAATGTGTCTACAGGCTAAAATTAGGTGTGTCCAATTGTGTTTGCAATGGTCATTTGCCATACAGTAATACCAGCCCTAGGCAGAAGTGGAGAACACAGTGCAGGTTTTTGGTCAGCCTCTTATGAATGGAGCACTGGTCTCCTGGAGGAAAGGCAGTGCATAATGCTGTGCCCAATGCTTGCTGTTTCAGGATCACAGCATTCATGCTCGTGCTGCCCTGAGCTTTCACAAAATACCTGAAGCCTGGATTTTGATAGTTTTTGGCTACGTGACTTCATCTTGGTGCTGATGTTCTAATATCTGTGTTTGTCGTTCCGTTTTTAGTTCTTGTGGCTGAGAGGAGTTCTGGCTGTCTCAGCTGTGTGATGGATCTGGGGAAGGTGAGTTGTGAGTCCCCCATTGCCACAGTCTGGAAGCAAGAGACTTCATGGTAGGCAGGAGGCCAGCTGGATGTCTGAAAAGTGCTGCTGGTCCCTACCCTGACAATAGGCAACTGTAGTATAACTCAGTGCACGATAAGATAAAATAGATATCCCCCGGCCTTCCTTGTGCCATGACAGTTTCCAGCTGTAGAGCTGACTTCCTGGGAAGTCCTTCAGTTTGCAGTGCCGTGCTATGAGGTGAAAGCAAAAATAGAACCTACCCATGAATAACAACATATTGTCTAAAAACGTTAAACATATAAAAATGGTACCAAAATCACAGCAAACTGACAACAAGTCAGTTGGATGTCTTGGAGAGACATGGGAAACACGTATAGCAACGCAGTATGGCCCGGTGGTCCCATTTTACAGCAAGGGGAATGTATTTGTTATTTATAACAGGTTAATCAATGATTAACAGACATTACAATTAATGGTTAATTGATTGTTTTAGACTTAGTTCACACATGGCTGGCAGCAATCAGTAACGTTGCATTCACACTGTAATGTATTTATGGCGGTTATTAATCACGCAGTAGTGTTTTTTAAATGTTCCCATTTTATTAGGTGTAACTCAATTCTCAATAGCACGTCAGCAGATGTGAGCTCTGCCTTCACATTAGCAAGAGGAAAGAAATAACAAACCAGGGAATTTGGGCTCGCTTTCCTCAACGCCAGAAAACCATAAGCTGCATAAATTGGAGGCACTGCCACACGATGAGAGCAATTTTAAGAAAAATGTGCCATTTATGGATGAAGCACACTTAAGGATTTTTATAATTACAAATATTTGTACTGTTAAGCGAATCGCATTAAATTATTTGTTTTTGTTGCTTTATTTCCCTGGAGGACTCTCATGTAGTGCAAGCTTTGTTATACTGATAAATGTGCCTGAAAGCTTTATAATGTAGCGATGCATTGTAATGATAAATAGATCTGGTTAAGTAGTAAAGATCAAACACACAATTAAGCATCTTGCTGAGCAAGGGAAAACAATAGTGAAATCAGTAAGAATCAGAATACAAACGGTTGTATTGAACCAAGCAAAACGTTATTTTCTTATGCCTACAAAATGAGGAAATCTGGCCGGATCCTTGCATAAACAGACTTAGAAAGTCTTGAAATGTGTAAATTATCTTTAAATGTTCAGCATCTAGAGCCAAGGACGGGGCTTTCTCTGACCGCACAGAGCAATAGAGATGTGCAATGGAACAGGAGCAGGGCAAATCGGCACAGCTCGGAGAAGGGCACCATGGGCAGAGCTCGCAGGTCTCGCGCAGCGGTGAGGCGAACGAAAACACATTGCACTTGACAGAAATATTAGAGCTGAATATTGGCAGCACCTGCTTCCGTCGTCCTGAATTTCCTTCCCTAGGACCTTTCCCAGCAGGGAGGCTGGTTCACAGTTGGCAAGGTCACAGAGGCTTCACGCGTCTCATTGCCATTTGCTCTTCCAAACATCGGGAGAAACTGTGACTCAAAAGGAGAAGGCTGTGAGGGGGAAATATAGCATGAAGGCACTGAGAGGGACTTCCGTTTAGAACTCAGTGCAGAACCAGTGTGATCTGCTTGCAGGTTATCCGTGTCCTTTTCTGAAGGGTGTTTAAGTGGATTTCCTTTGCAGGGGTACCCGTGGCCAAGTCAGCACAGGAGGAATTTCATAGCTCATTGTACAGATGCTATGGTGAAATAACTCCTGGAGGATTTGGAATTAGGCAGGACGGAGCAGCCAGAAGAAACAGCTAATTCTCCTGGATTGAGTTAATGTGAGCTCTTACCCTACACAGTGCTTTGCCCACCTGGAATAGCCTAAGTAGTTTACTTTCCTTTGCAGTATCTGGGTATTAGCAAGGCTCAGGGGAGAGATCAAATCCTGCTTCATGGATGCCAACAGCCAAACCCCTACACTGTGTGCACACTGGCCAATTGTTGTGTAAACCCCACCGGTGTTCACCGAGCCCTGTTATCCCACCAGCACCATCCTAGGAGACAAAACCCATCCGCTCATGGCAGGGACTGCTGAAAACATGTTTGCCAAGGATGTACAATGAGGTATGTCCCAGCCAGCAAACCTGTTATTTCTCATTACCGTGCACTGCTAACTACCCAAAGTTTTGCACAGCCTCCAGGTTGTTGGCCTTATTTAATGAGAAGTGGGGGAGTAGTAAATACACCCAACTTCTGGAGTTTAAGTGGAAAAGGAATGGCCAGAGCAGGCAGTGCACCCCCTGCATCTGGCTTCTCACACCCTCAGCTGCAGGTGTTGTTCGTCACAAAGAGCCCTGCAAGAGTTTGCAGGAGTATGCATTAAATTGAGCTGTTTTCATCTTTGTAAGAAAACTTGTTTCTACTCCAGGAGCTTTGTGTCACTCCACAACAACTTGCTGCCACTCAGGCATCCAAACAGACTCATAGAATTCTTTGAGTTGGAAGGGACCCACAGAGGCCATCTAGTCCAATTCCCCTCCAGTGAACAGGGATGCCTACAGCTCCATCAGGTGCTCAGAGTCCCATCCAGCCTGACGTTGAGTGTCTCTGGGGATGGAGCTACCTCTACAGACCTGGCTATGGTCCTCAACATGTTCCTGCAGTCCAGGATTGTGCCCGTTTGGCATCAGCTTGGAAGTAGATGCAGAGAGAAGTCCTGCCCTGAAGCCACAGAGTTTGGTTTAACCGTGTCAAGCTGGTTCACCATCCCTTCACCACAAATGTAGTTTATTCCTCCTTGTGAACAGTGCCTCTGCCCAACCTGGAGAGGACATGGGAGATATCTGGAGTGATTGCAGAGTGGTGGGGATGACTCTGTTCGATGCAAAGTGGCCACCAAAGGATTTTGCGCCTGTCAGTTTGCACCATTTCTTGGTCAGGGAATTTGCAGCCCAAAGGTTGTTTTGGATGCCTGCCTGCTCCCAGAAGCTCTGCATGCTCAGAACAATTTCAACTCTGTGTTAAGACAATAATTGTAATCAAATCTCACGCTCCGCTGCCTCAGCCAGTCCCCTCCATGGAGCAGATGGGAAGGGGGCTCGAGCCAGCAAGGGCTTTCCCTCCCACCCAAGCGCACAACTGGCCCAATATGTGCCTAGAGTACTTCTTTGTCTTTCCCATTGGCTCCTCTCTGCTTCTCCCCAGGTGTCAGTGACAGGCTGCAGCTGGAAAATGGTGGGCAGGGGGTTGAAGTGTGGGCAGGGAGAAGATTTTTTTCTCTTCTGCCTTCTGCCTTCCGTTGGTCACACATCTACGCTGCAGGGGAAGTCTGGCTGAGAGCAGACACAGACGTTTTTTGCTATCTCTCAATCTGCAGGACCAGATCTGAGCCTGGCTTGTAGGGTGAGTTGGTTACACTGGGTGTCCTAAACCCTGTGAAAACCCACATGAGGTGACAGAACAGCAGCTACCAACTTGCAAACCTGTAACGTGGCAGGTGTGACTGTGTGGAAGTTGCTGCTGGTGTTGATGGTGTTGACAATGGTGTGCTGGAGTCACTGATTGCCTCGGACAGCACAAGTGCAGGGCAGACACAGCTCCTGAGCGCACCATTTTGGAAGGCCATCCCTGAGCACATCCATCCTTCCAGCAAGCTGGGGTTGAGGCAGGACCTGGTTTTGTTGGGTGGTCCCTTGGTGCCTCCTTGTGTCATATCCCTGCATCACCTCTATCAAAAAAGCAGAATGGCACCTGCTGGATTTGTGCATCCCATCGAGACACTCTCTTGAAGGGAGGTCCAAGGGATTTGATGTTTTATTTTATTTTCAGCAATGGCTGATAATGTCTCGTTAGTATAGTTGCTTGTCTATATTTTCTTCCCATTCTGGCTTATTAGAACAGGAAATTACATTATTCAGATTGAATATTAGGAAAAAAAAAGGTGGAAAAAGATGTGGTAATGCACTGAAACAGACTGCCCGGGGAGGTGGTGGAGTCAGTGTCCTGGGAGGTGGATGTGTGGAGATGTGGTGCTGAGGGTCATGGTTAGGGGGCATGGAGGGGGTGCGTTGGGATTGGACTAGGTGATCTTAGAGGTCTTTTCCAACCTTAACGATTCTATCGTTCTATGAAATGTATTCTGGAATACCTGCTGAGTGTTTTAATTTTCATTTCTGTCTCATGCTGCATTCTTACTATTCTGTTTTTCTTTTCTTTTTCTTTTCTTTTTAAGGCCACTGAGGCTGACTGTGGCTTTGTGCATGACACTGGTTGCAGAATTTGTTTCTGAATCTGATTTGAATTGGGTGACTGAGATTAATGAGACATTTGTTCTCTTGAAGGTGATGGCAATGTTCATTGCTAAAGTAAAAAACAGAAGAAAAAAAAGGAGAGAGAAAACAAGGTATGTGCAGACTCTATTTCCAGATTTAGGGACCTTCAGGATTGAAATCAGTCCCTCCAATATTATGATGTTGCCTTCAGTCTGGATCCTTTTCATATTCACATGACTGAGTGATTTGCCAAAGCACCTCAGGGGGGTATTTGAGAAATCTGCTGTGCTTGCAGGAAGGGGGCAGGCAGCACCCACATGACTGCAGAGGACTGCACTTATCTGTGAATCAAAGGCCTTGGCTTGGCAGAGCATCTGCAGAGCTTGCAGGGCCCTCAGCTTTGAGCTCCCTTTGTACAGAACCACGCCATGAAAATGAGCTCTTCACTCCCACTTCTTTTGATGTTGCTGGGTAACCACCACCATGCCATCTCCACTCTTAAATCCTCCTTTTCCTGCCATATCCTCCTCCTCCTTTTCCATAGACCCACATACTCCTCGTATGTGTGCTCCCCACACATTTTGGGTGCTGGCACGATGGTGCAAGGTGAGGGCTGCTGCTGTTGGAGCTGTTGGCTTCAAGGAGATCAGCAATTCCTTGTGCTTTTCTTAAAAGGCGTACAGCAGTCTCACATCCACTCTCACAGAAGCAGCTGTCTCAATGAATATTTGCCCAAATCATTATGCTATCTAGCAGTTAGCCTGCAAAAAGGCCCAGCACCATTTGTATGGTAATGGAAGGCTTTCTCAGAAATGTTTTGGAAGCAATCAGCTAAACTAATAGGATTTTATGTAAACCAATCTCTTTCTTTAGATCGGGGTTGTTTTTTTTTTTTTTCCTGGAGAGGAGGGTAAGGGCTTTTTTTAATAAATGCAAATTGATATTCCAATGAAAATGGAAATGAGAGAAGAAGTTCATCGCCGGGGTAAAACGCTGTGACTTTGCTCCCACAGCAGACTGGCTGGTGACGTTCTGCATACCCCCCCACAGCCATGACACATTTCTCAGGTACTGAGGTGAGGAGCCTTCCTCCCACTTGGACCATGCAGTCAGACGTGGGCCGGGCTGGGCTACTCTTCAGCCACCAAAGCAGTGCTGTGATGTTCCTCCAGTCCTGGACCTCTGCAGAGGGTCACAGCAAGTGGTCCCAGTGAAAATGAATGGCGTGGGTTCACTGATTGGCTGTTGTTACTCATTTCTGTGGTGAATCAGCATCTCTGGTACAGTATAACGTAAATGTTCTGTGCCTCTCCAGCAGGGGCTGAGAAGACGATGAGAAACACTCAGAAAGCTGACTTACGTTGTGCGTTCTGTGCTCTGCTTCTAAGATAAGTGCATTTCCTCACTGCTGAAATCACCTGCTGCAAAGGGCTCTTGCTGCAAACCTTGAGTGCTTCCCCACTTGGGACACAGCTGAGGCAACTTTCCTGGCCCTGGTCCTGACGGCCTCGCTGCAAATGGGGCCTGGCCTGTGTGAGCAAGGGTGGCTGCAGTCAGACTGCCAGCGGGGTTCTTCTTTGTCTGGAAAGAATGCAATGATACAAAGATAGTAATAAGCATTATAATAAAACCCCTCCCACCAATGTGTAGGCATGGCGGTGCTCCTGGAATTGCTCTGTGAAGAGTGCAGGCCAGCGAGGGCTGGGCATCCTGGAGAGTTTTAGAGGGAAAGGCTGTGAGGCTGATGCTGATTTGGACAGCGGGCTTTGG
Organism: Gallus gallus; assembly: GCF_016699485.2. Taxonomy (NCBI): domain Eukaryota; kingdom Metazoa; phylum Chordata; class Aves; order Galliformes; family Phasianidae; genus Gallus; species Gallus gallus. Next base: position 84,286,717 of record NC_052535.1, read on the forward strand.
GGCTTCTCTGTCTTCTGTAGCATGGGGCAGCCACTGCTGGTGGCAGAGAGGTGCAATGTGTCCCTGAGGCCTCAGAGTGCTGCAGCCTGGCCAGGCCAAGCACTAGGCCAGGAGTAGCCACGATGGAGTCATACATCCATAAAAGTTGTATTGTTTAAACTTGTGAACAGTGCAAATGTTTCTCTAACAAAAAATCTGCAGGAGGTTTGGCAGCAAATACCTGTTTTCATTGTTTGCTGTTAGGTGATAGCAGCAAGGTATGCGGGCTGCAAAGGGGAAAGGTAAACTTGTCAGTGAGGCATGCAGTCCCTTGGAAAGTCCCTTCTGAACGTTGTGGATGGGAGGTGGAGAGCTGAAGTGGTTTCCTACGAAGCTGAATGTGATCTTGTGCTATGCTGTGTTGTAAGGCAGCAGCTGTGGAACATGGAAGATGTCTGCTTTCAGGAGGGCCGTGCTTTGGCAAGACAGAGGTGGCCAAGGAGATCAAGCCATGGTCAGTTCTACATCACACCAGTGCTGATCTGAATGTACAGTGCTGACTGCCAAGTGTCCTTAATAAAACTCATGCCCTGGATGCTCTGTGAGTTACTAATGAATTGTGTCTGGAGTAGGGAACTGAGCTTCATTCAGACTCCTGAAGCACCTGGAGTTCTCCAGGAGGGCATTTGTCCATGGTGCATTGGCGTGGTTGTCAAAACTGGTTTGAGAAACACCTTCCTCACTCCAGAACTTTTTTCTGATCTTTGACTTATGCCAAGACAGCTGTCAGTGGTGCTTTGTTGTAACTGTATTGCTGAAGTGACTTGGGGTAAAAATTCCTTTAAACAGTGATTTTTTGAGGTGTTATTTTTAGCATTAGACCTTCCTGCATGTTTAACGTTCAGGTTTTATTCTAACAGCAGAGTCCAGATTTGAATCTAGGAGAGTCAAAACTAGCATATCAAATAGGCATTTATTCAAATGTGTTTTCAGATTTGAAAATACATTTAATGGCATGAACAGCACTGGAAGAAAGAATATGTTTTCACAGTATGATCTTTTTCTAACCTTCCTAATTTGAAGGCTGTCCCAAAAGAGCAGGAGGAGAGCAGGGCTCTTTGGTTTTCCCATTCCTAGTGAGATGCTTTCCATATACTCTTCTGCACTTCCAGGTAACACAAATAACACTCGATTATTAAATTGGATATTTAAACTGTTACATGGTTTAAATGCTTAGTGTGTTTGTCTGGATGACATTAAGTTTATATGAATAAAAATTCTAAGAAGTCCTTCTTGAATTACAAAATCAAGTAACTTGTTTGCCCAACATCTCAGTCCAGCCCTGCAGATACCATTAGAGAGGTCTTGGGAAGTTTGTTTAAACAATTCAGTCTCTGAGAGATCTATAATCACAATATTCAATAAAAATACTACTGAACTTTCAGACTGCATCAGATTTTATATCTTCTTAGAGAGAAAGTAAAATGAGCAGAATATATCCAGGAACCAATCCCATTACTGACAGGTAATTTTAAAAACAGCCTTCAAATTTAAGTTGATCAGAAAGAGTCAATTGAAAATGTCTTTGATGGAAAACGCAGTTTCTGCAAAAAAATAATATTCAACTTTGATTGGTAAAATTGAAACAAAACCTTTCACTGCAGTTTGGATCTGGCAGAGTAAAAAAATATATATATCTCTTAAAAATGAACCCAAACTCTTTCAGGAGAAACTTCCTCCAGTTTTATGCTTCTGTTGGCTTCTGTAAACTGTGGATCAGTGCCACTGGTAAATGGGATATGCCAGCAAGGTGGATGGACATCCATTTCAGGAAGGAAGATGGAAGACACATCTGGAAACTGTAGGTTTTGCAATGCTGAATGTCTTTAAAGGTGAGCTTACTGCATTTCTTTCAGGTATGACATGGTTGGCATGCAGTAGATGCCTTGCCTGGTGTCTGTCACTCTTGGTGGTGTGTGTTGATGTGTTTTTGTCTCGTGCAGCTAGTGTAGGCTGCAGGAGAATCTCACGCACAATGCAATCGAGGTGCTTCACATCCCTGGTTTTCTCTGCTGGCCATGTTCTTCTTGTGGGCTGTGCAACAGATTGTTCCCTGCTGGAGGAATAACTGGGATATCCATATGGGTGTTCTGCAACAATTAAGCACAAGGAGAGATGACTTTCATCAAGAGAGGTAGCCAAACTAGTCAAGGAGGTACTGTCTCACCCTGGCTATTCAAAGGGAAGAAGAATAATCTTGACTTTCTGTAGAAGTTTAAATGAAAACCAGACATTCCCACAGGATGGAGAGGCTGCTTTTTAATGAAGGAATGACACAAATCCTTTTGCTAACCACAGCACAAGATTTTCTGTCTTGTTATCTTCATGGAATATTAAAGCGATTTAATACATTGAAACAATGTTGCAAAGGTTACGATTGCAATGTCATCAAATCTAATTATGCCCTACCTATCTTTCTTCTGACAAAGTCTAAAGTTGCTTACACCTCAATAGCTCTAGTTCCTAGCCACCAACCTCCTCCTACCATCCATGGAGATAAAAGCATGTCATCTCACAGCACTTTATTCTATTCTTAGAGGATACACCTGAGGAGTGTCCTGTTTGACCAGACACCTCCATTACCAATGTTGGTTTCAGGTGAGGGGAAGCCATTCTGTTTACCTCACCTGTAGCTAATCAGAAGAGGTTCAAACAGATCTTTTAAAATACCCACACAGAAATTACTCCGTAAAGTGAAGCATTTTGTAACGCTTTCTTGCCTTTTTCTCTCCTAATGCAATTATTATCATCTCTTAATTGAGTTGTCACAGATTCCAAGGTGTGTTGATAACAGCTTTGCAGGTTGTCATTTGTGCACTAATCATGTCTCAATGACTTTCTCAGCTGTCTGGACTGAAGAGTTTGCCTGTTTAAAATGTTTTGGAATCCATCCACTTTGGCTTTTCTCTAGATTTTTCATGGCGTTGAGAAATGCAGTTGGACATTTATCCTACTCATTGGAGTTCTCAATTTTATTTCCATCTGGAATGGCACAGCAGTACTTGTGGGGCTGTTAACTTGGCTGAGGAAAGTGGTATGGAACTGGTCCTTTGAACTTAGTGAGTATCTACTTCATAGGTAAGTTCCATTTGATCACAGTTTCGAAATCTCCATTCTTTTGGGTTACTTTTTTCTTTTAGGAACTCCAGATTTTACTTGAACAGTTATTTACAATATTTATTATGCACATGGGTCTTATTTTACCAGTCTCAAAGTGCTTCTCAAAAAGCAGGCAGATATGATTCAATAGAACAGTAGACAGTGGCTTGATCCTGATGCCAGAAACCAGTGATTTATGTTGGACATCTGCCACATGGATGGTTGTCATCCAGTCTGCAAGGGTCTCCACAAATGCCTTTCAGAATCCTGTGCTGTTTCCAGGATTGTCCAACTAGCTAGGAACAGTAGATGTATTTAGGGTGATTCCAGACTGGTTGGTGAGGTTTGGGCTGGAAAATCCCCAGTTGGTCCTTGTTACCATTATGCCTCACACCTGACTGGATCTGCTCAGAGGTTTTTAGGATGCTCTGGAGCAGAGACCTGATGGCGATTCATGAATCAGCACCAGAAGGAAGAGCCCATCCTTGTCTGCTCTGCAGGGCCACGAAGACCAGCAGGATATGAAACAACACTTCCACTACCTTTCCTCCAAGCCACTACATCAGAAGTATTAATGAAGGTAAGCATTAAGCGCCAGTATATGTATTGCATTCCCACAGGTGCTTTTTTCTTTTAATGTCTTTTATTTTACTGATATTGATACTAGTGCTTCCAGGCAGTGGGACTGGGGTTATTTTTTAGTGTCTCTAATTGAAGTAAGACTAGTATGCAGATTGCTGGTAAAATAAGCTGTCTGTAAGTGGGTAGAACTGTGATGTATGCTTAATCTCAAGTGCTTTTATGGCCATTAACACCAGAGGCTATGTGTAATTGCTATTTTAAACACAGGTCAGAACTGATGCTCAGGAGCTATAGGCAGCAGGGGCAAACACTTCAGTCCAGACTGTCTGTTCATGTTGTTCAAATGTGTGCCTACTTACAGAACAGAAAAAGGCAAGGGCCTGATGCAAGTTGACTGCTACGTATCCCGTGGGGTGTCAAAACTCAGCCTTATCTCCTTCCTAAAGGCACAGAGAACAGAGAACTTATGGGCTATCTCTGCAGCGGAGCAATAGGTGTCTCAGGGGTACTGGGCTATAGACACACAGAGTGCACTGTGCTTCAGGTAGCCTGTCTGTGGGCTTAGATGCTGCTAAATTGTAGAAATGGACCCAAAGTGGCTGGACAAACTAATAACTGCTGATCCTACAGCACCTTTGGGTGTCAGAATTGCTGCTTCCCAAATGACAGTAAATGACTTTCTGCAGGGTCATATAGAATCACCTATTGCAAAGTAGAAATGCGAATTCTGTTTTCTCAAGTCATCAGTATCACTGCAACCCCAGGACTGTTTGACCACACTCAGTGCACATAACACATTAGGCCATGATCTATATTAGCCCCCAGGGGACTGCAGGAGAGCACCGTATTGGCAGGTGCATTGTCACAGTCTATGAGAGCTAAGTCATATTTGGGAGGCTTTATAGAAAATGTGTCTGCTGTGGCTTTTCTAGCCTCTGATGCATTCATCCACCCCATCTGCTCTTTCCCTGAGGAAGAAACTTGCATGAATCATCTGATGACCATTTTTGCAAAAATCATTGGTGAGGCTGATACTCCAGTTTGCTGAGCAGTGCTGGTGCTGCAGGGATATATCATTTCAGAGCGCTGTCAGTGTTTCATACAGCTGCAGCTCTCTCTGCTGATGGGGAGTTATAGGAGTAATGAAACACACTAACATTTCCATGCACTTCCAGACTAACTCAGAACTCAGAAACCCTAAACACTAATATCCACTCTTTTTGCTATCGACATCTACAGTGCAAGTTCCCATCCAGCTTAAATGGAAGCCTACGTTTCAGAGTGGTTACTCAAACAGGCCTTCAGGGGCTGAGTGGATTGAGGAGGGAGAAGTAGAAGAAGTGGACTGGGGTTTTGTAAACTGTCCACAGAGGTCCCTTGAGTGTGGAATTGTCCCTTCTGCAGCCCGCTGTGCTCAACTTAGAGCAGCTCCAGCTGGCCAGCAGGTGTGTGGCAGCGGTGACCTGGTTTGGGAGTGACCTCCGCTGACCCCCCCCGTGTGCCAAGATAAAGATGGGCCATATGTTCCAATGCACACTTTTGTACTGAAAGGCCATCTTCCAAGTGGGTCCCGGAGACAAGCTGTGCTCCTGTGGTAAAAAAAATGTCTTAAGATATCCCAGGAAAAGGGAAGACTGCTGCTCAACCACTTCTTTGCGTGGGTAGTGTAAAATACAGGTGCTGAAATGTCAGGGGTAGTTCTGTGGTGTTTGATTTTTAGCTTCGTCATTAATATTCTCAGCTTTGTCATTTGCCTGGGGAAGTGGTGGAGTCACCGTCCCTGGAGGTGTTCCAGACCTGTGGAGATGTGGCAGTGAGGGGCATGGTTAGTGGGCATGGTGGGGGTGGGTTGGTGGTTGGACTAGATGATTTTAGAGCTCTTTTCCAACCTTAATGATTCTGTGATTCTATAATGAGCATTTGGGTGCTAAGGATGGCAAATGAAGCATAGAGCTGCAGGTCCCAGACTGCTGATAGCCCCAGATAAGCCAAGAGTTAAGTCCTGTGTTGCGCAGCCCAGCTTGAGGCATTGTTGGGTTGTAGTTGTGATCATTTATTGTATCTGTCCCTATTTCCATGTTGCTGAGAGAGACACCGTGTGATGCCCAACTGCAGCTAGGAAAAAAAAAATATTGTATGATTACAAAGCCAGCTGAACAGTCTTTTCTGTTCGCTCTTTGAAAGTGGGACCATCATTTCAGTGCTGACATTCACTCTCGCTTATCACATTTCCATCAATAAACCTCTCAGTCAGTTCATTATCTGCAGCACATAAAACACAGCTCTCTGCCTCACCTTTCCTGTGCGAGAAATCTGTGAGCGTGAGTGCACAAAAGCACCCTGCCAAGGCATCACTGAGAAGAGTGTATGGGCTGCCTGCATATTCATGTAGTTACTCACACATGTTAGTCTGTCTGTGTCTGTCCTGCTTTTTGCACTTGCAGAGTTGAGGCTCTGTACACACATTTGCTGTGGTGCATCAGTGTGGGGTGTAGAGCATCCTGTAGTTCTCTTCTATTGGAACAGTGCCTGCCCCAGTTCTCGGGGTTCAGAGTACATTGCTGGCCTCGGTGCACATGTTTCCTACTACCCAATCTGGAGGAAAATTGCTCTGACAACGAATTTCTCCCATGGTCATTTTTTCCTACCAGACCTAGACATCCCAAAATAGTACTGTCTTCAAGCCTCTGCACTTGCGTTACCCGTGTAGAGTCAATGGGGACGAGGGGAAATCTACCTTCTTTGCCTCCCTCTCCCTTGGTGGAAGGAGGATGTGTGTGGGCTGGGAAATAGGACAGGGTAACTGTGTTGTCTGTTGTGCCATGGTGGCTCCTTTTGGACTTTTCTGCTGGACTTGCAGCACCAGAGGGGAAATGGGGGTCTGTTGTGGAGCAAGAAGAGGCACTGCTGGCTAATGCATCATCTTGTCAGCCATCAGGCCTGTTGCAAAAAAGGGTAAAAGATATTTCTGAGACGTGTGATTCTTTGTCAGTGGAACAACTGAGTATGTTATTCTTGTGGTATAAATTAAAGCTGCACTTTGTGGCTTTAACTTGTAGCAAAGCCAGGCAGAGACGTCTAAGTGCTCAGATCAGTCATGTTGTAAAACCTCAGAACTGAGCCAAATGGCCACCTCGGTTCAAGATCTGGAGGGGAAGCAGGAGTGCTCATCATCTGTGGTCTGTCTTTGCTGGCCCCAGCATTTCATTCATGTGCTTTGGACACATCAGTGCATGACAGTCCCACCACCAACAGATAGCTCCAAAGCTCCAAAGTGCAGTGCTGAGTTGAACTGAGGCAACAGCTAGGAAAGACAGTGGGAAGCACATGCACGCTGACGTATTGAGTGTGCTTTTAAGTTTTAGGATTGTTTCCCTCTTGGCCTCCACGCTTCTAGCTGCAATAGAGCTCTGGAGTCTTATTTTCTGGAAGTCCATTTGGCTTTCACATCTGCAGACTCATCTCTGGTCTCGAGTACTTGGTATGAAGGTACTTGCAAGTACACCTGAATGCCCCTAGGCAATGTGAATGGCCCTCTTCTAGTTGTTTTATAGAGATGTGTTACGCTCTCAGGAGCACAAAGTAGAACAGGGAAAGGTCCAAGGAGTGGGAAGAGCCATGGATGGCTGAAGCCCTTTGGAGGAGGCCATCTCCAGGGTTTGGGCTTCTTGGCTGAGAGTGAGGATCTTAGCCCATTGAGACCCCACACAAAGGAAGAACACCAAACCTGTCCGACTGAAGTACATTTTCCCCAGAACATAACTGAGGTCATGGACCTTCTTGGCACGAGCTGTTACAGGGGTACATTCAGAAAGGGCTGTGAGAAATCACTAGAAGGCCAGCCCATGGAGACAGCTCTGGGCCCAGATGCAGCCTCCTGCTTGAGCTGTTGCTAAATGCTTCTTGCCAGAAGCTTGGGAGTTAGGCCAAGAGTTACATCCTCTCCTTCCCTCTGCAAGTCACAAGACACCAGGCTTGGGATTGACCTTTGCTCTGATGAACACTCAGGCCCCAACATTTGGGTTTACCTGGCAGCAAGTCCCAGTGATGCAAGCAAAAACTGTGAGGGATGTGACATTTGTTTGGATTGCCTTGGTTTGTGTCATTTTTCTTCTGTATATTGAGTTGTACACCCTAGTATTGTTCCTGCAGTAGAACAGTCACACCCTGCTAGCATTTTTGTGGCCTGCAGATCTGTTTCCTTGATTCTTGCTCATATATGGTCATGAGACTGAGCAGCGACAGCTGGGGTTTGAGCAAAGCAGGGAGTGATTTTCTGTATGCACAGGAAGGTACCTTCAAGGGGTTTCAATTTCACAAAGTGCTGACCTCCAGAGCACATTTGAGATGAGGTCGGAATGGACTGCTCAAACCAGAGGCGTCCAAAATCACCAATCACTTGGAAAGCTGGCGCTGAGGCCATCAGCAATAAACCACCCCTCGCATAAATGCTGCGGATAATTATTACCTGCATAAAATATGACTTGTGAGTTTGCTTTAATCATTATGCAAATGAAAGTTAAGCCCTCACTTATGGTGTGATAGATTCGATGTCATTTATCCCATGTAACAGAACGGATTCATTAAAGTTTCCTGGCATTTTGCAATCAGTGAAGCCTGATTTTTCTGATGAAACAACTCACGGAGTAAATACGGTGTTTCTCGGTGTGCACGATAGTGCTGGTGCAGTGTTTGTGCTTTTGAAAGTTCTTTCAATCGGAGAGAAGTGAAACTCAACCCAGAGCAGAGGAGCTGAGAGGAGGCCTCATGGTGGCTACAGCTCCTCACAGGGAGCTCTTCTCTCTGTGACAGAGACAGGGCCCGAGGGAACAGTGTGGTGCTGTGTCAGGGGAGGACCAGCTGGGGGTTAGGGAAAGGGTCTGCACCAGAGGGCAGTGGGCATGGAACGGGCTGCCCAGGGCAGTGGGCACAGCCCTGAGCTGCTGGAGCTCAAGGAGCGTTTGGACAGTGCTGTCAGACATATGGTCTGATTTTTAGATGGTCCTGTGTGGAGCCAGGAGTTGGACTCAGTGATCTGTACGGGTCCCTTCCAACCTGAGATATTCTATGATTCTATCTGTTCTGTGATTCACAGTGCTGTTAACCCGCAGCGCTGTGGAGAAGAGTACACCATCTGCAAACAAAAGTACCCCCAGGTACCATCTGCTGCCACTCTGTAAGCAGCAAGCTTGGTGTCCTCTGGGATTCTTCTTGCTGGTCGCTGCACTCACAGGGCTGGAGAAATCAGAAGGAACATCTGTCAGACACTCTGCTGTATGGATTACAGTATGTAAAGGAGAGCTACAGGAAAGAAGGAGGCAGGCTCTTTAGCAGAGTCTGTTGTGATAGGACAGGGGGGAAATGTTTTCAAATTACAGGAGGGGACACTTAGGTTGTATATAAGGAAAAAGCTTTTTTGTGATAAGGGTATTGAGGCACTGGCACAGGTTGCCCAGAGAGGTGGTAGATGTCCCATCCCTGGAGACACTCAAGACCAGGCTGGACAGGGCTCTGAGCACCTGATGGAGCTGTAGGTGTCCGCGTTCATTACAGGGGAGTGGGACTAGGTGGCCTTTGTGGGTCCTTTCCAACTCAAACAATTCTATGATTCTCTCACATCACTGAGCATGCCTCACATGCCTGATGTGGATTCCTTAGAGAAAAGCTCGAGTTCCCTATGGGAAGTGCAGGGCCTTCAAGGCACACAGTGTGTGTGTCCTTCCATCACAGAGCAGATTTTCCCTCCCCGTCCATCCGTGGTTGATCTCTTAGAACAGCATCCCATCCTTCTGAATGCACACCTGGATGCCCGCTCTGACCACACATCTGAGACCCCAGGAAGCATAAGATCACCCAAGGGAGGTGCAGGTGCTGTAGTAGCATTCACTATTTGTACTGGAAAATACCATTCCCAGCCGCAAGTCGGTGCAGCTCTGCACTGCCAGCACTTGCAACACTCCAGTCAATTCACTGGTGCTGTTTGTTTGAACGAGGAGCTCTTTTGTTGCTCTATCAAAGTCTCGCTCACATAGCCTGCAGCTATGAACAAATGTTGTGTGGCTGCAAGCTGGAGCATCGAAGAGACAGGAAACGTGTTCAATATTGATAAAGAGCAGAACAGGGGCTTGTTTAAATTGTGCACAGACAACTTTTCCATAATTAAGGGAGCAACAGACACGGTCCCTTGCCTACAAATGAAATGACTAACAAAAGCAGGAGACGCAGATGATGTGTAGCATCATGAAGGGGATGGGAGATAGACTCCTGAGCACGGGCTCTGCTTGCCACTCATCCCTGCATCCCGCTGGCAGCTCGGAAGTGGAAGTCTCGTGCAAAGTCCTCAGTCATTAAGCATTAAATGCCTTGAGCACTAATTGGATGTGCAGCCCCCTTGTACGAGGCCCTGCGCAGCCCTGAGGGCTCTTGTTTGTGCTGGGATGATTCAGCCTGCAGTTGGTGCATGTGGAGTAAGGCACTACGTCAGCCTTTGTACGTGTCCTGTGTTTCTTCCTGGGAAATGTGTGCCTGTGAAGGGTCTGATGGTGTGCATTAGTACTTAATAAGTATTATGGGTAGTGAAAAATGGGGCCAGGGAACTACTGGCAGAGGTAGCTTGTTGCTTGCTGGGTGGTGTTTACTTGTTGTATTTCTGTGTGCCCAAAGCACGTAGGTCTCTATCACAGCATTAGGGATGTGCCCATTTGCTACCAGGCTCTTCCATATTCCACTTAGGAACAGGAAGCTGTTACTTACTTTTTTTATTTCTAAGTTTTGGGTGCTTTTCACCAAGCAGAAACTTCAAAAAGCACTTGCACAACATAAACACATCTTGCTGCACTGGATCTCTTGAAGCTGTGATCCCATTGTACAGACCGAATGGATACACACGTCTCACCCTCAAGTTCCCCTGAAGTTGTGGGGTTTTGTTCTATGTTCTTCTGGTCTCGGGGGATTTGAGCACATGGATCTGCTCAGAGGATGGGGCCAACCTTCTCTCCATGTAGATCTCATCTCATGCTGTTTAAAATGGGCACACGCACCCAGGTCTGTGCCAAGGTTGTAATTTAGCAGCTGGCATCTTTAAATGCTTGCAAGTGGGATCAATCTTTTTTTAATCATTTATGTTTAATTATTATTTCCAGCAAACTCTCTCATGTTTTATTGCTAGCAAGTTTCTAAAGAACATTTTTAAGCTTGAGCAAAAAAAGCATAATGTCATCCAGCAAAAAAGAACTTGGAACGATTAATCAGGAGACTTCTCCCATGCTTGGAGCTCTTCAACATGCCGAGGGTTGGATTAAGGGAATTATTTCAAGGAAACATTAGTTTGTGTTGCTTGACCTTGCCCTGAAAGAAAAGGGGTCCAGGAGGTGATGAGCTTGGCTCTGGCCAGAGGCTCAGGTTGCCTCATGTCTCTCTGGGTATAAGGCGTGAGTTGCCTTTCTCTTGTCCTGGAAGAAGTGCATTCTCCAGGTTTGCTGTTGTATGCGAAGAAGGCAAACCACAGGCTTGCAGAGATTTTTGGCACCCCTTTAATTTCTCATTTAGTAATTAGCATTTAATTGTTGTTGCTCAATATGGTCACCTTTTCTGAACTCTCCATTTACCCGGTGTGTGGAGAGAACAAACATCAAAGACCCAGCTGATTTCAGCTGCCTGATAGAAGCCATTCCTTTCCATTTGTGAGGTTGTTCAGGTTGGAGGTCTCTTGTCCCACCTCCTGCTCAAAACAAGGTCAGCTCTGAGATCAGAGCAGATTATTGTACGTGCTATGTTAAAGAATGTGTTTTTGTCACAAATGTTTTATTTCATCCTGACACAAACCTGTTTGGTTTTTTCATGCCTCCCCATGCACGCCCATATACAGAGATGGAAAGATGGGGCAGGCTCCTTGCTTTCATTGTATTGTCCCCATAGATTGCGCATTATGGCATTTTGTTAATGAATGACTTTGGATATCAATGGGCTCAGTTGCAACAGGCACGACTGTATCAGCCTCCATGCATTGAGAAATGAAAAATGACGGATGCCAACCCCTCCTTCACCATTCAAAATGTGAAGGAAGATGATGATGGTAATTGGGTGTTTGCTGTCTGAAGGAGGAAGTTTGTAATTCATTGCTGTTGCTGACACGATGCCTCTGTAAACCCCAAGCCATGATTTATCTCAGCCATTTAATATCTGTGTGAAGGGACAGAATGGCATATTCAGGATGAGCCATTATGATCTGTCGGTTCAGGAATACAGAGCATTTTATAATACTGTGTGAATGTTTTTTACTTCAAATGAAGGAAATTAATGGCTAAATTCTGCACAGAAATAATGTTGCATGCCTGATGTGGAGCACTGAAGGACAGTGCTGCATGAAAGCTGAAATTGTCTTTCTGTTTCAGCATGGTATCTGTTTTCTCTTAATCACAGGAATGAAGGACTAGAGTTTCAGCCTTAACTGTTAATTTCCTGTCTATTGTCTATTCAAACAAGATCCTGCTGTATCTGTTATAATAAACACATTTAGAGACAGGGCTGAAACCTGGGCCTGTCCTCTACCCCTTTCCAAGGGCAGCTAATTCCTGCAGTCTGGGCCAGTCTTTCCATGCAGTGCTCTGAAAGAAAGGGGGAAGTATATTTAAAAAAAAATGAGGGCTGAAACACTGATGAAAGAGCAATAGCACTGAGCTGAAAGGCCAGGGAACAGGCTTTGGCATGATGTTAGGAATGGCTGGTGGAGATACAGGTGGGAGAATGATGCCCACATGCAAACAGACTGTGGAAGGGGGTGATGAGCTAGCCCAGCCCTCTGCCCTTGCCCCACACTAATAGCAGCAGTTAATGGTAGAGCAAGAGAGGAATATTTAGGTCAAGTTGTTAAAATTAAAAAAGAATAAATTGAGAGTGACACCTGTTTGTTTCTCATGAGAACTTCCTCTGCCTTGTGGTTAGTAGATATTTTATAGGACTTTATTTTAAAATAGCACTGTTTTTTGGTCTGTCACAGCTACCTTTACTCTTCCCAGCCATGGAAAGCTTCTGGGAGGGGACCACGTTACTTGTAATAGAGCTAAATAAATGTACATAGCTTGATGTGATTCCCTTCTACCCCTTTTATAAGCTTGCAATTCTGGAAAAAGGAACAGTGATCTTATAGGAATCCGAAACTGTGATGTTGAAGCTCTTGAATTATTCATATGATCTTATTCAATGCGCTGTGATTATTTCTGATGCTTCAAACTCCTGGATAGCTTTTGATGCCTGTATTATTTCTATGTAAATTCCAGCCATTAGTTGGTTTTATCAATAAGGTTCAGATTGAATCATGCCTCCCCTGCAAATTAATGCAGACTTGACAAATGGAAGAGAAGATCCAAACTCTTCAACTAAAGGCTGTTGGATGTGATTTTAGAATAAAAACATATATATACATTATCTCAAGCTTTAGAAGTTGCTATCTGAAAATATTAGGACGTATGGGGGCATTTTGCATATTAGCACACACGGAAGTGTGTTTAACTGCAAGCTTTGAAAGCTTTTAAGCTGTACAGATAGAGTCCTAGTTCTGCCATGAACTTGGGTCTTAGAAGCACAGAATATCCCAATTTGGGATCATTGAGTCCAACTCCTGAAGAGAGCTGGCCCTAAAATGGGACTTGGCAGCTTCCACCTGGAGGCCAGCAGATGTTAGATCAACTATTTACTTACTGTGACTAGATCTAATCAAACCACGAAAATTGTTTTCAAATAATGTTAAAGATCAGATTTAAACTCATGAAAGCAAGAAAATCAGGAGAAGGCTGAAATTGTCTCTCTAATTCACCCCAGCATGCCTTTGGGCTGTCTTTTGCACAAGAGGCATGTGTCATTGATTAAAGGCTACCCAGCTTGGAGGCCCACAGGGAGCAGCATGGCACTGAAGGCTGAATTCCCATGTCATTGTGCTTTAGAGACTGCTGTACATAATTTCATTTCACAGTAGTTTTTTTTTTTTAGGAATACTATTCTTTTAATTACTCCAGAATATATTTTTTTAATTATTTCTAATTGCTTTTCTCAGCAAACTAAGTGATTGGCTCTAGTGGAAGGAAGGTTTTCTGGGCAGAGAAGTACGTGCAAATCTTAGTCACACCATTCATTCCCCTAAAGCCATGATGAAATTTGTTTAATTACTAATGAAAACTTACTTCCGGGCTGGCCCATAAGTCGGAGATGCTGTTATGGAAAGCAAAGGAAAACTAATTTTCTGTGCTATTATCCACTACACTGTTGCGTGCAGGCAGGAGTTGGACTTCGTGATCCTTATGGGTTCCTTCCAACTTGGGATATTATATGATTCTATGACTGAGAAGCCAAGGCCAGTATGCGCCATCAGGAAGAGCAGTTTTGACCTCTCACAAGAAATAGGACATCAGGAAAATCTAGGCATGAATCTGGCCTCCTCCAAAGTAGAAATAGATGTTTGGATCCATCTTTGCTGCAGAGGTGGCTGAGCCAGAGGCTCTCAGAAGCCTGCTCTCCCTTTAAAGTGTGCCATCCTATTCCATTGCTCCCACTCTACCTCCCTACCTTTTAACCAGATATTTAAATCTCCCCATCAGTATAAGCTCCTTCCCTGTGCTTTACACAGCATTATATACACAATGTGTAACACGTGTACACAACCTGTGTTGACAGGTGTGTAATCAAAAAAAAAAAGGAGTGGTACAGGAAAAGTTGGCTGCAAGTAAGAGCATTTTCTATTCAAGCTGTTTTTTAGGGTTTTAACATAGCAAATGCTCTGCAGCCTGTGGAAGGTGAGGCCTTGAGCTGTCTCAGCTTAATTTAGGGTTTATACCCAAATCTCAGATGGTTGCCTGAACCGGAGATGATTGAGGAGAGGGAGTCACCGTCAGCTGTGGAGACAAGTGTTTGATGTGTAGGTGTTGGGTCAGGGTCAGTGGGTCCAGCTGTACACATTGCAGGGGAGGAAGGGTAGATGTGACACTGAAGGACAAGTTTAGTGATGGATCAATGGTTGGACTCAATCTCAGTGGTCTTTTCCAACCTTAATGGTTCTATGATTCTGCGAAGGAGAGCGGTTTAATCCAGTTCTTCCCTTGATATTCTCATGTAGTTAGTGTGGGCAGCTCCTTCTGCAAGGGCTTGGGCCTGTTGCCTTCAATATCTGTTATTTACCGCCCCCTTCCAGGGAAATGACCACAGGCACACCCAGCCTGCTGGACCACACCACACTCTGGGGATTGAGATGCGACACAGAAACTTATATTCCCCCACTGTGGACTTCCCAAGCTCATCTCACCCCCTGTGCTTTTTTTTTTTTTTCTGCTCGCTGCTGCTTGGAAACAGGCTCCTGCATTTCTTTGGTCCAACAGTGAAAAAAATTACTGGCTGCAAAACTGTATCTCACAATCTGGTCTGTAGGCCAGCAAGTCCTGGCTGGCTTCCAGCCACAGGATCCTTCAGATGAGGGGATTTTCTATTGAGGGTATTCTTACTGCCTCTCCAAATATTGAGAGGGATGCATTTCGAGAGTGGTTCTTGCTGATAATAACCCTGAAAGGAGAGGGGGGGAAAAAAACTGCACTTTCCTTCAGAGGCTGCTCCTGAGCCCTGCAGAAGGCTGGAGGCTGAGATCAGCCCTTGGATCCGTGCCCAGAAATAACTGGCCATTGGTGTGCCTACAGTGTTTTGGGGCTCGTCTGTCCAGCCAAAAGGGCAGCTGTTGCCTGTATTTCCACAGGCCAGAGAGTGGAATGTCTAAATAGACAACAAATTCATAAAAAGGAGATCTTTTTCTCAGTGAATTTGTAGACATTTTGAAGAGAAGATCTAACAAATCCATCGTTGCCAACGTGATTATTCTCATTATCGTATGGATATCTGAAATGAAAATGAATTTTTTTTTTTTCTCTCAAACATCCAAGGAAAAGGCTTCAAATGGGGATTCACGTGCTGAGGGGATGAGTAAAGAATTGCATTTTTGGAGCATGTCAGCAGCTGCAGTTGAATCTGATGATAGACTAAACCTCGGTGGGCATCAGCTTGTTGTCATGTCAACGTCCTTGTTGGTTCCTTCCCAGTTCCTCCAAAAGGCATGGCCCTTCCCACCAGCTGAAAGAGGTCTTGATCCTCTCTCTGCATCATCAGGAAGAGAGATGACCATATGCATTCTCAGCCTGAGGCTGGCAGCCAGGAGTGTGTTTTTGGGTGCATCAAATACAGCATGGCCAGCATGTCAGAAGAGGTAGTTCTCCCCCTGTATTTAGTATTGATGCAGCCTCAGCTTGAATATTGCATGATCCTGATGATCTTTGAATGTCACTTCCAAATAACTATTCAGTTATTCCATTCTATTCCTTTTCCATTCTATTCCTTTTCCATTCTATTCCTTTTCCATTCTATTCCTTTTCCATTCTATTCCTTTTCCATTCTATTCCTTTTCCATTCTGTTCTGTTTTGTTCCACTCCATTTCATTCAGTTCCCAACACGGTCAATGCCACAGGCAGAGAAAGATGAGCAAATGGCCAGAGGGTTGCTCTTTTTCAGTTTTACATCTGGATTTTGTCTTTCTAGGAATGAAACCTCAATGAGAAGCTGTTTAGCTGCTGGGCAGACTGCAGGTCCCGCTCCCTTGTGAAGATGCTGAATCTCTATCACTTTCCCTAATCAGGTGGTGGCAACCGGTCCAGAAAGAGCAGGCTGGTGCAAACTAGTGCAGAATAGGTTTGTTTCAGTGCTAATTTCTATGATGAGTCTTTCTGGTTTATGCTAAGCATGGGAGATGCTGTTCAAAAACACTGTTGTGCGAATAACTATGTCTGAGCATTGGATAAATGCTTGGAAATCAAAGACCTATTTGGACAGATTGCCAAGTTTTATACTCTGAAATTCTGCCTTTTGGGGTTAAAGGGCCCATATGTGTCTCTGAGCAAGTGCTTAACATTTCTTTGTGGCTAATCCTCAACGGCACTTTGGAAGAGATCCAGATGTGCTCCTTTTCTGTGGTGGCTTTATTGTATAATGAGTGTTAAGGAGTTCAAGGTGAAAAACTTCCTTTGTCCACAGAAAAACTGAACCAGGTACCAAGAGAGTGTTGAAATAGGGCTGCCACTACTCTAGGAGAGGCATCATTCTCTTGCTTTCTGTATTGGCTGCACTATCAAGATCATTATTTTGATTTATGAAAGTAATCAGAGGAACAAAACTTTCTGTTTGAGAAAACACTGCTTACTGAATTGAGAGTCAGAAAAATTTCTTATTATTTTGGATAGAAACAAACTCCTGGGTTCACTGAAGCTATAGTTTGCTTGAACCATGGCACATGTTGCTAGAAACCCTTTGTATCTCTCTTAGAGTTTCCTAACTGCTGTTTCTTCCTACTCAGCAGCCGCTGTTTGTTCCTCTGTATATTCAACTTTACTACTATTCAAAAGATGGATGACTGTTACAATTACTGGATAATTTCTAAAATCTAGAAAAATTGCTGCAGGCCTTCCATTTCAGAAGGGGAAGGTGGGATTGATCAAGTTGAAAGCAATGGGATTCAGGAAGATGGGTGTTCATAAGCTCAAATTTGGTAAATAAGATTTCCTATGTAAGGCAAAGGGAAATGTAAAATAAAGTTGTCAGCTGCTCGGAGTAAGCTAAGGGCACAATACAAGCTCTCCACGTGCAAGAATAAAAATTCAGTAGGTACCAAGCTGGGTAAATCATGATTTTTTTTGTAGCTTGAGCATCAGACAAACACAGAAGAAAAAAGAAGGGGTTAGATTTCTAAGAATAAATTTGAAAGAGCAGCACAAGCATCTAGGGATAAAACCAGAAAGACTGAGGCACAAAATGAGACCTCAAAGATAAGCAGAAATAATTCTGTAAGAACTGTTAGCAGAATGAGGAAGATCAAAGGGGAGTTTGACCTGCTACTCAATGGAGAATGAAATCTGTGCACAGATAATTACAATAAGCATAAAAAGTACTGGGGAAGGAGAAATACATATATATTTTCCCCAGTGTATCTGGGGAATTAGAGTCCGGTCTGGTTAACAACAGTTTTGAGAGAAAAAAATCAACCAAAACAAACAAAAAAATACTTCAAAAAAATAAAAAAGGTCAATCATAAAGGAGTTGCGTTAGGCCATTTTAATTTCCTTTACCACAAAACAAACTGGATTAGACTGGGGAGGAGCAGAGGTCACAGATTTTGAGTTTAGGATTTCAGTTGGCAGGATATTTTCATAAGCAAGTTTCGGAATGTACGCGTGGAGGAAGGTACTATAATATGAGTGTTAGACTGGATTGGTTGCCATCAATGGAGCAGCCCTCAGTAGCTTGTTGCCCAAGGGCTGCATCAAAAGAACATGGTCAGTAGGTCGAGGGAGGAGATCCTGCCCCTCTAATCTTTGCTGGTGTGACCTCACCTGGAGCACTGTGTCCAGATGTCCCCAGTACAGGAGAGACATGCACCAGTTGGAACATGTCCAGAGGAAGGCCACAAAAGTGATCCAAGAGATGGAACACCTGTCCTATGAGGACAGACTGAGAGCGGAGGCTGTTCAGTCTGGAGAAGAGAAGGCTCTGGGCAGACCTGGAGGCCGCCTTTCAGTATCTGAAGGGGGGCTATAAGAAAGAAGGGGACAGGCTTTTAGCAGGGTCTGTTGTGATAGTACAAGGGGAAGTGGTTTCAAACTAAAAGAAGGGAGATTTAGATTGGATGTAAGGAAGAAGTTTCTTATTATAAGGGTGGTGAGGCACTGGCTCAGGTTGCCCACAGACGTAATGGATGCCCCATCTCTTGGGACATCCAAGATCAGGATGGATGGGGCTCTGAGCAACCTGATTGAGCCATAGGTGAGTCAGATTAGATGACCTTTAAAGGTTCCTTCCAACTCTAAGGATTCTGTGATTCTATGAAGTACCATACAGGATTCCTGTGTTGTTGATCCCCAAATCTGTTCTGTTTGGTGTTGCATTAGTGACATGGGACATTCAGCTGGAAGTCTGCGTGGTAACTTCACACAGATCTAGAGCTGAGAAGCACTGCAAGCATGTTGGAAAGAGGAGTTAAATTTGTGTGATAAACTGAAGAAATGTCTGAAAAATGAGGCTAAATTCATCAAGGAAAAAGCTCAAAGTACTGTTAGGCAGAAACACTTTACTATGTAAATAGGCTGAGAAAAAAAATGACTAGAAAATAGTTCTCCAGAGGAATATCTTTGCGTTAAAAGGTTGAAAAATTAGCTATGACTAGGCAGTGGTGTGCTGTTGTGAGAAAGTCAAACATCCCACTGTCAGGTTCCAACAGGAATGTGCTCTGCTCAGCACAGGAATATGATGTCCAGGTTTGATCAATGAGTTTTGAAGAGAGTTGTGAATGGCCAGGGCAAAGTTCATTGTCCACTTCTAATAACAGTTGTGGGCCTTTTTTTTTTAAACCTATGAGCAAAAGTGGAAGGATATTTGATTATATAGTGGTGGAAAAGAAAGAGTGAAGCAAGGCCTTCCAGTACATAAAAAGCCATTTCAAGGAGTATTTGTGGTGGTTAGAAGAAACAATGATGTGCTTAAATTAATGTAAGGGAAATTTAAACCAGGTGTTAGGAAACCTCTTGAAGGATGAAGTCAGTGAAGCACTGGAATAGATTCATTGGAGAGGTTGTGAAGTTCCCATGACTGAAGGATCTTTAGGACTAGATTGGACAAGCATCTCTTCAGAAATGACATAAACCCATACTGCCTTCGACTACAGGTGTCTTTCATTCCTGACAGGGTTATTGTTCAATGGCTCTGTGCAAATCTAGAGATGTAAGTGACTTACTGGGAGAAATTTTCCTGGCTGAGCCATTATCTGCTTCCTGAGAGGGGAGTGTTTAGCATAATTCAGTTGGTTTATTGATGCTCACTTATGTGCAATTAAATACTGGAGGTGAGTGGGGGAAGGGCACTTGTCAGACCCAGCTCCAGGAGGGCTTGGCTCCAGCTGATCAAGAATGCCATGATTTGGATGTACATTTTCAGTTAAGGCAACATGATGCTGTTAATCACTCTACCTCTCCTGCTTGCTACCCGCTTCTCTAAATATGTTGTCTTTCTTGGAGAGAGCCTGGGGAGCTGTAAATCTCCAAAGAAATTCTCCATATGCTGGTGATTTTCAGGGAACTCTGCCATACATAATTTCTGATAGGAATGTTTGAATAGAGAATTAATTTACTTTGGGTCCCTGATTATTCTGTCTTCCAGTAAGAAGAGTATTGGCATCGGGCTGAAAGTTAAACGAGACACCAGTTTCCCTTTTCTTTCTCTCTGATCTTCACATTCACAATAGGACTGTTTGAGTCAGAAAGCAATGCAGATGGGATGTACCAAAAAATTTGTATTGAGCAACTGAAGTAATCTCTTTATTCCAGGAGCTTCTAATGAGTAATGAGGCCGTGTTTCATATAACTCCAGTTAACATGGCAACATACGAGTATGCATCCGTCTACAAGCAGAGAGGCTTTAATAAAGCACAAGCAAATTGCCTTATGCATTTTTCTCTGTGAAACAGCAGACTTCTCTTAGGAGACATAAAAGGCAAGAGCCCTGTGAATTGCTGAAAACCACCATAAAGCAGGAGGGGGACGAATTAATCAAAATCATGGCACTTGAAAATATTTAGATTCATGGCTTTTTGGTCCAAGGCACATCATGAAAAATCACAGCCCTGGCCATCGACCCTCACCCAGTGCATCTTTTCACCACTGCTTCTGTTTGATTTCAGAGCAGTGTTTATCTTCACTAGGGTGCAGAAGGAGGCAGAATTCACCACGTGACTGGGAAACTTGTTCCAGCTGTTTGAAGACACGTGTTTATAATGATGATGATTAGTTTGATTTGACTTGTCTTCAGATTCTTAGCACTGAATCTTGCTGTGTTGCATTTTCCTGTGTGTGTTTGCAGACTGTACCAATGCTGGAGCAACATAGGCTGCTATAGCAAATGATGAGCTTAAATTCTGTGTGTTTGCTTTTGAAAAAAGGCTTAATTAAGGCAATGGAGCACCATCTGAGAACACAGCTTAACTGTTGTTGGCCTTGAATGATACAACAGTCTGCTTACAGACACAGTTCCTTCCTGCATGGTACTGCTTCATTGGTGTAGTAATTTGTTGCAGGAATTGGGAAGCTGTCTAGATAGCAGATTTGTACTGTGCTCCAGTCCTCCCAGGAATAAAAACTCCAACATTTGTAGATGGTCCCTCTTTTAATATCCTTATTCTGTTCTATCTTTAGTAAATCTTTTTCTTTCCTTTCCCTTTTCCCTTTTCCCTTTTTCCTTTCCCTTCCCTTCTCTCTCCTTCCTTCCTCCTCCCCATCCCACCACCCTCCACTCCTTCCCCTTCCACTCCTCTCCTTTCCTTCCCTCTCCTACACTTTTACAGACTTTTAGAAAGAATTTTGTGTCACAGCTCAATCTGTCAGACCTGATCAAGCTTCAAACACTAGGTACCCAACTAAAATACAACCACAAATAGATGAACCATAAGTATTAGCCACATCTGAAGTTTAAATGTTAAGCAAACTTTATTCAAAGTCAGAGGATAAATAATATGGCCAACTATATTCAGCAAGTATGACAGCACCTTTAAAGACAAACCAACCCATGGGTTGCTATCAAAGGCAATACAGAATTTATAAGTACACTAACAGAGATCACAGTGACCTCTTAGCTCTGTTAGAAGATATTTAGATAAATTTAAAGGGGCTGCAGTATTTAACTCTTCATTAAATGTATAAAACATGTGACCTGTCTTTGCCCATCTGGAGACTGGAATGTTAATGAGTTAACTGCATGAACGTAGTCTCTATAGAGTCACACGCATAATTTGGAGCAGTGTCATTTCAAACTAAGGATAAATACAGCTTTGTATAAAATGAGTTCTTGTTCCAGCAATAATTGCTGGTGTGCTGTGCAAGATGATCTTGAATCTCCCAGTCAGTCTTATTCCCAGAGCAGTAAGTGATACAGATTTCCATAAAGGGGCAATGCATCTACTAGTAGAGTCAATCATTTTGTAGAGATATTGGCACAAAAAATCAAATTATTCTAGTAGTTAGAGAATTTTTTTATAGTAAAGAGTTAGTGGAAAAAGAATATGTACACAGTTTATATTGCACTTCCATACATCAGAGTACCAGTAAAAAATGTTTCTCAACCACATGAATTGTGGTTGTTTTTATGCTGTAGTTAATGATTACATTCCAGAAGAAATCTTTTCTTCTTATTGAAATGATCTGTATGTTATTGTGGTTTTTGTTTTCTGTGCTCATAACAAACTTGTTTTTATAAGTCTCAAAGTTCAAATATGCAAATCTAGATTCACCAAGGATGAATATAGAAAAAAATAGAATCTTGCATATGCTGTGTGCCTTGACTTCCTTGTCAAAGGGGTGTAAGAAGTACTACAGTGCATGAAAAACCTGATCTGTTTGTGGATAGGCAAGGAAAATATTAATATTTAACCTTTAAAATGATTATTAAGTAATTAATACTTTTTAAATAGTAGCATTAGGAAAATATATGAATTAAGAAAGAAAATCTGACTGGTTTACCCAGTCAATCCATAAAGAACTCCATGCTTCAAAACTATTGGATGGGAATCCTACATAAGGGAGGTTTGATAAAGTAGGATCTGACAGATCACACAAAAGTAAATTCTTCCCACAACAGATGGAAAAACTGAAGGCCTCCCCTGGCAGAAGCTACCTTTTCTTTGTAATATGGACAAAAGTCAAATATATTCTGGATATGAAATCTGCTATGGAATATTCTAAGGTAAGATCAGATACATTACCACTTTCCTATCTAATCAGTGTGGTTTCATCTGGGTGAACCTCTGTTCTGTTCTAATTCTGGGCAATAGGGCCAAGAAGATTTTTTTCAACATGTTCCTTCATCAGGCCTTTTAGTTATCACAAATTAGAAAAATTAAAGACAAAAATCTCTCTCCTACAACAATTTGGGCTAGAAGAATCTGTTTGTCAAGGTAAACATCACCAAATGCCATAAAAAAGTGATGAGGACAAAATTCAGATGTTGACTTATTCTGCTCTAGATTGGAGTCTCTCCAGAAGTACTGAAATTAAAGCTGGTTGCCAGTCAATGTGTGTTATGACAAAATGCATCTAATCGGTGAACAAGACAGTGAATGCATTTAATGTGACAGCACCACTTGAGGCATTTTCAGCTCTCTGAAGACAGTTAAGTCGAGAATGTATCAACCTTTTAACTCATAGGCAAACCTGCAAAACATTTCCATAACCTACCAGAATAACCCTTTTGTCTCCAGCTAAAAAACACCTAAACCACTTTCTGTCAAAAGTAACCATGACGCAAATGGTTTTATCTTGCATGTAACCAAGGCAAGAAAACATTAACCAGCTGGTCCCCATTTGTAAGCATCTGTAACCATCTGGAGTGAGCCCCAGACCGCAGTGCAGCAGCTCAGTGTGGGACGAGGCATGACTCAGTTTGTGTTTGCCAGAATCAACATTCACTAACTGGAACATGTTCAGACCCTCCTTTTAACAATTCTCCAAATGGTCTTTACCATGCATTAATGTAACCTTATTTCCATGAGCCAAATGGGAGTTGTATGGTTCTGGCTGGCAAAGGATGGCGTTGGGTGGTCCTGTGGTGTAGGTGGTCTTGGCATGTGGATTTCAGTTCTCAAAAGCAGTGATCCTGGGATCCTTTCTGCGCAATGGCTGTTCTAGCTAAGTTTGGGTGATTACTGACATATTGTGGGTCAGAAATGAGAGAATTGCCTCTTTTGTGCTTCTACTTCCCATTTCTGTGCTTTGGCAGCTTCATATTATCATCACTGATGTTTCAGAAAAGGTCTGCGACTAAGTTCAAATGGTTTCTGTTATGTCTGTATTCATGAGGGTGATAAAGGACTTTCCTGTGGCTTTACTATTTGGAAAAAATGTCTTGTTTCATATGAACGCTGAGTTTTCCATTGAAGTAATTAATGTGTGAAACAGGTATTAGCAGATATGGCTACGTTCACCCAAATCTCCATCAAAAATATTAATCTCAAGTACTGTGTGAGATCTACCTGCTGTCTGTTGTGAGCACGTGGAGCCTTGGAGATGCTGTTCTAACCCTCAAGTGCTTAATGGGCTTTCAGTGCACCTTACCACTTGTCATGTTGGTTTTGCACCTGTAATTGAACTGTGAATAGAAAAGAGCTGAAGAAAGGTGCAGAGTAGTTATTCCTCAACATTTAATTTTCACATTACAACACTTTTAATATTTCCAAAACTGGACTCTCAACCATCTCTCTAAAATTTTTGGCATGTACAATTGCAAAAAGAATAGGGGTGCTTGGGCCTTATCTATAACATCAAAAAAAAAAAAAAAAAGTAGTAAATCAGACCTGAAGAAAATAAATTTCGGTTCAAATGGTGAACCATCTACAGACTCATAGGAAAACTCGATCCATCTGAATCCAACGGGACTACTTGTAAGAGTAACAGGTTACTAATATGATGGAGATGGTGTCCTAGCTAGCCTGACTTTGGAGAGCTTCTGCTTTCTCTGGAAATACAGGTCTTCATGTATGTTGCAGTCACTTTTCTCACTAAATTAAGAATCTCCATGTACCTTGTGTTAATTCTCTCCCTGTCTAAGTGGAGAGAGTTGAAATTATATATTTTACAGTAAATTGTTGTATAGGATAGTAGAATGCAACTTTAATCACGTGCGAATCCTTGTGCTCAGGGTTACTCTGAAGCAGCTGAATGAAGAACAAATTGTTGTTTTAATCATTAAGTATCCTGCTAACCTCCTTTCAGATTCAATTATTTAAGACTTCTATGTGAAGGACTGCATAAAAACAGCTATTTGAATGCACTCTTCATTGTGCCACAGATTTTGAACAGGAAAATGATTACCCCTAAACTCTGTTCATTTTTGGATTTCCAAGTTATCAACTTGAACTTTCTCTGGTTTTGCATTGGTTTTAAATAATATGATCCAAATTATCTGTTGTTTACATGGGTTGTGTAAGCCAAATCACTGGACCTCTTAAAAAAATTACCAAAAGCTTACTGCAACCTGTAATCATAGATGAATTCATATTATAACAGAGTAGGATTAATAATGCATGTAATTATAATATACAATTTTCTTTAGGCTTTTCTAATTATAAAAAAATTACAGATAACATCAACAGAGCGATTCTGAAATGCCTCTCATTTATTATGTAGCTCTCTTAATCAATGCTCTGCCACTGGAAATCAAGTCAGAATGTTATTATGGCCTCTCCTTCTGGATTTAATTACAGTAGTAACTCATGGCTCAAAGTCTGAGAAAACACACCATGCAGTTTATAGCTTTGAAGAACAGCTATTAATCCTGCCGTCTAGCTCCCAGTGCAAGCCAATGAAAGCACTTTAAAAATCTTTATGCCTGAAGATAAACACACAGGCTTAAGGTGGAGGTGCAGAGAGCCCAGGCACTGTGTGTGCTCCGTACATGTGCTGTATCGCATTCTCTCCTGGGTGATGCTCTCCAGGTGTGCAGATCTCTGATCTGTTTGCCACCCATCTTGAGTGATTATCCTGCACTGTTAACATTTGTAAGGATGCTTTCAGGATGTCATCTCCTGTCTGTGGATAGTCTGGAGTCAGAACGGCATTTTTCCCATAGAGATAGGCTTGCTACAGATGCGCATCTGTGCCTCTTGTGTGCTTTTGGAATCGTTTTCCATCGTGAATCTCCAACCTGACAGTCAGCTGCAAATGGGAATAATGCACTCTTCCAAGAACCTGAATTAGTATCAGGAACCTCTTTTAGTTTTGGCTGCAACCAGGGAGGATGTCTCTCCCTCCAAAGCAGAAACATGCTCAGCCACAGGACTGGAAGCTGGGAGCTGCCAGAGGTCCAGGTCAGGGTGAGGTGGAGAGTATGGGAGGGTGAAAATGAAAGCTTGTTTTTCAGAAGAAACTCTTTTTAAGGAAACCTTGTCTTTCAGAGAAAGACAGTTAAAATACCCAAGATTAATTTCTGCCAGTGCCTATGTGTTTCAAAAATGATTGCTCTGTTGTGACAGGACAAGGGGAAATGATTTCAAACTGAGAGAGGGGAGGTTTAGATTGGATATAAGAAAGACATTTCTCACAATAAGGATGGTCAGGCACAGGTTGCCTACAGATGTAGAAGCTCCATCCTTGGAGACACTCAAGGTCAGGCTGGATGGGGCTCTGAGCACCTGATGGAGCTGTAGGTGTCCCTGTTCATTGCAGAGGAGTTGGACTAGGTGGCCTTAAAGTGTCCCTTCCAACTCAAAAGATTCTATGACTTTATGATAAAAGAAGTTTTTACTTTATCTCTCAAGCTGCCATCTTAAGCACCAGCTTTTCTTTTTTTATATGCTTTGTAATTTGTGGAAGAGAAAATTGAAACATAACCAGCTTGGCTATTTTATTGAGCGCTTTATTGGAACTCATCAGGGCTTCAAGGGCCTCAAAGTCATCTTCCAGCATTCCCAGCTGGCTGGAAGGGCAGTTGATGTCCATCAACTGGGGAACTGTGGAAAGGAACTTAGGAAGCATTTGTAGCTGACATCCCCACTGCAGTGAGATCAGTCTGATCTGCAAGGTTATCAGAACTGACCAGAAATATGTTTTGTACATTGTGTTGTTTTTTTTTTTAACTTAAATATTATTTCATCAGAAAATGTCGATTATTTGAAGTAGAAAGTACTGGCAGGAATGGCTAAGCTTTGCAGATTGGTCTGATTGAAAGACACTGACATTTCAAAAGTGGTATTTTGAAATTGCCAAATGCCTTATGGAAAGAAAAAAGAAATAAAATGTTGGTATTTTGCTGATTTTTTTTTTTTCTTCAAAAACATGGATATGAAGTACTGTGACTGACCAGAATGATTTTTGTGTATTTTCAGTTTGCTCGCCCTATCCAAGTTTCAACACTTTTGGCAATAAAAACGTCATTTTTAAAAATAAAATGAAATTGAGAGCTGAGGACAGCAGTTTTTGTCCAACTCTGGTTTTCAGCTCATGCTCCAGTGGAAACTGGAATCCATCTCAGTAGACAGACAGAAGGGGCTGAAGGCACAGCAGGACTTTGTACAAGGTATTTTATGTCAAACAGGAGAGGATAAGAGTAGGAACAACATTTGGGCAGAGCTCAGGCTAAGCCTGCCATAGGACCATCCCTTTACTCACATCTTTTCTGACATCAGCCTTCCAAGAGTAAATGTCTTGTTAAGCATCTGAAAAGGTTGTGCAAGCTTTCACTACATTTCTAGGGAGGGATTATTACCCATTCATAAGAGTGGTGCCTTTGCTGTCCTCTTAAGATGTTTATCTGTTTTGGCTTCAGGAGGGCTTCTAGGAAGACATCACTGGTGTTATATGGAAGGAAATGTGATGGTAGGGGCACCTGTGCACTCTTTCCTCATGGCAGTCTAAGAGAAAAGTCTGAGAAAGTATGGCTAATTTGAAGTGAGTTGGTGGTTGGACTAGATGATCTTAGTGGTTTCTTCCAACCTTAACGATTCTATGATTCTATTCTATGATTCTATGAAATACTGTGGGAAGCAGAATTTGATTCTTTTTCAAATATTGTCATTGCCTAGGCTGAAACCTGCCTCAAAAACCCCTTTGCTCCCATCCCAAAGACAAGATTATTCCATGTTTTATAAAAGAGATTATGTAGCCAACTGTATTTTCTGAATGTGCTTTCTAAGGCATCACAGGAAATAATAACTAAAGGAAATAGTGGAATTCTATAACTGCCGTATTTCCAGAAAAAGCTGTGGGAAGAACCTTCTGAGTTATGGATTGTATTCACTTTTCTGTCTAGCACTGAGGGTAGGAAAAAAAACACAACAGTCTTCCAGCATTCAGCTCTACTGCTGTTGGGAACCACATCCAGGATGGCAACGAGCCGTGGTGTCAGCTTGGAGCAGAAGAATCCAGGCAGGAGGAGGAGAGGGCTTCTGGCTCCAACAGTGTGATGCTGACACATGAGACTTCAATTTCAAGGGAGGAACTGGAGCAAAAAACATTGCCAAATCTGGTTCCATAATGGTCTGGGATTCTGCTTGCTGTGCCTGGTGTCATAGTTGTGGTCCTGGTAGAAACGACAGCTGGTGCTCCTAAGTCAAGAGCAAGATAGGGAGGTGGTGGAGATGCAATAAAAACAGAGAAAAGCAGAGACCCCTGATGTGAGGATATTTCCTCTCTTCCTCTTTCCCTGACTGAGAAGAAACAGTAAAGCCAGTAAAGCTTTTATTTATTTATTTTTTCCAGTTATTATTATGATTTTTTTTAAAGCAGTTCTGTACTCATGAATTGCAAAAAACATCTTGACGTGCACAAAGACTTACAGGTAGCACATCCCCATGCTCCTCAAGGACCTCAGTGCTGGGTCTCTGTACCAGGGCATCCCAACACTGCCTGATTAAACGACTCACAGGCTGCAGGAGGTAATTTGCTCTGGGAGCTGGGAGAAGAGCAATCCGTACAGCACCCTCAGAGCAAAGCAACACAAAGAACAACTATTGCGGAGAGTAATTACTGCCCTGTAATCCTCCAGGCTTGCATTGCTGCATCGCTGTGCCATGAGAGCCATAAGAATTCAGATGCTCTCCTATTCCCTTTGCCGTTGTCTGAAGTGGAGGGGAAGGTTGTTTTCATTCGAAGATGATCACTTACCCTCTATTTACTGTGAAGGATGGGGACGAGGGACTCAGGCTCCCAAAGCTTTTCACAGTTGGATTTGTTGCCTAATTATTCAGAGAAGAGCTCCTCCTGGCATCGGGGCTGTGTCCTCTGCAGCCGAGCTGAGGGACTCCTGCCCTTGTAGAAGGTCTCTGGAAGTGATCTCTCTCGGTGGGATAACACTGCAGCCCTCAGGCCTGTTTCACTTGGTTTGTTTATTTATTTTTAATGGATTCACATGAAGGAAGAAGCGCATCTCCCGTATTGTCTTTTGAAGGCAGATAATTGTGTTGCTGTTGCATTCATAATCGGCTTGTCATGCCCAAATGAATTTACTTATATCTGTCTTTCCCCTAAAAAAGCAGCCCTGCCGAGTTCTCCCAGTGGTTCCATCAGCCACAAAACACTGTTGTTAAGCAAGTGCTGCTTTATGCTGTCTAAATAGACGTGGCTCTTCTCTTGTTCCTGCTGTCAGGCATATTGTTCAATTGCTATGAATCTGCAGTGAATTGAAATTCGCCATTCCAAGGAGAAAGAAGTTATTACTTGTAATTAGGATTATTGGATAGCAGCACTTTGGACTCTAGAGCTGATGACTTATCATCAAAACATATCCTTTCATTGTTTTAAAATATTCCCATCATCCTTTACGTATAGTGATTTTTAAAGAAATTGTTTAAATAGCAGTCCGCTTTAAACAACAGGAACACACTGAGCTTCACAGGCTGCTTCCTCAAGTTATGGGCAACTAAATGTGAGCTTTGTCATCATTCAGTATCCTTCTCAGGCTGAAAAAGAGTCCCACTGTGATGGGCTGGGTCAGAGATGCACTCAAATATCAGTTACCCAGCAACAGGTCTGACAGAACTTCAGAAAAGATTTTCAGTTGGAGTTGAAATCAGCGTGGAAAACTGTTTCTATCTTGTTTGTTTCCACCTTCCTGAAATCAAGATGGTTTTCAAGGCCAGCTTGGATGAGCCCTGGGCAACCTGATCCAGTGCCTCATCTAGAGCTTGGCAACCGTGCTGTGGCAAGGGTTTGGAACTGGATGATCTGCGAGGTCCTTTCCAACCCATGTAATTCTATAATTATATGATTCTTCAGAAAACTTTGCTCTCTTCTGACAGAGGACAGAAGGCACAACAACATACAGAAAAGACGCTGGAGAACATTGCTTGCTGCACCCTATTGTAACCTTTCCCTCTTTCCTGCTTTTGCTTTACAGGGTTCCAGTGGGACAACTTTTGTGACTGAGCAAAGAGAGGCATCATACTGCCAACATACTGCTGGCAGATGGCAGCTGCATTTAACTGATGACAAGATTAAGGTAGGAACTGAGCTCAAGTGGGTCAAGGATAGAAGCTTATAAAGGTCGCATAGAAACATAGGATGTTGAAAAAAATTTGGAAGGTAAACCTTGAAGTGGACAGTTTCAAAGGCAAGAAACAATCTTTGATCTTCAAAATTTTATAAATGAGAGAATACTGTCTGTTGGACTCATCACGTGTCCAAACATACAGGATTTTGAAGTATCAAAACCCTGAAGAAGGGAAACAAAAAGGGACATTATTCAGATGGTAAGCCCAAATGACAGCATGGATGTCTCTGATGGTTTTAGTGGGCTTTATACTACAACTTACTGATGTAAAAATAAACTTTTTGAATTTCTAGCTGAATTTCTGGAACATGAGGGACGTGATGTTCAGAAAAAAAACCAACAAATAAAAAGTGTGAACCTGCAGTAAGAAATGCTTCAGATTGTGCAAGTTTCTGAAAGCATCGCAGCCTCAAAAACAGAGGAATGTTTTTAGGTAGGAGGAAGTAATGAAAAACATACTAAAATGCTTTTGTTGTGTTTTGTTGGTTTTTTGTTTTTTGTTTTTGGTTTTTTTTTTTTTGACCTTTTACCAAGTGCTCCAGGCCTGCATTAAATGTTTGATAAACCAAGCTGATGAGTCCTTGTGATGGCGACTGTGGGCAAACAAAACTTGGAGTCCTTAGCTGGGCCCTGCCATGGCCAGCCAAGCCTGGGGAAGATCTTCAGGCAAGCACTTGATACGTAAGTCTGTGTTCAGCTCTGCAGTGATGCTTACCTACTTGGTTCCCAATAGAATGAAGCTAAATCCTTAAAAACATCCCTGCACTTTTGCACCTGAATTACTGAGCTGGAAGGGGTATACATGTGAGAAGTAAATGTATATTCTTTCCAGAGATGTTTCTTGGCTCATCAACACCAAATTGCTGAGTTCATTTGTGTATTTGCTTATCTTAGTGAGCAGCACATGACTGGAGGATATATGTAGTGTGTGTGTGTCTCTCCATGTCTTACCATCAATTACAGCATTAGTTACCCATGTTTTCTATTTCTAAATACATCTGGAGTTTTGTTTCTAATTATTCATTGAGACAGAGGCTTATTTTTTACCAGAGATTCCATGTGTGCTCTCAAAGCTATTGGAGCCAATGTGTGACAGCCAGAGGAAAAAGAGGAGTGGACGCTGGACTTGGAGATGTCAAGGCAGCCATGTACAGCGAGGAGGTAAGATTCCGCGTTTCCTTCTAATGTGCCATCTCAGGCTATCCTGCTGGAGTTTTGTAAGACAATTGCTTTTTGTAAATGGGTTGTGACAAGCAATTACACACTGCTCCACACATCTTAAGAAGGGAAGAACAGAATAATTGAAAACAGGGCTGGGAGAGCTCTCAGGAGGTCACCCAGTCCATCTCCTCACTCAGACAGGATTGGCTTCACACTAACCACTCCTGACATATGTTTGCCTCACGTGTTTTCAAAAACCACCACTGACAGAGGTCCCACAACCTTCCTAGGAAATGCTTTCAGGTCTTATCTCTGCCTAACATTAGAAATGTCTTTCCTACTGCCTTGCTTGTGTCTCTCTTGCTGCTGGTGTGACACCATCGCCTCTTGCCAGCGTCCCAGAGAGTACATGGATCAGTTATTTCCTTTATTCTGCAGCTACAAGTCCATCTGTTTGAAGACTGCTATCAGGATTCCTCCCAGCTTTCTTCTTCCTAGACT
This sequence comes from Gallus gallus, assembly GCF_016699485.2. Taxonomy (NCBI): domain Eukaryota; kingdom Metazoa; phylum Chordata; class Aves; order Galliformes; family Phasianidae; genus Gallus; species Gallus gallus. The sequence continues at coordinate 84,318,200 of NC_052535.1, forward strand.
AAACAAATCCCATCCTTTTAATCTTTCCTTATAATATATGGGGTTTAAGCCTTCCCTCATTTTTGTTGTTTTCCTCTGGACTCAAACTAACTGTTCTGTGTCTTTCCTGAAAGCACTGACCTAAATTAGGCTGACGCTATTTCTGTTGCTGTGTTTTCTTATCCTAGTATTTGTTGTGCAAGTGGTGCATTATCCATGGCAGCAAAGAGTTTCAGAAGCCTTTACTGAAAGCCTTTGTTTAATTTCCCATCTTGGATCTAATGTCTGAATGAGTCTGTATGGACTAGAGGAGTTTCAACACCTTTGCCAATCTTTGGTAGCTTGAGGAGTGCTGCATTTTAAATATAGGGAGAGGAGGTGGAAGGCAAATGTTAAAAGTACGTATTGGCTAGAAATGCTTTCTACTCCTCTGTGTTGGCCTCCAGCTTTCCATGTGAGCTGAAATATTTCAGGCAGTGAAAATTCACACGTGAATTTCCAGTGCAAATGTCTGTACATGAGAGCAGATCAGGAGAGCTAGCTATGATTAAGCTTCAGTTAACTGTGATGTAACATTTCTGGTGTGTTCTTATGGGAGTTGGTCATAAGGATCTTCCCTGCCTGAAAGAAATCTGACATTTTTAGCTTATGTTATGCTACTTTAGTCTTGAAACCTCCATTGATGTCAGTGTCAATATACACCTTAGGGATCAAGGTTATGGTGTCTTGTAGTAGGTTTCTAACCCATGTATAGGTTGAGATGGAAATAGGTTTCACTTCCCTCAACAGCTGAAGGGCTAGATGGCTTTACCAGTTATGTATCTCTCAATAACACTTCCAAAACCCTTTGGGTTAGGCAGCCCAAACATCATAATCAGGATGAAAGAAAAATATATCAGCAGTGTTATCGACTTTAGGAATTTAGGTTTGACTTTAGGAATTTGGTCCTTTATTAATTTGAGAAAAAAAATATGATCTTGCCAAGGAGAAATATGGAGAAAGGAGAAATTAACATTTTAATTCATCTGGGAAATCAGTAAGTGTTTTGTGTGTCAGAAAAGATAGATTTCCCAACTAGTCTGATTCAGAACTCCCACTGAGATAACCAAGGGGAAAACCCAGAGTTTCCTTGAGAAACTGGGAGGGAGAGGAAGGGATGGCTCCAGTATGATGTGAGTCCCTTTGTGTGGAGGTTGTTGTTGGCTATCCTCTCCAGCAGCGTTATCTGGGAGATAGGGCTCCCTTCAAAACAAACAATTATAATTGACTTCAGTTACATTCATATAATTTTTTCCCTGGGAACTGGGCTGACACTGCAGCTTGTGCTGGGTATCTGGAAAATAGAATGAAGGCAAATAGCTTTGTTTTGAGTATGTGAGGTTAAAGTTGTTGCTACCTCACTTGGTTTGGGATTTCTGCATCTGACAGTTTGCACAGTCTTTTAAGAGAGCGGAGTTTTTTGTTTTGTGCCATATAGTGTAGTAACACATGAAGCAAGAGGAAGAAAAGGAGACTGGCTAATACTGGAATTGTTCTGGTGTTTTCTCAAGCAGCACTGCGGCAAATAGTTTTCCTTGGCTTTCTGGAAAATATCTGACCTTGATACTTCATATTCAATTTATGTAAACAATTACAACAGCATCTGAGCCAAATAGAAAAGGCTATTTCTTGAAAACCTGCAGGGAATGCACATGGGAATTTCCCACATGCTGTGGCAATCTTAAAAGTACCTCTGTGTAACCCCACAGTATTAATGATTAACTCCAGAACTGTGAGTTTTTCCGTACCTCCAGTGAAGTTGGTCTGTTCAGTTGCACACTGTGCTGGGGAGGGGTAGTAAAAAATAAATAAATCACTTCCCACTTCAGTAACTTGCATTTAACAAACTATCTGCCACATTTCCCCCTTGAAATCCAAGGATTCCTGTGAATTGCACAGTTGATAGATATCACAATAAGGGAAATATTTTGTGGCTAAGATAATCTTGCAAGATGGAGCTGGAAGCAGTTTTGTTCTTCTGAAATTACTCAAAGCCAGAGATACTTTGCTCAGGGCACTCACCCACACAGAGCAGTGTGGACCTTCACAAATAGGCTGAACACTGTTGACACCACGTTTATATGAAGTTCGTTATTGGTGTTAGCTTTGTGATTTGTTTCCGTTACATGTGCTGGAGAGGACAGAAGCAGCAGAATGCACTTTGAGAGGTGCTTTCCCAGTGCAAGCAGAGCTTCTTGTGCAGGGAGATTCTCATCACAGTTCATCTGTTCAGCTGTTGATGTGGTGGGCAGCACTGCTGAAAATGGTTTGTGGGTGCAAGCTGTCTAACGAAGCTTTCATAAGGTGCTGAGTGCCAAGCCCTTGCTTTTCTACACCAAAAGTCTTTCCCATAGCAATTAGGAATATTCCACATTTTAGATCATTTTTCTATATCTATTCCACTTTTGTTTAATGTAGCAGTATGGTCCATCAGTCGTTCCACTGTGATGTTTGGTGCAGTGTTATTACTCTTATCATTGCAATTTCTGGAGCACTACTTTTTATTTAATTCACCTTGAGAGACTTGAGCACCACTATCATGGGTATCAAGTCAGGACTCATCTTCACAAGACTACAGAGTGCCAGAAAGAAATTGTTTTGAAGTGCCTTATGAACCAGCACACCTGTTTTGGAGCATTTTTAATATCATTATATATATAACCACAGAATCCTTAGAGTTGGAAGGAACCTTTAAATGTAATCTAGTCCAACTTCCCTGCAGTGAACAGGGACATCACAGCTAGATCAGGTTGCCCAGGGTCTGATCCAGCCTTGCCTTGAAAGTCTTCAGGAATGGGGCATCAATCACATCTCTGGGCAACCTGTGCTAGTGCCTCACTACCCTCACTATAAAAGACCTTTTCCTTATATCCAACCTAAATCTACACTCTTTGAGTTTGAAAACATTTTCCCTTGTCCTTTCACAACAGACCCTGATAAAAAGTCCGTCCCCTTCTTTCCTGTAACTCCCCTTTAGATACTGAAAGGCCACTATCAGGTCACACCGGAGCTTTCTCTTCTCCAGGATGAACAGCTCCAGCTCTCTCAGCCTGTCCTTGTAGGAGAGGCGTTCCATCCCTTGGATCATTTTTGTGGCCCTCCTCTGGACACACTCCAACAGGTGTTGTCTCCTGTACTGAGGACTCTGCATCTAGATGCAGTACTCCAGGTGAGGCCCCACCAACGCAAAGTAGAGGGGCAGGATCATCTCCTTTGACCTGCTGGTCATGCATCTTCTGTTGCAGTCCAGGATGCTGTTGTCCTTCTGGACTGTGAGGGTGCACTACTAGCTCATGTCCAACTTCCCACCCCAGGTCCTTTTCAGCAGATCTACACTCAGACCTTTCATTCCCAGCTTGCATCGATTGGGGATGTTGCTTTGACCCAGGTACAAGACTTTGCACTTGAATTTGTTGAACCTCATGAGGTTCTCCTTGGCCCACTGCTAAAGCCTGTCTAGGTCCCTCTGGATGGCATCTCATTCCTCCAGTGTGTTGGCCACACCCCACCGTAGAATCATTTGAGTTGGAAGGGACTTTTGAAGGTCATTTAGTCCAACATTCTTAAAATGAACAGGGTCATCTACATGTATGTCATTAGTCATATATAGATAATTTAATATTTTGATACCTAGATAGACAAATATTCATTTGTTTATATAGTGGCTAATTTGGATTTTTTCTTAGGTTGACATAAGTCTCTTCTTACATTAGGGGGATGATCCTAGCATGCCACTGACACAGTCACACACACCTGACTGTCAGCCCACTAGAGCTGTGACGCAGTGGGTGCCAGAGACTTCTGACTGCAGTCAGAAAGGTTAAATATCTCCTCCAACTGGTCTGGGGATGTAGGCAAATGGAAGCAGAAGATACTGAAGCAAACAAACAAACAACAACAACAAAAAAGAAAGAAAATTGAGTTTAACTGCACAAAGAAGCAGAAACTATTTTTCCTTTTATTGATTCTCCCTCCTTTGAGGGGTTTCCTCCTTGAGGATCTCCAAAAATCAGCTTGAGTCTTTGAAGTCTCTTCCAGCCCAAGACATTCTATGATTCCAACCCCACTGCAGTAAGAGCAGCTGCCAACCACTAAATCAGGCACCAGATCAGGCTGCCAGGGCCCCATCCAACCTCGTCTTGAACACCTCCAGGAATGGGTTGTCCACAGTTTTTCTGGGCAGACTGCACCAGGGCCTCACTGCCCTCTGAGTGAAAAATTTCCACCTGACATCTAATCTAAATCTCCTCTCTCTATTGTGGGTATAACTCACTGTTCAGCATCTGTGTGCATGCACCCAACTGTATATATGTATGTGTATTAAGTTTTTCTGTGCCTAATATGCAGAGGATGTGGCTTTGTTTCTGCTTTGCTATGACATTTACTTTTCTGTTGGGCTGTAGGGGCTCACATGTTCAGCCTGAGATTAGGCTTGTTCTCAAGCTAGATATTGGTTATATTTTTTTGTGGGGTTTGGTTTAGGGTTCAGGCTGTGCTAGAGTACGTGTGGTTGTGACATCTTGCCTCTGTATACAGGAAGCAGATAATCATCTGGTCAGTACGGTACATCTCTCCATATCTATCTGCTTGATTAATACAGGATATGACTCTGCTACAGCTTTTACCTTTAGATCTTGGCTCTTCAGTTGACTCATGCTTTTAGCACAAGAGAGCTTAATTTTCCTTTCAGATATGATTTATTTCACTGTTTTTTTTTTTTTTCTTTAGAAAAAGAAACCCAAGCAAGCTTAGAAGCATCCAATCACTGGCATGTAACTCATGGGCTTTTCCTTATCCAGGGTATTCCATTTCCCATCACTTTTAACTTGACTAGAGCCACATGTTGTCCTCATTTTTAAGCTTTTTCCTGCTAGAAAGGCATTAAAAAGTGTAAACATTTGCAAGACCTCTACATTTTGAAAAGTAGGACTTGAAAAAATTATTTACTTATATCTCTCACTGTACTGTGGAACTATGGCTTATTATTTTCCCAGTAGGCAGCACAGGGCAATGTAAGAACTTTATATTGCTGCCAGCTGATATGATAAAAGTGTATCATATGGAGCTTATAATAGGAAAGGCACACTTTACTGGCTAGTCTCATCACTTCTACCTTATTATGGAATTTTCAGAGTGCTCAGATGTTATAGAAACCAGCTGGAAATGAAAGGTCAGACTCCTTTCTCAGTTCTGGGCAGGCAAAGTCTTTACTTCTCACCACATTACTCAATTAGGAGCTGTGCACCTGCCAAAGCAATTGTTAGGCTTCAGGCCAACAGCATCCTGGCCTGCGACAGAATGCGTGTGGCCAGCCCCTTGTGTGAGCCACCGGTGAGACTGCACCTCAAATACTGTGCTTAGTTTATTAGGATAGTAGGATTTTATTAGATATTACGATAACTTCCCTACAGAGAGTGTTCAGTTATTGGAACAGTCTGCCCAGGAAACTGGTGGGGTCCCCATCCCTGGAGGTATTTAAGAGACATATGTATGTGGCACAAGGTATATGGTTTAGTGCTGGGACTCAGTAGATCAGGTTGGTGGTTGGACTTGGTGATCTTGAAGGCCTTTTCCAACCTAGATGATTCTATGATTCCATGATTCTGAAAAGGGAATCTCCCAAGAATTTCATGATGAGGTAATCTAAGACTCTTTGAAGTGAACTCCCTTCTCCTGGTGGTAGTGGGTGCAGGTGAGCCCAGCTTTGCTCTGTGCCACCAAACTGAAGGTGAGGTTTATACCTTGCTAAGATCACAGGCTGCAGAGCAACCAGTTTGATGGAAGGATGGGTCCATCATGCTATCGCTACACACTAGGACTGGGCTTTATCTGGGGACTGGGGATGGGACAGGCTGCATAGACTGCACTGCCCACTATGGTAGGAAGATGGTGCTTAGAGGAGATGCTCTGCTACAATGACTGAACTGGGTTTTCTTGACACTGAGAAGAAACTGGCTGTGCCACAGTGCAGTCTGCAAAAATATGCTGTATTACACAGAAGTTTTATCAGAATTAGGCAAAGGTGTTGCAGACTGTGGTAAAGCACACATTAATCACACTATACAAGGAATCTAGCAGCTCTTGCTGAAGGACTCCTGAAAGGATCCACCCAGCTTATAGTTTCAACAAGAGCACACAGATAACACACTGGTATGCCCTATGACACTGGTATATCCTACTATGTGGGTGGAATATGGATTTGAAGGATGAGTGGTGCTCTGCCCACACATGAGGCATGGGCTTGCTAGGACTTATTAAAGTGCTGTTTGTTTGCCTACTTATGCTTTGCTTATGACAATGAATGAGACAGCTCCACCAAGAGCTGTTACAGAGATTTCAGTTCTGACAACATTAGCTAGGGAGAAAACCTGAAATGATGCCGATATTAGTCATATAGGCATCTGTGATGATGCACAGCAACTACGTTTGAAATTACAAGGGATACTGAGTAATCAGTATGAGTAAGAGAAAATGGTCATATAAGATTGAGAAACGACCAAATACAAAGCCAGAACTTTGATGATTGCACAGACAGATCTATATGTGTATTAAAATTCTCATCTGTCCAGTGAAGGATGTGTCTTCCCCATGGAATAGGTCTGGAAGGGCCATGCAATGTCCGTGATCTGTAGCTGTCAGAAACGGCTCTGGCTCTTAAATAAGCCAGCTGGTGATCAGATGCTGGGTCTTGCTATTTATTTTGCAGATCCTACCTGTGGACATGTTTCCTTAGCAAAGCTGCCGATTGTGACAAATATGTATAACAAGTGCAGTCTTCTATTGATTCTCACATTCTATTTTCTGCTTTTGGTGGAAACAGATGGAATTCAATTTTCTCACAATTACTATTAGCCAAGAATAACATCACTTAAATCAGTGCGGGGGAGGTGGAAAGTTGCAACTACAAAAACACACAGCCTGAAAAGCTGGATATTGAAATGTGACTTGCAAATAACCATAACCGATGTGTTAACCAGGCCCTGCTTCAGAAACACAGTTCAACGTTTTCTGAGCACAAAGCAGTATGTCCTACTGACATCATACATGTGGCCTCTGAAAACAAGAATGGTCCAGATAGTTTTGTGGGTTATCCTCATAGGATTACTGATATTTATGTGGAAAAGTCTTGAAACATTTTCCACTAAATAAATGAAGAGGGGTATGGTTGGATGTAGCTAATGTTAATGTAAGCAGGTACAATTGTATCATAGGATCATTAAGGTTGGAAAGACCTCTAAGATCTTCTGGTCCAACCATCAGCCCATGCCTGTGACCACTGTAGACCATGTCACTGAGTGTGACATCCACCCTTTTCCTGAAAATCTCCAGGGATGGTGACTCCACCACCTCCCTGGGCAGCCTGTTCCAGCGCCCGACCATTATTTTGGAGAAAAGGTTTTTCCTAACGTCCAACCTGAACCTCCCCTGCTGCACCTTAAGTCTATTATCTCTTGTCCTGTCAAAATCTCCTACAAAATCTGTGCTTGCCTTGCAAAACATTAAAGGGTATTCTTAAGAAATTAAAATATTAGTCCATAGTTAGAAAAGAAGTCAACAGCTAGGCATGTAATAAATCAATAATTCCTGGATTTTGAGACCGTTTTAGATCAGAATGCTGTAAATTTGGAGAGAATGTGTTGCGTGGCTGATATACGAGCACACTGAAAAATCCTGCAGTGTGTGAAGATTAGGGGTAAATCAAGTACTTAAAGTTAGGAAGTCCCATAATTAAAGGTTTTCTTGAAATCTCAGTTTGATGCTGATTTTTTTTTTGCTTCATGCTGAGCTCTCTCAGATGATGTGATCACAGGTATTTCAGTTCCATGATTAATCGCGGCCTCTGGCTTTGTTTAGTAACTGTGCTTTTCATTGTTATAGTATCTTAACAATTCCTCCAAACTACTCAATTTCTGTTCACAATGGCCTTGTAAAAAGTCATTATTAGATCTATCGTAAAGATATTGAATGGAGTCAGACAGTTCTGTGTCAAAAAGGCACCGAGATAAGATGATGATGATCCTCTATTTCAGTGCCTTTAGTATTTTATGGTGTTTTATGTGTTCATAGCAAAGATCCATGGGAATTGTACAGCTGGTGTCTGAAATAAGGCATGTGAAAAAATAGGATGACCTACCAGTGGTCATCTGTGAAAGGCTTGCCCCCAGATACATGTGGAACAGATGGCTAAATGCCCAATAAACCCATTTTTTTCAGGGCAGCTCTCAGTATCTGCCAGAAAAAGAGTCTGAGACTCCATTTCTGCTCCTTCAAACTTGGACAGGAGTTCCGTTTCCACAGTTTCAACACTTTTCAGAAAATTCTTTACTCAGAGGGCAGGGAGGCCGTGGCACTGCTGCCCAAAGGGCTGTGGGTGCCCCATCCCTGGAGGTGCTCAAGGCTGGGTTGGATGGGCCCTGGGCAGCCTGACGTGGTGGGGGGCACCCAGCCCACAGCAGGGGGTTGGTCTGGATGGACTTTATATTTTCTTTCAACCCAAATAATTCTGTGGTTCTATGAAGTTGCATTTTTAAACCTGAATGCGCAGACTGAACCTGTGTAAGATGAAGTACCTGTTGTAGCCAGGTTTGGGTACATATCATTAAAAACAGCAGACTGACTGTCCTATACCCAAAATAATGCCCTTGTCATATTTCAAAACCCAGAAGCTCTGTAGCTGGCTGAAATATTTTATTTCATTTTACTATTATATATATATATTTTTTTCATATGATCAGAGCTGTATTTTGTCTCAGTCTTCAGCTAAGAAACAGCAGAGCTGCTTTTGCTAGAAGCTTTCCTCCCCAGATATCATTGTTAATAAAATATAGGTGATTATGAAGTGCTCATCAAATTAACTCTGTCCAAACAGTGACATCTTGACCGCAACCTGAATGCAGAATAATTTAAAAATGGAAATTGAAGGCTATGAGGAGACCTCACTGTGGCCTTCCAGTATTTAAAAGGGGATTATAAAACCTTTCTACTTGGGTAGGTAGTGTTAGGACAAGGGTAAATGGTTTTAAGCTCAAGGAGAGAATGTTTAGATTGCATGTCAGGGGGAAGTTCTTCACAGAGAGAGCAGTGAAGTGCTGGCACAGCTGCCCAGACAGGCTGTGGATGCTCCATCCCTGGAGGTGTTCAAGATCAGGTTGGATGGGGCCCTGGGCAGCCTGGTCTAGTATTAAATGTGGAGATTGGTGGCCCTGTCTGTGGCAGGGGGATTGGAACTTCATGATCCTTGGGATCCCTTCCAATCCAAGCCATTCTATGATTCTATGATCTATATTTCTTCGTACAACACTTAGAATTTCTGAAGGCACTTGGTCAGAACAAGTGATTCCTCTTTCAAACCAACAAAAACATGAAGAAGTTGACTGCAGAAAAGTGCAGGGATCTCCTGAATGGACAATCTGGGGTATGGGAAAGCTGGGAAGTTCTGGGCAGGTGGCAGTTGTTGATAGACTGTGTTTTAAGCTGAGATTGCATCTTTGCTCTCCCAACTGTTTTCTGTCATTTGACTATTTTTCATGAAATTACTTTGAGGGTTTTCAATTTCTCACATTTAAAATCCAACCATGTCTCGGTATCTGATACATATTTAAATAACTTTCCAGTGCCCTTGTTTAATTCACAGCACTGAATATTCACAGAAGTCAAATGATAAAGCACATTGGCGGCAGGATATTTCCATCCCTCCCCGCTGTTTTCAACTTGTAGCTTCCAGCTCTAGCATCCTCATTAGAAGAAACAAGTAAGGACAAAACAGCTTGAACTGTCCTTATTGTGAAGGCATTTCTAGGCAAAGGTTTAAGATTTATGGATACCAGGCCTGCAGAACTGAGATGCTGAAATAATCACAGACCTTACATATGAGACAGAAGCATAACTCTTTTACTGCTCTTGGCATTGGTTAAATCTACAGAGGAAATTGAAGATTTTTATGATTCTATTAAAATTACTGTTCAACACATTCAAAGAGATGATAGTGAAACATAAAGGGCAGTGTCTCATACGTTAATGTTAACCTGGCAATATCATTTATATTGAAATTTGACTTGACTTTCAAGCACCATTTGAAAGGTTATTGCATGTGAAACTGAATTAAGTAATACAGCTGAAGTTTGCCCTTTTATCATTTAAAATAAGAACTACGTTTTTTTCTTTCATTAAGTCCCCACTCAAAAAAAAAAATTAAAAATAATAATAATTAAAAAAAAAAAATACCATAGGACTATTCTTCATCCTACCTCCTGCCAGTGGAATCTCCAGCTTGTCAGAGGGGAAGAAAAGCAAAAATACAGGTGAAAAAGCCATACCCTTAGGGCAGGGCTCTGGTGCCAGAACTGACTTCTGCCAGAGCGCACATTAATGAGGCTGTTTCACCCTTACTCTGCAGTACCTGAAATTAGATATTCCTCTTCGTCTCTGGTTTCTAAGTCTAGTGTTTCCATCCCTGTCTCTATTAATTTTGGGCTGATGACATCTTTTCCCATTCCATCCCAACTTTTACCTCTTCAGCTGCTCTAGTTATTTGAAGCATAATAACTTGTTTAGTTAAGTTAGCGACGTACGTATGAGCTGGATCAAATAACCCAGCTTCAGTCACCTCTTTAACTTTTCCAGGAATGGTATTAAAAACTAACATCCCTTCTCCCAAGGGTGTGTAGTTTGTCTCAGTGAGCCTACGTAGCTTTGGTAAATAGCTTGGAAACTTCAGAATTTGCGTGAAAACATCCTTAAGTGAGCGGGACCCCAGGAAAAAAAAAATCACCATCAACCTCATCCTGAGATGACCCTGGAAAAGGCAACTTTTAATATGGCAAGCTACTTCAACAGAACTGTCAGGCTTTTCTGAGAATCTCTCCACTGCACTCCTGCCAACTCTACCACTTTGGGCATTAATCTACCAGATTTCCAGGCAGCTGGAAAGTGCAGACAAATGGCCACTGTGCACGCAGAGTGGAGTCAGCCTTTGCGTGTGCACAGCAGCCTGGCATGCCAGCTGCTGCAGACCTGTGAATGCTGGCATGCCGGTGCCTGCCGGTGCTGGCAAGAGAGGCAGGATGAGGCCAGCAAACAGAAACTCTGAGGCTGGGCAGAGAAGACGGCGCCTTCAACACAATGCAAAGATGGGGTGGAGATAAAAATAGGAATTTATGGTCCCTGCAACCAGACTGATTAATGGAACAGGGAGAAGACGTCAGAAGTTGACTTTATGTAGAACACTTTTTATTGAACCAGGAATGGATTTTCCTAGCTTCGGAGTTCAGCACAAGTGAAGGTTTGGAACTGGGGAAGGACTTTTCCTGAGGTTTATTGTTGTTACTTTGCAGTATTTTTCAAATAATGGATTGTGTTTTTGGGGGAAATGAAGGGGCATGGAAGGCAGCTGGGGATAGGCTGTAAGAATTAAGTAAAATCTTTTTGCCTTCCTCAATATAGAATCAAAGAATCAGAGAACAATTTAGATTTGAAGGAACCCTGAAGGCCACCCAGCTCCAAGCCCCTACTGTAGCCTGGGTGCCCCCCACCAGCTCGGGCTGCCCAGGGCCCATCCAACCCCACTTTGAGCACCTTCAGGAATGGGGCACCCACAGCTCTCTGGGCAGCCTGTGCCAGTGCCTCACCACCTTCAGAGTATAGAATTCTTTCCTAACATTCAACCTAAATTTCCCCTCTTTTGACTTAAAGCCATTCCCCCTTGTCCTATCACTATCACACTGTGCAAAAAGTTGCTCCCCTTCCTTCTTATAAGCTTCCTTCAACTACTGGAAGACTGCAATGAGGTCTCCAAAATACATTCCCTTCAATGGAAATAATTGTATCTGATGCTAGGAGACATACTCATATTTTTAAAAAGAAGTTATAGATGGATCAAATGAGTTAAACTGTCTACTTAACTTCCCAAAAAACAAATAACCACATTTCCATTGTATATTTTTATAACTGCAAGTGTATATTAATCCATCTATCTCTATCCATCTCTTTTTTCTTCAAGCTGAACAGTCCTGTCTCTACTCCCACCGAATTCCTGCTTCCTGTGGTTATGAAAGTAAACAAGCTCAGAGTACATGAATGGAAGCAAATAATGTAAACAGGAATTCTCATGCTAACAGTACTGGTGTTTGCTATACTTAGAAGTGGAAGTCAAGGCAGCGACTGGTGAAGCAAATCTGCAACCAAGAGGGAAGCAGAAAAATAATCACCAGGCGGGTCACTGTGTCTGCAGAGGAAATCCGAGGTGCAGTTTCACAATATGTTGAGCCCACAACAATGTGGGTTCAAAAGTTCCCCCTCTGCCTGACCTTGGCTTTTTTGGGAAGGCTTGGGAAGAGGAAAGAGTGTTTTAAAAACAGAAAGTCCAATAATCTGATTTGTAGTTTTACCTCTGCAGAAACATATACTGATGCTATTGAAGAATTAATGGAAAGGAGGAACGAGGCTGGGCACAGACAGATCTCCACAGTGGAGCTACAGTGGCTGAGTTTGCTGCCAAAGCCTTATGAACAAAAAGTGAAAAAGGGGAGATAGAAAGTCCATTAGCGTGTTCTTTGATTTCATTTATCATTCAACGTGATAGCTGGTAGAGTCTGAATTCCCGGACAGCCTCATCTCAGGCTGGATGGACTAACTGCTTCCTGATCAAACAGCTCCAGTGCCATCTCTGGTTGCTCCATCCAAAGTGACGTTTTTAAGCAAGGGCCATCTGCCAAGCTTGACTTTGTCATGAGTTGCTTTGGAACCTGTGAACAGAAGTAAGGATTCTTTAGGAGGAGTAACCACAGTAACTGTGTAGTTCAAGCTTTTCTTGTTAATAACAACTCTGAAGATTTTTGTTGTCTTTGTTTCTTACTTCTTGGAGGTTTCATTGTCCTGAGTAAAGCCCAGTGTTGACAGCCACCTTCAGTGACATATACTTTGCAGGTGAGAATAATAACATTCAGCAACACTGACATCTTGTGGCCGAGGAGAAATGGATCAGGTGCCAGACCAGCCACCAACATAACCTCTCATCCGTTGAGTGCTCCTAAAATATGGTGGTGCTTAAAGGCGTGAGTACCAGGAATCCAGAAACCTAGAGGTTAAAAGGCAGGAAATGCATAAAGGTGATGTTTTATTAGTTGATTGAGCTGTCTGTGGGGATAATCTGGTTGCATGCTGATCCTTTTGGCTAATCTGCTGCATGTGAATGATTCCCTCCAGAGGATGAGGGTTGAGTGTGGGATGTTTGACGTGACAAGCTGGAGGAGCTGAGGCTCCCCACAGTTGATCTTCTTTATGTTTTCTGCTTCCACTGGGAAACTGGGAGAGAAAATACGCCTGGAAAAGGCCCTAGGAAGAGCCTTTCTTAATACTTTTTCTTGCCCCTGGAAATAAGATCTGCAAAACCAGACTTTGAGAAATTGCCTTGCAGCCAGTGGAGCATTTTGAGAAAAGATGTGGCAGGGAGACTGTTGGTATGGAAAGCTTTCTAGGAGTAAATCATCACTGACTGAAAATTTGCAGGCCTCTTCTGCATGTTAGAGCCACTGAAGCTTAAGTATCTCATGCACAAAATGGCCTTTACATTTCAAGGGTGTGTAGGATGAAATCAATCCAATGGGACTCCTATAGATGGTAGAGAGGGCAGATTTCTTTTTTGGTCTAAAGATAGATGTTGTGACTCGGCAACATGTGATGGTCAGCCTTGGACTTTTCAGTTGCTAGCAGCTTCTTGGATTGGTTCCTTGTTTACACATGCTTTTGTTGCTAACGAACATCTGCATCCACTTTATCATCTGAGCCCAGTAACAGTATGATTACTGCCCATGAAATGAAATGTTGTGCAATTGCCTTTTGTAAACTTCTAGAGAACTTTCAGGCTTCCTTGAGGCTGCTAGAGGTGGCATGGCAAGGAGCAACTGTGACCTAATTGCAGCCTTTCAGCACCTAAAGGGAGCCTATAAAATGGAGGGGAGCCAACCTTTTAAAGGGTAGATAGCAGCAGGACAAGGGGAAATGGTTTTAAGTTGAAGGAGGGAAGATTTAGGTTGGATGTCAGGGGGAAGTTCTTTACTATGAGAGTGGTGAGGTGTTGGCACAGGCTGCCCAGAGAGGTTGTGGATGCCCCGTCCCCGAAGGTGTTCAAAGCCAGGTTGGATGGGACCCTGGGCAGCCTCGTATAGTATTAAATGTGGAGGTTGGTGGCCCTGTCTGTGGTGGGGGGGGGGGGGCTGGAGATTCATGATCCTTGAGGTCCCTTCCAATCAGAGCCATTCTGTGATTCTGTGGCTCTGTATGCTCTGCTCACAGTCTGTCCTCCTTGAAATCAATACAGCTGGCTGATTTGGAGCCCTATTGTGTAAAATCCTTTTTGAAACCTATGGGAAGAGATGTAGAGGACCACACTTAGCTGACGGTAGTTTAGATGAAGAAAATATTGATAGCTGACCTTTAACTTAAAAAATCCAAATAAATCCCTGAGGATGGTTCAGTCTTGGAGTCATGTGTGGGAGATGAAAAATTCTCCTATTTCTAGAATGGGCCTTTTTCTTTTCCTTTTTTTTTTTTTTTTTTCTTCTTGCTCTTATTTAGAACTGATTTTAGTAACTTAACCTGTTGAGAATGTGAAAACAAACAATAATAAAAATGAATTCTGAAGTTTTTAGTGTGCTTTGGCACTTTTAAAATCAGTGCATTAAGTCACCTGAAAGCACTGACATGCACAAATGCTATAATTTAATGTGTTACATAAAGTTCTGATTTAAAATGGTTGCAATCATGTTTTAGAGAAAAATACCCTTTTATCTGCTCTGTTGACTTCACTTAATAATACAAAAGATTATTCTTACTTGATAGGAGCAATGTGGAGTGAAATTCATTATTCGATATAATTTAAAAGTTGGTATTGTGGAGCTTGCAAGAAGCATTCATTCATACTGATGTTTTCCTCTAAAGCACATCTTGTTTTATTGTCTAACTATATTAAAATCTATCACACTGAATCACAGATGTTTGTTTCAAAGAGCAAAAAAATGCTCAATTCAGCAGAAACTAGCAGCAGAATGCTGAGTTAGCACCTTTCAAAATGCCAACCAACTTGGTGTGAATTTTGTTTATTTAGTTTCTGAAATGTATTATGCTGACTTCTGAAAGAGTAAATATCTCTAATCTGTTCCCCCTCGTTTCTTCAGCAGAGCTTTCCTATGCTGTTTTCCATTTGCATTCTTTTCATTGATCACTGACAAAAGCGACAGATATGCCATTAGGTAGCATTCAGTGTTGTGTATAGTAGCATATTTATTTTCTCTTTTGACACTTACAAATAACTTTTTTTTACACCTAAACCAGTAAAGGTATTGCTTTTTTAACAGTCCACACCTGAAGTTGAGACCATGGAAAAACTGGATTTTTTTTTGAAAACTGTAGTATATCCTAAACAGTTAACTATATTCAATTGAAGCGTGGTGAAACAGCTGAAGGTACAGAAATAAGATGTTTTTGATAAATTGCGGGCATTTCTAAGGTAGACTATTGTTTTTCTCATCTCACTGGCAAGGAAGGTGAAGTAGAAAGATGTCTTAGTTTCAGAAATATTCAGCTGTTAGCTCAACCGTGTGCTTGTCAACAAGTCAACAGTATTTCTCCACTGCCCAACAGCCCTACATAATTCATCCCCTGTTGGAGCAATGTTGGTGACAAGACTGGATTGCTGTTAGCTTTGACCCCTGTTCATGTATTCGGCCCGCTAACATTTCTATCTCACACTCTGTTTTTTTTATAACATATGGTCTTTCATCTGTAGGGCGAGAAAGCCAGATGTCCACAGCTCTTTTGGTCAATACAATCAGTTATGCTGCCAATCATAAGCCCTTTAAACACTGCTACAGAAAATAGCAGAGAGTTTGTTTTCATATTCCTAGTCTAAACCTATTTACCAGACTCATAATGATGCTCTAAAACAATATCTGTACATTGCCTAGTCATACACAAACTGCTGTATTTTATTTGTTAAGTAATGGACAAGCAATGAAGCAGCTGTTGAAACATTGCACTGGGTTTTTTTTTCTGCAGCTGAATGACAGAATATGCCAGGTCATTTAATCAATTTCATACTGATTTAAATTTGATAAAATCAATCATATTACCTCATAGATTTGGTAGCTGGAAAGACAGCATTATTTACGCTCTAATGCTGTACTTCAGTCATTTTTGAATTAAAAATAGAAAGATCCTTTCAAGTGTCTGTAGCTTAGCAAACCAAAACCTGCTGAAGTTTGCATGGCAGACTACTGAAATTGTAATTCTGAAACTACCCATTTATAAAATAAGGAATTTTACAGAATAATTATTCAAAATATGGATCTGAATGTTCTGGTGTCCTCTTCTCAAAAGCAAGTACTCAGTATCTTGATAAGAAGGGAAGAATCCATACATTGTTTAGAACTGTTAATTTTTTAATAAAACAGCTACTTTCTATATTATGGAGGCAATTCATGCATTGAGAAACTAAAACTAGGGAAGTTTCATTCTCTATGTACAGCGTAAGCCAAAACTAATGTAGATTACATTTACAATGACATATAAAGGCAGCCAATATCTAGTCTTACTCCTTTGAATTTCATAAAAGCCATCCTCGGTAGCCTTTCATTAAGCACAGTTTCCTTTTTGTAAGGGAATTTTCCCCAATTTGAAAATTTGATTGCAAATACTAAAATGTGTGAAGGTAAAGACATGAGGATCAGGTCCTGCTGAAAAAAGGGGTCATAGCATCAGGAAAGTACATATGTGTCTAATATTTAAGCATGAGAGTGTAGTCTTAGGTACCCAGCCTCTTTGGCTCTGGGCGGCAGAAGTCATGTTCAGATATTTCAGTTTCCTTTACAGTAGGATTTGGGTGCACCAGGATGACCCCAGCAAAAGCTGACAAGTTAAGCTGAGAGCTCCAAACAAACGCCGAGAGAAAGGTCACGTCTTGAGACTTGCCTCTCCAGATGCCTTGCTTAGGGCTGCAGTGATGTCACCTTCATCCACTCTCCAGGACCTGGCGATAGACAAGCTGTCTGATGTTTCTGGATATTTCAGTCCTTTCGTGGTTTATACCTGCCCTGTGTATAGATGCCCGTCTCATGAACAGTCTTGGTTCTTCAGAAGTTAAACTGGCATTCAAAGGTAAGAGCTTAACTCTTGGCTTCAAAACACGTTCATTCAGAATTTGAAATTTAGTTTTTCTATTATTATACAACAGCTTGAGGTCAAGAGAATTTGCCTGGGAAGTGGAACGTTGAAGTCCAATTCCTTCTTTATCTTCTGGGTTTCAAAGACCTAACTCTTACCTTCTCTGAGAGTAATTAACTCTAGCTGCCCTGTGTACTACATGCAATCTCATGGCATCAGTGCAATGGCATCTTTCAGGGAGCAGATGGATGTGAGTTTTCAAGTCAGAAATCAGGGCTGGGTGCTCTTTTTGTGTTTGATTTGGTACTTGTCTTCAGTGTGGACTCCATAAAGTCTGCACTGCCTCCTGCACGCTTCATAAAGTCCATATCAGGGCCACACTCCAGAACAATGCCACACTTTATAAAGTACAAATTGGCTGTGCAAACTTTATTAAGTACATGAATGTCTAATCACTCCCTCAAAGATATACCAGGCTAATACTCAAAGGCATTGCTTTGCACGGTATCCAGCAGCTTTAAATAATACTACTTTCTAATTCCAACATTTTAGTGTTTCATTAGCCAAATAAAACTAGGAAAAAGTCTATGAGGTGAGAATACCTCCGTTGTTTGACTCCCCTAGTGCCAATATTCAAACACACGGCGTGTTTTACTTCCAAATGTACAGAGTGGTCCTATTGTGGAGGATGGAACTGCACCTATGTAGAATTTAATGCTAATAGATTTTGGTGTGTTGAAGCAGGAACTGGGAATATTTAAGAAGACACATTTCGTTGTCACTTGTTGTCAAGTTAAGGGGTTGCTGACTCTTCAGACCTTTCAGTTGCAAGCTGAGTGATGAGTTCCTTGGTATTTTTCTTAAATCTTCTCAGGACTTAAATCCTAGGTGTGCTCAGTAGGAAACATTTGAACAAGTTTATAAGTCCTAGGAGGAACTCTTAGAGTTGCATATCACAACAGAGATCCCTTTGTGGCTCCACACAGTCTGCTAGTGCCATTCCATGTTATATTTTTGATAGAGTTGTTATATTTTTGATAGAGTTATTATCATCCCTCAGGCCATTTTATCTGCTATGGCTGTCTGAAGGTATCCCTTTCAAGTTGGCAGAAACATATAAGATCATTATCCACTACCTGCTGCTTTTCCCTTTTTCTAGAAAGTCCTAATTATGTTTCCTCTGCCTTTCTTTTGAGGAGTTGTTGTATTCTTAGAATTTTACCTATGCAGATGGTAGACACATACATAAGCATAGAATCACTCTTGGCGCACAACTATGGCATTTAAATTAAGACACTACTGATTACAAAGCCAGACTCTTCTTGGAGGTCTGAGACAATGGACACAAGTTGAAATGGGAAATTCTGATTCAATACAAAGAGAAGAGTTTTTGCCTTGATGTTAACTGCTCTATATTTTGGATCCAATGAGGTTCTGGGAACACCATCTGTGGAGATATGTAAAACTCAACAAGTCTCTCTGTAGGCTGATCTATCTGGATCTGCTCAGAACTGGTGTCTGGGCTAAATGACTTCTAGGGTTTCTTTGAACCTGCAAAATTCTGTGATTGTATAAGAAAAAAAATCTTTATTAATTTCATATTTACATAGTACAGGGTTACAGTGTATACTACATCAATATGTAGAAAATTGTCGTCTTTCCTAAAGAATTCATGCTTGCTGAGGTCCTACAGAAATTCAGTGGTGGAACAAGAGTTGTAATTATCTTGGTGTCATTCTTTCTGCTGTCTCTGTTTGGACTCTGGTGTACTCAGCATTTTCAGGTTACACAGGATGGAAGGATTGCAGAAGTAGGATTAATGTTTTGGTTTATTCACTTGAAAAAGGTATTTTTGTCTATGGTATTTTGCAGCAGTGAAGGAAAAAGTCAGAGGAGTGTAATATCCAGATAGACACCCTATCACTGTTACATGAATCTTTTTTGCTGAAGATGCAAAAAACAGTTCTGGGAAATGGGCTCCCAGTTAGTTGTCTGTGCAGTCCCTAAATGGGTTTATTTAGGCAGTTCTAGTGTTATGGGATGTAGGAATAAGTTTGTTTGCAAAAGATATTTGTACAAAGGAACTGCATCTCTATATTCTCCCAATGGGCCGCAAGTTAAAATATAGTGCAAATATTGAATAACTAATTTCCAAGGAGATTCACAGTGGTTTGCAAAAGAAGACCAATAAAAAATGACCCCTTTACATATATGATGCATTCTGCTCCTCTCCACCCCCACCGCACCCCACTTTAATAATTAGAAACATGGTTTCAGTGATACACTTCACAAAACCATTCTGGGGATTCATGAATTTAAAAGAAAAAAATAAACTAGATGTGAATAATTCATACTTAAATAGCTCTGGGCCAAGATATTGCTTCAGTATTTCCAAGTATGCAGGTTTTATTATTCTCTTAAAGTATGAATAAAAACAAGGTTGTTTTACCGCACTTGGACCAATCAATGATATGCCCAAAGCACAGTTGGCAGTAAATGATCCGTTTTAGCTTAAAACACTTTTTAAATAGATGTGTATTGTAAGGGAATCATAAAAATCTTCAAATTAAAGATTTTTGAGCCATAAAAACAAGTAATATATTTAAAGGTCTTTTAAGGCAGAACTGTTTCCAAGTAAATAGGAGATGGGCCAAGCAGTTCCCTCTGAATTACTGTTCATCAGGCTTTCACACTCTATTAGGGTAACCTTCATGAAATATTTCAACATTACACTTCATGATGTAATTTGAATGCATTAGAATTAATTTGCCAATAAACTGCAGGGAAAATATGGAATATGCTATCCCCAGAAGCTTATGAACTCTTTCTGTTTAGACTGGTTCACATTCACAAGGGTTTCTAGTGTGAAGTTTGCAGGCAAAAGTGACTCCTGTTACTACAAGGCTTTATTCAGGAGTGTGTTCTTTGCTCTAGGAGGGAGAGCAGTGCTCTCCATGTCTGTGGGTCTGTATGCTGGGTTCAAGATGTTTTGTTCTCTGAAGGAATGCGAAACTAGTGAGCTGGGGCTGTCTTTGTGAGTTAGAGACTTCTCCACCAACCCCAGGCAAGTTCCACCATGGCTCTTATTCCAGCCATCTTTCAACAAGGCATGCTGTGATGCCAGTCAACCGCTGAGTTCACCCGATGACATCAGAGGGACTGTGAAATTAGATTTGCAAGGCAGTGTCCTTTAGGACAGAGTTTTTTGATTTGTCTAGCTTGTACACAAATGCTTAGGGTTGCTTCTAATCTCTGCCATCCATTGGTGCTGAGGATCTAGCATGAGAGCCAGAGAACCACTCGGCAATGCCGAGCAGAGTGGCTATAAAGTTTTCCCTCTACCTTCCATGCTCATTCACACTGCTGGCAGCTTTGCTGTCTGCATTTCTAAAAGGCAATAGATGTTCCATATGTGTTCACATCAGAAATGCCGTGTTGAGGTTTGGAGAAGATCCACTCAAGGCGAGACTTTGCTGCCAGTGTTTATGCCCTTTGCCTTTGATTATAGTCAATGGGAATGAATGGAAATACTGACAACAGGATGTGGCTTGTAGTGAAAAAATGTCATGTGATATCTCACAACATTTGTAATTATAATTTCCTTTTAAAAACTTATAAAGTACATGAGCTAAAAAAGTCAGGACCTGAGTTCTTCTTATCCTCAGCATTTTCTGCAAACTAACAGGCAAAAAATACCAGCTCAGCAAGAAGTGTCACTCCACTCTATGCAGGACCAGAAGTGGATGTGTCCAAATACCAGGAGACAAAATACTGTTTTGTAGGATTTCCATACATTAGTGGAAATGAAAGTACAGAAAGCCTCAGAGCTGGGACTGTTCTTGCTAGAGTTCTGATCTGTTTACAAATCCAAGAGGTTCGCAACAACAGAATGAGGCTACAAATCTCACTTCCTGCTTAAACCAATTTCCATAACTTTGGAGGTCTTACAGTCAAACTCTCTTGATCTCCCATTTGTAAATGGAGAAAATGAAGATGCAGCAAAGCTTTTTGGCCGCCAGTTTTCTGTTTGTGTTTGAGATTCATTGATAGATTCAAAGTCATTGCACAGTAGGAGCCTAGATTTGGTCCTGCAAAGTGTTCTGGAGTAAGCTCAATAAACCAGACCACAACAACCATTCTCACAGCTTTCTGAGGGCTCCATACTTTCCCAGCATCCTTGGAAATCTGGATTATGCTGTTTGTCCAAGGTGTTGGAGGAGCTGGTGGTATGATAGTTACCTGAAACGCAAAGGAAATTAGAATTTGCTGCCTCAGCTAGAACAAAGGTCTGGAAAGTTGAGAATGGAAGTGATGAGGTGAGAGATGCAAACAGTTACCAGTCTGCTGTTTCCTGGGATAG
Organism: Gallus gallus; assembly: GCF_016699485.2. NCBI lineage: Eukaryota > Metazoa > Chordata > Aves > Galliformes > Phasianidae > Gallus > Gallus gallus. The sequence goes on from NC_052535.1 coordinate 84,339,735, forward strand.
CTTTGTGTGCACCATCTCTCATTTCACATTTAAGCAGTTGGAAGGAGAAAATTTATGATGCTTGTATGCTTTTTTACCCACCAGCTAAAGGCAGAAAGAGATCAGAAGTTAGGACATTGTCTGCATCATTTGAGGATGTTTTAATGGGACACAGAGGAAGGTTAGTGGGTATTACGAAAAACTTCTCTGAAAGAGTGGTGATGCAGTGGAACAGGCTGCCCAGGGAGGTGGTGGAGTCACTGTCCCTGGAGGAGTTCAAGAAAAGGGTATAGAAGTGGCACTGAGGGACATGGGTTAGTGGGTATGGTGGGGATGGGTAGATGGTTAAACTTGATCACATTAGAGGCCTTTTTCAACCTTTATCAGTCTATTACTGTATGAAAACATGAAAAAAAATAATCAACTAGTGTGTCTCCTGGCCAGTTTCACCCTGATTTCTTTTCAGGTCTCTCCTTCTGTCATGTCCCTAGCACTAGCAGAAGACTTCCTGACCATAGAATCATAGTATCATAGAATCATAGAATGGCGTGAGTTGAAAAGGACCACAGTGATCAACTAGTTTCAATGCCCCTGCTATGTGCAGGGTCACCAACCATCAGATCAGGCTGCCCAGAGCCACAACCAGCCTTGAATGCCTCCAGGGATGGGGCGTCCACAACCTCCCCGATCTTTATGTCTGCAGTCCCCTCATCTAGAGGATGCTGTTGGATATGAGAAAGTCTGGTAGGAGCATTGAAATATTCTGAATGTATGTTTAAAAAGAAATAGAGCTGCGCAGTTCATGATCTGAGATCGCAGTAGGGAGCTGGGGCTGATTCTCTTATCCATTCTCTTGTTGCTCTGGCAGAAGAATCTTGGCACTATCTTGAAGGAGCGTATTATGTTTCCAGTGGAAGGAAATAATTCCAGTCATTCTTGACTAATCTCCCTGTCCACTACTGCATTAATACTACAGGTCCTTAAAAAGAGACCCATCGAACTTTCTTTGGCTAAAATGTGGTCACTGAATAAATAAGCAGGAAATTAGAAATTTCTTTTTTCTTCCTTTGAATTTCAGGAGAAGCTATCTCCTCACACTCCCTACCAGAAGTCCTGAAAAAAGTTTCAAATTCATAAATATCATTTATTCTTATTGAAAATTTTGCAGAAATATTTGGCAGTAAAGAAAGAGCAGTTGTAGATTCTTTACAGTAGAAAGTTTAAAATGGAAAGTCTGACACATTCTTAAGCTATAATAACACAAATGGGATCACTGTAATTTTCAGTTCTGATTATAGGTTATAAAATCTCTGCCAAACACCCATATATTCATGAGCCTGCGGAAAACAATCTGCAAAATGAAATATGGAGAACTGCTGAAGGAAAGTACAGGCAGCTGTAAATATAGGAGATATAATGTTAAAGCCAAACCTAAAATCAAGATACTGTTGATAACTAGTCAGAGAAATTTCACTCATACCCTATCAAATTGAATTTAATCACCAACAATTTCCATTATCTAAGAATACAGTGATTTATTTACGCACATCGTAAGACAAAAAGCTTTTCTAAGATGTGATTAATTTTGAGAGCATATGAAAAGTACTAAATAGGAAAGAAATTATAGGGATGTTATATCCTTACTGAATAACATAAACCATGGAAATTCAGACTCAAGGTTACATCAAGGAGAAGGAAACAACATCTAAAAACTGTAAGTGTTCATTAGTTTTGGTCACAGGAAAACTAAGAATTTTGTCATTGGAAAAGGGTTTTTTTTTCTTTTTATAGTGCTATTCAAAATACTAGGATTAAATACACAAAAAGGATAACTAAGGAAAACTGGTTTTGTGTATAATGTACTACAACTGTTACAACTACTACAAACATATCTATACCTTCATATTGGAGTAGTTGGCTGTGAGACTGCAAGGTGGGTGAACAGAGATCCTCCTCCCATTGGATTTCATGTTCCTTTCTAACCATGTGTTGTTGGTGTTTGTGGGAGGTTTGTTGAGACAAAAAGTAAGAATATGGAGCTATTCCACGAGTAGGAACAGTGCAGCAAATCATTGACACAAATTTCTGGTATCAGTAATAAATTGAGACAAATAACCTGCAAAATGTAACAAAACATAAGAAAATGTAAGGAGAAAAAGAAATTTCTGATGTGAACTAACAAGAATTAAGAAAATAAAATGTGATAAATATATTAATTAGAATGGAACTCTTTCTGGATTGTAACCATTCATAACATAACATAACATGATCTTGATTACTCTAGTTTCCTCAAAACCGACCTGTGCAATTCTTATTTTTCTTCCAGCAATCCCCATTTTCATCTCATTCTGTACTGGCTTTGCAAAGAGCACCCTTAACAAATGATAGCTCTGGGGATGTTGACTTAGAAATGGGATTCATAATCTTTAAGACATTATAACTTCTTTATTTAAGAAATGGATGAATTCAGGAACTGATAGCTAAGGAACTATGCAGTTCAATTATTACCTACAATCAGTGGTCCCGAATGCCCCTTTCCAACCTTTCCCACACACCATTTCCAAAATCATCATTTCTTCTTCCTACTTGACTGACTGTGACTGCTTATGGCTTGTGAATGCTGCTTGTAAAAATGCTACATACTGAAATTCATAAGCAAAATAAGAGCTTTAATAGCTGTAATTAATACAGTGCTGCAAGACCAGGTGGGGCTCTTCAGTTGAAAGTTTCAGAAACTTCCAAATAAATACTGAAGTCAACCTTAAAATATTGTGTGTGGTGGGTAAATGTATTCTTACCACTTTAAGGGATTAAATAGATGTACCAAGAAAATAAACCGCAGGATTCTGCATTTGGGCACCTAAAAGGTGATGTTGGCATCTTATGAGGTGTGCTTTTTGTTTTGTTTTTTTTTTGGAAGTGGAATCAGATTTGTGGCTCCAACACACTTCATTAAAGAAGTCTGCTGACTTTCACTGGAAGGTGAGGATGCCCAGTGGCTGCTAGCATAGAAGCATCTTATTTAATTTACAGAATGTGGGTGTTGCTGCTTAATATCAGATCTTCAAATAGTCTTGAAGGGAATCACCCAAGGTCATGCAAAGCCTTTGGGAAAGACCTCAAGCCTTTTGACTCACTTCTTCACTCTAAACTGCAGCCCTGTAATGCAATGGTCTCAGCAAATCACGTCTGTTTCGGAGCTGGAAGGTCATGCATAGAGAAATTTCCTCCTGAGCAACGCCACCAAAAAATGAAATGTGCACACAGACCTGGAGACTGACCTTTTTGGTTTCCACTGCCTGGCTTTGGCGCTGTGAGCTCCTTCACAGAAATGATGTAATTCCAGAAACACCTCAGCGTTTGCCTGAGATAGTTTGTTTAGTGAGTCACTTTTTCAATAAATATGGAAATGGTGTCAGTTAAGGAGAAGCCTAGACCTCTTAATCTTCTTTCTAAAACAGTAGTTTTGGGGAACCCACTAATATAACTTTTTATCCCACTCATTTTTTGGTATGAATTTAAGCACTAGTTCCATATCCTAACCAGTCTGAAACACGTTACCTATTTCTCCCTCTGCTGTGTTGTGCCACCAAGGCAATACGTTTCTTCTTATAAAACTGTGAAGCTGTGAAACATCATAGAATCAAAGAATCATAGAATTGTTTGAGTTGGAAGGGACTCTTGAAGGTCATCTTAGTCCAACTCCCCTGCAATGTCCTTTGCAGATCTCTTTGAGTACTATATACACAGGATCACTCTTCTTTTTGTAGCGAGGTAGGAGGAGAAGTGAAAACTTCAAAGTGAAGAACAGGGGATCTCATGACTGCTATGGGGCAGAAGATGCTCCAGATCCAAGGGTGTGGATGGCTCCTTGTGCTGGAACATTCTGCTGAGCTGCTGGTGTGGCTGGAGAGGCACCTGGTGGGGTTACTTTATATGTAATTGGAAGATCTGCACTCAATGGTTGGACTTGATATTTGGAGTAGATGATCATAGTGGTCTTTCCAAACTTAGTGATTCTATGATTCTAAAGCTCAGGGGAAACTGCAACATTAAAGCAAAGTGCTTGCCTACAAGCTGCAAAATGTTACTTGCTGGCCACTCAAGGAGAGTCTGCAGCACTCAGAAAGCCACAAACTCTGTGGTGCAGCAGGTGGGCACCACGTATCTTGCTTTGGTAGCAAAAGTAGTGGTGGGAAGCAAGAAGTGCCCCAACTTTTTGTGCCAGCCTTTAGATCTGGGCAAGGAGTGAGGGGCCAGCACTGCCCCAGCCTGGAGGGAGAACAGTGAAAATGCTTCCAACAAAGCTCACCATGTGCCAATTCTCTGCAACTGACCTATCTTGAGTTGTCTTCACTGCAGACCCAGAAGTAAGTGTAAGACGGTGACAAGTACTTATGCTAAGTGATTTTTTGAGGTTCTTTTTCAGAAATGCCATTAGAAAAGTTTCTGTGTATTCTGAAAGGAATGAGTAAAGGACTATAAGTAAGATGATAACTCTACAAAATACGCATGGTGGATGGTTATCCTTGTCATGGCTGGGTTTTGTGTTTGGATGACAGAGGAGAGACCAGGGGATTACCACCAGCACTGGTACAGGTTGCCCAGATAGGTGGTTTATGCTGCATCCCTGGAGACACTCAAGGTCACAGGGCTCTGAGCACCTGATGGAGCAGTAGGTGTCCCTTGTTGTTGTAGGAGAGTTGGACTAAATGACCTTTAAGGGTCTCTTCCAACTCAAAAGGTTCTATGATGCTATAATTTTTAGAAATATTAACAGATAAAAAAAAAAAAGGGTGGGGGATGGGGGGAGAGGGATTGTCCTGAGTGAAAACATAACATCGAGGGAAAACAGAGTATTTTCATTTTGCAACAGGAGGAAGGAGAATGCTCAGAGCAGGATTTCTCAGACAGGCAAGGCAGGCTGAGCTTACTGAGTTAGTTTTGGAGGATGCTGCTGAAAAGAAAGACTCAGGAAGTGACCTTTTGCTGAAGTTTGTCTCCAGCCTGCACAGCTGGGTGCTGGGAGAAATCCTAAGTAACAGGGAGGGGAGGAGGCTGGTTTCTGTGTTCTCTATGGGACTTGTTTCCAACTTCATCAAGTATTTCAGTGTAGATAACTGGATAACTTTGCATTGCTGTCATTCATACAGCAGCATCAACTGCTCCTTCTGCTGTTTTCTTTCTTTATTCATAAATTTCTGGCTAAAATAAAACGTGCCTTAGACTAACATAAGCTCTCTAGACTCCCATTGCTCTTTGAAGTCATCATGAACATTGCCCAACTCACTGTATGACATAGCCTTTATTTAGCTCCTGCCAAAATTAACTTTGTTTAATTTTCTGAAAGTCATAGCACTCCATGAGAGTTTTCTGGGACTCTATTTCTTTACATTTCTTCCAAGGTCTGGGTCTACACTGTGGTTCTCTAACAAGAAAAAAAGGGAGACAGATGTTAGATGAAAAGTTCTCGAGAGAAAAAAAGTAAGGACAGTGAATATCAAAAGATGAGAGAGCATTTCTGAGAGTAATTGGGCAACAGAGCTCGGGAATGATACAATCTTAAAAAAATGCACCTTCTGTTTTCAGTTATAAAGAAACAAAACTGGTAACCTTATCTTGAACCTTTTTTTGTTTTTATACTTAGAGGTGCTGTGTTTGGGAGAGGGAAAGTGACTTTATATCGCCTCCAGTAAGACGCCATGTAGTGCATACAGTACTTTCCCATTCATTCTTCTTTATGTATTTTTTTATATATTTTAGATTTTGGGTTACTCATACAAATGATTTAAAGGAAATATTCCCGAGCAAATCTCAGCTGTGTCTCTAGTTCCTAGCATTATAAAAAGAAAGCTCTTCTGTCTTGTGTATTTACATAAAGCCTGAATGCCAGATTTGGAAGAGTAATAAAAATATGCTTTTCTGGTATTTGTTCTTAGGGAAAGAGAATTCCCCATGACCAAAAATATCCCAGTAATAAGCATTTGCTTCAAGCTGGCACCACCGTGACCTTAAATTATGAGCTTGCCCCCATTTGTAGCTAGTTTCCCCTTTTTAAATGTACAGTTAAGTCATTTGTAAATATCATAACTAAATCTGGAAGCGTAATTTAGTGACTCTATTTGAGGATTAAGAAGAAGAATAACATTACTTAGAACCATGTGTAATCTTTTCTGCTTTGTTTATTTTAGTTTCTACGCTATGCATACCTTATCTCATAGTCATTTTTTACTTAGTTCTCTTGATACATTTGCAACACTACTGATAATACCATAAAAAACCTAGCTATCTCCTTTGGAAATAAAAATAAAAGTCCACAGTATAAAGTGGGATTCATATAATATTGTTGACATAGGATCGTTGTCCTTAGGAAGGAAAAAATGTTGCTAGATCATACTGTTCATTTTCCAACTAGAGAAGTTTTAAGCTGTAGAAAGTAGGTATGAGATTTTACACTAGATCATACTAGCTGAATTTATTAAGCACTTGGAACAACACTCAGGTTTCCTTTACCAAGAGTGCCAGAGAACTGAAATTCTCTGCTGAGTGTAGTCTGTATGATGGTGCCACCAGTCTTTATTCAATGAAGGTGTTATTCATCTGTTTTCTCTTCTGGAGGTGCTGTGATTATCTGACGTTTGGTTACTGTGCCAGAATGGGACTTACTGATACATTTATTATATTATTTATTGTATTATTGTTCACTGCAATACTTGCGAGCTTTACTCTTGCTGGGCTCACCTTGTAGATTGTAACTGTAGTTTCACTCCCACCTTATTATTTCCTCCAGATAGTATGGATGGTGAAATAATTTTTTAGTCCTGTGTAGCTGGTTATGAAGTTTTTCTGACTGCTTTTCTCATCAAATAGCCTTAATTCGTGGTCTGATATTTTGTTTCTTTCAGTGAATACCTATCCAGTTCTATAGGAATGTATTGAATTGTCAACAAACGTAATTCTCTGTTATGTACTTGGAAGCAACATGGGACAGATCCTCGCCTGGTGCAAATACTCATAATTCCACTAATTCTTTTGGCACCGTTTGAGTTTAGAGCAGCTGAGGACCCTTATGAGCAACTGTATACAAACCAATTTGCTAACACTCACAGAACCGTCCAAGACAAGACCGTAACACTCCCTCAAACTAGACATAAACTGATGAAGACACCTTTTATCCTTCACTCAGTTTAGTATTGAGGCAGGTGCACAGGAGGAAGAGCCGTGAACTCAACCGAGCCAGGACATCTCAAAAAACAGCAGCATCCCATGTCATCAACAGCTAGCTTTGGAAAATCTGAGTGTTAGGTAGAATAAAGATTTTGGAAACCAGGCACTAGAGCTCAGCAGAGCTGCCACAAAGCTGTTCCCAGCATTCCTTACCTCCCAAACTGTTCTTTCAGTAGTTGAATCCAATGCCCAGAAACAAGTAGCCACACACAAATAAATCCTCTGGCACAGCCGGAGCTAAGAAACAGAAATAGCTGTGTCTCAGTTACAAGAAGGGTAGATCCTCAGCCAGCAGTGGCCCCCAACCCAGAAGACAAATTAAATGCAGAGAGACAAACTTGAAAAAAAAATAAAAAAGTTTTGTTGGAAAAAAAGACCGTCAAAAAGCAGCTTTAAGAAAAATGAGTGAAAAATATACACACACATGCATGTACATACATCTGTAGAGTTTCATAGTAGAAAGTGGAATAAGAAAAATAAAGGGAATTTCATGGGAAGTTTCAACCCCATTTAAGGTCCAGTTTTCAGGGAGCCATTTTCCACAGTAGTATCAAACACAGATTTGTAATGTTTTAAAATTTTTAATTTTTCCTAATTCTTTATTTCCTTGATGTCTTAATGTATCTTCCACGAAGAACAGCAGGAAGCCTTGTTTTGGTGAGAGATAAATCCTGATTCTTGTTTTAAGTTGTCATAAAACATAACCACATGCCTGTCCAGTCTTGTCCAAGATTGTTAAAAATCTTTTATCTTACTGACAAGGGAAGAAAAGTCATACAGAAGAGGGCAAAGTATCTTGTGCTTGAATCAAGACGTCTGTAAGTGGGATTGCTGTATTCTTTCTGCTTTTACAAAGCAATTTGATAGATACTGGGCACTGTGCAGTTGTCAACATGAAAAACTACATGTGATTTTGCACTCTCATGGCATGTAACAAATTGTGCTGGTAAAACTGGAAGGAAGACTGCTCTCTAATTAAATATCAGAGTGAATTATTTGATGTTCTGTATTAAAATTAGTTTTAATTAAATTTAAATTTGACAATAGAATTTAATTGTTTTACTGGCCACAGGACTGAATAGTACTTTATAAAGACATCTAATCAACAGCAGTTCTAATACTGGAATTGGCATGTGAGAAGCATTTGTCGACATGTAATTAGGACCCAATCCAATCCTCAATGAGACAAACTTCCCATTGATTTTAATAAGAAGTACATTAAAATCTGGACACCACAGTTCACAATAACGTGCTATCTCTGCTTTTAGAATTTGGCACTAGACCAAATCCTATAATTTAGCTTGCTGCAGACGGTGACCTTACCCATATTGTATGGTATGACAGCTACAAAACAGCTGCCATCAGCTTTGAAGAATGGTAGTTTTACAAACTGTGAAATGAGTTTGTCATGGTAGATCGTTACATAGAAGTAGATGCGAGTCCAGGAAATGTTGCAGAAAGATAATTTTTCAGTAAAAAGACTACTGGAATGGCCTGAAAAGAGTATCAGTTTTAGTGACTAAACAGACACTCAGGAAACATTTCAAAGCTGCATTCATGGCAATTTTTTTAGTATTCCTTATGTCCAAAGTAATCAATGTCATACTAATCAATAGACATCAATTATTTGCATCAGTGGGAGGGACATGCTTCTTTTACAATCTTCATTTAATCCACATTTTAAAAATGACTTATTTTAATAACTGTACCCAATGTGCAATCCAAGTCTCTATAAAGATAGCAATTGTATCTGGGAGCTTTTTGCAGACCTTCTGTAATATTGCCCATTCTTCCAAGCTCAGTGGTTAAGCCAGTGTTTGTCATATGCTGATGTGTGGAAGTAGGTATCTGCATGAAAAATGGCTTCGTTTTCTTCTAGACCACCTACAATTACATTCTAACTACATATGTAGTACCCATCTACCAAAAAAGCACAACAGAAGACCCAGGGAGCTACAAATCTGTTAGGGTAATCTTTGGAGAAGTTTGGCCTGTGAGATATAGAAAGTCATTTAAAGATCAAAGAAATTGTCAAGCATAGTCAGTATGTGTTCATCAAGGGAAAGTCCTGCCTTAATGATTTTATCTCCTTCTGTGGTAAGTTCACCTGTTTGCTGGATGAAAGGAAGGTGATGGATGCAAAAGTTCTGGATTTCAGTAAGGCATTTGATACCATCCCTCACAATATCAATCTGGACAAGCTGTACAACTGTGAGATGGATTGTTTCACACTACACTGCATGATGAACTCTCAACAGTAGAGCTCAAAGTGTTGTAGTACATGGAACTGCATATGGGTGGATGATGATCACCAGGGATCAATTCTAGGGCAAGCTCAGTGATGATACAAAGCTGGGAGATGTTGCTTACTACGGAGGGAGGAGGGACCTTGCAGAGGGACCTAGCTATGATGAAGCCTTGGGTAACCAGCAATGGCATGAAGTTCAACAGAGCTGTGCCCAGATCAGGTTCGGTGCTGGGAAAAACTGTACAACAAAGGAGTTCAGACACTGGAACAAGCTTCTTGGAGGGGTGGCTGATGTCCCATGTCTGTCAGTGGTCAAGAGGCATTTTGTACAATGCCCTCAAAAATGTGCTTTAACTTTTGGCTACCTTTGAAGAGGTCAAGCAGCTGGGTTCGATGGTCTTTGTGAGTCCCTTCCAAAGAACCATTCTATTCTATCCTTCAGATAGCCAAGGCATTTTTGCAGTGCTTAAACATCTGTTACATGGCTGACAGTAGCTGCCCACTTAATACTATTCAGTGATATCTTGGCATATGTCCTCTCAACTGATTAAAATGGGAATTGCTGGAGATGGCTGCCACCATGCATCCTAACAGCCACACAGACTGACACTCTTCAGATCAACAGAAAAACTTTGCAGTGCAGATGTCTGCATCTGTGCCAGCTGTCAAGGCTTTTTTATAGCCAGTGGGAAGAAATGGGCACTTTTAGGCTGTGATTCATCTCACTCTGCCATAGACAGCTAAAATAAGACAGATGAACTCAGTTTTAAAACTGTGTAGTGATCTAAAAGAAATGGACAGTGACTGGCTTTGATACGGGCATTCGTACTGTAGATGTACACAACTAAATGAGATTAATCTTGCTCTTCTGAAGGGACTTGACCTCTGATACTAAGCAGCTCAATAGCACTGCAAGAATATTATGTAAAATCATGTCTAATATTTTTTGTGCGGGGAGAAGATTTTAATTTAGTTTCTGGCCTAATGACCTGTTGTATGTCTGAGCCACCAGTAAAGTCTCCCTTATGGTAATGAGGTGAATTTTTGAGGTCATAAGACAAAGTGCATTGTTAATTCATCACTTGAAAAAATTTTCCCTGAAAATAGGGATAATACTCACAATCCCTCCTGTCTCTTTAATGACTTATTTGTGAAGACCTCAATTCATTTAAACCATTTACCTATTCCAATGAGTAATACATGTAGAATTATCATTTTAGCCTTATCTTGGCATATGCTGAATGATGACTAATGTGTTCTTACATTTGCGTGCATCTAGAGAAGAGCAGTGAAGCTGTGAAGGTTCTGGAGAGCAAGTCTTACAGGGAGTGGCTGAAGGAACTGAGATTGTTTAGTCTGAAGAAGAGGAGGCTCAGGGGAGAATTTATAGCTCTCTACAACTGCCTGAAAGGAGGTTGTGGTGAGGTGGGGGTTGGCCTCTTCTTCCAGGTAACAGTGATAGGATGAGAGGTAATGGCCTCAAGTTGTTGGAGGTGTTCCGGTTGGATATTGGATTTAAAAGAGTGGTAATGCATTGGCACAGGCTGCCTATGGAGGTGGTGGTGTCACTGTCCCTGGAGATGTTCAAGAAATGTGGAGATGTAGTATGTAGGGGCATGGTTCAGTGGGCAATATTGGTGGTATTACTGGTGGATGGTTGGACTAGACGATCTTGGAGGTCTTTTCCAACCTTAATCATTCTATGATGCTATGATTATAGTCATGGTGCAGGAAAAAAAAAATGTTTATGCTGACTTCAAATAGAGTCTGAGAAAGTTTAGCGAAGGAATAGGTGTTTCTGTGCTGTCATTCTGTTACTTCTGTAATGAGGTAATAGAGTCACTCTAGGAAAAATGGTATACCTGATTATACACAAATGGAAAACTTTTCTCAGATTTGTTTTTTCTGTGATGGTACTGGCAAACAAAAAACTGCACATTGGAAAAATATACAAGATTGATTGTTCTAGAGCCATTTGAAATTTGTTTGGAAATAAAACATTTTTGCTAAGGACAACCGTGTCCCAGTCTCTTGCAAAATCCTGGAGTGAATAGATTTGTGATTACTGATAGCTAGTGAGAATTTTAATTGAATGATGGATCATCACATACAAGTACACTGGCTGAAGTGTTTCCTATGCTTATTGCAGTCAGGTTGCTTATAGCACGTCTTGAAAATAATCGTGCTATTTGTGGGAAGAGTTAAAGTTTATATATCTGCTGGTGGATTGGTCTGTGTAGGCTCTATGACTAAATGAACAAGTGTGCTCAAGTGAGTTAGAGTGGTGCGCACTTCTGAGATTCATAGATGAAAGAAGATTTTGAGCATGAAAATGGGCTTCAGCCACATTTGTCTCTCACTGTCACTGCAAATATGCTCCGTATTGTGGGTGATGCTGCAGTGCTCGTGAGGACTTGTCTGTCTCTCTAGGATTTGGGCTTTTCCTCTGGAAGTTGTGCAGACATCTGAAGAACATGTGTCGTGTGCATGAGAAATGGGTACAGCTAAATGAGCTTTGCAGAGGTTATGTGGTATTTTTAATAGACCTGCCTCCTGCCTGGTTGTCTGAGAAGAAAAATTTATGGGAATTCAAGTATTAATTGCCTCTGATGCTGACTCTATGAATCAACTTGAAGTGGAATTGAAAGAGTGATCACAGAGAAGGGAGCAGAAAGATGTAATTAATAGATTGTAAAGCTGAAAAGACTATCTGATTCTGTGTAGCACAGGTCACAGGTCTTCCCTGGATTAATTTTTACTTGAACTTCAGCATCTCTTTTTGAAAGCCATCCAATGTTGATTTATAAGTTTATAGCTCTGGAAAATCTTGCAGACATCTTCATGCTGTTCCAGTGATTAAACATCTTTGCTATTAAAAAAAAAAAAAGAAAAAGAAAAATAAAAGAAGAGCATTATTTTATTTTTGATCCTTGTCTCCAGTGTTTGATCTCTCTGCCTCAGTCTGCAAAATGAGGAAAATCTATGGAGAAATGGAGAAGAGTACTGTAAGGGTAAACATGTTAAAAGACTGGGAATAGTCCATATGTAGATGTAAAGGAGACCATGGTTTTACATGAGATAGACATACTGGCTGGTAGCCGTGCAAAGAAAGGATTTCCTTGTCACACTTCCATCTGGGACTCTCTGAAGTCCAGAGTTTTTTTTGTTGTTGTTGTTGTTGTTTTTTTTAACCATTGTAACCCTCTGATCAACTTCAAAGAAAGAACATAACCACTGCCTGCTTATCTACGTGGCTGATTTGGGGTCTGCTCCATGCCTCTCTGAAGCCAGAATTAATGCAGCCTTCAAAATGGGTTTGAATAATTCATTTATTGATTCTCTTTGATGAAGCTGTATTTCTCCTACTGAGAAAAAAGGGCTGTAATATTTAATAGAGATTACTTTTTTGAATAACCCGTCATTGTATTTTCCAATTGAAATTCCAGAACTGAATCTGAAAAATGGGTTCATATAACAACTAGATGCTAAAATTTCTCAGAAAGGAAAAGTTTGGTGGGAAAAAAAAAAAAAAGAAATTATTTTAAACAGGAAGACATTAGTATGGAGGTGGTAAAGATCCAGCATGAATGGGGATTGGCAATTAAGATAATTTCTTGTTTTTTCCTCTTCAATTTTCATTCTGAAGGAAATGCTGCTTTTATAGCTTTTAGCTCAGCTGTTCTATTTATCTGGATTGTGCTGCTATGACGAAAATAAGGAAAAGGATGTTTTTCTTTTTTTCTTTTTTCTTTTTTTTGCCAACTCTTTTATTTGTTGTGAAAAAAAATAGTCTGACTATGAAGTGGAATGAATTATTGATTTTTGACTGCTCAGGACTATCAAAAAGTGTGCTTTTGTGCTATTTCTTGTTGTACATTTCAACAAATAAGCACTGAGGTTTTTTTATGGAGAAGCTTAATGGGTCTCACTACTAGTTCCTATGCTCTCACACACGTCTGATATCCTGCCCACTCTTTTTAGTCCCTGTTGCTTACTCAGGAAAAGTCCTGTCTTTCTTTAATAGGAGCTGGGAATGGACTTCAGAATGAAAGTCTGTCTTTTTGTTCAACTCTCTGTTGGAGTCCACTTGAGGGGTATTGCAAGATAATATTAATCTTATGCTGTCAAAACTTGTCAATCCAAAGAGAGCAGGTATGACTCACTGGAAAATATCCCCCTCAGAAAGAGACTTTCCCAACTGCCTATCTGAGTGCGTGGAAAGATAAATGCTACAGTTCAGACTTTCCCTCCAGAGAGAGACTGTTCTTCAGGAAAAGTCAAAACAGACACATGCTCAAGTAGGCTCAACAGATTTTACAAGATATGACATAAACGACAAAGAATTTTTAGCAGTGGTTCTCTGTAGATGGATTTATGAAAGATCGAGGGCTTGAGGATTAAACTCTCCGTTGGCTGGGGTGAGACAACGTGATTATCCAGTCCAGCTGGAAAGGAGACGAGTAGCAAGGTCCATCGCAAGAAAATTAATCTAGTTAAATGGTGCAATGCTGTCTTCAGCTGGCAGCATTTGGGTGACACTGAACATAAACACTCATGGGTTGTGACTTGCATTGACATCCTTAAGAGAACAACAAGAGACACGAAGAAAATGTTACTGTGTGTTATATTCATCACTGCAGAAGCTGAACAAAGTGAACGAAAAGTAAAGTGAAGGGATGGTTTTGTATAGAAGGGAAATATGCAACTATAGGCCATTAGGAAGATGCATCCAGTAAATGTAATGAAGATTAATGTTATCTTTAACCCAACTAAGTATTTTTTATATGGAAGTACTTTCGCAGAAATATACCTCAGAAATTTTCCTTGCTAAAATTGTGTTCTGTAGTCCATACTCTGCTGGTTTTTTTTTTTTTGTATTTTTTCTGAAAGTCATGCAGCCAAACAGATCTTTGCTGGCATATTGAAGACTCACGGAGAGAAGCGAGGAGCAGGAAGGATAAGATGGGAAAAATTATGTGAGTAAAAATAAATGGAGAAAAATTCTGTGTAATGACATTTTAAGAAGATGCAGATGAAACTTGGCTTCAGATGACATACTTTATTTATTTATTTATTTTTAAGCAAAACCACGCTGAAAAACAAGATGATAATTATCTGTACTATTTTTTATGTGTCACCTGACAGAATGTCTGAAGTATAATTAGTCTATGGATACAGAACTAGAAGATGCTAAGGAGTAATACATTTTCTTAAAAGTAATGCTGAATGTCATTTCTTAAATGTCGTTGCATACTTCTTTCTATTACAACATGGGGCAAAACTGACTCAGGTCAGTACTGAGAAATGGTAATGAAAATTCTTGCCTAATTTTTGTTTCTGTGAGTAGTTCTGGCTTCTGTGTGGCTATCCACGGTGGTTGAAGGGAGAAAATCTGTTATCCTGCACCAACCCTTGCAGCCCTTTAAATATATATGAAATTTGCAGGATCCATAAAACAGTAGCTCTGTGTATAGTCCCTGAAGTTTCTTCTTTACACTTTCTCAAGTGGAAAAATGATCAGAACTGTAATTCTGAGGATTGTCCATGGAGGCCACTTAAGAGTAGTACCATCATGGTAATGCAATCTGGATACATGAAGGAAGTGGTACTGCATGTTAAATTTATCACCACAGACATCGAACTATTATTTTATCTGGCTTATTTCCATGATGACAGTAGTAGAGGCGATGTGTATAGTCCTACGAACCCTGCTTTGGTCTGTTCCTTTCTGTTCCAGGGGACAAGGCATTCTTTCATTTGTCTTGACATGTTTCTATTTGCCTTTGCCCCGTAGGAGATGAGGAACTGCAGACTGATGGAAGAGCTGACCTGCTTTTGGGTAAGCTTATAAATTTTAAAATAATCAGAGCTGCTATTGTTTGGGGCAGCTTGGATAACTCTAAGTACCATCATGCCATCAAACCCCATGTTTTCATTTGCAACTGCTGGAACTAGACTGTCCTAATGACGTGGAAAAGGGAAAAGGCCCCAAGCCAACTTTTGATATAGCAACAGGGAATTGTAATGCACAGGATTTCCTGCATGTGCTTGTCTGTGGACAATGGTGTGGAACAGCTATAATGAGTAATGTGACTTCTGAAAATGATTTACAGGTCTTAATTAGAATGGTTTGCTCTTGCCTACTGCTCTTCACCAATGAACCCCAAAGAGCCCAATGAAAAAACATTGGTAGTATTATCCCCATCTTGTAGTATAGGATGTATGTTCTATACACTGGGTCTTGCATCTGGGTCTTATATGGGCTGCAGTTTGTAATTTCTTTAGCTGGAGCACAGGACTGCATTGCTTTGGAGAACTGAGTCCAGCATTATTTAACGAAGGCCAAAGGCAAGTCACAAGCTGCTTTAAGTTTATAATCAAAATTTCCTGGTTTTCTACCCTTTGCTCATTCCATTCAACCATACTGGCTCTCTGAAGTGCTAGCGGTGCGGAAGGAAGAAGATGCTTTATGATCCTTGATGACTATAAAGTAGCAAATAAAGCTCTAGGGTGCTTTCAAGCTCACAGTGATCTCGTGGGGTGGAAAATTAATCATGCTGCAGCTACTGGAGAATATATTTTTTTTACATTAGCTGCTTGGGTCTTTTTCCAAACCAGAAGATGATAAAGCGCTTCCCACTACTGGATGAAGACAAAAGAAAGTGTCATCAACACAAGCAGTAAAATAAGCTGAATAAGCTTGTTTGGACTCCTGGTTACTAATCTAATCCTTTTACAATCATATTTTTGGCACTAGAAATAAGAACTATTTGCAAAACAAACATTTTTTTTAGTGCCCCAGTCAGACTATTGCAAATTTTGGATCTCATATCTTTGATCTGGTCTTTCAAACTTCAGCAACTGCCAATCTCTACTTACTACAGACCATTGGTATATTCTGTGTAAATCTATAGGCAGTTATACTTTTGGAAAGCACTTATAAATTGTTCCCTGCAGTCAATGTGTATTAGATATTGCTGAAATAAAGCACAGACAGTGGTTTGAGGTTTTTTGAGACTCCTAGTATTCCTGATGAAAAAAATTCTTAGCTCTATTTCTTCCACTGCTATTTTGCAGACCAATTTTCTTACACCAGAGATCTTTCCTGAGACCTCTATTATACTGCAAGTATGGGGGTCTCTCTGGGATCCCAAACTGTCTATGTGTAGGGTAATTCACAAATGCTCAAGATTTTATTTTCCTGCTGAAAACTTGTTCTTATCTAGACGAGGCCATCTGGGATTTCCGGCATGGTTACAGTCTCCTTGTAAGCTGATCATTCCCCTTTTCACAAGCTGCAGCAGCCTATGAGCACTGGGATTTCATATGCTCTGAGCAAGGTCAAGCTTAGCATTTTCCACCCCAGTGTCATTGCATCACTGCAGCACAGATGAAAAATGGAAATCATGCTGTTATTACAGCAAAGCCAGCTCTCCAGTTTGGCACTGCTGCCACCCTTTCATCATCATACTGCACCTCAACCATCCTCTCATAACCAAGGTCAAAACCTAAGACTGAACTTGGAAGGGTGGATGACTTCTTGACTAGCACTTGTCTTTAACATCACTGAGGGATTTTCCTTACGAAAAAGTGGAGCCCTGTTGCAAAACTATTTATATTTACCTGTTCCTTGAATTTCAGCAGTAGAAAGATCTTTCTATCCTAATTAAAATACTAGGAGTGATGCTGTATAGGAACCAATTTTCTCTTTTAATTTCCGTTTGTCAGTCTCAAGAAGGTGCTGTGGCACCAGACCACTTCCACCACAGGCTTCTACTAAGAGGAAAACTGGAACTTCAGTAAGAACACCTTAAGATGAGAGAAAACATGTTTTCACAAAATGGAACACATCAAAAAAAGCCAGACTTGGAAAAACCGGTTGGTCATCATTAGGTTTTTCAGCTTGCTTGTGCAAAGCTCTAGTATTTGCTCGATTGTGCTGAGGAGTTGTGTGCTGAGGCAAGGAATGATTGTGAGGGTTGGCACTGTCCAAGTTACAGCAGTTCCTATGAAGTACTTTGCCTTGCAGCCAGATGTTTCTTGACAAAACTGACCACAATTGTTGTTAGACCGCTATCCAAACGCAAATTTAATTAAGGCTCATTAAAAACCTCAGCAAGATGAAACAGTGGAATCATAAGAAAAGTCTTCTTTTAATGATAAATGTAAGGTTTTGTTATATATCTATGCAAAACAAGAACTCAGGATGCACCCAGGGAAGTGGTGGAGTCACCATTCATGGAGCTGTTCAAGAAACATGGGAATGTGGCATTGACAGACATGGTTAATGGGCATGGTGGGGATGGGTTGACGGTTGAACCTGATGATAGACATTTTTTCTAACCTTAATGATTCTATGATTCTATGACTTTCTTACAGACTTCTTTGTGAAAACTAGTAAAAGCAATTCAAATTGTCTAAAATGTTATGGAGCTCTCTTAAATGCTACTGCAGGGAATATTTTCACTATATATACAATCATAGAATCACCAAGGTTGAAAAAGACCTCCAATATCATCTAATCTGACCGTCTATCTATCACCATTTCCCCTTTAAACCATATTCCTTATTACAAAATCTGAATGTTTATTGACCACCTCCAGGGCAGTCTCTCCAGTCTAGCAGTCCCTTGGCACTCTGTTACAGTGCCTGACCACTCTTCTGGAGAAGAAATATTTTTTATTTTATTTTATTTTACTTTTTATTTTTTTAATATCCAACCTGAACCCTGGCACTACTTGAGGCCATTAGCTCTCATCCTATTGCTGATACCTATGAGCAGAGACTGAGCCTCACCTCACCACAACCTCCTCTGAGGGAGTTGTAGAGAGCAATAAGGTTTCCTTACGGCTCTGGTTCTCAAAGACTGAACAATCCCTGCTCCTTCAGGTATTCTCTGTAAGATTTGTGTTCCAGACCCCTCACAGCTTCATTGCTCTCCTCCAGACATGCTCCAGGGCCTTGATGTCTTGTAGTTCAGTGGGTTGAAAGAAAACATAGAAGCCTTATCAGCCCCAGTACATGCTTGCTTGGACATCCTCTTTCATTGAAGTATCTGACTCACTAAGTATTCAAAACCAGATGGAGCAACTCTGGACTTCATCTACTTGAGAAAATGTGGTTGCTTATTTAGCAGATGTGTTGCAGCTTGGATTTGTGTTGGGGTAAGTCTCCAGCTGTGCACAGCCCTGAACATTTTCCAGTTCTCCCTAGGAAGTTGTGCCCCATTTACCAGTGTTTCCACAGAAAAACAGATGTAATTGGCAGCCATTAATGGGGAGGAAAGAAGCTCTAAGTAGTGCGAAACGTAGGGAGGACTTTGCCAAAACAATACTCAGTCTGTTCAATGCAATGCAGGGTGCAGTGTGGAGGATGAAACCCTCAAGTGTCACCTGTGGTGTCTTCTGTTGCTAACTGTCTCAGTGACTATTTATAAAAACAAACAAACAAACAAACAAAAAACCAACAAAAACAGGTTTCTATGTTTCAGTAATTTTCTTATCTGTGATAGAAAATCTTATGCGCGTATAAAAAATGTTCCTCACTAACCCTGAGTAAATTTATGGACTCTTGTGCAATACTCAGTCCCATTCTGGATGCAAATCAATGTTTTTTCTGCTGTCATTAAGTGAACTTTCGGAAACATAAGGAGTACAGAAGACCTCTAGGACTGAAGAGATACTTAGTAACATGAAGATGGGTGGTTAAATATTACAAAATTCTGTGGAAAATATTTATTTTGCTTGAAAAGTCTTATATAAACTCTTATCATCACCTTGACCTCTACAGTCAATGGTTATAGCTGCTTTCCCTCCAGATATTTACTGCAAACTGCAGTGATACTGTGATCTGAAGCACAGAGCACAAGTGTACACTGCTGTTGTTCTGGTCCTGTCCCTGTGGTATTTGTCTGATTTAGGGGCATTTAAATTGGATATATGGAGAAAAATTCTTACAATCAGAGTGGTGAGGCACTGGCACAGGCTGCCCAGAGAGGAGGTGGATGCCCCATCCCTGCAGATATTCAAGGTCAGACTGGATGGGGCTCTGAGCACCTGATGGAGCTGTAGGTGTCCCTGTTCACTGCAGGGTAGTTGGACCAGGTGGCCTTAAGAATTGCTTCCTACTTAAACGATTCTATGATTTTCTCCCCTTTACTATCTACAGATGTTAAATAATGCTGAAGATAGGATTGTGGTTGAATGTAGTTTGTCACTGAGGGCTCTGGAGAACTAAGAGGAAGGATGTGAGACACTGCAAGACGTCTTTTTAATTTTTGCTGTCTCCTGGCGAAGTGAAGTACACTGCCAGTAAATAGCAAGATTCTGCAGTAATTTGTCCTTCGGTGACACAGAACTCCTTCAAAGTTGCTCAACGTGCCATTTTATTTCTCATGCTCTTGTGATACTATACTGAATTGTTTCCTCCCCACTTACAATTAATGCAAGATGAATCTTTTTTCAAAAGACATTTTAGGATTTGGGCACCCATTTCTCAGACATTTTCCATGTCAGCTGGCACCAAATTCACTTAGGCAGTTCTTAAAATCTCACCCATAGAATTTAATTGTTAATTAAGGAGTCCTCACTGGAAAATATGATTAATTCAAACGTTACCAGCAATAAAAATTACTTTGTTATGCCTGTGACGTGTACTATTGATTCATAACAATAATGGCACGTTGCACCTAGGTAGCACTTTTCATCTGAACTGGAGGATCAGAGTCAGTATTTCCATTTTGTGAGTGTTTCATATAAATCTCTGCATTTGTCATTGACAAATGAAAAGAGTTTCAGAAATGTTTTCCCTATCATTTGTCTCTTGGAACATAAACCAAACAAGGAAAGTTCGTATTGTATCACAAGGAGTAGGAAAAAAACGACTTTGTTGGCTGGGAGAATTTAGTAATGGCAGATGTGATGAAATAGCTGGGGGACACGCTGGGCCCCACACTAAGTGCGATGGAAGGCAAGCAGTCAGAATGTGAATAGAAACACCCTCAGTTGTTCCTGGGGCACTGTATAGCACAGCCTGCCCCTCGCCTTGTCAATGCTATGGTAAATAGATATTATGGTTTTACATCTGTACTCTCAGTGCATTCACTCAAAATCAGCATGTAGCAGTGAATCACTGTGACATGATGTTCCTTTTTCAAGCACAGTGAGAGAGATATTTTCCAGATAGAGTTCAGCTTATTTTCTTTTATGCGTGATGGGAACCACACTTGGTATTTACAGACTTTTAAAAATTTCCTTGCAACCACAGCTATTCAGGCTTTCATTACATGTGAATTAAATGTGTCTCACAAACTCCTTTGTCAGCAAGACAGCAGGTAAAAGGCAAATAAGTGCAGGAGCAGCTTGCTGAGGGATGGTGTGAAGCACTTCCTATGCTCAGTTTTCTCCTCTCTGAATAGGAAAAATATAGTTACAGAAGGTCACAAGTAGGATTTTTGCTCCAGGTTATTCTATACGTTAAATTTAACATAACAGTCTGAAAAGCCTTGCTTCAGGCATCACATAATCAGTTCTAACACATAATTTAATGTGTAATGCAAACAGAACTGGTTGTGCTGGGAGGTGTGCAGATGCACAGTCCAGAGAGACATAACATACAGTCTGGGAGGGAGGCAGAGTAATGCGCTTCATCACTGGGAACTGTACAGAAAAGTGATTGCAAACTCCTGCCTTAAAGTGAAAAAATTTTCCCAACAATTCTGGCAGATGTGGTCTACTTCTCCTTCTGCTCCAGGCTTTTAATGTAAAAAAGAAAAAGTTGTGTCAGAGAAGTAAAAGCTACAAGAAAACCACAAAATACAATAAAAAATACATATAATTAAAAACATATCAGTGAATGGCTGCTCTGTGGTTTCTGTAATGTGGACTCTATAGGAAAATGCAGTGTGTGGGACCTTAGATGTAGCTGTAACTCTGGAGCCTTTTTTCCTGACTCCAGCATTGTGTCCTCGGGGCAAAAGAGATTCTTCCCAAGGATGGTTTAAAAATATTAAACAGAGTTTTTTTCCATGAGATGATGTGCAAAAAATACTCTGCAATAACATTTGCAAAGAGCTCATGATGGGATGCTCTTACTGAAGAAAACCCCAGCAACAACAACCAAACATGGCTACGGAGAGAGCTGTGAAATGAAACTCTTCAAAGGGCCAGAAAAATAAAATCATTCAATGATTAATGGGTTATATGAGCCTTAGCATCTTGCCATGAACTTGTATTAGGTCTGAGATTTCAAAAGACTACTGCTGTTCTTACACTGACTGTATGGTTTTAAATCTCTTTTCTTATCTTCTTTAGGTTGGATATTAGGAAAAACTTATTATCCAAAAGAGTGGTGATGCATTGGCACAGGCTGCCCAGGGAGGTGGTAGAGTCACCGTCCCTGGAGGTGTTGAAGAACTGTGGAGATGTGGCAAGGAATGAGGAGGTAAGGGTAACAACATCTTCAGTCACCATGTACCTGAATTTTATTTTCTGGGTGCACAAGGTAGTCTCTTTCAAAGCAGGCTCTGATGTAGCTGTAGCAATACATAAACACGCATGAAATGTATGAAGGAACGCAAAAATACATAGGCAATATGGATGTTGGAAGACTTTGGCCATCGTCTTTGATGCTGCCCTTACGTTTACTGCACTACTGCCAAAAAGGCAAATGTAGCCAAATATCCTTATTTGCTTAAATACACTGTAAAGGAAAGAACCCTCTCTGATTTTGATCATTTTCTCTTGAGATACTTTGATAGTCAGCCCATGATTGGAAGACTGGGAGGGCAATGAAAATTGCCTGTTTTTTAACTGGAGGTGGAAAATTGTTTTGAACAAAAGTTTCACTGTAAGGAAGAAAGGTTCTGTGGGATGCAATGAGTTGTCAGGCTGCTGTTGAAGCCTCTGGATACAAGTCAGTGTGGTGGGACCAGCAAACACGTTTGTGGTGTCATTCTGGGAGGTCATGTATTTAATGCTCTGCAAATATTGCCTTACCCTGTTTGACAGTAAACCCTGAAAAGATCCCAAAATCTTATTAATAAGTGTACAAACAAAGATAATTTAGCTTAAATTGAAAATAAAACAATACAAAACAAAAACAAATATTCTTTTTTATTTCTCCTAGTATTCCTGGACACAAAAAGGGAGAATAATTGACTTTCAGGCTATATGTTACAAATCCACTTTTCTGATTTTAGTGGTGCCTATGACAAGAAAGGAAATGAAAGGGAGCTGGTTCCAGGAAGGAGGTACTGTTGGGTAGATACTTTCTACCTGGAAAGCACATTAGTATATGGGTGGATACAGCTAGAACTTTTGGAATAAGATATGCAAACAACCTAGTTTTATTCCAAGCTCACTCTTCTTTTGCAATATTTATATATTTCTTCTGATTTTTTCCAGTGCAGTGATTCCCTGGTTGGTTGGTTGGTTGGTGTTTTTTTCTTTCTTTTTTTCCTTGTGTGTGTGTGTGTCTATCAGTCTCCCTTTCACCCACGAGTCATGGTTCTGAACATAAGATTTGCATATCTGTTGTCTGAATATAACCAGTGCTTTATAAGACTGACTGAGAAGACCTCTCTATACTAGAACATTCCCTAATTTTCTTAGTGTACACTCCAAAATCCTGTGTGAATTGGAAATTGTCCTTGCATTCCTTTGCCTCTACCACTAGAGCATGTGCTTCATGAACTTTGGCTGAGAACAGTGGTTGTGGTTGCTCAGACATACATCACTCTGTTTTCTCTTTGTCTCAGTCAATTTTGCATCTTCCGGTACCTTTCTCTGCTCATCTAAAAGAGACCTTTCCGGTTCAAAACAAGCAGTGTTGTGCAATTTGTTGAGAGTTGATTTTTGGGTGTTTGGAGGGGATGGGAATGGTTTCACAACATGGACTAGAACCAAATGTGTAACTTTTACCTTTATGATCCATTTGCTCACATGCTTCCTGTTTCCTTTATTGCAAAAGTTAATCTCATTAGAAAAAAATAGCACAAACTCTCTGAAAAATAAAACAAATGTTTCTGATCCTATTGGCTGTTGTTTGGGAGGTGGGTATTTCATGCAGAGCTAGAGAATTGAAATGTCTTGTAAGAAGCCAGGTGTTTTGGGTAGAAAAAAAATGGAGGAGAAAATGTATATCTGCTTTGCATAGCAAACAGTTCACAACGTGCTGTATTTATAGATGCAGAAGCAAGGAAAACTTCACCGATAGTTCATCCAGATTGTGGTTATGGGTCTTCAGTGTTCTCCACACCAGCAAATGGTTTTCTGCAATGGCATCAAACTGTCAGTTCTCTCCTTCCTGCAACAAATTTTACCGAGTGCAGGAAGTCATCAGTGATACTTAACATGGCTTTTATGGCTAAGCACACGCTTTTCTAGAGGGATACGAGAGTGGGGAGTGTTTCGGAGGCTTGAACTCTGTGACATTTTCCTCGACTTGTGCAATCTTTTGCTCAATATTTGATAATCCGCTGTTTTCATCAGCTGTCAGTTACAAGAATTTGCTATGGGATTTTCACAAATAAACAGCAGTAACTGGGAGACGTGAAAAAGGACTGTGTACAGCCCTCGAGTTTAAATTCCTTTAAGTTTCCTTAAGATTTCCACCAGTAGACTTTTGTGTGCAGAGAAAGCCACAAGCAATATAATCAATCATTCGGCGAATGCGGTGTTCTGAAACAGCTGCGTATCTGGATTAGCTGCTTGATAAGTTACCAGAGACAGCTTACGGGTGGTGCTTGTGCTCTGCACATTGTGCGAAGTGCTGTTCAAACTGCCCTTGACTCCCAGCCAACAGATGGGAAAGTCATTAGCAATCAGATTTGAACAACAGTTGCTTTCTGTGTTTACAAAGTTCTGTACATGATCTGTATGTTGACAAGTTATAAACTGGGTGGAAAATGTCTGACATCTCCTCTCTGCAATTTTTGTGAAAAATTGCAGCAATCAACACGCAGCTGAGGGCTCCAGCAACCAGCTGAAAGAGGACTCAATGTGGTAAAAGGGCAAGACCATCAGGAACAAAAGTGCAAGGCCGCTTTGCCACTAGAACACCAAGTTCACACAAAATCATGAGCATTTCCTGTGCTGTGGCTGAAGTCAATAATCTCGGTAGATGCGAGAGGAGCACTCCAGGTACATAAACCTGAGCAGTCTTTAGTCTAGTTTATGTGTCCATAGCACATAATCTGAGCTGTGCTCAGCCCTGGCAGAGCTGCTGGAGTAATAATTTCTCAAAAGTAAACTGCGGCAGAAAAACTCTAGAAAGCATTCTGCATAACCGGTATATAATTGCCATCAAGTATGGCATTATCCTCTTTTTGTTCTTATTAACTAGATTCCTCGAGACATAAACACATGATCAAGCTAATCCTAGTATTCGAGAGTTTATATTAGGGATGAAATTAGTTCATTATATTTAATTTATGGATAAAGAATCTCCATTAGTTTGTAATGTTTCCCTGTGCTGTAATAATGCTCTCTGGTTTCCCAGCTACTGTCCAGGAGCAGTCTGGTTACAGAACCAACATTTTGTCAAGGCACCTGAGGGGCTGAGTTGGTAGAAGTAAATCCGTTCTGATAAGAATTATTTCACTAGCAGGCATTGCAGGTTATTTATTTATTTATTTATTTACTTATTGCAATCACAGTATTGCAAATGTATATTTTGAATTATTCTTTACTGAAAACCAAATTGGTAGGAGGGGAGACTTTCCAAAGAGTCAAATAGGCTCAGGTGGTCAGCTCGTAATTTTCAGCGTGACTCAAATGCCTCTTTGTTCCCTTACATTTCATTTTGCTACGTTGCAATGACCGCAAATGTGACTGTCCCAGCCCTTTCCCCTGTCCTAGATCCCCTGAGGAGGATTATTTGCAAAATATACAGCAGAATGGTTAGCTGAGGGAGGTACAGTTTGGATACATGTGTTTCAGACACCTAATGCATGGGAATTTCAAAACTGAAGTGGTGATATATGGTGTAACCTGGCTTTGAATTCCTACCGAATTAAAGAATCAATTCAGCTCACTCATAAAGTGATCAGATTGTGACATAGAAAATAGCAATGAGCTTGACCTTCCTTTTGATGGGTCAGTGGATGGACTAGATGATCTTAGTGGTCTTTTCCAAAGTTACTGATTTTCTGATTCTACTCTATGATTCTTTGACATTGCAGGAGCTGGTGGCACAATAGTCAAATGAAAACCAACAAGAGCTGTGGTATTATAAAAGGAAAGATGGATGTGTAAAATTATTTTTCACTTATAAAGGTAAAATAAAACACTAGGCAAATGGTTGCTAGAAAATTTTATCCTGATTCTTCACTGCTGAGGTCAATGTGTATTTACCTACTTGACAGATGTTGAAGTCCTTGATTAGAAATAATCCATCTTCTCTCTCCCCATAAATATACATAGGCAAATACACGTGTACCTACCTACCTGCGCAGAAGGGATTGAGAACATAGGTGTTTAGTTAGTGAATTGGCCTCCATGAAATGTGGAAATTTTCAAACACTTTCTATATTTCAGAGCAGAAGCACACGGCCAACAATGCACACCTCATTTTCCATTCAATCGTGAGCCATCATTTACATCTGTGAAAAATGCTACCAGCAAGAGTAAACCAATTTCTAATTTCTTCACATAAACATGACATTATAAAACATAAGGAAGCAGAAAAGCAGGTCCTTTGTGCTGGCAGGAGCAGGTTTCAATTCTGGTCCCTCATGAGCCAAGTTTTTCTTGCCATATTTCTCAGGTAATTAAGTCTGTTTATGGGAAACTGTGTTCGTTTTCCTGCCTGTCCCCTTTTTATAATGATTTTGCCCTGAAATGCCGTGGTGGAGAGAGGTATCAGCACTGCTATCCCTCTCATACAAAACAGCAAACTGAGTCAAATAAATGACATGCCACTCAGACAGCTGATATGAGAGTTAATTGAATTCAGAGTTCCTGTTGTCATGCCAGAGACAATCCTCTAACACAGACCCAAGCACTGTTTGTTAACCTACCATTAGCAGTCCAATGGCATCTGTATCTTCAGCACCTTTGTCTTAATGTGTCCTCTGTGACCACAGCTGACACATCATGTCCAGTTCTGTGAAAACGAACAGTTGGAGGGGTTGGCCGAGGGAGAAAGTTTAAATCAAAGGTGTTTATTTACTTAATGAAAGAGCGTAATGTGGAAATACTTCCAGACTAAACCTCTCACTTCATGAACGTTTCTCACCAAATCTTCGGAGTTAACATTAATTTCTAATGCAGTTTAAACTGCAGTCCTAGCTCTGTATGTCTGACACTGTGAGAAGTTTCTGATTTACAGCCAGCCCTAACTGTCAGGCGTAAGACAGCATCTTTTATTTATTTATTCATTTTATTTGAATTATTAACTTCTGTAAAATACTTATCATATTTTTCTTCTTCAACCTCGAATTCCTGATCCCTGTGTTGTTACCTGAAGGAATTAGGTGTAAAAAATATAGGGAATTACCCAGATCTTAGCCCCATATAGTGCTGAATGTTTCAGCCATTATCCAGCAAAGCACTTAAGCACATACTTAACTTTCAGCACCTCAGGAGTCTCAATCCTATCAATGGCTTTCCTCAAAAATTTCAAGGGCCAGAACTCTCAGCATCCTGCTGAATGAGGAGATTTGGATGTGAGGAGTTAGAGCAGTCCCTCTGCGCTGTGAGGACCTGCTCCTCTGCTGATCTCTGAGATATCCTGATGTTTTGTGAAGAAGCGAGTGAGAGCCAAGAAGTGTAAGCCTAAATAATTTTACTCCTTTTGATTAGGGGTTGTGCAAGGGCTAACGAGGATTATTACTGCTCCTAGGAGACATAGAAAAGGCAACAAAGAGAAGCCTGTATTTGGATGGCATTGACTTGGAAATACAAAAGGAAAAACTGCAGCTCCACTGAGCAGGGTGGGGTAAAGAACTGAAAAGAATAAAAATACTCAACTTCTCTTGACGTGAAATTCAACTATATTTTCCCCAGGAAAAAAGAAATGCAATGCTGGTAATTTATACAGACTGTTGAACAAATTGAAACCATATACAGAAAATTAAGTTACGTTTTTATGGAAAGAACAGAATATGTTTAACAATCACTACCTAGTGCCAGCAGTCTTCCACTATATAACTTGCAGAGTGTTTTAATTACACTGAGGTCAGAATGTCTGTTTCCAGTTTTAATTGGTTAAATCAAGATTTTATTGAGTCTGAAAAAAAAAAAAGGAATAGTTTTTTTTGTTCTTAGATTTATTTTTTAAGCTAATATGAATTAGAAATAAAATATATCTCTGGATTCTTATTATATTTGCGAAAATATCCTTAAATAAGGGGGAATAAAAGAAAAGATGAAACCACTTACTTCAGTAATACACGTGCTTGAATTTCAGTGTTTTGAAAGTTCTTTATTCTTAACCACTGGTTTTCAGCCTAATTTTATGTTGCATGGCAGCTCGGTTTCCATTACATAGTGAAGGTTAAAGAGAAGGGAGCAATTTCTTAAACAGTGTGTGGCCATGGTCGGCTCCCATTGTACGAGCTGAGCTATATTCTGTCAGCTGTTGTTAATGGATATTTCTATTGCCTAATTTCAAATATTGTCTTCTTGATAGCGAGAGTGATGTAGATGAATCACGTGGATTTTGCACTTTGTTTCTTCAAAGAAGTGACGTTTCTATAATTGTGCCTCTTTATTTAATATGGAAAATGGGTGAAAAATGGGACTGAAACTGGGAGCTGATAATGTCCCCTTCCTGTGATGGTGTTGTAGAGCAGGATGAAGAATCACTCTCATTTTCTTCTTTTTGCTCTTCCAATGCATCTTGATCTGCTTTTTTAAAAAATTCTTCTGCAAGAGAATTTCTCAACCCGTGGAGAATGTAACTGATTCATAACTGCCTTGTACTGAAGATGCTCTTGAGAGAAGTCATAGGATTTGATTTGAAGTGTCCTTAGATGGAGGAGAAAAACTGAGCATGTATCCTCCATATACTGGTTGAGATTAATCACATAGGGGTTATAAAGGGAGACAAACAGTGGAGTAACAGTGGGCTCGTTTGCTCCTCTTAGACAAGAAGAGAAAATAATACCTCTGCTTTATTTTTATTTATTTATTTATTTTAAGGAGAAATGACATCAATAGCTATGCTCAGAAAATGATCCCTAAGATCACGATGAACCTTTCCGTAGGCAGGACTTTGGATATGCTTTTACACAGTCCTCCTTGCTTTGTTCTAGATGGTTCCCTCTCCAGAGAGCAGGCTGTTTTGAATCTCATTTTGAGATGGCTAATACTTCCCTGGCATTATTCTGAGAGTCTGGTCACCTAATACAGGGTTGTGAATGTGGCTTGGACAAAAAATTAGATTTATGATGCTTCATTATTGCAGCTCATAAATCATTTTGTGGCAGTAGCTCAAAAAGACTGTTTTTTTTTCCTTTATACCTGGTGATTCTCTGAGCTGGATGTTATTTAAGAGGATCAGCAT
This sequence comes from Gallus gallus, assembly GCF_016699485.2. NCBI lineage: Eukaryota > Metazoa > Chordata > Aves > Galliformes > Phasianidae > Gallus > Gallus gallus. The sequence goes on from NC_052535.1 coordinate 84,368,695, forward strand.
GGGGTACCCTCTAAGAAATAATTTCAATCAAAGTGGCATTTGAGAGGAATGAAAATGTTTCGTAGTATTTTATCTCCCATAATTAAGATATGTGTTTGCTCAGATTAGGTCCAAGATATCTAGAAAGACCAAATTCCTTGCAACTGCTCTCTGCCGATCTGAATTTTCATCATAAATTTGAGCCTTTGTACTGATGACCTTACATTTTTTGCTGGCAATTATCTCCATTTAGATCAGGTAAAGATAGGGTATAACAATGACTGCATAATCAGAATACCAGTAGCTGAAAGAACACTGATTTGCCGTGATTGTTATACTCTTTTTCAACATTTGGTTGGAAAACTGTGAATGGAAAGTTTCATTATTTCTGCACTATTTATACTAAATGAAATACTCTTTTTTTTCCCCTTTTTTATCTTTTCATCCCATTAGACTCCTAAATACCCAAAAACATTTAATAAGACTGAAAGGTAGATCCATATATTTAACTATGGCTATTTGAGCTGATGTCCTTGAAGAATATGTGATGATTTTTACAATATATTTATATATTTTTTCTGATGATGTATCCCTCCTCTTCTCCTACAGTGCCTGGCTACTTTTCCAGTCAATATCTACTGCTCTACACAGCATCCAGGAGAATTTGCAGGTGAGAATCCACGTATCCTGAAATAAAGCAGGTACATTTTTTTTTCCACCATATTAACTTTATTCCCACTTTACAAAAAATAATGATCTTGCTCTTACTCAGTATAGATTGGCCTTACAGAAGCAACATAGCCATCATTATGTGTGTGCGTACATCCCTGAAGGATTCATAATCATTTCCATTTGTTGATTGGATGGCATCCATTTGGTTAATCATCATTCAAGTGCAGGGAGACCATGTAGCATGTGAAAGCTGTATTTGAGACAGCAAAACTGCCAGAAACATCCAAGTATGTAACCTGACTATCCACTTATATTAACAAATGATGATGGTTAGAGTTTGAGATGGTGGAAAAATGAAATGTAGTCCCAATATTTAACCAGTAACACCTTCTAAAATGAACTACACTCCCATATTTCATGTTAATTTGTGTCCCAGTTCTTTCTTATTGCTCTCAGCTTTTGTGCTATGGAATGATTGTGCTGTTGTGCCACACCTGCATAGATAAAAACTGGTACCACCATCAAGTGTACTTCATTTCTCCTCTGTCTGAAGGAAATCCTATCTGTGGGTTTATTTCACCACCTCTGGAATGTGATCTAATGTTCATCACATTTGAAAAAAATAAAGCTTGGTTTAACATTATCTGCAGATCATAGCTTGGCAAAAAAAAAAAAAAAAAAAAAAAAAGAACATCCAAAAAACAGTGTGTGGAAAAAACAGCAAACTGTTCACTCTATCAAGAAAATGACAGTATTGATGGCTTTTAATATCACACAGTCACTAGTGTGATTGTCATTGTCCACTCGCTTAAAAGGAAGGCAATAGATAAACGTTTATTAAACCAGATATATTTATAGTCTTCCTGTTTGCATAAACAGTTTGAAAATTTGACCTCAGTATGGCCTAGAGGCTTTAATCCAGGAAATGAAATGTCAGTATCCATATATTTTTAGACTTCTTCATCTTTTTAAGCTGAATTGCAGGATGGTTTTACTCACAGTTTTTGAGGGCTTGAGGTTAACAACACAGACAGGGTTAGAAATATGATCAGGGATCAATATGACATCAAAATGAAGAGAATATGAATGCAGTAAGATTATATGAAGCAGCATCTAAGAAGATGTTCATGTTCATACTGACAGGAGAAGAAGTAATGGCTTTAAGTTGCACCAGAGGAGACATAGGTTGGATATTAGGAAAAATTTCTTATTGAAAAGAGTGGCCATGCATTGGAACAGGCTGGCCAGGGAGATGGTGGGGACAACATCCCTGGAGTAGTTCAAGGAATGTGCAAATGTGGGACTGAGAGATGTGGTTAGTGGGCATGGTGAGGGTGAGTTGGTGGTTGGACCAGGTGATTTTGGAGGTCTTTTCCAGACTTAATGATTCTATGATTCTGCGGTGTCTAGACTTTTTAAACCAAGGTCAGAGAAGGCAAGAGCAATAACTGTGAGGAGGTCTGCAGGCAATCAAGGCAGCTGATTTAAAAAAAAAATAGAATCAGAAAGTGTGATTGGCAATTTTTGCTATGTCATGGGATGCCTGCTTGTGACTGAGAGTGATCTTTTTAGACAATGTTGCTAATTAGGTAATCTGAATTTAGTACTATTTTGGTCTTGTGAGTGAACACATGCCTTTGAAATTGCAACATCATGGACATCCGGTTGCCATTAAGTGATGTGCAACATTATCAGCAGATTTGTATTCTGCAGGAGATCTTTGTTTTGACATGTTAAACACACTGAAGTGAGATGTAAGAGGCAAAAATCACAAGCTTCCTTCTACAAGAGCTGTACACTGCTGTAGGAGGTATAACCAAATAAATGAGCCATGGAAATAGGAAAAAGATCAATCAGATCTTCTCGGAGATCATGCAGAGACAAAAACCTGAACCCTCAAATACAGTCAAGGAGGAACAAACAGAACACCCTGTGTTTATCAGGGTAGGAAATGGAGACTCCCATAATGGTGAAGGCTGGATGCGGAGAACCTCAGTTCCTGCTCCACTTGCAGATCTGTAGCTACAGAATACGTTACTGGCCTTGTTTTAGGTGATGGATTGGGAGCTCTGTCCAAGAAAGCACCTGAATCTGCTGAGCCTGAGTCTTCTCAGCACAACCATTACTGAGACCAGACTGGTCATAACCTCAAGCATAGTCTAGCTGATTGTGCTTTGGACTGGACAGCTAGACTAGATAATCTCCAGAAGCCCCTTTCAACCTCAGCTTTTCCACGAGTTCCAGATCTTGAAAATGACATCGGTGATAGCAGGATTTTGTTCCTTTTTCTTTTTGTTTGAGGTTGGATGGTTTGGTATAGCTCACAGTTAGGTAGTGGAAGTTCTTCATGACTTACATTTGCAGATAAGAATTTTCTAGGGGAGATTCTTGATATTTTCTCTTGAAGAAGGTGATAAAACACTTCCTCAGTATATCACCTGGCCACTGCATTTAAAGAAACTGTCAGGAAAATCAGGTATTGACAGATGGGAAATAGAAGGAATAATGCTTCTGAGCCTCAGGGAGTAATGAGGAGTAATGATTCTGCTTTGTTTTTAATGTTCTCTCTGAATCAGTATTTGAGCCAGATATGTGGGATGCAGACAGGAGAGTAGCTTCAGAATGACATGTTACTGTGTCACGGAAAAGCCCTGGCTACCATAGCAAAGTATCTGCTTTATTCTATTACTGTGAATTCTATAGGATTTCAAGAAAGCCTTCAAAATCCTCAATTTGGGTGGGATATTTTTCCAAGAAAAAAATTTAACAGAACAATATGAGTAGAGGAATATTTAATAATTCTGATTCCCAGCACTATGGCACTAACTATGTCCCACCACAAGTTTATTTTTATTTTGTACACAATGGGCTACAGTTTGGTTCAAATACTTTACACCAACATTTGTCTTGGATCAACTGGTGTATCTGAAGAACAGGGCAGCTTTATGAGGCAAACATGTCTTGTCAGTTTCCAGCTGTCTATACTGCTCTGTTTCTTTGCAGAGTATTTTATCATGAAATATGAAATTATGTTGCCTACTGATACTGACAAATATCATAAGAAAGAATCTGTGGATGGACAAGTTACAGACACATAGCACTTATAAGGAAGAAACTGTGACCGTGTTAGGGGTCAAATTTATTCAGTTAATGAGGTAGAGGTGGGAGAAAAATGCTCCAATATATTGTATTATAGTATTCCTATACTGTCTATAAAGCATGTTTCAAAATGCTTACACTGGAAACAGATCTATCCCTGATGAGCTCCAGATGATTCCACTGATGTTAATACCAAGAAAAAAACTAGCATCTTCCCTCCTCTGTCCCCTCCCCCTCCCAGAGGTAATCCAGATATTCTTTCACTGTTAAAGCAATTATGACATATTTTGGAACTAGCAAAACTGAAAATGATTCATCTCGTCTTACCTATGATGTTTAAAAATGTATTTTGCAGTAGCTCTAAGTACAAGGCGGTTAGAAAACTTTCAGCAATTTATATAAATAAATATTGCAGGAAAAGCCTTTGAAGTTGGAGATCATGAGTGAACACATCTGCTTAACAGAACTAAAAGCACAAGGGTTTGAGACCTTTCTCTTCAGCTGTACCAAACAAAACTAAAAACAAAGACAAGCTTTGCTTTAATGTTTTACTCATAAGCTTTTCATTGTTTTGTATTTTTGCACTTACGTAGCAAAAGGAGTGTGCAGGTAAACAAAAGTATCATTTCTTTTAACAGCAAAAGTATTCTGATTTTTACTTACTGATGTAGCATAAATATAATCTTTGATGGTAAGGCTCCAATTTATTTTTGGCTTAAAAAAGCCCATACGAGATAGTGTTGAAGAAAAAATCTCTGTTTCTTTAATATCAGTCATGAAAAAAACTTTCAAAGGTACTGCAGTTTAAACAGCTCAGTATTAATATCCAAGAATCTGATCTTGCTTTGCAAAGACTTGTCTCTTGATCAAAAGAGGAGAGCACACGAATTAAGAAGTCCTTTCCATCTTGTAATAATAGGATTCTGTGATTCATTCTATTCTTAGTGGAGCTTGAAACATTTTTCCGTTATTATCCAGTCAGTAATGTTGAATAAACTTTCTTAAGCCTAATGGTCTTACTGAAGTATTTTTTGAGCAGACGAAAGGATAGAAAAGACAAAACCCAGACCTCAGTAGAGTCTTTCTCTATTGGAGAAATGAGAGATCTATTTTATGATAACTTTGCCTCTTTTTCTACACAAATGCCCTTTTTCTGTGGACACTGTATAAATGCTAGACTGCTATAAGATCTCCTATGTTCCTGCCTGCTAAGAAGCCTGTGACTACTTTTGCTCAGAGGAAGATATGTATTCCCAAATGGAAATGGCCATCATCAAGCCTACAAGTTTTTGTGCAAGGAAATGGGTGAACTTCCTTTGTCTTGAAAGCAGAGCACTACAAGAGAGATGTAGTAACCTAGCTTTAGGGAGCGCCACACTTAAAGAAATGAAAAGCCTAATACATGTAAGATCAGGACAGAGCCAGTTTTACCAACAAACAAAAAATTTTAAACATTTAAAGATGTTTATTATAAAAAACAGAACAGAGTTAAAAATGAGATTGCAAACACATTCTAAGTAACCTTATTGCACTAAGGACAATGGCATCTCAGCTAGTTTGTGAAATTGGCTGCCTTCTGTAATTTATGTTGTATTTGACATGTGTAGGAGACTGCTAGTGCTATGTTTTCCTTACTGGAGTCACTGATGGTGACTGCTCTAGGCAATTCTGCAGTCCAAAGTGGAATGATTGAAAATTGGAACAATTTAAGAAATTGCTCTTTTTAAAATTCTTGTGCTTGAGTGTTGAAGATCACATCCTGGCTCCTGGTTCAAGCCTCTAACTGGAACCAGGTAAACATCGACTGGACATCTCTCAGGGGAAATGTCCCTTTGACAACATTCCTGTCAGTAAAACTGCATTTAATACGTTCATCCACTAACATTCTACATTTGGATTGAATGGAGGTATGAAAGGGGATGGTAAGCATTCAGAGGATCAGTTTAGTTGTTAACGTTTTGATCTAGAAGGTTATGGTAAACAGTGATTTTAAAGGATTTCAGTGCATGTGCTTATAATAGGAAGAGAAAAAATTCTCTTGGACAAATATATTAGAAACAGGGAAAAAAAAAATGTTCTAGAGACTGAACAAAATTGGACCTGATGGTACTTGATGCAGCTTACAGTATAGTTGGTAGGTTGGTTGCAATTCATTTCAATGAATTTAGATTTTTTTAGCTGTCAACCTGCATCAGGCTTACTTTTAGTTGTACAAAGACTTAACAAGTTAATGTTATTGGCTAGCAAACAGTAAATGAAGCACTGCAAAAGTGCTCAATTTAGCAAAAAAATCAGCAAAGTAGGAAAAAGTGGTAAACAGAAACAAATTAGACTGGAAACAAATCTAAGAGAAATCCTAGAAAGTCTCAGATCTCAGTGAATGAGAGCCTTCTAGGTAAAATCATATTTCTACTACTGTGAAATGAAGGGGCAAGCTGGACTGGCGCTTACACAGAGACAGTGAAGGAGTAAGACATGAATATGATGGAAAATGTGAAAGGGGTACATCAAAATTTTTTGAAAAGTATCTAAAGTGCTTGGAATTGGAATTTAGTGGTCTACTGGAATTGGACCTATGGTCGTATATATTTAACAAAGCACTCCTAGTAAGAGTATGGAGGAATGCTGTCTTCACACCCATTTGCAAGATGCCAAAAAAGTATGTGTCAACTTTGAATCTATTGAAAATACTTCACTAGTGATAGGATTGTACATAAGAGATGACCTTCAAAATTACACAGTAGCGAATATTAAAGGCTTGGTAAAAGACCAAACCGGTGAATTAGTATCGAATTTATGATTAATAGCAGCATAATGACATGGATAATAAATTCAATATGCAAGTGTTTAGACCAAGAGAATCAAGAAGGGGAACAAGTGACCTGAAATACAGGCATAATTTTAATGTTGCACGTTACATGGGAAACAATGTGGAGAAAGGAATAAAGAAAAATGCCCAATCTTTAAGTAGTAAAGCACAATACGTGGGAAAACAACATTTTTATCCTTTACAGTCATGCAATCTCAAGAAGAAGAAGCTAAGTAACAAACACTATGAAAATCTCTAGCAAAGGAAAGAGTATTCACAGTGTAAATTTAGAAGACTAAGAGACCTTGAGAATTAAGTTTTCCAGAATTCTGTTTATTTCATTTCTATGTTTGCAACTATGCTGCCAGACCAATGTTTAAATTCAGGTGCCATTGGTTTATGGAGCCGAATGCAATGTAATGCCAACACCAGTAAAAAGCAAGATGAGAGTGGAGAAGTGAGGCCAAGTGTTGTTCATCTACAATAAACTCATTTAGGAGCCAGTGGACAAATACTGACTCTTAGTAAGAAGGCCATGAACCAACAGACAAGGAAACCAAGGAAATGAAACACCTGGAGTCAAAATGAAGGTAGACATAGATTCTCATATAGTCTGTAAAAGAACAACAACACAGAATGTTTCCATAGTTAAAAAAGATGGAATCATATGCCTGCAAAAAAGGGCTTAATTTTGATCCTTGAAATTTTCAATGTATCTGTCTTGAACTCACAATAAATCTTACAAGTAGTTTGAGAGTTTTCAATGCCATAAAGTCATTTAATAGAGATCCACTGATCTCTGCCTATGACTGAAGTCATCATTATTCAGTGAAGCTAGGATGAAAACATTCATTTTTCAATATTATGTCTTTTGGCAGAATACTGAAAGATGTAGCTGCAGCTGAGAAGTAACTCGAACTGTGGTGTAATAGCTCACTAGCACTAAGTCAGCAAAAGTGTAGTATCTGAAAGCTTACAGAGAGGTGGTTGAAACCCTTGTAGCTAACGTACATTGAGTTCTAGGGGATTTAGAAAAACTTCTATAGGTTATTGAGGAAATCAGTGGAAAAATGGTTATGAATAAATCTGGTGGTTTATGGGGATGACCTGAAACTTTTCTGTATTTAGTTCAGACCTATGAATTAAGAAGATAATGCCAACAGTGTATCAAACTCTTGAAAAAAAAAACAACCAACACGGAGAATACAGTATTTAAAAGGAGATTAACTGATATGGAGCCTAGATATATCAAGAAGTTTTAGTCTTAGTTTTAGTCTTAGCAGGAAGCAGCTGGAAGTCAATCTTTATATGACTGGACAGAGAGTTATGGTTCTAACCCTGTTGTAAATGAAACACATATCTAGTTTTTAAATCATTATACTTTTTAGGATATTCATCAATGTAAGATGATATGAACTTAGGTTTTATTTTTTAATGTTTTTTCATTTCCATTTGCTGAAATAAATACCATTATTCAACAGGAAGAACTGCTGATGGTTTGGTGGAGGTTTCTTTTTTTTTACAGGGACTTGAGAAATTTTCCAGAACCTGCTCCAGGCTATTCTATTGATATTTTGAATTCCTCGGAGGCTGTAAGCAGGGATTAACTGTTGGATGATATCCACATGAGAGACCACGAACACTAAACTTGAAGGCTTTGCAGCATAATAATCTGTGGAAATGTCATCTGAAAAGCTGAGATAATGTCTGAAATTTGCCAATGGGCAAGAATACTGTATCTGGGGATGTAAAAAAGATAGGCTTGAGCCTGATTATAAGAATTCAAGATAGATGGAATTGAATCTGAATAGAGAGACTTGTGGCTCTTTGGCTTATGTCTCGCAGGAGATAAGCACTTGCTGACCTTCAGTCCCTCAGTGCTCTTCTGCCCAGACTTTTCATGAACTCGAATGTTTGTTTCTTGACCTTGAGACCTAGCTAAGCAAGGAGGTTTAGAAATAGTTGAATTGGATCTGTTGTTATGATGATCTTTTCATGAATAATTTTTTGGCAAGCTTAGTGTAAATCTGGATGTTGTTCATGAGCTGTTAGTATTGCAAGGTACTGAGGAAAAATCACTCATTCTGTGAGAAGAGCAAATGGCAATGTGCTATCAAAGGTATGCTCTTATCTGCAGGACAAATATTTTGATGAGCTGCATAGATGGATAGCTTGCAAGTCAAGGACTGCAGAATGTGGTTATGGAAAAAACACTGAGTTTCTGTTCCCTTGTAGTTCTTCCGTCCACTGTAGATAACTGTGCTCAGAAGGCAACTAGCATATGTAATATATTAGCTGTGCTTTCTTTAGTTTTGGGCACTAAGTCCCTAGGAAAATATCAGTGTAGCTCTGTGAACAGTCAAACTAAGGCCAGATGGTTATTTTGGGAATTAGACATAGTGGGACATCAGGATGCACATAACTGCACAGTCTTTCCAGTCTACATCGTTCTTGAACTTAAGTGTCTAATATGGTACACAGCACACCTGCTGATGCCTTTTCAGAGTGGTAGGGAATAGATCAATTTTTTTTAACGTACATTTATGTGTTCTAAGATTACGTTTAGTATATTTTTGCAATTATGTAATATTGACTCCCTTATGGTGTATATTCTGTAATAACTCCTAAGCATCATTATACTACTTCTTCAGAACAACTACTAGTTGTTCTCTCACTTTTATTTGCACAGATGATTATCCTTTTGGCAAACGAGTACTTTATTCAGACCCTACTACTTATTGCAAGCAAAGATTTTATCTAATCCCAGTGCTGAAGTTTGTCTTTTCCAAGTTTATCTATGTATAAAGAAAGCTTTTTTCCTCTCAGAAAAATAGTATCTTGAGAAGCGTTGGGTGCTCTGTCACTCTTAGTCTGAAAGAATAATGTACCCTGAAACTGAAAACGTTGGAGACTGTTTGGACCATTTTTCCTTTGATTAGAATTTAAGGAGGCTGTATGATTTTTCTCTCTTTTGCATTAATGCTTCTTAAAAATAATATGAAGCAGAGTAAGACCTGGAATGCTTCCATTTTTTGTGCTATGGCAAAAATATACCAGTTATGTACCAAATGACTCATGAGATTTGTAGTCATGGGCCCTACTCTGTTTAGGGGACTTGATAAATATCTGTTCTGGGAGAATACAGAGTGTCCAGAAGTTAGAACAGCTTGGGCTGAATACTATTTATTCCAGCAGTTTTGTGTTTCTCAGAAAATCTTTTCATCAGCTTTGAGCGGCATGGGTCTGCTCACAGATGCGGTAAGATTCTCCTCCTCCCCAAAGCCTTAAAGGCCACAGTCTCTGACTTTCCTGCATCTCTCTACCTTCACTTAAAAATATTCTCCATTGTGGTCATTTGTCCAGGGAATTTTGTGGTCAATTGTGGTCATTTTTCCAGGGAATCAGAAAGCTGCTTCTCCTTCCTGAGAGCTCTTTTTGTTTCAGTTGTATACGGACAGGTTACGACAATCAGATAGTCTCTCCTGATCAAGTGCATCCTCTTTAATACTGCATAATATACTGTACATACAGCTAACTATGGTCAAAGACACCAGTGAGAAGCGTTGCTCACTCATGGGCTGATAAAGTTCATGACTTTAACATGGCATTGTGGTCATTCAGAAGTCGGTGGCCCATTTCTCAACCAATCATCATATAAGGCTTTGACTAATCGCTGGTAACAAGGCAGTAGATGTTCTGATTCTGTATTAAGCATGTCTCAAAGCAGTACTTCACTCTCCAGAGGCTTGCCATCTTTTGTCCTTGCTAAGCACATTTTCTGACTGGCAAGGTGAATCAAAACATCAGGTTCAAACCACAGTAGAGAAGAAAGTCAAGTTTAGAGACTCAAATTCAGTCACTCAAATCCGAAGCAATTCATCAAAAGCCCAGCAGCTGGAGTTCTATTAAAACACAGAAATGTCTAGGAAATATCACTGGTCCTTGCCAGGGGGTTGTGTGTGGGGAAAAAAGGAATATAGCACTAAAAAAAAAAACCTGCTAGATGTCCATGTTGATGTTGTGTGTGTACTTCTACAACTTGAAAAAGGCACACGAGTAAGACCACCTGTCTTTCACTGATGGGATTTTCAAGTATCTTAATCAAAATTGTCCCCTTTACTAGTTTTTTCCTTCCAGTTATGACTTGGCCAGCTAGCATGGTTATGAAAGTACTAAACTACATGCAGACAAGATGCTAAGAAGTGCTTCAGTTCATTTTCTGGCACTTGACCGAAACCCAACTTTTTAAACTATTGTGTTGCCAGGATCACAGTGGTGTTATTTTTGCCTGTGCAGAGGAGAAGAATCCATTGTAATTTTTTTCTATCCAGATGCATTTAAGAGTTAATTATCCATGCATGAACTTTGTATTTAATATGACTGCAGCTCTTCTCCTGGGGAATGAGTGAAGAATTCCAAATCATGTCTTCATTCAAACGAATTTCCTCAAAATTTAGGCAAAAATCTTGATCTTCTGATATTATTTTTCTGATATTCAGCATAAAAATCAAAATATTCTGATATATTTGATGTTGAATATCATCCCTGACATTAATTTGCATTGCTTATGTGTTTGGCATAGTCACTGAAGATGTAAGTATGTTTGAGGATTTGTATACAGTTCATATTCTCTTTTTCTATTATCTTAATTCTTCTATATAGGGCACTGTAAAATATTGTTGACTCATAGATGTTACAGAGAAACATCTGTCATCACAAGAAGCGTCTAACATTTATGTCTGAAGACTTTACCAAGAGCTGTGGGGAAAATATATTTTCAGGACATTGGGTGAGACAATGTGTGTTGAGTCTCATTTCAGGTAACTGAGATATTACTCACAAATCCTGTAGCAGAAGAAATTAATCCCTTCAGTGTAAGACTGTTAATGTCTCTCTCAGTAAAGGAAAGCTTTTTTAAGCTGAGTGTTTCAATATATAAACTGTGAAGTAGATTAATAATCCAAATGTAGCTTTGAAATTGTTTAGCACTGGGAAAGGAATACTTGACTTATGAAATGCCTTACTGGTCATGCATTCAAATGATCTCCATGAGACAGTAGTTGGACTATTTTCTAAGAGATTTTGAAAGTAAATCATATTTGCTATTCAAGAAAAAAATCTCTGCTTTGGCTAGGTGAAAATTTATCACTCTCTAAAACCTTTCTAAATATACGTGCACACATATCATTACATACATAAACAACTGATGGTACTGTTCTGTAATACTGTGTCTCCGTGTTCTTTAGAGAAAAGCATAGAGCATTTCATTTACATTTGCTTGCGAGACTTGAAATAAATGAAACCCTACATTTCCAATATCCAAAGTTATTAGCCCTGGCACACTTCTACTTCCATGGAGGCCAAACAAGAGAAGGGGATTTCCATTTCTTTCCTTCAGAACCTGTCTGTATTTGGATTTATTACTAGATATCTTTGGAAGACAGGAATATATAGAAGGCTATGTTGTAGGAGAGGAATACTTAATAAACAAACAGCTATGGTTTCACGTACTTTCAGAACACCATGTTTTTAATACCAGGACAACAAAAGCCCATCCTTGAACCCCTCCGTGAAGCCACACTGCCAAGACTTTCACTGCAGACGGTATAATAAAACCCATAACATCTCTTGGGTTGGCAGAGAATTATAGTTTTCCTTTGGGAATTCTGCAGTTTCTGAGATAGTGTCAATGTGAAATAAATCCTTCTCATCTGAGGATCTCAGTGTGCCTTGAAGACATTAATTGAAGGCAGGTGTATCCGAAATAAGTCTAAAAACATTCAAAGTTAACACAATTGAATTTTGGACCAGATTTTTTCTTGTTATGAAATGATATTTGATTCGTTTCATAAAATATGTTTTTCATGAATCTTATTAACCAGCATTGATAATATTTTCATTGTTTTTAGAAGTAGTCTAATATTCTGATTATTTCTCCTTATATAGAGAACCTTCTTATAGAAATTGAAGTGTAATATGGGAAAGCACAGGATCCAAATGTATCATCGAAGATACTCAATGTTTGACAATCATCTAAAATTATCCTCGATCTGGAAATAATTTCTCATGAGGGTAGAGATGCCATTATGATGCTTAGTGAGACTCTTAAAGGAACACTGTGACCCATCTTGAAACTGATAACATACAAAGACTTTTTATAGGTGTTGAAATTATGGAGAATGTTAGAATAGCTACTAATAGGGCTTATTGTCTGTCATGCAACTTGAACTCTTCAGTTATTGTGAGGTTGCTGCTTGAAAATATTACCTGAGTTTAGTCCTGAAGCATCTGCAGAAGCATATATTTGTGTGTGTGTATTTCATCTAAAGTCACCCATCACCATGCAGAAAGTCCGTCTGCAAGTGGTGGGATTAGAATGGCAGAATATATCCTGGTAGAGTGAATTGGCCTTCATATGACTTTATACCACAACAAAATGGATTATTTAAAGCTAGTATTCAGATGTACTACGAAGAAGATGTATAGTATAATAATTTATAATTATCTTAGTAAAATAGTTTGTGCATAACAAGAAGTAACTTGAAATTTTATTCCTAGCAATCTGAAATTGACTTTTTCTTCATTAGTCAGGTGTTTGCTTGCATTTATTTGACCATTTCTGCTTAAAAATTAAAAGTCCAGAGCACATACAAAATTTTGCAAATTATTTCTTCTACTATAGTAGCAAATGTCATCACTCATACCTTACACTTCAGTAATTAGTTGTATATTTAATGAAAAGATAAAACGTATCTACTAGTATTTACAAAAGGCAGTTTGTAAGTGAGATAGGATGTATGAGGAACATCAGGCATGTATTCAAGTTTTGGTGCAGGCTTGAGAAGATGTGTATTTTGCAAGATTTATTGTGATCTGAGAAGGGCAAATTGTACAGTGTTATCTTACTCATTCCGCTCTCTAATGCTTTGTCTAGTTTTATACAATCCAGAAGCTGAGTTCTTGATTCCAACTGAAACTACTACTATGAGAAATTTAGTTAATGTTTTGTTTCAAAGCAGATCTATCCTTGTAGGATTTTTTTTTTCTTTTACTATTTCATGTCTTCTTATCACATTTGAACCTCCTCTGACACAACTTAGGGCCACTGCCTCTTCTCCTGTTACGATGCATTAATATTCTTTTCTAGCCTGTATATGTAGAACCATACTTGTTTTAGTCCCAGTTAATCTTACATTGTTTCGCTAAGAAGTACTTAGACAAGATGGAAAAGATGAAACTATCCAGGAGTGTTTGATAATAGTTCTCATTTTAGAGAGTCCCTTAAATTCTCTCATATTATATTTAGCTTGGATTAGCCTAAATTACTATAACCCACGTGTGCTTTTTGCCCCCCTGTGACTCATTCATTTTCCCTAAGGATATATAATGAACATAAAATTGATAGTAATGCTGTCTGAAAACATTAACAGTTTTATTGGGCTTTTTTATTAAAAAAACCAAAAAGCTTTTAAGATAAGTTTTTAACATAGGGAATGATACAACAATGAACTCCAATATGCATCATTTGCTCATTCAGTATGCTCCTGAGTAATTACTTTTAAAAATGTCCTCATTGTTATAATGTGAAAGAGTAATTTTGTACATTTATAAACAGTTAAGATTCAGTGAAAACTAAGAAATTTATGATTAAATCATATCAAGAGAGTTTTTTTTTTCTTTTGTGCATGTGAATATTCCTTCTATTTAGGAACGCTGGGAAGTCGGAAAGACCATAAATCTCTGCTCAAATTTTTCTTGCTTTTCATTTTTTCCCCTCAAAAATCTTATATTAAACAACTCATCTGTGTTCACTTCTCCTACTGAGTCCTCTAAGATGGTAAGCTTTTCCTAAAGGTCCAATACCTTTCAGTCTACCAAATAAATTACAACTCCCTTGTAATGAGTTACTCTTATAATGAAGACTCGCTGGCAATGCAGTGTATTTTAATAGACAAATTAGTCTAACTTAAGCTCTAACCATCTGTTCCATTCTCATTTATGACTCTAAAAAGAACATATTTTAAAATTATATCATTTAAAAATAATGTAAATTATTGAGGCATGCAGTAAGGCTTCTACGTATTTGTTCATTCAGTGTAGCATACTTATGGTAATAGTGATGTTGCCTCCTTGCTCCAGGCATGTATGAAGGAGAAAATGGTTAATGCCTGATACAATAAATTTGCAGTTATTATGACGCATTAAGTATGTCAAAAAAGATATTTTACTCCTAGAGAGTTACAATGAATGTAAATCTCTGTACTGGAGCATCCTGATGGGATACCTGGAGGCAAAGCTTTAGCTAATTCTACAACTTGTAGGGGGTTAAGGATATCAGAGACATTAAATGCTGACAACTGTAGTTTTAATATGCTGGGGAAATGGAGCTATTCCATATCACTTTCTGTGTTTGTTAACATTTATGCCACCACCAGGGATCTCACTAGGATTTATAGGGAAAGGACATGCTGATAGCTATTTAGAGGGAAAACAGTACTTTTTTTCTCTCCTGCAGACTCATTGCGTAGTAAATTGTTGTACAGATTGACAAAGCAGCAAGGAAGTCAGCAGAAAAGATATGATATTCTTAAAGACTCAACTAAAAAGCCAACAAAAACCCTTTTTCCTCTACTGCCTTTCTGCTTCATTTGTGCCCCCCACGTTTTAAAAGAATTATATTAAATATTTATATTGATCTCATAAGCAAGATGACTTTGTTATGGCTGATTTTAACTTCAGAATAAGCATCAGCAGCCTGACAGTATTCCTCTCTGACTTCATGTATCTGTGGTACATTATTAGGAAGTTATTCTGTGCAAGTGGAAGAGGGCAGCTTTAGTTACACACGCCTTTTCTCCTGGCAAGATTTGGTAAGCTTCTGATCCCAATGAAATATAAGATCAGATCCAAATCTGACCAAATATTTAGCTAAAAGACGACATCAGTCTTACCAGTTTGGTATTTCAAAGTTTCACCTGAATAAGCTGCCTGTATAGGCAATGTAGAATGTGAAGAGGTTGTTCCTTCTGTGTATGTTTGAGCAGGATGAGTTTCCTTTTGGAAGTATCACTGTCTACGGAGACAGTCAGTTTGAGGCAGGCCAGATGCTATGCTGTGAGAGAGCTAAAGTTAGATAAGAGGAAGGCCAAAGTTAGCATTTATAGAGCACTCCATTTCATGTCTCCTTTTCAATCATTTGCAGAATGACATCAACGATTATAAAGGGAACATCTGCTGATGGCTTTAGGAGGTATTAAGTTTGGAATGACTAATTTAGCCATATAATTAACAGAAATATGGTTTGTTTGGCAGAAGAGGAAAAACACACTATAGAGATACTGATGATAATTGTGAAGACCAGTAATAGAAATGAAAATGTATCACTTCAGTTCATTACATGTCTGAGTCTGTCATTCCAAAGTAAGTGCCTCTTAAAGCCAGATGCTCCCTCCGCAATATTTGATGTGTGTTTATAATGGGTGGACAAAGGAGATATTACATCTTTTGTTAGCACTAAGTACCAAGGTCAGGTTGGGTAAATAAGCAATGATTTCAGAATTTTAATTATGTAAGAAATGATTCTGTTTAATTCTTGCAGAAATTTTTCTGCCTCCTAAGGATTTTCCAGAAGGTAGCATTTTGACATTAACCATTTTTTTTGTGTGTTCAGACATACACATTTTGAAGTATGCTTTATTTCTAGGCTTGTAAGTATTAGGAACATAATTCAGATCTTCTCTGGTTTGGCTGAGGGTGCACTGCAAGCTTAATAGGAGGCATGTGGATGTTTTCACTGTAGCATAATGAAGATTCAACAGAGTTTCCTCTAGAATACTAATCAGTGGAATTACAAGATATTTTAACATGGGACACAAAGTGGTTTTCTTCTAAATAAAAATTATTGGCCTTTCATTATTTAAAATGCTAAAATTTTAGTTTCCTAAATCTTATGAATTTACTTTTCTAGTTGCTTATGTATTATTTAAAGTATGATTTCACTTTGTTCTGTTCCAAGTTATAAACTAACCTTGTAACACTGAGCACATCCCAACACACAGTTAAAAGCTGTGATTAAGACTGTTTATCTGTGGTTCATTCTTTTCCATTTCCACCCCTGTGTTTGCAGCATCTTGTTTTGTCAGGTTTTAACATTTATTTTCTTTCATCTGTTTTGATTAGGAAAAAAATGCTGAGAAAGGAATCTCGCCTTTGAGAAAAGAAAGACAGAAACATTCCCTCTCCCTACTTTTCGGAGTTCCCCTACAAACATCTTCTTTTGCCAGTTATTTTTTGCTCTGCAAATCATCGTTTTGTTCGGTCTTGCAGAACTGGCAGATTTCAGACTGTCTGGTTCTGTTCCACCAGCCCCAGGAGGAATGGATTTGTGAGCCTATCTAAGGTGAGGATTCGAAAGATCGTGGTAAACGAATGTTCTGATAGTATTCCACAGTATGAATATTGCTGGTATCTAGACGGAATGGCATGGTTATAGGGGGGTGTATTTTCAAAAGAAGTAAATGGCTGATTTCTAACTCACTGGGAGGTGAACTTCTGCTCATGCTGCTGTGGGATGGCATCACCCAGGCTCCCCTGGTGTAAAGGAAGCTGCTCAGAAATGCATTCCATGAGGGGACAAAAGGAAAATTGGACATTTCCAAAAGTAGTACAACGTGTTTTATTTTCTTCTGTGGAATTTGGTACGTTAGCAATGGCTTAACTCCATAACTTTTGTGTACTTGTCTAACTGTGTGTACTTCTCTCTAGCAAAAATTCTTTACTAGAGGAGAAATCACATCACATATTCATCCTGTCTATATTTTCCATTTTCTATTTAGGAGGTGATAAGTTTGGGCCATGGTGGCTGTTACTGTTCCTTTCCATGCCCTTTGAGAGCTCAAACTATGAAATGAAGCCAAAGCTGCAGCTGCAGCAGAAAATATGCACTTTAGAAATGAGAAACATCTTGCTGATTTCCCCCTCCCTACAGTAAACCGGTGCATAAGATAAAGAACAACATATCATGTAACAATTAGGCCACAATCTGTTAACATCTCAGCTAGCAAAAGTTAAATACATGGATAACAGTTAATTCTTTTCTTCATAAACTATAGCACATTTACTGTTGAGTGTGATATTCTGCATTGCAAAGGGAAAGTACTTTTTTCTGTTGTTTTTTTTTTTCTTTTGTAGGTCAAATGTTTATTCTTCAGTTTTAGATGAATATTTTCTATGTGTAGCAATTTTATTCATGTGTCAAGTTTGTGAAATTTTGGTAGTTTTTCATGTACTTTCGTATAAACACAGACTGAATTAGTGTACTGCCATGGAATTTAGTGTACTGCCATGGAATTTGTTAGTTTTGTCACAACAGCTTCATGTACTTCTTCAGTTTGATTAATTCTAACACTTATCTGTTGGAGGGGCAATGATTTCTTGTGTGTGGAAAATCCACAATACTCTACATTGCTTTGACAGCTGTATTTATTCCAGTGAGCTAATTAATGGGAATCCCAGTTGCTAAGATGGTTTTCCGATGTGCTGACAAAACTCAAAGAAGCAGCTGACCACTACACACTATGAAGTGCTTCTTTTCTTTTTTTCCTCCCTTGATTTTCAGGTATAGAACACAAGGATTGTCCATTTGAGAGGACATTGAATACAGGCAAATCTTTCAGTTTCACTTTAAAATTCTTACTTTTGCTTTTTTTCATAGAATTGATTGAGTTGGAAGGGATTCTTAAAGGCTATCTAGACCAATTCCACTGCAATGAACAGACACCTACAGCTCCATCAGGTGCTCAGAGCCCCATCCAGCCTGACCTTGAGTGTGTCCAAGGACAGGGCATTCATCACATCTCTGAGCAACCTGTGCCAGTGCCTCAATACCCTTATTGTAAAACATATCTTCCTTATATCCAAATACTGTAATAGTTTCACTTATTTATTCATGTATTTATCTATTTATTATTTTTACTAATTGTTTATTTTTAAGATTTGTCTATAATATGGATAAATGAAATGTATTTATATAAAAAAAATATATTTCAAGCTATAATAATTATACTTTTTTTTTAGCTATCTGAGCTACTTCTCACAGTGGATTAAGCAATGTGATTGCACTGATTAATTTTCTTTCATAGTATCTTCTGTAATCTAATACACAGAAATCTTTTATTTAGTAGTTAAAGTTATAACAAGACATAACCATGGCTGACAGCAGAAGTCAGAATATTTAAACTAGCAATTAAATGTGACTTTCAAAAGCAGGATGAACTTGACCTTATTTTTTGGCATGTCCCTACGTTGAGGGCAATTCATAACTGACAGTTCTTCTCATAGAAAGTGGCAAATTGATCATCATTTGGATCTTGAAATCAAAATTAGATGCCTTTGAAAAAGATCTTCTGTAGCCCAGTCATAAATGAAGACTGACAGCATTAACTTCTGGTGAAAGAAAAAATAGTAATGTCCCAATATGAGATGGTAAGAAATTATTTGGTCTGTGTTACTTAGAAGTTGGATAATACGTTTGCAGTGGATTCTTCTGGTCTTAACAGTCTGTTAATCTACAAATGTTCAAATAACACACAGCATGAGTACAAGCAGTATATGGAGCATTTTGAAATGAAGGGTGACATTAGAGAGGCAGTCTGGTCTAGCAATTAGTGCATGGATTCACAAGTCAGAAATTCTACATTCTATTCCCATATCTGACATTGATTAGCAAGTCACATTAGGACTTATTATCAAAAGTCAGATATGCAGCTGATCATCTAATTAAGATCATCATACTATTAGCATAACTGCATTTGCAAATCATGCATGCAGAGCTTTAGCCTTTGTTTAACCTTGATCTGTGATATGAAAGCAATCTGTGTCACAGACTTATACAAACGTCTTATTCTATGATTTGAGCAGCTCACAGTTTTTAATATATTTATCCTCCTCAGACTCTGTCAAACTGGGTATTATTATTTATCCTCATTTTGAGAAACTGGAACGGCAGCACAGAAATATGACGCTTGGATTTCAAAAGATTAGACAGGCAAAGATGCAGATAAGCAATTAATGAAATTTTCTTAAGTCCTAAAGAGGATCACATCCTTAACTCCTATGTGTATTTTTCATGACTTTAAGTGCCTAAAACACTTTAGAAATGGGTTCTGCATCTTGTTAGGTGTAAGTCTATTTGGAAACTATGTCTGTACTAAATATAGGGCATATTAGGGGGTTTTGATGCCAGGCTAGTTTTAGTCTTATCCTCTAGAGTGAATGCTTGCTAAAGCTCACCTTCTGACTACTTTCATTCCAAAATCCAGTTTGTGTGATGCTCCAGCACCAGTCCAACACCAGTGAAAGCACAGTAGATGGGAATGATCAAGAAGTTTGCTTTAGAAGATCAGAGTTGGGGTAAAAGGTTGTTCCGGACTCATTCAGTGATTACTAGAATCAAAGCCACCTGAGAATCCTATTAAGTAATTGGCTTCCTCTCTGCAAAGGTGGAGAATGTAGATGTCCTGGCTTGAAAAGCTCACTATTAGCAAATGCGTTTGGCTATCTAAAGGGGATAATAAGATTGCTTTGTAGTTTGTAGCTCACTGAAAAGCTGGATAGAAACAATTAAAACTAATTTGAGAAGAGAGTTACTTAGTTTATGGAAGATTAGCCAACTTAACAAAACGAAATACATAGGATCTGCCCAACTTTGTAAAAATTGCTATGTTCTGGTGTTATTTTAGTAACTATTTAGAACCTCTCTTTGCCAATTTTATGAGAGAAAGCAATAATTTTCCATCCACTGACTGCACTGCATGCTCATTTTCATGAATTTTCCACATGATGAGAAAATGAAAGAAGAAATGTCTTGTTTTAAGGATTCTAAGCATGTGGGTACAGTAAAGGATTTTTTGAAATTAAATTCACTTCCTTGTAATAAAAGAAAGATTAAAATTTTAAAGAATGAGAGTCTCAGCCAGGTAAATACTTCAAAGATCTCCTGGATTTACTTAATCCACTAACTGCTGTTTCGTTATTTTAAATGAATTAACTTTTGTCACCCATATGTTGCAAAGATAAGTTACAAATGTATGGCAGTTGCTCTGTGAACTGATATTTCTTACCTGAATGTTTCATTGTTTTCCAAAATATGAAGTGAACTTCTTTCATCATTGTACATGTGAACAGACACCAGCCCATGTGATGTGAAATCTGCAGATGTTCAGGATTTTCTAAGCTATTTATCTTTCCTCCCTTTTTTTGTAGTACTTCGGTCACGCTGACATATTCAAGTGATAAATACAAATGAACATTACTCAAGAATGCAGGAAATGTGGGAAGGTACACCAACTATTGCCTTAATAGCCTTTTCATGCCCTGAAATATTTCATCAGACTGAAAAATAAAGGAAGTAAACAACAGATACTGAAAACAACTAAATGAATAGAATAGAGTCACAAACTGGTATATCAACAGGAAAAATCTGTATGGATTTTAGACCAAAAAATGTACCACTTGGTATTTGGATTATATTTTGTTTAATTTTATTCTAAGACCTCGGTTATGAGGTACTTATTAGGTGTTGGGTTTTTTTTTTCTGATTTCTTCCTTTGTAAAATGATGTCTTAATGTGCATAATATCCCTCCCTTTGACTTTCAGGGAAAACTTAGAGTCCTGATGACTTGTATAAAATAATATTATAGAATAACAGAATCATAGAATGTCTAGGTCTGGAAGGGAACTTAAAGCTCACCCAGCCCCAACCCCCTGCCATGGGATGGTTGCCCCCACCAGAGCAGGCTGCCCATGGCCCCATCCAACCTGGCCTTGAGCACCTCCAGGGATGAGGCACCCACAGCTCTCTGTACAGTATGTCACTGCCCTACCAAAAACCTAAATTCATTAACAGCTCATCTTTCCCTGGGTTTTCCTACAGTAGAATCTTCCTAATGTTATGCTCTGTTTTTATCTGCACAGATTGGAATTAATTTTGTGGGGTTTTTTTCTTTTTTTTTTTAATCTTAGGAGACACTCAGATGCTATGACAACAGTTAGCAGGATTAGAAGCTGGGTAGATAATTATTTGACAACAGTTTTGAGAGTAACTAGAGGGGTGAGACAAAGAGGTAGACACATTTTAATTATGTTTGTAACATCTACCCATTTGTTCTTTTCTGTATGCATAATTTGCAGGAGGGAAATCAATTTTTTACATGGTCTGATAGTGATAGGACCAGGGGGAATGGTTCTATACTAAGAGAGGGAAGATTAAGATTAGATGTTGGGGGAAAATTTTCACTGAGATGGTGGTGAGGCCCTCACACAGGCTGCTCAGTGAACTGTAGATGCCTCACCCCTAGAGGTGCTTAAGGCCAGGTTAGATGGGGTCCTGGGCTGCCTGATGTGGTGCCTCATTTAGTGGTTGGCAACCCTGACCACTGCACAAGGGCTGGAACTAGATGACCTCTGAGGTCCCTTCTAGCCCAAGCCAATATCTGATAATGCGTTAATATGTATGTATTTATATCACCATCATTCTGGATTATGGTATTGTAATCCAGACTCTGGAATATGAGCATAAACCTGAACCTTTCTGGATCAGATCCCATCAGAAAACAGGGCCTAGAGAGAGCAGGTGATCCTAGGTCTCATCCAGGTCACACCCAAGGTGGGAAAATGGTCAGGGTGCATTGCTAAACCTGGAAGCAGGGAAAACCTTCACAGGGAGCACAGAGTTCTTCCTATTTCTTCTTCTCATCTTCATGACAGATCACAAGGGGGGTTTGTTAAGAGGGGCTGTAAGAAAGAAGGGTACAAACTCTTTAGCAGGATCTGTTGTGTTAGGACAGGGGGAAATGGTTTCAAACTAAAAGACAGGATATAAGGAAGAAGTTTTTTACAGTAAGGATGGTGAGGCACTGGCACAGGTTGCCCAGAGAAGTGGTGGGTACCCGTCCCTGGAGACACTCAAGGTCAGGCTGTAGGGGCTCCCCGTTCAATTGCAGGTGAGTTGGATCAGATGGCCTTTAAGGATCCCTTCCAACTCAAATGATTCTATGATCCTGTGACAAAGCAGAGTGTTTTGTTCCCTGTTTAGCCTCTATTTTGCGCTGTTTGGTTTTAGATGGGTGTGACAGAGTAGCATTGAGAAAGGCTGCCTCTGCTTTTTCCTGGCTACAGCAGTTTGTGTCAGGTGGACAGAGGGAGGGAGAGGAGACTGCAGTGCCTGCATGCAGACTGAAAGTCTCCTGAAAGAGCACATGGCTTGCTTGTAGCAGAGGAGCAGATCTACAGCCAAGCCTCAGAGGTCAAGGAGAGGATACATTCCTAGAGACCCAGAGGGAGGCTGTGTGAAGGCTGCTGCGGCCCATGGAGGCAGAGCAAATTGATGACTCCAGAGCATCTGGAAGGAGGGACTCATTCTGAAAGGAAATAGAAAACAGGGGGAAAGATTTGTTTTCAAAAACTTTATTTAGACCGCATCATCCAAAAGATCTGCATCTGCTTGATTTTAAGGGGTTGCTGTGCTCAAAGGAAACACAGAGACCAGGATCACTTCAGCGCTTTGGGATATGCTCTCTCTGCAGATATAATTGGTGAGCACGACCTCGAGGCTCAGACTTCCTCAGAATCACACCATAACCTCATAAACGCAAATGTTTACATATTGGCTTTCTGGGATGAAGGCCCTCTCTTCCTTATTTGGAAATGACTATAGAAATTTTAGTAAATTATCCCCGGAGTAATTTATTTGGCCAGTCCTACTGGTAGCAGGAGACAAATAGCTACTATAATGGACGAGAAAACATGGAAAAACAAGCTTGCTGATCAAGCTCTTGAATTTCATCTAATTTGTGTTGACAGGTCGGCTCTGGTTAGTACAAGGGATCTAAGAGCACACTCCAATACTGTTTTCTCTTTCTCTCAATCTTTGCATGCTTTTCCTCCTTGAGATGCTGAAATCAAACATTTGAGCTCTCCAGGAAAGCATCTATCATACAGTCCACGCTGCAAACAAAGTGTATTTTCCATTCTGTTTATCACATCATTAATTTATAAAATCTGTGGTCCAACATTACATATTCATAGACTCATGAGACCCCATAGGGTGGGCCAAATTCTCTGCTGTCCTATATTCTGAGGTAATCCTGGTACAATCCAGCAAAATAAATGCATAAGCTACGGGACCAAATTGCCAATAAAAAACACTGATCCCTGTGTAAACTGAACATAAAGCATAACAAACAACCTTTCCCTTTTAACTTCTTTCCCTTCATGTTTTGAGATAACTGACAGTGTTATTGAACATGAACTGAACTCCAGATGTCACATGCATTGTAATCTCTAACCGTCCTGTATGATACTTGCTGAGCAAAGTTGCGCCATACTTTACTTTGTCTGCATTATAGTACACCAGCTGGCTGAGATGCCAATGGATTGGTGTAGGGAAAATAACAGTTGGTCAAAATAATAATTCTTATTGCCTGGTTTATCGAATTTGATAGCATATTTTTGAAGGATCCAACAAAGGAAGCGCGTAAATTCTGTGATATTAGGAAATTACAGGATTTCTGTTATAATGTTTTTGGGTTTGTTACATAATATGTGGAGGCTTATCTTTGTAAATTACTATGCAGCTCACAGTAGATTTTACAAACTGCTGTCTTCAGAAGTACTAAAGTTATTTTATTCAACTACGGTGGGAAAAAAAGGCAGGTCAGGTAATGCTGTCACAAGATCTGCTCACCTGCAGATTTAAACATGCAGCTGCATATATTCATATCAGTTTTTATAACACTGGAATAACTATTAGAGGAAAAAATATTGATGTTGTTGCTGGGGATAATACAAAATTTGGTATATCGATGCTTCTGTGAAGCTCACTGTTGGCATCTCAGTATCTCTATTTTATACACAAGCAGTAAGAGAGGGTTGTGTAAGAGTAAGTAAGGGCTGCTTACACAGTCAAATTTGCCAAAAGTTACTTAGCCAAGAGAACTGTCAAAATCACTATTGAGATGAAGACATCTGTCAGTGAATTAGAACAGCATGGAAGGCAAATGCTGCTGTAGTTTTGGAAACAGTGAACATGAAAAGTAGGAGATACAAATGCAAAAGAAATGTGTTATACAGAGTATAGGTAGAAACTACTCAAGGCTTTTTTAAAGGAGAAGTCCAAGAGAAAGATTTGGGACTTCCAGAAAAGGCAGAGGATCCATGCCTTGAAAAAGGTAAGTCTTTTCTTACATCATATTACAGTGTGCTATAAACATACACTTGATGAAACAGTGTGTCTTGGTAAATTTGAGGGCAATACTTACTAAGTCAGTGGGGTGGGCAAACAACAAATCTTTCCAGGTAAATTCTTGGAAATCTTTTCCAAATTTTCATAATCTGGATGAGAAATCCCAACCTAAAAAGTTCAAGAAGGAGTCCACGATTTTGCCCCTGGGCAAAATGACCCTATGCATCAGCTCAGGGTGGGAATAAACTAGCTGAATAGCAGCACAGTGAAAGGAACCCGGGGATTACTGTGGACAACAAAATGAATGGGAGCAAAAAGCGTATTCACATCATGAATAAAGCAAAATGCATACTGGGCTACAACAGGATTTGCAAGGCCAGCAGGCTGAGGGAAGTTGTTACAGCCTCTACTAAACACTGGTGAGGTCACACAGCTTAGTGCATTCATTTCAGAGATTTCCAAATCAAGGAAGGTGCTTAGAGGCTGAAGAGTCTCATAGAGGCCTATCAAGGCAACCAGACTGAAGTGCATAGCATATGAAGAGGTCTGAGTGAGCTGAGTTGGTTTAGCGAAGAAGAATTAAAGGGTTATCTTAATAGCAGCCTACGCTGACTTGAAGGATGTTTCCCATCAAAGACAGCAAAACTAAAATTCCAGTTGTTAACAGCAGGTTAGGTTGTAGCGATAGCAGTCTCAGGCAGCACCTTGGGAAATTCATATTTCGTGGAAGGAGAAACTTTTTCACAAGGATTGTGATGCAGCACTGGTCTAGATACCCAGGGAGGTGGTGGAAATCTCCACCCTTGGTGCTTTTCAAGACTCAGACAAAGCTGGCTTTACCTACTTGGGGTACAACCCAGCTTTGAATAAGGCTGAAAAAAAAAAACACCCTTCCAACTGGTGTTCTCATGATTCCATGAAACAAACTGATGAACTGTTTTTTGTTAAATGAATGATGAAATATTCAGTATTGTCCAAAAAAATATTTAGGACTATATTTCTGTGACTACCACATAGATTTGCTGAGTCAAAATAATCACTAAAGAACATGGTTCTGCTTTTATATACTCCCAAGATTTGTGTTCGTGTTGCTTTTCTGAGCGTTCATTACAGAATACGAGACTCATTAATTAGCTGATTAATCAGCACTTACAGTTTAGACTTTAACTGGTCTGGCTTTTTCAATAATGTTATTTCTAGAGACAGCTAGAAATGTGTCATATAACAGTCAAATAGGGTTATTAGTGTCCATATAGCAAACAGAAGGCGGGGACTGAGAAAGGGAAGAATGTAAATTATTACTAAAGTCTTTCCCCAGTTCTGTGCTTATTTCTCATTTAGTTTCACTAAACTGTATTTGCTTTAAAAACTGCATGGAATTCATAGTTACAAAGATGTTTCTAGAACAGTTCCTCAGCACTTGTAAATTTTAATACATTCAGTCAACTTTATGGTAACTTTGAAGAGCAGGCTAAAACAAGAAGTGAAGAATAATATACTTAATGGAATCTGCAAACAGAATCCAGAGTGGTTAATTAAGATGTGGTCTGGGCAATAGCTTTTCTATTTACAAAAGAAATTACGATATGAGTTTTACATATATTAAAACAATAGGTCAGATTCTGATTATGTTCATAAATCAGAACATATTTCTGTTGACACTTATTCATATTTACACAGGTGCTTTAGAATGAAAAGAACTATTTAAGCATTTGTAGCAATGCAGTGCTTTCTAGCACAATACTTGATTTTGTTTTAGATGTTAAAGAAGTATAAGTAAAGAAGTATAGAAGTAAAGAAGTTGTATAGATTCCTGAAATATAAATTGATATCAGTGTATCCTTAATTTGTACCTAGTGCAGAATATAATGGAAAAAACTTAAATTTGTTTTAAGATCTTTGTTGAGGCATATATGACTATTAATAACACAGGAGTCTGGAACAGCACTAGAAATGACAAGAAATTAGATAACCATTTATTTAAAGAGCAGTCTTTTTCCAATTCAAAATAAAGAACTTTCTAAAAAATAATTTCACTTTCTTCAATAATAGCATAAGTACTGATTTAGAAAAGAAAATTCTTACTGTCCATGTTTTCCTTACCTTTGTTGAAAACCAAAGAGTGAACAGAGCAGTTTGTTTAGTTTATTTATGGACAAAAGCAAGTTTGTTTCTGCCTATGGTCAAAAGCAATAATCTCTTATGTATCACTGACTTGTTTGTCCTGATTTCTACTACCTTTATGAGCTTTTGTGCTCTTGGGTGTGCATGTCATCAAATCTACGTTTTTTCAGCAGTCATTGCTGGCAGTTTAGTTGAAAGTTTGTTTCCAAGCATTGGGTCATATTTATAACCAAGTTATCAAACAGATATTAATATATGCAGCAAACCGTTATGATCACCTCCCAATTTCAAATGTTTTGAATGAGGGTATGTTTGATTACCTCAACAAAATGTTAGCGATGTTGTAAATTAAAAGTATCCATTTGATAGGGGTTGACTTCACCACATGTTTATAAAACACTGTAAAAAATCTTTGCAATGTTGCTTATTGTATAGAGGATTACAAAAGGCTTGACTTTTCCCATTAAAAACTCAGTAGATATGCATTTTGCCCATTTTGTTATCTGCATTCCATGCAGTGATCCTCCACAAGCACGCAAGCAACTTTGTGAAAGTTGCCATCACTGATGTCTGTACAGAGAGAACTGTGGGGAGTTTTTCTCAGTACTCCAAAGCAATATGACTTTGTTAGCATGGTGATGTTTCTGAACTAACAGATCTCCTCTTTCAGTCAGTTAATTAGCTTCATGTTCACCATGTGCATTTAGCTTTTGTATCACCAGTTTCAGAGATTGGTTGGTGCTAAATTAAGGGCTTCTTGTACTCCATCAATTGGCATAACCATGTGTTCAGGTCTTCCTACATCATCTTCCTTTACATCTTCCTTTACAAGACTCCAATTTGCTTCTGCATTCCCAGTATTGTGAGAGAAAAACCCAGATGGACAGAGAACCTATAAGAGAATTAGACAGTGACAGATTTTTGCTGTTGCTTGAGGGATTGGAGTAAGACTGGAAAAAAAATTAGTGTCATAGGATCATAGGATACTTGAGATTATAAGGGGCCTCAGGATGTCTCTAGTCCAACCTCTAACTCACAGTAGGGTCAACTTTGAGATCAGATCATACTGCTCATGTTTACCCAGTCTCATTTTAAAGCCTTCAAGGAGGCACTGCAAGAGTGGAACTGATGTGTTAAACAAGTAGCCAAATTGAAAACTACCATACTGACCGTGAGGTTTTCTACACTGGCTAAATACCCAACCCCAAAAATGAATAAAGAAATGAAGTCGTATATTAATTAAGACATTTCTTTTTTATTGTGTTTGCATGCAATGCCTCAAAAATATTCTGTCTGTTGCTGCAATTAAGCTGTAGTATGATAAATGTCTTTGGTTTTGTCTTCAAAGCATCTTTTGTTTGAACAAGAGATTTTCTTGCAAATATCAAAAGTAAATTTAAAAGCACGTTTTCCCACAGGTGTTGGAGTCAGATCTACAAGGTTAGAATCTCCTAAATATCCAGCCTGTTACAGAGTTCTGCTATGTCACGTATGCTGTACAGTCTAGTGAGCTAACACTGCTGGTGCAGGCACTCCACAGATTAGCACAGTTCTCTGAATGCTGGCCCTCATCCCACATCTCCAAATACTAGTCTGATGAGCAGCTCAAAGAAGCTGTTTTTTTCCCCCGATCTGTGGAGTTTTGGTGGATATAAGAATGGCATGAATTCCTGCTCCAACATCCTGTTGCAAGACCCTTTGGAAACCAAAAGAGGCAGTGGCAGGACAGGCTGGCTGTTGCAGGTATGCAGTGGTCTGAATGGATGAGGACCAGGATGACACAGCTGCCTGAGTGTGTAGGACTGGTGAGACTGCTCCATACATATCCTGAGCATTAGCCATAGGAATGAGGTCACTGATTTGTGATTTAGCTGCTGAGTTAGGGGAGGGGCTTTAAATTGTTTGTTTCTGGTTATGTTAATTGTTGCCAAGATAACTCTATTCCTAAGAAGATAAGAAGTTATTGAAGGTTTGTTTGGACAACCTTGATGATTAAATCATCAGAGAGCTCCAACTGCTAAGCCCTTATGCGAATCAAGAAACATCAGCTATGGTCTATTATGTCTAAAGGAGTATGGTGAAATAGGAGAAAAGGATTTCTGAAGGATACTTATGATTTGGAAGACAGCTTCATTATTAACATGATAAATGATAGATAAGTGGACCAAAAATGCTGGTGAAGGTGGCTTTCCACAAAAGTTGAACACCTTGGGCACTAGTCAGCTCAGCAAACTGCCTCACTAACCATGTAAATCAAACCATAATAGCTACTGCCTTGAGTTCTCCCATCCCCTTCGATGCTGGGAGCTGCTTTTTGTGGTGTGCTCCTTCCATCAGAACAGTGATGATCATATGAAGGAAGTTATTTGTCTGAATGCTGACTTAGAAGTATTTGTTATTAACTCAGTTAGTTCTTCTGTGTTGTTCAGTGTGTAGCCATGTGTATCTTTGTGCTCATGTAAAGAAGATGAAACTAAGAATCTGATGCAGAAAATGAAATGGATGAAATGGTTACTACTGCCACACAGTTTGGGTAAAACTACAATATGTGCAGGGGAAGAAGCCTGAAGAGAAGCATGTTCTTTGGTCACTTTGATAGGTGACCTTGGTTTAGTCATTAGTACTGGCTTGTATACTAGGTTTTTCAGTACTAGAAGTGAATTAAAAATGGGTAAGACAAGAATGCTGGAAGTGTTTCTTATTGATGTTTAATTGCAGACAATATATCTGGGATTTTTCCTTATCTTGGTCTGAATTCTCAGTGAGCCCTGAATTAAACCTGTGAACAAACAAAGAAAACCAGCAAACAAACTCAAAACCCAACCAGTGCAAAATACAACGTCCTTGCAATAGGAATATCTAGACTCAAATTTGCAATTCACTACTAGCAAGTTGAACTTTGATTATAGTCATCAGTGAGAACGTGTAACAAAGTCCAGTTGAGTTTAGATTCAGTAACAGATAGAGATGTCTGAATCAGTTAATTGTATGTAGATTATGTGTGAGTGAGGTGTCTGGTTGATGGAGGGCCTACCAATACACTTGGTGGAGACCAGAGAGCTACTCATCAGTCATTCATTTGGTCAAATGTAGGTGTGTATTAAAGGATGAGCTGGATAGTTCTCTAGATTCAACTGACTGTAAGGACTAGACCTTCATTACATATAGAGGCATTTTACATATCTATTTCATATGTGTTTACGTAGTTTAGGTGCCTTACACTGCAAACAAAATTGTTATTGCAAAACATAAGTTGAGATTAAAAGCTGCCTTAACTGCTGTTGCAACACCAGTATTGACAATGTTTATTCTCCTATATAAATATGTTTTATAAAGTCTTCCAACCAACACTGTGGTTTCTCCACAGTAAAATATTCTGCTGCTTACCACTCTGGTACTGAGATCTTACAACTTAGAGGGTGTAGACTGTATGTAAACCTTTTGGCATTGTTGAGTGTCCATAATCGTATCTGTATCCATGGTAACTGCAGGAGAGAAAGTATGGGCATATAATCCTTCTTAAGTACTACAGTATTATGTTTCTCTTGGTAGACAAAGTGATGATAGCTATTCATAAGCGTGTTAAATAACCAGCACATATCAAAGTTGAACATATGCTAATTACTGGGAAAATAGCAATTGTTTTAGTATGATTTTAATGTGTGGTAATAATTCAGGAGTAGAGAAACAAAATTTTTGGAGCTTCTTTTCTGAAGAAAGTTAGGCAAATTGACTGATATTAAAAGTAATGTTGTAATTTTTAAGTAGGCATTTTTTTTCTCATTTAGTGAACCATTTCAGGTTAGCAAAAATTCAGAATATTTTTGAAGGTTGTGAATGTCATTTAAAAAAACAAAACTAATTGGACACAACTTTTGTTTTATACTATTTGTCTTTCACCCAGTGAATCTTGGGAAAGCTTGAAGAAGCTGTAAGACTGTTTTCTTATTGTCAGGAAAGAGCAAAAGTTGCACATTGACACTAGCAAAATTAAATTCAAGGCAAATTTTAGAAGTGATGTTTGAAGAAGATAAGCCTTGTATGCCTATTCCCTCAAGCATTCAGGGTCTATAGACGTATACATATGAATGGGAAGTAGATGTAACTTTAGAACACAGACTTTAAGAACAAAGGCTATTTTGCTGTAAAAGAGAAAGAGAAACCTCCAATTCTAGACATGGGCAAAATAGTTTCTAAAAGTGGAAGTTTTTTCCCCAGTCATCTCTGAGTTTTCAGCTGCAAGCACAGACTCTGATCCCACAGCGATTTTTTTCTCCGACTGCTGGCCCACAGAAATTTGGCATCTGTGGCTTCCCAGCCATGAATGTCATTCATTGAGTAGAAATCTACTTTTCTTTTTCTTTCTTTTTTCTTTTCTTTTTTTGGGGGGGTTGTTTCTTTTTTTCTTTTTTTCATTTTCTCCAACTATGAGATACTGAATTTGCTGTTCTGATGTCCTTTACAGTGTCAGAAGTGGATCGTGTTTAGCAGATTCTATTTAAAGAAAAAAGATTGGAAGTCCTCAGGTTGATATTTTGAATGTTTTAATCCTCCCTAAATACTTTATCATAGCTGAGCCCTTATTATAAATATGGAATAGTTCACTGTATGAATGGTAAGGAACAAAATCTCCATTCTGGATTGGAATCTGACAATGAACACAAGGACTACGATCCATTTTGTTTTCTGAGTATCTTCAAGGTATATTTCAAAGTCTATAATTCCAACAGCAGTAAGGTAGGTAAAAGATCTTGCATCAGTTGTGTTCCATAAATTATATATCTGATTTCAAAAATCTGATAAACTCAATAAATGGGAGTGATGGAGCTGTAGAAGAAGGAACATAGATCTGGAAGGTATCTCAGTATGCTCGGTATGAGGCATCATGCATTACTATTCTAAGGGAGAACCAACTAACTCTTGTTGTTTTGATATCGGTACTTAGAAACTTCATGATTTTCTGAGTTAATGACTTCCAGTGATTCAGTTTCTTTCATCATTTAGAAAGCATTCCCTGTAATATCTGAGCCAAATTATGCAGCCTGCATGTATTGTTCTGTTCCTGGAGACATTTGCAACTTGTAATCATGGAACTAGAATGATCTAGTTTGGTGATGTGCCTTTTGACAGCAAGTTTTCCTCGAGAGGAAGAGATTAGTTGGATATATTAAATAGTTGTGTTCTGGATGCAACGTTAGTTGCTTTGTTCTCATTTTAAGTGTTCTCCTGGAAATATTTCAGTATGTTTCAGTATGCGTGTTTAGCTGGTTCGGTAGCTGTGATGATTGAAGATATTAATAACAAAACCATAGTGAAGTTTAAGGATAGTAATATATTTAAGCCATTTTAACAATTCTCTGTGCAACATTAATATTTATGGGACTTTTCTGTAGTTCTTCTAGAAGGTTGCGTGGGCTGGGGACATCACCCACTCCTGATATTTATAAGTAGACTCAATTCCCTAAAGAATCTGTGGATCTGGAATTCCGTGCCCAGGAGGGATAAAGTTTGATGTAATTCACATAGCATTCTCTAACAAACATTCAAATAACTGATGTAAAAATATTCATAATGTTTCTTAGCTCTATTGCTTAGCTGACTATGGCTCCTGGAACAGAACTAAGCTATGGAAAACATAGGTATTTTCACTGACATGAATGTAGGAAAGAGGAATGGGTCTGAATAGCCTAACCTGCTACCGAATTCCCATAGTCTATCCAGATATACATGAATTGTGGGTGCTGGATGCTGAATACAGCTGTATTGAAACTTCCAATGGATTGCATTTTGCCAGGAGAATGATCAATATACACAGAGTTCAGACATTCCAATTTATCCATCTCTTGGCTTTTCTTACCAATTTACCATATGGAGTGTGGGGCAGAAGGGAAGGAGAAGTAACCATTTGAAGTGCTAGAGAACTCAAACTGCTTTGTTGGTAATCCCCTCCTGGTGGACGATAGTGTATCTGACTTAATCTGTATTCCCACAATGGCCTGGGATTTCCATCTGAAAAATAACAGAGCTTTTTATTATATTGTTTTTTTTTTCTTTTCTTTTCTCTATGCTGTACCATCTTATTAGATGTCTGTGAAAGTACTTAAGCAACATTCCTCACAATTTCAAAGGAAGACTCTGTGCAAGACTTTCCTCATGGTTCATTGTAAACTTTTGAACTTAATTTCCTTTGCTGATCAGCAACAGTAGCATTTGTTAACCATGTAGGCATGGCACAAAGCCCTTATTTTTCCTATGGGTATTTTAAAAAGGTGCTAAGGAAAATGATTTTAAATAAATATTTAACATTATTTCTTAATTAGATCCCTGCAGGAAACATAATTTTTCATAGGCAATTCAAATAATTGTAGTGAGTATGTGTAAGTATTACATATGTGAGCAGTGTTGCAGAGGACGTATGATTTAACTGCAATAATGAGATTTTTATTTGGGGATTTTTTACTCTGAAGACAGCTAAGAAAAATCTCGGTGCTTCCCAAAACCACTCTTTCCAAAGAAACCACGATGTTACAGAGCCCTTTCATCATCCAGCATACGGCACTGTAGAACACAAAAATATACACTGTACTACTTTAAATTAATTCATATTTGCAGGAGACAGTCTGTGTGAGTATGTGCAATTATGAAGTGCAACTTTTTTTTCCTCTTGACTTTTTTAGCTGCCTCACCCTTTTTATTTGAACACATACATATGGTGTGTGAGAGTGAGCAAGCTCTCTGTAAATGTTTGGAAGGAGCATCTGTCAGACAATAAAACTTGCAAGAAAACATGCTTCTCATTTAAAGTGTATTTGATAGAGCTTTTCCAGTGTTGGAATCAGTTCATTTGTATAGCTTAGAGGCATTAATAAGAACAGAGAACTGTAAAGTCACCAGAAAATCCAAACTGTTAGTAGGAATCCAAGGTATTTTTTAAAAGCATTTCGTCTATTCGGCATCACAGTCTTCTGGTAGGAACCTGAAGCAGTTGACATAGAGGCAGTCCTCTGGCAGTCCGTCCAAAAAGATTGCAAGCAAGAAGATGACATGTTTTCTGCAAACCTGGAAAGTCTAAAGATTACAATAATTGTTGGACCAAAGGGACCCTCTTCAGGCATAAATACCAACACTCCTACTGTCTTCTCTTGCAGACCAACTCAGCTGCCAGCAAAAGCAGGTGCTCTCCCTTTACCAGTGCTCCAGAGGAAATATTTAGTGAGTATTCACAGCTCTTTTTACCAATTAATATATTACTAGTGTTTTACTTCTGTTTGTGTAGTTTTCTCAAAAGAAAAAAAGCATTTAAATGTAAGGTTTTAAGGCTGTTACTTTAAACAATTGCTGGAGTTCAACAGTCTGATGCAATTATCATATCAATTTAAAAACAAAATTTGCACAGCCTTTGACAGCAACTTTTAAGAAATTACTGTTTTTTTAACAACTCTGTAGCTTTAACAGTCTGAAGCAATCTCAATGTATTTCTTATGCACCAGTACCAGAAAGTACTTTATATATATTTTAAATGCATTTGATTTTAAATGTTATGCCATAAAATACTCTTTGTTGGACACAAATTTAAAATAAATCATGTCTTTTGGCAAAGTAACCTGCAATTTAATCTTTAGAAGAATAAATATACCACTAATGTTTTCCACAGAAACAGTTGCTACTCTAATTAATTCAAGATGTGACTCTAATAAGATTTCAAAAGAAAATCAGAAACAGATTTTTCTCAGAGGTAGTGCTGTGAACAAGGTTAGGATATTTTTATTTTCATTAGAAACACTTGTCCTAGGTACAGTTACAGATTTGTAGCATATAGCCTGGAAATATCAAATCTGAAAATATTAGAACGCTTCTAGAAGCGTAACAATTTTGGTGCTTGGGATATGAGTTTTCTTTCTGTTAAAACATATGCTTTGTTACATTTTATTAGGTAACTCTTAATTCCTTTCAGAGCTGAGAGTGACTAATGTGTCTGCATTTTTTTTTTTTTTGCTCTGCGTGTGGAAGGGAATGGAAAACCTGATGTTTGTCTACTGCTCCTGCAAAGTTATCTGGACGCTGCTTGTAACAATTCTAGGCTATGCCAGCAGCTTGCCTCTGGGTGATGACTCTATTTGCACAGCAGAGGAACTTGCAAAGTACAGTATAATCTTCACAGGGAAATGGAGTCAGACTGCCTTCCCCAAACAGTATCCGCTTTATAGGCCCCCAGCACAGTGGTCATCAATGCTAGGTAAGTGAAAAATGCAGTTTTAAGACCAGATAAATCTCTTGATCACTGTGATCTTTTTTTCCCCCCCTCAATAGTAGGTTTTAATATAACTAATGTAAAAAGAAGGAAAATAACTGAAGTTAGAATAAAATGCAGAAATGGAAGTATTCACAATGCTTTCAAAAATCTACAACTGTTTTCAATTGACTTCTCTTTTCAATTGGCTACAGCTGAAATAAACAGTGATAAGTCAAATGTCTTAGTGTTCGCTCATGGTTAGACACAATTTTTTTTTAACCTTAGAAATAGAAGAGAGCATCTGAAGAAATATGGACAATCTAAACCAGACTTTTCTGTCATGCAATGTATTCACTTAAATAGGTGTTACTCATAGTTCTGACTACAGCATGTGGAAAAAAAATGAATATGCCAGCAATGGTGTACGTGATTTTGCTGAAAAGGGTGAGGCATGGGTATTAATGAAAGAAATAGAAGAAGCTGGAGAGAAAATTCAGAGTGTGCATGGAATCTTCTCTGCTCCTGCCATTTCCAGTGGCACAGGACAAACCTCCACTGAATTACAAGTGCATTCAAGACATCCATTAGTAAGTAAATGTACATGCTAACCTTTAAAGTTTTGGGGTTGGTTTTTTTTTTTTTTTTTTTTTCCATGTCACTAGCACACAAAGTGAAATATTTGAGCTCTCATTGGTAGAAATATGATAATGAAAAATGTTACTTAAAAAAAAACACATGTCAAATTTCGATGAGCTCTTAGCAGGTTCTATAAAGCAGAAGCATATAGAAGCCCATTTATTTCACGAGTTAAGCTACAGTTACAATAACTAGTACTGGAGAATTTCAAAATAAGTATTGCCATAAGTAATGCTGGGTTGTTTTATTTCATTAGGTTTCATTTGTTGTACGAATTGTGCCAAGTCCTGACTGGTTTGTGGGTATTGACAGCCTAAACCTCTGTGAAGGGGACCACTGGATGGAAGAAATATCAGTAGATCTATATCCATATGATGCTGGAACCGACAGTGGCTTCACATTTTCCTCCCCAAACTTTGCCACTATTCCACAAGACACAGTTACAGAGGTAGGTGTACGTAAGTAAATTAGCACTCTGTATCTCTGTATTTTGAGTCGTCCACTTCAAAGCTAACTATCCTGTAACTACACAAGAGATTCTCACATGAAATTGATTTCAGTATTTGAGAGTACTGATGCTCACTCTACCTGGATTTATTAATAGCTTTTGTTCATTTCCTGTATCATTCTAATTTGTTGGGTAAATGCAGACGCATCATGAAAACTGGCTTACATTTAAAGTTATGTATGTAGAATATCATAGAATCATAGAATGGCTTATGTCAGAGGGGACCTATTCCAACAATATAATTATTCCAAGATGTTTTTTAACAATTCTTTAAAAAACTAGGGAAATGAAAATATTTCCCAGAATTTTGGCATGGCTAAATTTGTATCCAAACAGGAAAAGTCTAGGAACAGGAAATTGTACGTACTGATGGAGAGAGGAGTTTTCCCTAGAACACATTTCTGACACCTGAATCTGTTATGTTTGAGGGAAAGGAGCTAGTGGAAAGCAGAACACATCTTTGTTCCTACTGCAGTGACTCTACTTCCAGTCTTCTTTGCTTGCTCTTTGCTTTTGTCATTTTTGCATGTGGGAAACAGAGCATCTTCATTTAAAAGTTTTGAATAGTTGAAGCACTCTGTCCCTATTTTTGTTAAGGTCAGTTCCTCTAGAGCCAAATGCTGTGCTAATGAGCAGTGAGACAAATAACAGAGAAGCTGGAAAACAATCCATCTGGCCTCCTATACACATATGACATCTGCTACAGCATACCTAATACTATTATTTAATACTTTTGTATTTTGTCTTGTAATAACATCCAAGGTATGTCAACAAACCATTCCAAACATTACTCTGTTTTCAGTTCCTCCCACCCCAAACATCCGTCCAAAAGTTGGCACAATTTGTTGTGCCCAATTCAGAAGTATTTTGCACAAACCATATGGGATTATCAAAAGTAGTTTTGTGAGCTGGAGTTTACAGATTATTTTTTTTTCTTAGTTGCCTAAAGGAATCAACACGATGCATCAACATGATTTTCCAGTTGTTTGCTACTAGAATGATGCATTTCTTCAGGGTTCTCTTTTTATTTCACAGATCACTTGTTCCTCTCCAAGCCACCCAGCAAACTCATTTTATTATCCCAAACTCAAAATTTTGCCACCTATTGCTCAAGTAACGATGGTGAAATTGAAGAAAAACCAGCTGGGTTTTCCTATACCTCATCTTAACCAGCCAGCTAAAAGCAATGAAATACTTGACACATTCTCAGGTAAGTGATTGGCACTGTGGTATTCTCAATTCTGTAATTTCTGTTCATTCAAAAAATATGTGGAACTCTGGTAGGTGATGTAGATGAAATAGGTGATTAAGTAGAATATTCTCCTATCTGCATTGCAATAGTTTCCAGACCCACACATGGGAAATAAAACAAGCCAATTGACATAACAGAGAATCTGAAAAAATAAGACATGGATTTCATACTTGAGCTACGGTTCAAAGGCTCGAGTTGTACCACAGTGAGGCTTGCTCAAGCCTTGGGTCGGTGATCACCATAGGTCAGTGGATTTTATGACAAATAAAATGTATTGATCAGAATTAAAACTCCACAGATTCTTTGCAACTTGTAAGTAAGTACTCCTGCTTAAGTTCTTACGTGATGATGCAACAGAAGAAATAGTACATACTATATGCATTCCTGGACATATTTGTGATATTTGCTCAGCGTGAAAGATAGCAGTTGGTGTCTATGTAGGTATTCCCTTTATACTCTTCTAGTAACTTTTTATAAAGTGTAAAAGAAATGGTTATGAATAAGGCTGACATCCCAAATTCTATTTGAGAGACAGCTATGGGCTTAAATCTCCAATGTACTCCTTATATAAATCATGTTCCAAGAAGATCTTCTCCAGAATAAGTCTGAAGATTAATGCCTCTAGCTTTGTCCTAAAGACACCTCATGACTGCTAAAATAAAGTTCATTTTCTACGCAGTTAACAGTGCACAATTTATACTTGTGTAAGTGCATTTCTTTATGCAGTTTGAGTAAGTGTTTTTCTATTAGTAAACAAGACAATTTTGAAATGAGTGCTATGAATCTTACCTCTTTCCTGCAACATATGAAAGGAACGTTTGTCCCTCTTTGGCATATAAATGTAATACAACTCATGCAAGGTACAGTATTTCAGGAATCATTTTAAATCACGTATCTCTACTTTACAGCATATTAACCAGTAAATCAGTCTATTCAAAATATATATTTAAGAAGCAAAAGGACAGATTTAATTATCAGAGATCAAACTGTGTTGTTCATTCCTGTTGGAAGCATGAGAATCGATTATTGCAGCAGAAGTAGTGAGTTCCATTGTAAAGCCAGAAATTTATACCAGAGGTCACATATTCAGTACAGCATTTAAGCCTGGTCTTGTGCACAGCTATTTTATGCTCAAATGCTGTAATACAAAGATTTGATGCAATTTCCTGTGACCAGCAGTGTTTTTTATTTAACCTCTTAAGGAATAAGCACCTTTTCTTTTTCTGGCATATTTTCAATGGAAGTTTACATTAGGAAAAGTATATTTGAATTTCTGATGTCTTTAGTTGCAGTAAATTAAAACTACATTGAAAACACTTTTAGTATCAGAAAGCTTCTAGTTACGGAATAACTTCTATTGGTAAAGGGAACTCTAGAATATGTACCAAAAAAGGTTTCATTAAAAAATGAAACTTCCTTTGCTCCTCAAGCAAGACTTAAATGAACAGGAGTTAAACGGACTCTGATCTAACTACAGGAACAACACGTCCCTTGAAAGAAATAGAAATGTACATACATAAACCAGATAAAAGCTTTAATTCCAGTGTTTTTACTAAGCAATTCAATGAAAAATAAGTTATAAAATTGACACTGTGTGTTTTAAGTGTAATCACTTAAAACATAGTCCTTTGGGATGGATATGCTACATTTTCAATTCAGTAAAAAATCTGCTGCACTACTGCTGTAGTACCTCTGACAGTCTCTTGACTGCAATAAAAATAATAGCAATGTCCTTGAATTTAGGAGCTGAAAACAGACATTTTTATTTATAAGACAACATATGGATTTCATTAACATCACGTGTACTTTTGTATAAGAAAGGATGCTACTTGATCATCATTCCTTAATGCTTTGCCAACTATGCATTTGCCTTCAGCAGAAAATTTTGCAGTTACCTTTTTATTGTGTATTTTGCAGAAACACCACTGGACTGTGAAGTTTCACAATGGTCTTCCTGGGGTCTCTGCAGAGGTCCTTGCAGAAAAATGGGGACCAAGATCAGAACTCGTTTTGTAGTTCTTCACCCTGCTAATGACGGAACGCCTTGTCCAAGTCTGGAAGAAGAAACAGAATGTGAACCAGATAATTGTGTCTGAAATAAAGAAAAGATAATAATTTAGATAATTTAAAAGTAAGATAAGTGTAACTAAATCTAAACTACATGTCATTCAGTGTTCCTTATAATTCAGGTATGCCACACTATTTTGCTGAAAAAATATATTAGACTGGTTTTGAAAGTTGCTGTTTAGTATCAAGACTTTGGGGTGTTGCATTCTTAAGGTTTAGTATGACAACAGTACTCCGTAATTTACAGATTAGAAAACCCAAATAAATCTCTGTTATACACTCTAAGTTCTTGGAGTACCCTCTAGTGGCAGAAAAGAAGACATTTGGAAAGATTTTGCTTCACAAGTGAAAACCATTCAACCAAAAAATCTTAACTAATAACATTCTTAAATATTGTAATTTGTTGATTTGCAACTATTTATACCTAGACATTAATTTTTTTCTCTAAATTATGTATATTATAATTTATTGGCTATTTTGTTGTCTTTCTAAACATGTTTTACTCGCCTTTCGTCAGAAACTCCTTCTATAAATCAGAGTGACCAGATGTTTGCAGCATGCTTAAGACAATAACATGACTGAGTAAACTTGCCTTGAAACTTATGAATACACAAAAATGTGTTTTTTTCCCCCTCGAAAGTGAGAAGAATATCTACCACGAGGATACCCAGCTAACAAAATTACTAGAAACAAAACAGAAGTTTGGATTGTAGTAGAAAAACTCTGAACTTAACTTTAAAAGGTTAACTGAGATCTGAGACCTGACTGATGGTTGGTGGGTGCCCCTAATGAGGCAACTGTCTGAAAAATAGTTGCTAAGACATTAACGCTGTTGGCTGTAACATAAATTATATCATTCTCTCTGTGTACGCAGTAAATGTGTTTCTTTAAATGTGTTTGTTTATATTTGTGTCATCCTAAACTTTGCAAAGAAGAAACTTAGTGAGGTTTTAATATTATCTAAGATGGAGGTATACACACATCTAACAAAACATGGTACGTCAGAAACCACTCCTGATGGCAGGCTTTAATGCTCATAAAACTATTTATGATAAAATTAAGGTAATCTGTATCTCATAAAGAATTGTGACAACCAACGAAGGAATGAATTTTGAAATGAGACTGTTCAATAGGAGGTGCTTACAGTCAACTCACAAAACTTTTACAGCACACTGCAATTCTACAAACATGCAGCTAAAGTATCAAACAGGAGACAGTCGGCTGCATGGGTTCATTTTGGAATATTTCAACTACAGGAGCGCGTTGTATTCTCTGTGGAGTAGAAACATGTAAAAGGTTCTCTATATTTTTTACAGGAGATAAATCTTGCAAAGACCCAAAGGAATTTGAAATGCTATCAGGCTAATCTAAGTTTGTCCTGAAGTGCTGCTGAATACACAGTTGTTAGAGCTAAAAATAGGAATTTCTACCTCTCACATTCTTCAGGTTCCCACGTGCACATTTGTCAAAATTATGTCACTATTTTTTTATTATACCTACTTTTCTTCATGGTCCCCTGTGTCCATTCCCTAATAGAAAGAATGTTAACAAAATATAATTTACATATTTTGTGTCTAGTTAATTTCTCCTTCTTTTCCAGTTTTCTATCTTCTTTATATATTAATTTTTCCTTATTCAGTGTTTTCTGTTAAACTTATTTACCGCACAGTTAAACAATTATCTCCATGTAAGAATACAGAAGCATATACTGAAATACGCTCTGAGGACAGAAACTAAATTCAAACTGACATAGCAGCTGCTTGTAGACTAAACTCCCACAACATTTTGCTGAAGTGCAAGGTATTCTTGGTAGAATTTTTCTAGAAGTTCTCTGAACACTGAAGTTTTGGTTCTTTGCATGTCCAGCAACAAATACATAAGACCAGCAGAAAATATCTGCATCTGTAGTTGTCTGTGTGAATGGAGGATCTCAGCCCTATAGGGTGCGATGCAATACTGGAGCAGTCTCAGCGTTTACTCAAACTCCTGACGCCAAAAGTTTTCTGGGGAGAAGATAGAGTGGAAAAGGAAGTAAATATGCAAAAAGACAACACATTTCAGTGAGCTCCTGTTAGAAATACCAGGGACAGGGACATTTCTTGACAGGGCTGGATACAGTAAATTCTACTGAAGAATATTCTCGTGATAGAACACATTTTTCATAACTTATTTTTATTAAACTGATTAGTGGGGTATGTGAACCCTATGTGAGATTGCTTCGTTACTTTTACTTTGAGCACAGCTTTAGATTTATCTTAGCAGTTCTGAGACAGCAAAGAAACATAGAGAAGCTCTTCCTTGCTTTTCCCTTATGTGCAGTGTTACTGATGGCTGGCAGCCAAGATAATATGGTCCTAAATACATAAGATTTAGGGAAGGAAATAGGTAAATTAATTTCTGGGTTAAACTAATCTCAGAAAACACTTTGGGAATAAACTTAGAATGGATTTCAAAAGACAGGTTTTTTAAGCAAGAATGTTATGTAGGAAAAATCAGGTTTGCTGTCTGGGCAGACATTTTTGCAGCAACAGAAGACGTGAATAAAGGTAAGTGTAGCAGCAAAAAAGTCACCACTGACTTAAACTGTGGTTCTACAAAACGCACAGACACCAAATTCAGTACCCATAGAGCATGACTGAGGACAGCTTGTCCACTACCCTAAGGAATTCAAGGACATTTGGTTGTGAACATACGGAAACTCTTTGTGTTTTCTGATGAGTAGCAATGCCATCTGAAGCTGTCTACATTTATGCTTTTTTATTTTTTTTTGTTGGGATGTTGCTTTTTCTGCAGACATCCAGAGCCTTGGTGGTTACTGACTAGGAAAAGGTTCATTTGTAGATAAGTGAGGATACAAGAGGGACTGATGTGATTGGTCGACTGAACTTGAAAAGATCTCCCACATACTGTAGTGTAAATGCTGGCTGTGGAAGCCTTAGGTGGAATATACATTTAGTTCTACCGGACAGTCCAAAAGAACTGGGATGGCTCCTTGGGGTGTGTGTGTGTCCTCTGTTAAAGACCATTATGGGGATGGATGGTCTTGGCTTCACTGAAAAACAGCTCCAATGTTCTAGACATACTGCAGAAGTGAAGCACAATCACAGATACTAGTGTGTTCCTCACTTCTAGAATAGGAGGGAAGGTGTATGCCAGCCTTTCTCATCACAGTGAGGACTGTTGCCGGCATAGCAAAATGGCTGTGAACAAAAGATATGAGAACACTTTCTCATATTGTAAAAAATCAGTTCAGGGTACTGCCAGTACCAGGTAATTGATTGGAGTACTATGGGAACATTAAACCTGATCCAACCTAATAAAATAACTCAGCCTATTCCATGACAATATCTAATGCACTCAGAAAATAAATATAAATCTTGAAATCAGCTGAATCCTGTTTAATAGGATATGATGTGTGAAAGAAATTTTGTCCATGATAATTTACAGATACTCTAAATGGCTGAAATATAGCTCTTCGTATGCTGCACAGCACCGGTTCACCTGGAGACTGATTTACCCTTGTTTGATTGAAGTCCAGCAGCCCTACTACAATAGCATATGCTAGCTAGAAGTATAGAAGTGCCTATCCTAACTGTATTTGGATAGAGTTAAGGATCAAATT
Source organism: Gallus gallus (assembly GCF_016699485.2). Taxonomy (NCBI): domain Eukaryota; kingdom Metazoa; phylum Chordata; class Aves; order Galliformes; family Phasianidae; genus Gallus; species Gallus gallus. Next base: position 84,411,938 of record NC_052535.1, read on the forward strand.
ATGTCCCCTTGTACATCCCGCTTTTGTTCTGGAACTGGAACATGTTTTTTCAGAGATCTCAAGTCAATAAAAAGCTTAAAAGGGTGCTTGCTTAAGTGGTTCACAATCTGAAGCCAAACGTGTTCCTCTAGCAGATGCAGAAAGGCATGAGAATTTATTCAGGTGCATGTCAGTCAAGAACTGCCTGTTCTGGAGAGTCCAGTTATGCAAATTCAAAGCAATCTGTTCTAGACCCATCAGAACAGAATGTCCATCAGAAATTTGTTCTCATGCATAAATGTTAAAGTAGTAATGAAGACCTAACTTCACCCTCGAGCCTTTTCAGGATTTGATGGCCATGAGATGTGATTTGTATAGTGAAGTGCATCAGGAGCACAGGGATCTTCTGAATGGGAAACTGAATTCAAAATTGGGTCCACCCTACTGGAAATTACCCCAAAGGTGGGTACTCTGTGCTGTGAAACGATCACATATTCCCTCACTTTGAGTAGTAACTGAGTTTGTCATCGGCTATATAGATTGTTTAGTTTGAAATGGTACAAAGGGTAATAATAAAAATCTCAATTGTTATTTGATTCATTACTTGATTATTTGATTCTTCAGAGAATTTATTACTCAGTATCAAAGAAAAAACTGTTATGTAAATAATCTTTTTTAGATAAAGTGTTAATTCAATATTTTTTTCCATTATACCATAATTATTATTGTTTCAAATTCATTTTTTTTGTTCAGATTCTTTACTTTCTCCATATTTCTTTCAGCCTTTTTATGTAGTCCCTATGATTTATGTACAGATATATGCATCCAGCGATTCAGGTTACAAATTACAAGACTTCTAAATAAAAGAGGAGTGAAATTTTATAACACTGTACACTGTACAGTATTTATCACTGTAGAAGAATCAGAAATATAAGTTAATAAGTTCAATTTACATTGAGCAGTTTATAGAAAGATAGCCAATTCAGTTGCTAATAGAGAGCCAGTCTCAAGTACTTGAGAGATGCTTCCAAGTTTCATACAATTCTATGTGTATAAAATAAAACGTAAATCTAGATGCTGGGAAATAATAAAGATTTTACAAGTTTTCTTGTTATCTCATCCTACAGAACACACTGCAGTTATTTATAAATGTGTAGCCACCAGCTGCATTTTCTCACAGTTTTTTTTCTCTCTTTCAAACACACACACTGATAAGCAGCAAATGAGGAAAAACCACAGGACTACATACTTCTGTAGTTATCTTCAAAAGCAGTACAACTGCGATACATAAAAATAATGAAAAGCCAATTAATTGGATTTCTTATGAGCTTTTGGGTTTCGTTTTCACTTGCTTTGTATTTTCATAGTGGAGAAAGAGAAGAGAAATGTGTAATTGAAGATGTTCCCAGTGACACGTTGGTAACCGGTAGGTACTTGTCTTCGCTATATGATGATCTAACCTATGCAGTAATAAAATTAGTTTGTAATTTAACAGACAGACTTGTGACTGATGAATATTGTAAAACTGCAGTGATAAGAAAGAGGGCACACTACAAGTCCCTACAACAGTGACTAGCCACCATATCCTCATATATTTGGGGTATAGATTACATAAAGAAAGTTTTCCAGAGAGCTTAAGTGACCCACCATAGAAAAAAGTCTTCAAATTCTACAGCTGTGGAATTGCTGTTCCACAACACGTACTTCTCTATATGTTATGACCCATTCATATCAGAACTCTTAAATTAACAGTGTTTCAGAAAAAAACAATTCAAGGTGTACTGAAGTTTCATTCAACCTGGGATATCACAAATATATTAAATTCATGTACAGCATGTGTGAGATTGAAAGGTGATAGTCAAAATAAATATATATAATAATTTTTGCGAATAATGTGCTAAATATGAAAGACAATTAAAAAAAAAAGAGGGGTTGGATACAGTATACTTTCTCTTCTGGTGGTCTCAGCATGTCCTCTGGATGCTGATCTTGCCAGAGCGCTAGAGGTAATAAAAAAGTATTACTTATTAATCAATCTTTTTTGTAGTATTCCAAGATTTCCTAGTGTAGTAAAAATTCATTGCACTTCACGCTGCTCCTGAGCAGTTTCATTTGTAAGTACATGAAATACATATATTATTTTATTGCTAATCATTTGTCTTTATATTGTTGCTGAAAAAAAGCAATAAGGATGTTTAATGTTAAGCTATGTTTTATTTAACAGATTTTTATCTGTGTTTTTATTCAGGGAATTACAAAGTACAGAAGTGGGATATGCATAAACAAGGCTTTCTGGACTCTGCTCCTGGTTTAGGAATGTTTGTGACTGTTACAACTCCTACTACTGAGGTAAATATTCTTTATGAATGTTTCTGTGTGATTCATGTATTGACTTCTGACACTGGCAGACAAAGCTATGAAAAATATGGATGTTTTGGGGAAAAAGTAAATCCATAATCCATCAGCCAGCTCAGTATTTTGATGTTGAAATGAATAAGCACCTCGTGGTTGCTATCAGAATAAATAGAAATGGCATGTTTGAAAAAACATACAGAATCTTTGGTAGTTTTGTGGACAATTTTTGCATGTCTACCAGAATTGCAAAACTATGTCATAAAGACTAGTAAGCTGCAACTGAGAAAACAGGCTAGATTATAAAATAATGAAAATTCACTAATGAAGCAAAATGGTTCAGAAAGTATTTGAGCAGCAGACAGGAAGGCTAATAATAAAACAAACTATAAAAGACTAGATTACTATGAGGCTGCACAAATCCATCATGCATAGCAACTGCTTGTGTTGCCATGAGCTCCCGAGCTTTTTCAACAAAGGGCAACTTTATGCCTAAACAAAGTCTTAGTTTTCAAACTTGAAATGCTTTGGAGACCATTGGGTTTTGTACCTTACTGATATTTATAGCATGTCAGTGTTTACTGTGAGATTAAATTCTTTATTTTTCTCTCAGATAAATTCAATGTTTTCAGGAGGTTTAATTGAGTAATTTTTACGTTCATTTCAGAATGCTGTTTTTTATCATTTTATTAATATCTATATTGTACATATCCAACATATATTGTATCTAACTTACAGGTAATTTTGTCAAAACTTTATGGGCCAACAGCAACATTTTCATTTACATCCTATCTGTCTGGGGAGCATGTTATCTGTTTACAGTCAAACTCCACAAGACTTGTGGCATTTGCAGGAAGTAAACTGGTAGGTGTATTTCTTAAATATTCATTGTAAAAGTATTGATTGTATACAAACTGCGGGGTTTACAAAATGAATGAGAAGTTTAATTTCTAGTAGAAAATTCAACATTTCCTTGTGATTAAAGATGAAATAGTTATAATTATGAATATGAAAAGATAAAAGGACTATTCTGATACCTAATCCAAGATTAAAGAAGTAAGACTAATATCTATAGATTGATTTAATGTTTACGCAGTGAATGTGGAAAGATTCTGATCAATAACAACAATTTAGATTCAGGAAGATATGAGACTAACTAGCACAAACACTGTCACAAAACTACTTATCTTAATGCCATTTCATGGCTTCACTATCTTAGATTGAATTATTTCAGAAAACATTTAAAAACTAATTTGGGCAGAGAATGGAAAGTACTTTTATAATGGTTAAAGCAGTACTAGTATATAACAGTGTTTAACTAATTAGGGAAGATTTAAAATTTGCATAGTTAATTTTAAAATGAAATTAAGAAACACTTTACATATTCCATCTGATTCTTACTTGAGGAAGGATTTCCATAAGCATTTAGAACTACTTTTCTGTAATGAGCTGAAGGGGAAATTGTCTGCTGTTTCTAAGGAATTATGAAATAAGGAAGACACAGTAATGGGAATTTTTTTTGTTGTTGTTCTCAGCGTATCCATTTGGACATTAGAATTGGAGAACATTTTCTGGATGAAGCTGTTGTTCAAGCCAAAGACAAAGTGAATGAAGTTAATGTTAGAGTAGAACATCTTCTTGAGCAAATTCATCACATATCCAAAGAACAAAACTACGAAAGAGTATGTATGTTCTTTAATAGAAATATGAAAGAATACTGTGTAATGGTTTATTAATTATTAAGTAACGTGAGGTTTATTATTTAATTGCGGCATTATGATTTGCTAAGCCATAAAAAAAAAAAAACAAAATTTAACCAAAATATCCCACATTACCTTACAAAATATTTCTAAACTGTGAAGGAAAACAATATAAAGACTAATTAATCACTATGAATTCATGGTTATAACAACAGGTGTTATTTTAAAGAAGGAATTTCCAAACATAGTTTTCTTGGCCAGTGCCAATAATAGCAGTGAAGCAGGTGGCGGGTACCATTGCTGATGATGTTGCCAGATGTTGTTTCCATGCTGGTCTTTGTGTGTAAACTTTACTGCAATGGCTAAGGAAATGACTGAATGTGATTTATATATCCTCATTCCATTACAAATAAAGCTCTCCTTCAAACAAGACTGAACCCATTGTCTTAACTTTCCTACATGTATGCAGGCAATCAGATTGTGTTTACAATTTATCAACTAGTTCCCTAACAAAATAAATTTGGCTGCAAATAGTTTCTTGACTGCAGTGTGGAGTGACTGCAAACCTAAAGTCTTAAGCATGTACTTATGGGATATAACTATATGTCAGTGTATCAAAATAACAGTATGTATTTTAGCAACAAGGGAAACCTTGCATTTCTGCTTCAGAACAGAAGTGTGTTTGCTTCTTAGCTTTCATTTGTACATAGGACAACTTATGAATAAGAAGAAATGTTCATTTTCATCTATATGAAAAAAAAAACCCAACCAAACATGCAGAAGAGGGGTGTGTGTCTAGTTAATAGGGTAGTAGTACATAACATGCAAGGGCTGGTGTGTAATAATTATGGTTTTTCTTTTTTTCCTCAGGAACGTGAAGAAAAATTTCGGAAGACAAGTGAACAAACTAACAGCAATATTTTGTGGTGGGCTGTTGTACAAACATTAATCCTTGTCTCCATTGGAATCTGGCAGATTAAATCTCTCAGAGATTTCTTTATAGCTAAGAAGCTTGTTTAAGTCTTACAAAGATTCAAAATTTCTTTGCTACCTAATGCCTAAAATCAAAAGAAACCCTGTTATCTGTGGGAAAATACACTGTATAAAACTCTGAAGCTTGACTCATCTTCTACTAGAGTTCTTAATTTATCTCTAACTCTCTTTTCTCCATTAATATGTGTCTGACCTTCCCTTAAATTTTAATCCTTGAATCCCACCTTCTATCAATTTATTTTTCTCTACAGATGTGAAGCTAAATCTAGAAGAAAGACTAAATGACTGAGGCAGCATTCAAGTTCAAACGTCAGCATTCAAACTCAGGATTGTTAAATTTAAAAGAGAAATCTAAATAAGATATTTCCAAATACTTCAAAGATCTCGGTTAGTAATATCGTTCTTTACTGTCTTGAACAGATCAGTGTTTCAGCTCTGACTGACTTAGTAGGAAGACAAACAATTATATCTCTTGTGGTGAGAACATCTTGAACTGAACACAACAACAACTTTTCCTCAGGTATAATTGTGACTATTTTTCTTTGAAGTATTGAAGGACTTACACGACAATGGAACCTATTGTGATCAATTACAATGGCAGAAGGAAACCCATAAAATCTATTTGGAATTGCACTTCATTTCTGCTCCTAGATAAGCCCTAAACATTAGGCTATAGAGTTGAGATCTTACCTTTTCCACAGTTAGTTTAGCCTTTATGCTGAATGACAACATAGACTAAATTATAGGTTTCTTGGCAAACACTGAATTTCTGCCTATACAGTTTCTTTTAAGGTATATTTACACTAAATTCTGCAGTCTGATGCTGTATTGATGATTGTTTAATTATAATTATTCAGTAACTGTAACATGACTGTCTAATGAACTTAGCAGTACTACCATTTCACTTATGGCAGCCTGGTTGAATATATCTGAATGCCTCGATTTAGCTAGTTTCTGTACAACCACTTGAGTAACTACAGTATCATGCAGTCATGAGTCAAAAGCTATGGTTTTAAATTCAAATAATTAGCTTGACAAAGCAGCATTAGTGTAAGAACAGGAGGAGATAGCAAGATCCACCTCCCCACCTGGTTAACATGTAAGGAGACGATTTTTAAGAAGGCTTTCTGGAGAGCATTCTGAGAGAAGAGTGCTGCATTTTGTCTTCCTGCTCTTTTTTTTTTCAATTCCTTTTCTAGTCTAAAAGCTGCAAGCTGAAATACTTCTTGAGAAATTACTGTTCCAAAGGCAGTGCCTTCTTTCTTTCTCCTATATTCCTTCTCACCTTTTGTTTTCATTAGCAAGGCATGACCTTGTCCTTTAAGTAGGTTTACTTTCGCAGTATGAAAATGTATGTGAGAATCTCTATAGTTACAAATTAGAGACAAAAACAATGCTTTACAGACAAAATCAATTAAAATAAAATCTTATAATAAAATCTTTATAAAATCTTATAAAGCTACTCTCTGAGATGGGTCCTATATTTAAAACTTCCCATACCTCAGGAACTGTCACTTGAAATGACCAATATATGAATGTTATTAAATTCACTTCTATAGAGTGTTTCACTTCTATATTAATTTACAATATGTCTTGTAATAAAACGTTTGGTTTTGGGAAAGAAGAAACATGAGTTATACCTATATGGTATGTGAATTCGAAGGAGAAGGCTTAACAATAGGGTCAGGCTTTGGTTGATATTTAGTGTAAGGCTCCTAAAGGCACCCCAGTAATAAATACAAATCATCTAACTTAAAATGCAATTATGCTTTTAATCCAAGGGAAGCATCATGTCAGAACTCACAGAAGAGATGATTAAACTCTTCAGTAATATGTTTAACCACAAACCAGCACTGAGACTTCGAGTCTCAGCTAGAGAGTGCTTCATTCTTTCCTTAGAATTATTACTATTTCTTCTTCAGAGAAAAGTTTTTGGTGTCCTTCAAGATTCATAACCCCATGTACAAAGCAGAAGCTGAGCCACAGCTCTCTGGGGCAGTACCCTGAGGGCAGCAGACTTTTATGGCTCCTATGCAGCCTGTTGTGTCTGTGAGGAGGGCGCATGGGGAAGTGCCCACACAGAGCCCTGCTGAGGCTCTGTCACCTGTGAAGGGAGGAAATCTCACAGAGCGCACCCACTGTGTGGGCGCCCTCTCAGGTTTGGTGGCAAGCAGCTACAAAGCCCCTGTTATTGTGGAGTGAGGGTTAAATCCTTCTTCCCCTTCTCTCCACAGAGGGTGTAGAAGGGGTGCAGCCAGCTCTCAGCTGAGGGCTCAGGACAGATGGACATGACAGAGGCAGGCCTGTAGGCCTCGTGCAGCAAGGTGGGCATCTGCCTCACCCTCAGGCTCCCTGCGGCCTCTCCTGCCTCTCTACCTCATGGCCATTCGAGTATTTTGCAACTCCTGCTTCTGTGAGCCCCGCAAGGCCACGCCAAGGTTTATCTTCACCAGCTGTGGCCATGTCATCTGTGAGCTCTGCCTCCAAAAAGGTAATGGCTGCCACAGGCCCAGCCTTCTGCTCTAGCCAGGCAGTGCTGGCATACACACCTTTACCTTTCCCATAAACATTTCCCACTCACTGTGGAAAAAAGAAAGGCTTTTCATTTTGTTGATCTCCTGTTATTGATAAACCTTTTCAGTTGTTGCCACTGATTAACTTTAATTTGTAAAAGCAACCTGTGAAGGCCTCCAGATGAATCTGGCTGGAGGTATTTGACTTTGAGAGCGAGCCTTAGGCACCTAAATAAAAATTGAGCCCAGATGCTTATGATCCATGCCTGCATTATAAAAACAAAATAAGAATCTCTGTCTTATTTTGGAATGGGCATGCTTCTTCATTAGCGAGAGAACAGTTTGTAAAATAAAAGATTTGTACTTCCAGGATAGATTTTGCTATTAGTCTAAGGACGTTTTAAACCTCAGTATTTTCAATGAAATGCTACATAAATTTGAGGAGGGTTAGAGGAATTGTAGGTGATGTTTTGAAGCTCTTATGTGTTACACTCAGTTTCTGAGACATATTTTGGGAATCCTGTGATGTTCTCCCATGAGGATCTCTGGAAATGATATAGGGGAATAGAGAAGCTCCTTTTCAAAAGAAAAAAATAGCAGACAAACATCAATATTTTTCCCTTCAAGGTTGTATTAGATGCTTGACTTTTAGTAAGTGTAGCAGAAAAAGTGATGCATCTTTGTTTCATAATTAAAAAATAAGTCTTTTGACTAAAGGATTTTGCATTGCGGCTTTAAAGGAGAGAGGATATAAATATAACATGCTGGCTGATAGAACATGCATCATAGGTTGTCTTCCTGTTGTTACTATAATTTGGCAAAAAAAGTCTCTGAGACACTATTTTTTTTTTGTGAACTCAATAAAAATGATAATGAAATGTTATCCTCTTTAAAGATGCTTAAGAACATTGATCTTTAGAACCCGTAGGGAGCATCTAATAAAATTATCAAATTTATTGCAGTCATATGCATTTACTAGAGGTAGTTGCTAATACATTTGCAAATAATCAAAGAGACATTTAAAAAGTAATAAAGTTTTAGAAAGGGATTTAAAAGGTGATCAATTTTTTTCACAGAAAAGAAGAACAAGGAGCAATTATTAATTCTTTGAAGTTAAGGTTTCATATATTTTATCTAGAGAGCAAGACTAAACCTCAAACTGAAAAGTCATATATCTGGTTGGCTCTAATTCATTAGTGCACTTAAGCATGCACTTAATTAAACCAGGCAAGTAGTCCTATTTAAATCAAAGGAACTAAAAGTCACCTGCATTCAGTGACACTAATGATATTCATAAAATCATTTACATGAATACTTATTTGCAGGATTAAGACCTGATGACATTCACATACAATTGTGGGTACAGGGTTGCAGACTCAAAGTCTTTATTCTTGTTTATTTGAATTCCTTTTAGAACCTTCACATTCCTTCTATAAGCTCAAAACACAGGCTTAGGCAACAAATTCTATTAAAATTGTATACAATATCTATTCCATTTGATGTATATTTTAAGTGTGTCTTTACCTTGCAGGCAAAAAAGATGAATGTTTGATCTGCAGAACTCCTTGTCGTACAGTATTCCTTTCAAAAGAGGTAAATGGAGCTTTAGTACTATTATATTGCATTAATCTGTGGTTTGTTTAACAGCTAAATTATTTGCATTACAAAATACTTCCTTCTGTTTGCCAACTGTGACATGAATATTTATTGATGATAGCTTGGTAGCCTTGAATTCTTTTGCACTATACTGCTTTTAGTTTTACATTTTCTCAAAGAAAAGTCTATATAGACTCTTTATGTCCTCTGATTCTATTGGACTGTAAATCACTCAGGCATTTTCAGGAAATGTGACTGGCTACTTTGTAACATCAGTAATCTTTCAAAATGTGGAAAATACTTGTACATCAGAGAAAGTGGACTGTAATAAATTAATCTGGGTAATGGATTCAAGAAAATTTACATGCTGGCCCATCAGTGTTTTTGAGTGTATTGGTCTTTTTCTCCTCATTTTCTCTTAAGCTTGTTTTCCTCATGACCCAGTGATTATTAAATGATACGGACTGTTGATGAGAGTTATTCACTAGGCAATGACTAGCTTTTAGTTCTCTTTCTTATGAAATCCTTAGCAATGATTAATTTTCCCATTTCTCCCATGGAACCAGAAGATGTTTCCCCAAGAACCGTCTTCTACTTAGCTGATTTTATAAAGGGGCTTTGAAAATATTTATATTTTCCTAGAGTGACATCTGATTAAGAGACAAGAGTGCCTTAGAAGTGTAGAAGAAAAGCACTCAAGGCATTTAATACAGTTAAAACAGCAGTCATATAAAGCTATAGGGCAATAATGCATGTGAACTAGACACACTAGACAGTTTGGGACTAACCATGAAGAGGTCACCTTGGAGAAAAGCATGATTTCTCTACCTGTGTTTAAAATTGAGCTGATACACAGATAAATACTGAAACCTGAAGAGGACAATGCTACCAAAAAGTAAACCATTATAGCAAAAGAGTTGAATGCACTATAATTAAAAAGAACAATGAACACCACAATCAAATAAACCAGAGAAGAAACTCAGAGAATCTCTAAAGGAGGCATTTTAATAAGCTTTCATTATCAGCTTACTTAGATGTAATTTTTATTATCAATTTCAGTCATGGAATAACTTAGGTTGTTAGAGGACTCTGGAGGTCATCTTGTCCAGCCCCTTGCTCTAAACAAAGCTAAATTCTGTGTTAGATCTGTGTTAAATTGCAGCATTTCAACTTGATAATGTAATTTAAATATAGTGAAGGAATTTAAAAAATGCAGTGGTTGTGATACTAACAGCAAGATTAGATGTTTCATTAGAACCCACCATTGCTCTGGAGGACAGAAAGGAGGCAAATTACCATATTCTTTCAAAAGAGACATTAATGATGATTACTTAGCCTTGATTAAGAACAGATAAAATGATTGGAATGTTAATTGAAGGTGCATAGAAAAAAGTCTTATGGCTCTGTAATTTAAGGAACCTGAGTGGAAATATACCTGGAAACCTTTCTATGCCTGATTCTATGGCATTCCCAATGAGTAGGAAGTCCTGTAAATATGTTAGAACTCCTCATTAAGTTGTATATTGATGTAATCAACATCCGTACATTAAATATTCTTATCTTTACATCAGTGCATGCCAGTCACCTTTTTACTTTCCTTCTACAGTACCTACTTGCTCTTTCCCAGAGTATCATTAAGCTTTCCAATAAAACAAAATCTCACTGCTCATTATTTCAGAATATCTTGCTAACATCTCCTAATCCTCCATGCAACAAAGAAAATTTAAAATTTTTTCTACAGTCCTTCATTTTAAAGAGTTTATAAATCAGCATCAAAATCTATTTTAATTTCTTTCGGGATCAAACAGAGACTCAAACCAAAGTTGTTGCTTTGCTAGAACTCGAAATTTCTAGAGCCCACCACTATGAACGCATCTTAAAGACTTCAAATATATTTTCACTGATACTTTGTCTTGCTTGTTTTTTATTTACTCTTATGCCTTAGATTGGTTAGACTATACTATTGATCTACCAGCTTTTTGCTTTCTCGTTCTGTCTGTTCATCAGGTGGAACGTTTTGAATGCTTTGGCTAATGTCAACCAAATTCAAAGAGCAGAGGATAGTCAAACGCCTTTTATTTCCTCCCTTCTGGTCTTTGAAAACTGGTAGCTGGGGAAAGCAAGGAAAAGCAGTTTAGTTCCCCTGCTGAGAGAAATGCAAGTTCATCTTATCAGTAAGCAGAAGTGCATTTGGCAGCCTCATGCACAGTGCTGGAGTAACAGTGTATGCATGCCATCTCTGCTCAGCTGGATTGCAGTACAGGACACGGCTGTAGCAGATATCAGAACATGGGGAACAAAAGATAAAAATCTGCAGCAAATTGTGGTTATTAATTTAACTCCTCACATAATTATTTTTAATATACACGAGACACACTTCTACGTATAGTAAAAAATAGAGAATACACAGTGAAGACAGATTTGGGAAATGAAGCTATTATTATTCTTGGTTATCTGACCAGTGTTATACTATTTATGGACTAGATAAAAATGTTGTCTCTCTGTATGTTTGTGCATTCCCAAATGGAGGAAATTTTCATTCTTTTGTTATTTCAATATATTTCTAATTTAAGTAATAGCACCTATCTAATTTCTTAGTAGCTCAGAAGAACTGTTGATCCATTCATAGGTGGCCTATTTCTTATTTATTTAAATAATCCATCTTTCTTTCATTTTTCAATTTTTCAAACTTTCGGAGACTCTGTAGAACTTTAAGTATTAATTTATATTTTGCTGGCAACAGTTTTAGTACTTTTTTTACTCGTTTTTGAAAGGTGATTCCTTACGTAAAAAATGTCTATTTTCTGCTTTTATCTTGTCTTATCAGTAAATGTGTTGGGATGGTTTTTGCTTCCAGTTTAAAAGTAGATGTTTTATTGATTTATTTAGACTAGATTTTTCATTTTGAAAAGTTATTTGCAGTTACGTTAGAAATCATGCAAGGTTCTCAGGTGAAGGAACTTGATCAATGATTACTGCCACTCAGTAGTATTTTAACTTAGTACTATAACCAGTGTAATTGTTTTGGGGATATATTTGGATTGTATTTTCTTATGTCCTCTGGAAATTTTTATTGTCTTTGTTACAGTAAGTACGTGAGCAATGCAGTTAGTCAAAAGCACAAAGCCTTCCAGATATTTAATACAGACAGTAAATAAAACTGAGCTTTTTTTCAGTTTCTGTATTATCCTCCTGATCTGTCCATTTTTGATTTATCTACATTCTACATTATTCAGTTCAAGGAACACTTCAGAAAATGTTTTGTTTAATAGATCTTGCAAGAAAAAAATACTAACCTTGCTATACTTTATTTTCCTGCTAGACAAGTCCTGAAATTCAGTCACTGTTCATGGGAATAGACACACTGTGCAAGAAGTATTCAAAAGAAATAACACAGGTGAATCACCCTTAAAACTTTTCAATTGTCTAAAACAATTAGAAACTTCTACTGCTTTTTTTGGAAGTAGGAAAAATACATGAATGAATGCCTCATGTTGTTTGACTGTTACTCTCCTTGTTTCTTTGATTTCACACTTACGAAGTTCTTAAGAAAGCATATGTTTATCATGTCCTTTGCTTGTGTTTTCAAACTCTCTCTGCAGACCACTAGTTCTGGTTATTTCAGTGATGTAAATCACTTTCAGTGCCATGAAATGAAAAATGAAATCTTCCAGTATCTTCAACAGGCTCAGTTAATGTACATTAATTTTAGTAATATGCAGTTTCATAGTGAAAACCTAAGCTCGCAAAAGCTCTGAAATGAATGCTGCCTTGTTTTTTTTCTACTTTTTCTTTAACAGAGTAAGCTACTTAAGAAAAATCCCTGATCTCAGAAGCTAGATTTATTAAAAATAAGGAGAATATAATTACTAAAATGTGAAAAAAGAACCCCATATTCTGATCTGACTTTTTTCTTTTTTTTTTAACAGATAAAACAAAAGATTTCAAGAAATATTTCCTTCCCACCTTCTGTAAAATCCAGACTGGATTCAGTCTTAGTTTCTGCTCCATGAACTTAAGTAACTTTTTGGGTTAAGCACATGCTTATAAGCTCCCACTGTCTTCTCACCTTCTTCATCTTTTCAGCCTGGCTTTGAGGTTTCTCCTCTTTGTCTCTTATGGAACATTTCATTGGCAGCTTCAGCCACTCTAGGTTGTACTGTAAGTCATGCATCTTCCCTGCACTGACCTGCAACTTTCACTGTTTTGTGCCAGTACTTGTTTGATCTTGCAGTGAGCTTACTGATCCAGTAGAAAATTAATAAAGGGAAAATTAATGAAGGGAAAAAGCAACAGTTCTCCTCATCTTAGAAATCTCCTAATTGACAACAGTGATTATAGATTTGCTGTATTTCACAAACTTTTCCAAAGTTGAGCATGGCCCTTTTCCACAGCAATCCTCTTCCTGAAATGCACAGCTGAGACAAGGTAAAGAAGAAGCCTTCTTCTATCATGTCAGACATACCATGTAGAAAGAAAAGTAGTTATTCTGCAAACTGAACAAATCCAGATGTCTGTATTATCAATCACATCTGAATGCAAACTTCTGTAATGTGCCGAAGAAAGGAAATGAGGGACATGATCTTGAGAGTTTAAGGTGTTATTTTGGTAGTTTGAGATAACCTATGGGAAATAAATGGCCACGTAAAATCTGGAAAACATCAAGAATTTGTCAGAATTTCCACTGGCATCAAAGGACATACAATAAGCTTGCTCTGTGTTAGAGCAAAACCTTTTATAACCTAGTAATTAATCACAACAGCAGGTGCTTAGGAAAGCATATGGGAACAAGGCTCCTATGTAGTGATTTGTCTTCAAAACAGGCTCTTACTGTCAAGCAGTTTATGGCACAAGGATTTCTCAAGGTAGGGATGGTGCCATGGATTTCAAAAGCTTTTCTTCTTGTAATTGTCAAGTAGTTTTCTGAATACTTAGCATCTATCACATAATAGGAGGTCCGCAAATTGTACACAGTGTGATGACTATTTCCTTTTTTGCATGTTTTATCTTTCTATCTGATTTCTTGCTATCATTTGATTTCTTGCATCCTGTGCAAGAGGAAAAGCAACAACTCCCCAGTACTCTCTCTGTGATATTCATTAGTATTAGACTGCTAGCATACCCCTTCTTCAGCTATCGCTTTTCCAGCAATGAAGACTCATAAACTATTCAGTCATTCTTTGTATCACTGCTATTAAATACCTCTAATTTATCTGAATTGTTTCCAGAGCTACTATATCCTTTCTGAGATGGTGAGAAGACTCAGGATACAGTATTATCACACACGTTGACCCTGAAATGATGATGCTGCCTATTGTTGATTTTTTAACCAAAAATATGGAGAATGCTCTGAGGTGACCTAATAGCAGCCTTTCAATATCTAAAGAGGAGCTACAGGAAAGAAGGAGACGTACTCTTTAGCAGGGTCGGTTGTGATAGAACAAGGGGATATGATTTGAATCTTAAGGGTATATATTTAGGTTAGATGTAAGTAAAAGGTCTTTTAGAGTGAAGGTGGTGAGGCACTGGAACATGTTGCCCAGAGGTGTGGTGGATGCCCTGTCCCTGGAGACTTTTAAGTATCAGGGGCCTTTATCAGGCCCTGGGCGGTCTGATCTAGATCTGATCTCCACATCCCTCCCTGTTTGTTGCAGAGGAATTGGACTAGGTGGCCTTTAAAGGTCCCTTCCTGCTCTAAAGATTGTATGATTCTATGATCTGACTGACTTTTTTTACTTGCCTACTTATTAGCTTTTAAGGATTAGGAATTTAGTATGTGAGGAATTCTGACTGTTCCCTTCTGAATGTTTCTTTTATCAGTTCTTCAGGAAATACTTCTCATCTTTTGATTAAGTATCCAATGGAAACCTTCTAGGCTCTTGCACTGTGAATCAAAAGTAACAATTTCAGTTACCTACTCTGCTATGTGTTTATCTTCTCTGAGTATTTCTTGTTGGCTGTCTCTAGCCCTGCATATTTTCTGCAAGTTTTCTTACTCTTAATATGTCAGAAAAAAGATTTATTAGTAAGTTTCTGCCTATTGTAATTTGTTCAGCAAGCTCTTGTCCTGCTTAGATTGCGTCTCTTTATTTTTAACTTGTCATGGTTTATGATCCTCATCTGGACACAACATGAAGTGCTTACACATCACCTGATAGCATGGCTAATAATTATTTTTTAATTAACAAGATAGTTTTACAAGGCAAGTTATAGTTGCCAGTAAGACATGTTACTTTTAATGTTACCATTAATTTTATGTATTTGCTTAGCACTAATGAATAAGAAACAAGACAGGTAAACTGCCTTTCCAATTTCTTTACTTTATTATTGAGCAGTGTTAAAATACAAATTCTGTGAAATAAATCTGCCAACTCTAGGGTAGATTGTTCTAAATTAATCTAAGAATTTCTATATCTGAATAATATTTTGGACATGGCATGTTTTTTTGGAAGAAGTTTAAACAGTTATATGAAGGATATGTTAAATGCTTATTAAAAAAGAGAAAAATATGCATTCTTTGGTGAGGTTACATAAATGTAATTAGTTGAAGCTTGATATGTATGTATCAAATTTTATTTTTAGATTTCAGAATTTCAAGAAAAAAATCGTAAACATTTGCTAGCATACCACAGAGAAAAGGTAAATCTAATTGTTATTTTCTTATTTTTGTTGGTTATGTTTGCCTTATTACTTTGTTTATGTTTTAGAAAATATATTCACTGTTTATTGGAATACTTATAATCCTGTCTCAGCATTGTCTCCTTTCTGTCCATAGTGGTGGACCAGCACTACATAGGTGTCCTGGGTGTGAAATGACAGAGGAAAACTCAGATACATTGTATAAGTGCTTTTTCCTGCTACCCTCCTCTGCCTGGACCCTGGTTTCTGGGAAAAACTGAGTACTCACACAAAAAGGATTCTCGTGCTTGCCTATCTTGTTTGTGGTCTCCTTCCTTATCTCTAGTACATCATCCTTGCCACATGCAGCCAACAGCTGTCATGATCTTGATAAAAACTTCTTTGTTGCTCTTCCTGCGAGCTTCAGAGATACCAGAGTGCAGGTGTGTTATGTGTGCTATGAACAATTGGTGTTTATATTCCGAAAATCTAACACCTGTATTCTTCTGGAACCCAGAAATACTGAAAACCAAATAGTTATTTAACTTTTTAAAAGCATTTTGGTATAAAAATGATAAGTTCTAGAGAGCGGCAGGTATATTGTTCTTGATATCTGTACTGGTCACTCTCTTAATCAAACCTAGCTTAAATTAGGAAAAACAAATAAGAAAGAGTATTAAAAAACCTGGTCCTACACCCCAATTTTGTCTTTAATATGTTTTGCAAAGTTTCACATCTGTAAAAACATGTAATACCTCCCACAAGCAGTGTGATCTTGTAAAGATAAAAGGGGAAATGTTTTAAAGGAATTTAAAAAATATTGTGAGAAGCACGATAGGTTAACAAGAAAAGTTATAATTTGTCTTCAAATGAAAATATAAATAGTGTGAAGTAGTGGAGAATTAAAGTCACACAGGAAATTGAGGATAAAATACATATGCAGCATTGAGGCTATTGAATAAGTTTAAATGTGCTTCATAAAAAATAATATATGATCATGCAATGAATAACTCTAAAAATACACATAATAGGGAACTGACTTAATGCTCTTTGAACTCTGCTAACTGATAACGTTCTTTAATGGAGACTTTTTTGTCATGTCTATAACACAATTAGAAATACTCTTCACATAAAGCTACTACAAATAGATACTTCCAAGAACTGAATACATTTTGGATCAGGAATAAAAATATGGACATGTGGTACTTGGTGTTTTGGAAATACTGTTATTGCTATCTTCTTCTGGTAATTCCATATTAAGTGCTCTATCACTTTTGTAGCATGAAATCTTAGAATTGTGGAATCATAGAATCATCTAGGTTGGAGAACACCCATGCTTGAGCAACTACATACCCTTGTTACAAGAGGCCAAAAACAGAACAAAAACAGAATGCACTGTCAAGGTGCATTCTCAACAGTGGCTCATACAAAGAGGCTGGCCTCAATGTTTGTGAAGCAATCCATGCTTGGCTACCTTAGCACAATGCTGACTCATGTTCAGCTGTCTGTCAACCAACATTCCCAGGTCCTTTTCCTTCAGGCAACTTTTCCAGGCATTCTTCCCCTAGCCTATACTGCTGCATGGGGCTGCAATTGAACACAGCCCATCTATGCAGCCTATCCTATCTATGCATCCTCCTTCCTGCCCCTCCTGTAGATTGGAGTCACATTTGTTAACCTCCACTCAACAGGGACCTCCTTGGTTAACCGAACTGCTGTTAAACAATTGAAAGTACCTCAGTGAATATATCAGATATGGGAAAGAGAAAGAAAAATAGAAGAAAACTATTTTAGATGACTTTCGTTGTGTTCGTTTATCCAGAATTATGCTTTTTTATGAGAAGATAATAGAACTAAGACTGTAGGTGCTAAAAAGCTGTTTATGTTTTTAAGGCTGTCTGGGTAATGTATCCATGTAACAGCTACAGACTTGCCCTGTCGTATCTAATAGTAAATCTGGAATGGCAGCAATAATCTAGGATTAAAATCAAAAAGCATGACCTTTCAACACTTTGGAATGCTAGCAGTGTAAAAATGAAATTGCATATCATACAAAGACAGCTTGTTTAAATTTTTATGTCACAGAAAGTAAAGCTGGAAGAATCTCTGAGGAAAGCAAGACAACAACTGCATCAGATACAAAGGTAAGAGGTGTAATGCAGCAGAAGTAAATGATTTTTGTAATCAGAATGCAGTAGATTCATTGGTAGAACAATTTCAAAATGCTTTCTTTTGCCTTTTTTTCTTATTTTGTAGAAATGGAAGAATAGTAGTTTTTGCAAAAATGAATGAAACGTGATTTCTGTCATCAGATCTCCCCCCCCCCCCCCCCCCCCCCACATTATTCAGGCCCATAAGGAAGAAATTGTTTTATTTTTAAATTCAAATCAGTGGTTACACTAAATATCTTCAAAAACTTCTGGAAAAATACTTTGGCAGGCTTGGTCTTCTTTAGAGTCCTTTGTGTATATCTAAAATATTCTACTCCCTGTGGGTTCCTCTTCTTCAAAGGAATGCTTCTCCATCTTGTCACATTTATGATTATCAGTGAATAAGGATCCTGAAATAGCCTTGATAAGACAGTTCATGAAGACAGCAATTTAATAGCAAAACACTGTTGATCTTTATTACTTTACTCTTGTGTCGGTTTTTCATTTTTAGTATAGACTTTCTTTTGACTCTGATATACAAATAATACTGTATTATGTTTTCTTGTGGTCCTTGGTGTAATATAACTGAAAGAAAAACACCATAAAGGAAGCTAGGTGGCTTATCATAGTTTGTATATTTTTATCCACTACCTCCTTTTACATTTCTGCATCTCACGTAACTAGCACCTTGGTTATAACAACTGTAGAGTTCTTAAATGAATTTTGAATTCTCACAGAATTCTATCAAGACAGTGTGACCTAAGGGACCTCCTCATATGCTCAGCAGACACGTTCTTCCTTTCTACAATTACTGACAAATGTATCAGTTTTACATAGCAGCCAACAATTCCTTTGAAATTCAGATTTTTTTAAAGTTAGGTAAATGTATATGTGAAAATGAAGTTTTGACACAATTGCAGATCGTAATTTATTATATTTTAATATGGTGTTCCATGAAATTGCCATGTTGTTCCATTCAATCTCATTCCATTAAAGATCATAATGTTTTCTTAAATTTATACTACTGAGCATGCAGTGACTAATGTAGACATTATATAGAAAAGATGAACTTAATAGCTGCTCAAATGTATTGCATATTTTGCTTCCTGGTAAATAGTGTCACGTTAAAACCAGCTATTAATGTATAAAGTACTTTGATATTGACCAGCTAGAAATATGAACTAAGCAAACCATCCTTCTGTTTACATCCATGTTTCTTTTTCACTTTTAGTATGAAACCTCCTCAGCAAGTTACTCAGCTGCCATTTGCCAGTACAAGCAGAAATCCACTCTCCAGTAAGAAGCACTGGTTTGAGATATTAACTGTGGAATGCATATCAGTGGACATAAGAATATTCGAATAAGAATAATAAGAAATAATAAGAATATTTCTTAAATTCTTTAATTACT
Organism: Gallus gallus; assembly: GCF_016699485.2. Taxonomy (NCBI): domain Eukaryota; kingdom Metazoa; phylum Chordata; class Aves; order Galliformes; family Phasianidae; genus Gallus; species Gallus gallus. Next base: position 84,431,249 of record NC_052535.1, read on the forward strand.
TTAGTGCCTTCAAGAAGACTGAATGGATGCTCCTCATATTCTCTTCAACCTAGTCATCCTTCCACTTCTGAAACGTAAGTGCAAATCCTTAATTTTAAATGAAAATCTAAGCAATGACAATGTTGTAATATCTTATATCCCAAACAGTGTCTTTTAGAGTGAGTTTAAAATGAGTAAGTTTTCTGATTTATTTTTTGTTTGTTTCTGCAAACTGTTTTAGTATAAAGGAACTGGGGATATCTATCCTAGACTACATGATAGCTAGTTTTATAGATTGCCTTTGTACTCACTAGATGGCATTATTATTCTTATTCTAGAGATGCTCTGTACAGACAGATTGATTAATAGGTGAGCAATGAGAACACCTCCTTTTAATTGTAGCAGAATATATAAATGACTTGTACAGACAGCTGTATTTACATTGTAGTTATTTAGATAGGATGAGCTCCAGCAAGGCATTCAATGCCTATTAAATTTTAAGCAAATTGAACATACATCTCTCTCAAGCTAAAAGGTATCTTTATTTATGATTTATTTTTGAAAAAATGTTTCAAAATGCCCTTGTAGTGTTGACAAGTGACAAATAAGTAAGTATAATATAACACAAATTTCTTGGTAAGTATCTAAACCAACCTCAGTATCAGCTGATACTGAGCTTTGGAACAGGTCCAGCATACTCATATATATAATGTGTTAAATTTTTTGTTTTTGTGTTATTAGTCAAAATTTACATAATCTTAGTCATTATAAAGAATGTGCTATTTTTAATTGTGATATCATACTTCTTTTGACATTTATTGTAAGAATGGAGTCAATGGAGGTTGATCATGTTCCTTCACCAATGAGGAAAGTAAGTTTCTGTATGTGTGTGTATGTGTTTATAAATATACATCTTCAGTTTCTCCAACCCTGTTAACACTGTAAAAAAAAAGATCACTACTCCCCTGACTTCCTTCCTCCTCAGCACCCCACCCTGCCTCCAGTTCAGACCAATTAGTACTCATTTCAGCTAAGGTAAGTGTTTAGTAGAAGTCAGACATTCCCCAAAGCAGAATCAAAAATAAATGAGCCTCAACACCATTTTCCTATCATAATCACAGAATAGCTGAGGTTGGAATGGGCCTCTAGAGGTCGTCTTCTCCAAACTCCGGGTCAAGCAGGGCTGCCTAGAGCCAGCTGTCCCAAGCAATGTCAAGACTGCTTTTAAATTATTGTAAACTTTGTCTCTCTAAAAACTGTAACTTAGTTCTGAGATTTTGCATTTTAGTGCCATGAACAAGCCTGGAAGTGGAGGGTTCCAGACATCTTCAGGTTTATAGTCATCAAAACAGTAACACTCTTGCTTAAAATACATTAACAATGAATGTACTTATTATACTGAAATTAATACTATGTTTTTCTTTTAGCCTGAGACAATGACAGGTCCAGTAAGATTATCAGTTATAACTCCACCACAAGATGGACGCATGGGTATGTAAGAAGAAAGTTGTTAATGGAAAAAATTGTATCACTTTAAGGGAATTAATAAATTAAAATTGCGTTAGCAATTCACCATCAAAACGTGAACTGTATTGAGGTGTAAAGAATTCACCACATCGACTTGAATTCAGTAGATGGGAAATGGTTAAAAATGATGAATGAAATAGTTTTCCTAGTACTTACCTCCTCTGTTCTGTGAATATATTTTTTTGTGACATTTACTGATTTATGCACAACCATAGTCAACATGTCTAAAGAAAATACTATAATGATGTGATTGAACAAATCATACATACTTACATTATGTATTATTGGCCTTCCACTGGCCTTCATGATTATGCTAGTTTGTATAGTGTTACCAGAAGCTGACACTGTCCATAATATTATGTTAAAAATCACTTGAGGGAGGGGAGGAAAATAAACTGAAGTTAGAGAAATGTTTTGCAACAAAATGAAAGCTTATTTTGTAAACAAAAGTAAATATGAAGATTTTAGGTGAAGGTGTTCTTCTCTTTTTTTTAGGCATGCTATCACTATATTAAAGTTGAAGGCATTTTACCTGACTGTACTTTCTATTCTTTCCTTGGCTGTTACAGATCTTGGGTGGCTCTCCTACATAAACAAGACATAAATGACAGCCAGTTGAAAATAGTGTGATTTCTTTAGGCACTGTGTGTTTGTGAGAAGTTTCACAGAATTTCTAATGCTCTGCAGGTCTCTACCATTTCTGTGTCCCTCCTATTCTCAGTCTTACATTCAACACGGTTCTGCAATAGTCCATTCTCAGGCAATCTTTGTTTAGCTTGGAGAAGAGAAGGCTCCAGGGAGACCTCATTGTGGCCTTCCAATACTTGAAGAGAGCATATAAACAGGAGGGGGAATGGCTGTTTACAACGGTGGATAGTGATAGGACAAGGGGGAACGGTTTTAAACTGAGACAGGGGAGGTTTAGGTTAGATATTAGGAGGAAGTTTTTCACACAGAGAGTGGTGACACACCTGGAACAGGTTGCCCAAGGAGGTTGTGGATGCCCCATCCCTGGAGGCATTCAAGGCCAGGCTGGATGTGGCTCTGGGCAGCCTGGTCTGGTGGTTGGCGACCCTGCACACAGCAGGGAGGTTGAAACTAGATGATCATTATGGTCCTTTTCAACCCACACCATTCTATGGTTCTATGATACAATTCATCTTACAACTAGCTTCAGCAGGTAGGAGAATCCATCTCCAGCCACATGGAGAGTGTACTTCAGTAAATGTCTTGTTTGAGCTAAATCGCTCCAAATGTTTTTTTGTTTTTGTTTTTTGTTTTTTAATTTTTAGGGTTGTTTTAATTCTTTCTGAAGTGACACAATAACTTCATTTTATCAGCCATAGCCATATATTTAATTTTCTATTGTAATTTTGCACCAATTCTTATTCTTGAATAAACTGATCGTGAATTTGTCCCAAATAAAGCAATTAAGATATTAATCATATTTTTCAAAGCTATCTCCTAATTAAAGAGGATAATTCATTTTGGCTCTGTTTTAAAAAATGTAATTCGTACAGGTAGTGTATCCTACAGAAGTTCTCAGTCATCTGGAATAACATCAAGTCAAAGTACAGCAGTATCTACAAGGTAATTAAAAACCTTTTAAGGATGTTACAGTCTCTTCTGAGACACTGAAATTTAACTTTTGCCTAGCCTTTATAAATCTGTACATTGAAAGGCTATATTCTTCATCTTAAGGAATGTTACTGTGTAAACTAGCTGTCACCTATACAAAAGTTCATATTATTTGAAGACTATTTTTTGAAATTACTTTCTTCAAAAATGTGCAGAGATAATCTGAGTTCCTGTACCTGTGGACATGTGAAGTCATGTTGCTTTTATACAAAGGGTAGTTAATTTCAACTAAGAAAGTGGAATAAACACTCTGCTTTATAACTCTCCTGAAAGTCAAGAGTGTAAATGTAGTATCTACACAAGAGTTATTCTCTGATTAAACCAAACATCTTCATTGGGTGCATCATTGGCTTTTCAGTGTTTTTCATCTAAGTAGTGATCTCAATTTTTTAGAACTATCAGCATTAGTAGAAGAGATATAAAATGGTTAGAGAAAAAGATAGTCTTGTAGTCTACAATCATCAAGCTCAACGTGCCTCCTTAGCATAAATTTTAAATATATGCTACAGAATATTTCTTTTCCATCTCAGATTCTTTGATCAGACCATTTGTTTTCTTCTGCATCTTACAATACATAAAAATTGTGTCTATCTAAAAATCTGATGAGGAATCTGTAGAAGACAACAATACATCATATTTGCTATTAAAATACTAGCAATATGAATTAAAAAGGTTTTGAAGTCTCTTGTTCTATGAAAGCAACCTCAAATCTTATCCATTAATAATTTTCATTAATAGATCCACACCTGTAGGACTACCACATAATGGATGTTCACTTATATCACCTTCTGGATCACAAAGCAGTAGGAGGGGATCATGGTCTGCTTCTGATTTCAGAACTCCTCCATTGTATCAATTTACGTTGCCTTCACCACAGTCATCTGTAACAAGACCTCCAATCACCATCTCTGGAATTCTGCAAAGACAATATTTAGGCAAGTATATCTCAGAAAATAACATTTAGCACTTTTTCCTGAAAAAAAGTCAGCATAATATATGTTTGTGACTGACTTATTTACTGCAAAAGAGTAAATAATACACTATGCAACATAAAAATGATATTTGAAAATTGAAAGTAGGCTACCTGCAAGGTATGGAAAATGTTGATATTTATGATCCGTATTTAGCCTTAGTCTTCGGTGCAACAAAGTATCTTGCTTTACTCAGAATAATATTTTAAGAGGTTTAAATTTGATCATTTCCACATTGTTTTCAAGTAAAATACCAATTCTAAACAATTTGGCAAATCTAATCATGTTGCTAGTGTCAACTAAAGAGCAGGGAAAAGAAAAGCTTTAGTGACACAAGTGCAGTGAATCAATAGTAGTCATAGCAAGACTGAGATAATCAGCAGGAGTTCTTTAATAAAGCAGAATATTTGAGCTGACATATGAGAATGATGGAAAAATAAAACCTGTCTATAATGAAAGGAATGAATGGGAGACAGATTCTGTACAAAAAAAATGAAGTGTTGTAGAAAGTGAGTGACAGTGGATGTCCCACTATATTCAGTGAAGAAAAAAAAGGAGCACAAAAGGAAATTGCAGTATTTGTAAGGTAAGAAGTGCTAGTGATCTGACCATTAGGAAAAGAAAGGAAGATGTATTTAGTTCGGTAGGAAAGGCTTAGATGATACTTGTAGTCATGTCTGCAAGCTGTTTTTCCCATATTCTGAACTATAGAAAATTAATTTATCTTACTATTACTTGCTAGCAATCACTGTCCTAAGTAGTAATCTTCCCAAGCCCATCAATTTTACAGTCCTAGTACTGTTCCCTTACTTGCCAGATTTTCTGTCTCTACATTTCTTATGGACCTTGTTGTCAACAAGTCATCCACATAAATATCCTCACATGACAAAAGAAAAAGGGACTTACTCCAGGGTAATAACTGTTGAGTGCTGTTGAGTTTAGCATAAAGCCAGCAAATGTAGTCACATAGCGACCAGTCTGAGAGATGTGTAGTCTGCATTTCCACTGGGACATTATGGAATACATTCTTTGTATTGAAAGGACATCGTAAGTGAAAACTTATTTACATATTTTAAAAAATTCTCCCATACTCAAATTATGAATACTTACTGAACTTGAATATCTCATAATTGCTTTAAATCTGAAATTGCTGCATGTGAAATAATGCATGAGCCTTGCAGGTTCTATAAAAAAAAACAGAGTAGAAATCCATATTATTAAAATAAGCAGCTATGTGGAACTGAAGTACTGGTTTTCTTTGAGTTATATGTTTACAAGCTAATTGTAGTTCATGGACAGAACAACAATATTTACTTTGAAATTTCATTTCTGCAGCTGAAATTGGAATAGGGCACATTCTTCAACAGAAAGATAAATATTTTATGTAAATAAAAAGGAGCATAATTAGATTCATGAAACACTGTAAAAATTCTCATCAAAATGTATCTTATATTTTAAACTTTTGATCATTTTTACTTTCCTTCTTCCCCAAATGATTTACATGAATCAAGTTCTCTTTAGACTTACTAAAATATTTCTGTTTGTATTCTTATTCTAGGATCAGCTAGTTTTGGAGGACAAACAGCAGAAAGATAAGCAAAAATCTGTGATTTATTTTGTTCTATAAGCATTTTGAAAAGCTGTGCACTGTTGTTGGATATCAAAGTGTTTGTAATTTCTATAAAATGTCAAAGTAGCATAAAACAACTATTATTCAGCATGAATAGTATATTTAAAGCATTGCTGAAGTTGCCAGTTAACATTTATAGTAACTTTAAGAAGGATTACAAAAGATTCTGGCTTTTTAAAGGAATTTTGGCTTAAAATATGTTGTAAGAATTGTAAAAATAAATTGGCTTTATTAATGAAGTGTTAAGACAAAAAATGCTTTTATATTCAATGAGCTCTTCTTGCTGTAAACACAGTGAACTGCAGCAGAACTCTGTTTTTAAATAGTTGTGCCTGTACAGATGAACCCCAGCCCCCAAAATGTTTTAATGTTAGACATTAAATCAAATAGAGATTTGATTCCAAAATCCAAATTTGGATTCTTATTCAATAGGTCACCTTTTGTTTGCACTGTTGTAAGGGGTATCATTTGAGGGATATTACACTCCAGTAGGCCCTTCTGAAGTTATAACAGAGTATCTACACAACATGCCAGAAGCTTACCATTTGATTTGGGTAGCAATGCTATCTTCTCAAAAATGCAATGAAGTGGAGGAACTGCTTTGAAGAGATGTATCATGCCATAGACTACCTTTCCTCCCACAGAATAGCAAATGAATGCTCTGACTGGGAAGTCCCAGACTGCCAACACTTCCACTGAAATTCCTACCGTTACTGTGTATGTCTGGATAAATCTTGCTATGGCTGAATAAATGAAAACTCACCTTTGTTCTGTTTCGGCCCTAACTTAGGCCCTATTTAAAAAATAGGAAAACTAAAGGATATTTTTGAGCCTAAGTCCACCAAATGAATGATACAACTTGTTTTGGGTTAAAATGTTTTGCTTGACCTAAAAAGTAAAGAGAGTACAAAGGTGTTTTTCATTTTTGCTGTCTCCTTAGCTGTTTACTGCACAGAGTTCAAGCGTGCCACTTGAAAGAGAGTAAAATAGATTGAGAGATAATTGGTTTGTGAACATCTCTGGACCAGGAGCTTCTTCACTGATTTTCAGATTTACATTTCACTTCTTTCAGTGTGAAGTTCTTAAATCGTAATTGCTTTAATTTTTTACCATGGGACAGTTTGTATATTTCCTCATTCTCAATGTTCCTATACTTAAAATTTTCAGTGTGATTTCAAATTAAATTACCTTTCAAGCAATTTTCTGTTTGAAAGATTTATTTTTATAGTAGCATAAACATATAATGAGTAATCAAATTTTCTAAGTTCCAACTCTTCTCTACTTCAAGAAGAGCAAGAATAGCTTGAAAAAGTGAGGCCAGTAGAATACAGTTGCCAGCTTCCACTATAAGTCCCCCAATGGCCTTCTATGTGTTTGTCTCAAAAGAAAGTATTATTTATAATTTCTTTAATTTTCTACTGTATCTTATCTCACTGTGGAGTCATCACCCAGGATCACAGTCAAAAACATCTGTACATGTCAAGCAGAAATGCCTTTGAGTGACATTCAAGGTATCCCAGTTTAGATGAAACAAGAAGTCCAGGACAAATGTGATGCTGATGAAGTTATTGTGTATATAAAAATATAATTTTAAATATAAAGTATAAAAATATATAAATATAAGAATATATTAAAAAAAACCCTAAAAAACAGTTTCCTTCATCTGAAAGTAAGCACAAAAGTCACTATATTCATCTCCTAGGTATCCATCTTCACTGATTTTTTCTTGCTTTGGAGATGAGTTAAAAATTTGCAGTACACTAATGATACACCAGAGGGTGCTAACTTACCTCTAAACAGATTTAGTTCCACCACTCATTTGGGTAAGTGGAGAGAAAACTGTACTATATTGGCTCTTACAATTTGGGATTTATATAGAAAAGCAAAAGACAATACAAAGAAGTGCAATAAAGAGATGTTTGAGTCTGAAGATAAAATATCAGAAAAGCATCTGAATATGAAACAAAAGAGGAGGACTGAAAAAACTACACTGAATGTTAAAACAGTAATTCAGATAGAGTACTTCAAAAACTTCAGAAAAATTAATAGAAGCAGAGATTAGTCATGGTAGTGGAGTTACAGTGGTGGTCTGAAGGAAGAAATTAGTTAGACCTAATACTGGGAAATGGGGCAGAGTACTTTGGCAATGTGCTAGTTTCTCAGGATAAGGTCAATGCACCCTCACAGTGGTTATTCAATACTTCTGAGAGAAGACAGTGTGGTGTATAGCTTTGAAAAACACAAAGCCTGAGTGATCCATGGATTCTTTTCAGTCTTTCTGTCTGTAGCTTTCTAGTTTCAGCTTGTAGGATAGCACTAATTTTTCTTTTGCAGTTTTGTGGGAGAGAACACGGCGCTGTATATATTTCACTACAAGGGTGTTTTATGCATGTATGAACAAAAGATTTTATTACTAGTCAGAATCATATTATTCATGCAGTAAGGTCACCATGGATGCTTAAGCTGTCCTCTTGTTTGCATTATCATTGCCAGCTTCAACTTCATTTCACAGTCATCATTTATCTTTTTCACAAGGTGATATTTATACCGTATAAGGTAACATCATGTCTACTTATTGCTTGGTAATACAAAAGAAGTCTGGTAGACAAAAGCTTAGTCTGTTAGACATAATACCTGATACTTGCCAAGTAGCATTTTCTACACTTGTGCCAATTAGAATGTGAAATTGCTGCTCCTTAGTTTTGAAATCTCATGTTCTGCCAGTCTACAGATCAGCTTAATGTGCCCCTAAGGTGCATGCTCTGCTGCTGATGGTCAGACATGTGCGGTTGTATCAGGCTCTTCCTACCAATCTCTCCTATGAGGATAGAAACATCCTTCTTAAGAACAACAATACTCACGTCAATTCTAAATTAAGTGTAGCACCATTACTGCTACAAAACTTTACAAGGGAAACTGCATGATTTGCAGAAGATTTGTCTGGTTGAAAATCTTCATGGAGAAGGTTAGTGATTTCCTGCTCAAGGCTCCTATGACTGGTGAATCCCATGACCTCTGGTCACCTTTTCCCTCTGTGTTTACAGCACTAATACTTTGTCCTATGAACATTTGTCCTGGACTCACAAGAAGACAGTAGTAGTAGGGACTAGGGTGCCAGTTGTCTTGAGGAGATAGAGAAGGAACTTTCATGGGACAGTGAGGAGGGACATGGGTATGAGCATTAAATGCTTTTCATAGTTAGGAGTCAGAAAACAAGCAATGTTATGAAGTTGTTTACTCTTTACCACCATCAAAATAGGAAAACTATCTCTGTTCCACAACTGAGAACAACATGGGAAAGGTCCTTCAGAGCTCTGCCCATAAAAACAACAGCCCACTGATCTGTCTTATCTTTGACCTATTTAGAACCTACCAAAGTCAGGAAGAAGGCTGTTCTATACCCCAGTCCACCTTCAAATCTTCTAAACCCAAGCACTTATCCAGCAGTGCTGCAAAAGCCCACATGCAAAAGAAGTCTGCAAAAAGTCAACATTGCTGAAATAATCCACTTTAATTTTGGCACTCTAACCCATGCAATTGTTCAGGTTTTTTTGTTTGGTTGGTTGTTTTTTTTTTTTTGCTAACCAACACAGAGCCTTTGGAAGAAAGGCATACAACACATTTCCTATCAGGTCAGCCTCCATAACAAGATCAAAGGCTGTCTATCACCATGCTAAGAATCTGGAGGACACAAAACAAAACAAAAAGAGGAAAATGAAGATCAGTCCCATTAGACATTCCTAAAGGCTTTTTCTGGCCTCTACCTTAACGAAGCACATGTTACAGCCATGTGTAACATCCTTGCCCAGCACAGTGTTGAGCCAAACAGAAGCTGACTTTGGAGATGGTCTGACTACATCTGTGTCTTTATGAATTTGGCTGTGCAGAGTACAGTGAAAAAGACTTTTCAACCACCTCCAGCTCCTCTGAACTCAACTGATTTCAAAGAGGCAGGAGGGCAGAGCACTGGTAATGACAGCAGGTGATGATAAGCAAGGCTGTGTGGAATGGCAGAAAGGAGCAGATGGGCCATTTGGGATTACCCAGTCCAGTCTCAATTAGATTCTGACCTCAATCTGCAAACAAGACCTGACCTAAGAGGGGATCAGCTCTGTATGTGTTTGCTGTTATGTCCACAGTTGTCTATAACATGGGAGCTTTATGAATTGGTGAGAGAAGCAGGAAAAACTAGCGGGGAGGTGGAAGGCAGGGTAAGGGGAGGAGGAAGAAAAGCAGTATGGAGCACTGGGGAACTTTTTCAGGTCAAAGAACCACCTTCCAGTCTCATTCAGCTTTTCTCCCTGTTCATGCACATTGTCCTTTCTCTTGTTGGCCATGTGACATCAGTGGTGGACTGATTCGGGCATATTTAAAGAAAGAAGGAACAGTGGCAGCCAAAATGAGAGCTCGTTGAGTGCCTCGTTTCAAGATTCTGCTCTTTCTATTCTTTGGTATTGTGTCTTTAGGAATAGATACACGTATCTGGATTTTCTTTCCTCTTCTGTTCACTGTGAACTCTGAAATAGCTTTCTATATTTGTATTTCCCCTTCTATTAGTATGTCTTTAGTTCATAGAAATGGCTAGCATATCTTTTACAAATTCTGCAGCTTTTCTACCTAAGGAATAAATAGTTTAAAGGACAAGAAGGAAGGCAAGTAACAATTGTGAAGCAGAGGAATTGCACATTTTCACAGCCATAGAGCAGTTATTCCTAACAGCATTTCACAGCATACCAATAGTTTACACTGTGTGCTAGAATAAAAGCAACACAGCCTTGTAATGCTACAGCACCATACATTAAATCTTTACAGAAATGTAAAAAAAGGAACTCCAGTTTGTGTGTGAAATACCAAGTTTACAGACTATTAGTGTTAGACCAAAAAGCTTCTAACACAGCACACGGCAAATACATTAGTGCTATTTTCCAGAAAGCATCATTTTCCCAAGTTATAGGTCTTAGTGACAGATGTGGTGGAAAGGCCCATGCTGCCAATTGTCTGCTTCCTTCATATCCTCTGATTTTGGTGCAGGTTTAAAGCAATGTGCTTTTAATAGCCTCAGCCCAGTATTTTGAAAACTTGCAGTGCCATGTATCTGCGTGGAAAGTCACATCTCAATGATATTTGGTTGGCACAGTGGGTTTTGAGAAAAAATGTATGAGAAACAGTGTGAGCCTGTATGCAGTAAACTCACATTTTATTTGCTCATATATCACTTTGTCAGGGTTTTCAATAGTTCTTGTGGAAAATGTGTGAATGAAACGTAAAGCAGCTTTTACACATATGAAGGGTTTTTCCTTTAATGTAGCAGGTATTCTCACAACCTATGGCACGTACGATGTGCTGGGTAGTACAGCAGCCTTGTCTCACTGTTAAAAAATCCCCAGAGTAAACTGTTTGTCAAAGACTCACTGGTTACCATTTGCAGGACATGTATGAGGCTCAGTAACTGGTACCCTGCCATGGATGCATGTGGACATGGTGGAGCCGTACCTTTGCTTGCTCGTGAGAATATGATGCTGTGGTTTTGGATTTAGAGGAAAGGTGCTGCACATTTCCAGTTCAGCTTCAATCTGGGAACTGTGAAAGCTGTAACCCAGCTGCAGCCACTCTTGCTTCACACTGTAATTCACTGCCAGCTAATAATAATGTGAAAACTCCTGGAGCCTTTTTGCACAGCGGATGAGACAGCAGACTTATGGAGTTCAGGAACAGGGAGTTTAGAGTCTTATGGATGGGCTGACAATGGCAGTTCTTGGCATCTCTGTAGGAATGGGTAGATGGGACAAAAAGCCAACTCCATGCTGGGCATGGAAATGTCTTTGGAGTCCTTGAGCTTCAGTGCCTTGCACTCCTCCTCCTATGCCACACAGATTGAGTTTACTACAGCCTATTACTAATTATTGTAGCTTATCAGTGGTAAAATCTTCTAATCTTCTCTAAGAACTCTAGCTCTGTCATTCAGACCAAAGGGTGACTTCATAGGTATTTTTCATACGTGCCAACCTTTCAACTTGCTAGAACTTGAGCACTCTTAGGGCAATCTTTGTTCCAAACTATCGTTCCCTTAAAACTCACCTCATTTAGTTACTACAAATATTACTGCTAAAGATGAAAGCTATAAAATGAACATCACAAATATACATGCACTGTACATGAAGTACATACACACTGAAAACCTTGCTGTCATTTGCAGTGGTTAAACCTTGCATAGTTTCCTCAAGAATCAATTGAGAAAGATATAAATAAAACAATCAGATCTCCAAAATGTGCTGTTGAGGTAACTGCAAATTTACTCAATTGATTGTTAATATGGCAACAGACTGTTTGAGGGGGAAAAACAGAACTGGAGGGAAGGGAATAGATCTCGTAAGACTCAGTTATGCCTGTCAGAACTGTTAAAAGAGTAATAGCTTTTGTTAGGCAATAAACTGGAATCCCTGCTGTGCTTCATATAGTTTCCAAAATTTGTAAATGCAGCCTGTTTCCAAAAATTAATTTGCTTCTGAGTAAAAAACCTGAAGTTTATGTGGAGTGCTTTAGAGCTTTCTCACAGCACGCTAATCGATGTCTTACTTTACCTGAATTACCATTCATCAGTATTGAACAGTTTGATTACTCCCTTTACAATGCCATATTACTGCATAGATCACTTTTAATGAGATACCAGTGTAAAAGCAATATATATTCCCCAACTTTACATAGTGTTTAATCCACATTCTTTATACCCCGAGGCAGCGAAAGTTGTGACTTCTCAGGGGATAGAAACTCTTACATTTTCCTTTTAAGCAGAAAGAAGCAGACCCTGAAATAATGCATTAACATTTCCCAGCAGTGCCACATCAATGGCCACGGGCCAGACTTTGCCATTGAGGGGCCCAGCACCCAGCAGGGACTTTGCTCCAGCAAACAAATGCGGTCGAGTGGGACAGGAGTGAGATGTGAAGCTGGCCATCTGCACAGTTTTATCCCTTGTGAAGCTTTTTGGGCAGGGGTGCCTGGAATATAACTACTTGCTGCCAGTGATTATTTTTAAAGCAGAGAAACCAATCTATTTCATACTGCACGAGAAGAGCAACTGCTATGAAGTCAAGTATAGGTGAAACACTGTGCTCACTGTTCCTGCGCGTGTTGGGGTTTTGGTGGCTTGAAAAAGGAGATACATGCTTGAGTTTTGGAAGATAATTTCATAAACAGTCAAGCTTCTGGCAACCAGATTCTGATAAGTGGGAAATCAACAAAGAAGGGCAACGAAGCTGTGAAGGGTCTGGAGCACAAGTCTCGTGGGGAGGGCAGAGGGAACTGGGATTGGTCAGTTTGGAGAAGAGGAGGCTCAGGGGAGACCTTATTGCTCTTTGTGGCTACTTAAAAGGAAGTTGTAGCAAGGAGGGGGTCGGCCTCTTCTTCCAGGTAGCACTGACAGGATGAGAAGGAATGGCCTTAATTTGAACAAACGGAGATTCAGGTTGGATATTAGGAGCCATGTCTTCCCAGAAGAGTGGTGAGGCCCTGGAACAGGCTGCCCAGGGAGGTGGTGGAGTCACTGTTGCTGGAAGTCTTGAAGAACAGTGCAGCAGTGGAGATGAGGGACATTAGTGGGCATGGTGACAGGTGGGTTGACAGTTGGACTTGAGGATCTTAGAGGTCTTTTCCAACTGTAATAATTCCACGATTCTGTGATTCTATATTTCAGGATTAGTAAGGATTACATCTGAATTCTTTTCTGTGAGTCTGATGTCATTATGTTGGCAATACAGAAAATATCTTTATAGTCTGGGGCTGTTTATTTAGTCTGAACATTAACAAAAAACAAACAAACAAACAAAAAACCATCAAAACATCACAATATATTTTAACTTTATAGATTATTTAGAAAAGTAGTATATATACATATATATACCAAATGTTAATACCTCTGTACATCCTTCCTTGGGGTTCCAGCTATGCCTAGTTATGCTATTCTGTCATAAATATTTATGTTACATGTAACTCTGACATTTATAACAGAGTTCTCAGCAGTTTTTCAGTAAACATTTCATGCAAAGTGGTATTATTTCACCACTGAGGGAAGCTCAGCAGATGCAACAGTGTTTGGGCACCAGTGTGTGTGGCTCAGCTGTATCAGACACGCATGAATCCACTCCACCTCAAGGTTTCCTTGCCATAGGGAACCTGGGACATCTAATTAGATGTGAACTCTGCCTGAACTTTTCCTTCAGCTCAGTGCTGCGTTGTGTAGCCTTCCTGGTGTCTAATGAGAGTGAAATAGCACTGCAGGACTAATTTAATTCAGATAAAAACAAACAAAGCCTGAGATGGCCATCTGATGGAGGCCAGCCTGTTATTAGTTCCTGTCCTCAAAGACACACTTGTTTTAAGCTGAAATAGCTCTTTTTTCCCCCCTTGCATTTAGTTTAAAAAAGAGCAGCAAAACATTTATGGTGGTTGCTTGCAAAATAGAGCGGGGAAGTTTGGTCTGTAGGTGCCATTCTGGTACTTAGCACTGTTTTTCCGCAGAAGTGGCTTTCAGTGAAAAGAATCAAGTTTCCAAGATATCTGATTTTAAAATAAACAACGTCACGTGTTCATTGAAAAATATCTGGGCTTGTCATATTTCCCACTTGCCAATAAAAAAGGTAGGTCACAATCCCATATTTTATCTATAATCTAGAACCCGATAGAGCTGTAGGAGTCCCTGTTCATTGCAGGGGAGTTGGACTAGATGGCCTCTAAGGGACTCTTCCAACTCAAACGATTCAGGATTCTGTGATTCTATATAACAGCTACTTGCCTGTTCTCCAGGGGTTAGTGGGGTAGGGCTTTCCTGAGACAGAAGGGATGTCACTTTTTTTTGGTTGCATTGTTGTATACCCATACAAATATAAATGAATATGAAGAGGGATTTGAATTCAAATATTTGTTTACAGAAGCAAGGAAGAGTTTTCTTTTGTTGCTTCTACATCCTTGAAAGCACACTGGGGTCACATAATAACAACAGAAAAATCATAGAATCATAAAATGGCTTGGGTTGGAAGGGACCCCAAGGATCATCAAGCTCCAACCCCTCTGCCACATGCAGGGCCACCAACCTCCATATCTAATACTACACCCGACTGCCCAGGGCCCCATCCAGCCTGGCCTTGAACACATCAATATACTTGAAAAATAAAAGAATGAACAGAAATGTTTTATTAATAATGTAAATCACATTTCAACACTAATTTTCATATCTAATCAGATGTTAAATTTCTCCAGACCATGGACTTGTTTCTGTGCAGCACAATGTCAGATCTTAGGACTTGAAAGAAAGAAGGAATTTGCCTCATTTTCACTCCTAATTTAATCCTCTGAAATTTTCACTGTTCAGCACAGCAGAGTGCACCCCATGTAACTCTGGCTGAAGTCTCCCCAAAACACTGTAAAAGCAAGAAATACAGGTCTGCAGCCTGGTGCAAATCCCAGTGCAGCTTGCAGCCCCTCCAATAAACCAGAGCGGTGCTTCTTTATGCCTGTGATAGAGACAATGGGGCTGAATGGGTGGGAAGCAAAAGGCACTCTAAATAATGAACTGCTGAGTAAGAGTGAGGTCAGGATTACTGTACATACCGTATGGCTATCAGCAAGCGGTAAAGTGAATGGTAATGGTCTCTGAAAAATGCATTCAATCAGGGAAATTGCCCCACCTGTGGCTCATTAACAGGATTAAGTCCTGATACAAAGTGACAGTCAGCATTATTTGTTTAGGCAAAAGCTGCTCTCTTTGTAGTTTTTGGCATATCCAGCTGGCTTTGACAATATGGATCTGAGGCAGCTAGTGCAGCTTTAATGTTAAATTAGCCAGGGCTAAGAGCTTGCCAATGCTGAGCAGAAACAAAGTGCTCTTTTTTGCAAAGCTGGCACATGGGGCCAGATCCATTTCAGTAGCGCCCATGTGGTAGGTGCTCCACTGCAGGCATTAAATGTCACTTTGTCACCAGAGCCACACACTGTCGTGGTACAAGGCACACTGTGCTCCTTGCAAACACCCTCGGCTTGTTGGGAATCCGTGCTCCATGCTCCATAGGAAATCCCACAGCATAGCCCTCTGTGTAGAGGATGCTCAGGTGGCAGAGAACAGAGGTCTGTTCCAAAGTCTAAACAAGAGATAAAGCCTGAAAGTCCTCAGCTGGTAAAAATTAGTGCTGCTACTGTGAACTGCTGGGGCTGCTGAAGTACAGCTTATTGGAAGACAGCTGAAGCGTGGTCTGCAACGCGGTGCTGATTCACTGCATTCCAGCTCCCCTCTGGGGAGGAGGTCCTGAATGGGGGTGGGTTCAGAGAATAGATACCAGACATTGTTTAGCAGTTGTTACCTTGCTGGATCCTAGCTTTAATGTCTTTTTTGTTGTTATTAGTTGGAGAGAAAGATCTATATGTCAGAGGATCACATAATCACAGAACTGTAGGGGTTGGAAGGGACCTCTGGGGATCACTGAGTCCAACCCCCTGCAAAAGAAAGTTCGCTACAGTAGTTTGAGTATGGAAGCATCCAGACAGGTCTTGAATATCTCCAGAAACCCTTGCAATAAGGGTACTGGTGCACTGGCATAGGTTGCCCAGAGAGGTGGTAGATGCCCTGTCCCTGGAGACACCCAAGGTCAGGCTGAACAGGGCTCTGAGCACCTGATGGAGCTGTAGGTATCCCTGTTCATGGCAGGAGAGTTGGTCCAGATGAAATTTAAGGGTCCCTTCCAACTCAAACAATTCTGTAATTCTGTGATTCTTGGTGGGTTAGGAAGAATTATTCTTTCAGGGTTACCCTACTTAGCCTGTGCTGATAGAGCAGACTCATCGTGTAGGAGGGTTGTGGGGCAGTGCCTCGTGGTCATCCCCCAGCAGTGCTTGAGGTAACCCTGTGAACTGCAATTTGTTGTGTTGAGAGGAAATGAGCACTGAACCTTGTAACAGTCTTCAAATTCAGCATACGATACACAAATATCTTAAATAAATGTGAATTATGCACTGTATCTTAACATCTCTAAGCTGCTGTGAGTTTTGGCATTAAAAGGGCAGAAAATGCTAAAAATTTTCATGTCATAGCCAAGGTGCACCCTAATGATTGAGAATCAGGCATGCAAGATAAAAGGAGCAGCGTTAAGTAAAAGAAAGGTCTGTTACGTCCAAAAAGTGTGATCAAAACCCTGAATACAATATTCACAAATAGGAGGTTGAAGCAGATACTTCAGTCAAGCTGCACCACCTCTTTACAAAACAAACTTCTCTGTGGCTATTGATGCAATACTGAAAATAATTGAGCAAGGCTGCAGAGCCTGCCATCACATACAGCCAGAAAAAGGCCACAGATAGTAGGCTGTAACACAATCTAAGTGTCCCTGATGTGAGACCAGAATGATTTCAGTGAGGCCAAAGTATGCTGCTTGTGTGGTATAGACTCATGGATATAGTAATTCTTAGTCATGATTGATTAGCCTGCCAACGTACTCCAGCACTCAGGACTTTTACCAAAATGCTGTCTTCTGTTATGTACTTTTTTAGCCTATGACCCATAGTATGCATCAGATTTGATATAAATATGAGCCACTGAAGACCAAACTGAAATCTCTAAATCCAGTATAATCTCAGAGGTCATAGCATAAAAGTAAAATGTAGAATTAACTCAGAGGATATAGGTGGTCATAAACAGTTTTTCCAACAAATAAGAAATAAAGTCATGAAAGATCTGAGGAATAAATATGGAAAGCAAGGGGGAAATCAAGATAATTTCCTTCTCCATCCACTAGAAATGGCCTGTTTCAGATACTAAAGGTATTGAAAAGCTTAGAGCTTCACTTTGTTTGCTTTGAATATATCTATTTTATGTTAGCATTTATTTAACAACATGTAGACATTGCGTGTCTGTCTCCTTTTGCAAGTATATAATTTTATACCATCAAAAATGGAGGAAGTAAGTTCCTGTGTCTAGGCCTACCTATTCCAGCAGGAAGGATGGCTGTGCAGCCAACCAGGAAAGATAACCTGAAATACATTGCTGTTTTCTCCAGGCAGTCCATCATTCTTTAAATAGGGCTTCCTCTTTTAGTTGTCTCCTCATTTAGAAGGTGCTGCTCAGAGTTGTGACTGGGACAGCTTTGTTGTGTAAGATATTAAATAATCATCAACTTGGCAGCATTGGGTTTGGCTTTGGCTTCCTTTCAATCCATGTGTATGGTCTTCCCAGAAATTAGAAAATGAGGAGGTGGGAAAGGACATTTATACCTATGGCATGCACTGTATTGGAGCTGAGATGTAGCTGGAGCTTGTACTGAGAACGGAGACCAAGAAGTGCTCCAGCTTCCTGCAGCTTATGCTCAATCCTGGATGCTCAATTCTTAATGTGTAGACAGACATCATGAAATGTAAGCAGACATTTCTCAGCAGTATACTCCTTTGGAGTGTCAAATCAATTTGTGGTTTTAAGTCTTGCATTGAAGTATAAGGAAACCATAAGTGCCCATATTGATGTTTTATCAGTGCATGTCCCAAAGTTTTATAACTGTGGAAAAATATCTTAAGGGTCCTAAGGCTTGCATAGAAAACAAGCCGGTTGGATTTATTTGGCTACTGCATATTGGAGAACTGAATAGAAACTCAATAGTAGCACAGTAACATAGAAACATCTTTTTAACTTGCATTTATTCCAAGCATTGTAACTCCACAGAGGTTCAGGATAGAGACACTGTGACCTACAAGGGTAGTTAGTTCTCAGTTTGTAATGTATATATGAACAGAAGCATTCACCTTCTTAGTCAAAGTTCGTTTGCATTCATTGCATATGTAGCTGAATTTTTCCGATTTTCTTTTCTGGCCAAAAAAAGCGTTGGGTCAAACTTACTTATATCTGATGTAGCAGCGCTGATTTCAGTAGAGTTACTCCAGCAATGAATAAGACCCATAGCTTATTTTTAGGCCAGATAATGATACCAGTAAAACAATACTTAACGACTGCAAGTTTGGCTCATATTAATAGATTAAATGTGGGTAGATGCAAACAGATGGCACTGGTTGCTTTGTCACTTCCTGGCAGAGCTGGCTTCATTAAAACAGCAGTTTTGCTGAAGCTTTTGTGCCTGCAATTGAAGTTGCCAAAACTTTTAAATAGGCAGGATTTCAAAGTGATAGTTGGGATGGTATCCAAATGTATCTGGCACAGCACAGCACTCCACATTAAACTTGTAAAGCTGTATGTTTCTGAAAATAAAGGATATCTTTCATTTACTCAGTGGGCACTTTTATCATTTCGTATGTCATTTGTTTTATTTGTAAGAATACTTGGTTCCCTAAGAAGAAAACACTTGGAGGGATGTAAAAAAGAATTATTTAGTAAACAGTATACAGATGGCTGTAATATCACGGATGTTTCCTCTCTGAGCTTTGTCAGAAACAGAACGTGGTAAAAATGTCCTCGAAAATGAAAATTCACAACTGAATGTGGGCAAGAGGATGACATGAATTTTTGGAAGACAGAATGCAACTTTTGCTGCTGAGTGGTGACACGGTGATGACAATTACCAGCTTTTTTTCAAACTGCAGCTTGCTGTGTTTGAAGTGGGAGGTGGTGCTGCTGGCAGGAAGAGCATTATCTTCTGGTTGAATTCTCAAGCATCTGCAAAAGCATGTGTATTTAGTGCCTCAAGGAAGGGTGATGTTCATTGCTGCACTGGCACTTGTGCAAGAAGCTTTGATCACAGAGCTCCAGTGCAACCATGAGCAAATCACTGAATCTTTCTGTCTTTTTTTTTTTTCATCCTCAAGGTGGTTGTATTTATTATGGAGGAGATAGAGAAATTATGGTGGTAGAAGGTATAAAATTGGGTAGAGATTAATTGCTGTGGGATGCTAAGAAAATAAAGCTATCTGCCAGTGGCTGTAAAATAGGTACGGTGATCAGCAATAGGACCAGCAAATAGGAAGGGATGGCATGGAGCTGCATCAGGGGAGGGTCAGGTGGGGGCTGGGGAAAGGTTCTGCACCAGAGGGGGTGGTGGGCACAGCCCCGAGCTGCCAGGGTTCAAGGAGTGTTTGGACAATGCTCTCAGACATCGGGTTTGGATTTTGGGTGGTCTGTGTGGATTTGGACTCCATGAGCCTTGTAGGTTACTTCCAATTCCAGATATTTTATGGTTCCATTGATTCTACGAAGGGTAGAGGAGAATAAAACTGGTCTCATATTTGTGAGTGTAGACTGAAACTGCCAGATGTCATATTAGCAAAAAATACTTTGCGTAGATGTAACTTTATGCAAGTCAACAACAGGGCTTACTTTTTTTCTGGTAATTGGCAGATTAATTTGGATGTGATGGGAGGAGACATTGAACGAAAAAGATGAATCTGTTGAGTGGAAAACCTATTTGACTTTTGGAGAAATTAACCCAACCTTTTATGGGTCTCAAATATGTAGCAAACATTCATTTCATGTGTTCCAGGACTTCTACAACAGGCTACATAGAAAATCTGAAGTTTGATATACAGTATCTGGCTTTAGGAAGGAGATTATGCTTGCACATGTGGTTGGTGTATTGTAGTTAATGACACATGAGAAACACAGCTTTAATGGGTTCACAGATTATTTATTACAGGAGCAGAACATCATAAATTTGATAACCAGATCCTAGTAATTTGCCAAAATATGTAAGAAACACGTTGATGTAGTTGTGCTTGTACTGCATTCACTTGGGTGGATTAGTTTACTTTACATTTATGGGAAATTTCCAAAGACAGATCATGAAACAGTGTGCCCTTCTGAGCATATATGTGCAAGATATCAGTATATTCAGGGGGAAAAATGTATGAATTTATAATTACAAATTACTATAAATTGGCGAATCTCTCAAAGAAGAGTTTTGAACACTGTTGTTTCTTCAAATTTACAGAAAACCATTGCCTCAGCAATAAAGGTAGAAACTGACACAACATCTAATGAGAATCTATTCCACTGATTTATGGGTGCTGGTTATGGAAACATGAAGAACAGTCTCTGTTAAGTTCTGTCCCATTGTGCTGTTTGAACCATCTTCCTTCTGACTAATATTTAGCATGAAGTTGAGAGTGGCTCAGAATGAAGGAGCTTCTGCGTAATTTGAGAAACATTCCTATATTTTAAAATATAGTTAAAGTATTTCTGATTAGTCTAAGAAAGGGACCAACTGTATAGTTGAAAGGTAGGTTGTTACTGAAATGACTCATTCCCACACCAGTGTGTTTTTATGACCAATACAAGATAATGGGTAGCAGAAACATCTCCAGTTTTAAACTGAAAGCAAGATTCCTCTTTAGTGTAATAAACTATCATTAAAGGTAGTCATATGAGACCATTAATTTTGCTCTCTTTAAGAGGATCTGGCAGAAGACGTTAGAGAACGAAGGAATTCAACTAAGCTGTGTAAAAGTTCTTGTTTCTGTGCAGTGAGTGATTCCTTCATCCAATTCCCTCCTGCTTTTGCAATGGAAATTGCAAGTTACTGGATTTGGACATAGATTTTAAGAAATAGTTATGGTGTCTTCAGGAAAGGTCTCAGGCTCTTTTCAGGAGGGGTATTACTTCCTTTCACTCTCTCAGAACAGTTTAACTGGCTTACCAGTTGTGCGCTGCATAAGGTTATGGCATTCAGGGCCTCTTCGCAAGAAGGAAACACATTTTATATGGCAATATATAATACCATAACAGTTTGTTATTCATGAACTCTCAGCTCTTTTATTCATAACCAAATTTCATCGACAGACATGGTGATGTCTCATTTTCATCACATGAAGAATGTGTGTACATGTATGTACAAAGATATGTACCTGCATGTTGAGATTTCTGAATGCCAGATTATGTAATGGATCTTGAACAGATATCAAGCCTAATCTATATGAAACATGAGTTGAGTTAGGAGAATTCATTCAAAAGAAGGATTTACATCTTCAAATAGATACAAACAACTGCAACTTAAATAAAGACCAGAAAGAAGAGAAAGAGAAGCTGAAAGGCCATTTTCAGTGCTCCTTCTGGCCTCTGAAGGCTTCTCCGTTTACAAACCCAGTGCTTTCTTTGGTCTTTGACAGCAAATATTCCTTGATCTTGGTAGTGTTTTGTTAAGCTATTTTAGAAGTATAGTATTCCAGGAAAAAGATCGGTTCAGTGACTGTAAGGCTTCCTTACACTCTCTTTCCTCAAAACCACGATGGTTCATCTGATACATGGTTGTGGTTACCAGCAGCTATTATACACCGGTTTTATTGACTGCACTTTGAAATGCTTGAGTTGAGAGTAAACCTCTGTGTTGTTCCTCCTTACTGACAGAGAACATATGTCTGTGCAAGTAAAATGAATGTTTAAACTCTTTCCTATCTGATTGTGCCCCTCAAAAGACATGCCTATTTATGCTTAATAGGAGGCTATATTTATTTATCTCTGTGATGATCTGCCTGAAGTACAGGGTGGGAGCAGAAGGGACAGCTGCCTATCAGCAGCCTTTGAGAGCTGTTAAGACAGTCACGTAAAGGACGAGATGTGTGTCCACTTCCCTTTTACCAGGCCTAATCAAGCCAAACACACAAACAAAGCACCATATTCTGTCTGAAATAAAAAGAGTTGCTAATGGGGAAACAGATCCTTTAGTGGAAAAACGATCCACAGGAAAACCAGTCAGCTGTATAAAACCTTGTATCCATTGCTATTCTGGTGTGATAAGTGCCAGGTAAAAGATTCAGGTGGGATATTTGGAAATGTCATCCCTCAGACACTTGCTATTTCTGCTAAACAAGAAACAATCTATCTCCACTCCAAACCCTTTGTCTTGTAACTATATGTTCATCCAGAGACTTCCATCACTATTTTTACACTGTTGGCCTTTGAAGAAAAGTAGCCGTTAAACAAAATCTTTGTCTTGGAGGTGTATAGTGGTAAAATTTCTCCTCACTTCATCTTGAAAAGATGTGGGAGGTGAGTGGTGACCAATGTAAGGAGTTCTAAATGAGCTTCCTCAACCAGTATAGCAACCGCCAGACACACTGGTTTAGCTCAGCTGCTTTGCACTGCTGTTCCAGTGATCCCATCCATGTATTTTTAAGCTAATATAGGTGCTTTGCATCACCATAGCATTATAAAGCCACTAGTGTACACCAATGAATAGGAAATCCACCTCCTGAGCACCCAGACACTTACTTTATTCAGAAAAATCCCTGCCTCCAGCAGTATTGGTTTTATGAGGATTCCTTTTGAGGTCGATTGATTTTCATAGGAAGTGAAACATTTTTTCCAGGTTCACTTCCATTAATTTCTATGGAAGGGAAAGGGCATCCAAAGCAACTTTGCAATAACACGCGTATTAAGTCCTCATTCATACAAAGGTCCTTGTACAAGTTTGGGGGGAGTCTGGAGAGCTAAAAATTGGAGTTATCTGTCTCTGAATTGCCAGAACTGTGTACAGGGCCTCAGTGTAAATGAAAATCAGGAAATAGATGGCAAAGTTGTGTTTCAAGACGTTCCTCCCAGAACCCTTTGCTCCACTGAAAGCACCACAAGAGAATTTGGAAGAGAACCAAGGGGGCAAAGGAGTCAGAAGAAAAGAAACATTTTATAGATCAATATCCTGGGCAAAGGCAAATATTTTCTCCTGTCCTGTCTGGCACAGACAGTTTTGGAAGGGATATTTTTAGACTATGTTACATGAATTTTTGATTACCTTAAGAGATTTATTTTCTGCCAAAACAAAGGCATCATGTTTCTCTAACCATAATGTGGCATTTGTTATGGGGAGGGCCAAATCTTGCACATAATCATTGAGGCCATATGCAAATAAAAGGCACCATATTTTGTGTAAGTTCCAATTTTAGCTATTCTTACAACATTTCTCATTTATAAAAGCAGTTTTATGTAAAGCTCTCTGGGCTAGTCCGTTAAACCGTAACCAGGCTATTTCCCTTCAGTTCCTGGTGAGGAACTTCTTTCAAGGAATATATTGAGATTTAAAAATAAAAATAAAATAAAAATCTTCTTTACCCATTTAGTTTGAACCCATTCTGTAATCAGAGTTCCTATTCTGGTTCCTCTGTCGCTGTTATCATAGAACCACAGATGCTAAGGAACGTCTGGGCCCATCTGGCCCAACCCCTGCTCCAGCAGAGACACCCATAGCACAGTGCTCAGAATCATGTCCAGGCAGCTTTTGGATGTCTCCAAGGAGTGAATTTATGGCCAAACACAGCAGTGATGGCGGCTATGTGGTGGGAAGCACAGGACAGCCCCGTACTGGTGCTCCAAGTGACCAAAGGATACTGTTTACTGCTAAAACAAGCTGTGTAAATCTCTGCACAGCCAATGCTTGTCTGTGCTCACCATTTTATCACTCCCTCTTCCCACTTCTTCCTCTTGTATCTCTAGTTCCAGCCTTCATCCAATTTCCTTTTTTGCCTTTTCTCTGGAAAAACGATTTGTCTGGCATGTTGGAAGACTTGTGGGAAGCATATCGTCTCACGTGCTTGTGCATGAGGAGGCCAAGCGGGGGCTGCTGCATTATAGCAGTTTCTTGTGTGTAAATATTGTAAGAAGGATATACTGGGTCTGGAGCACAAGTCTTATGAGGAGAGCCTGAGGGAACTGGGATTGATCAGTGTGGAGAAGAGGAGGCTCAGGGGAGACCTGATCGCTCTCTGCAATGCCCTGTAAGGAGGTTGTAGCGATGTGGTGGTTGGTCTCTTCTCCCAGGTAGCATTTACAGGACAAGAGGTAATGGCCTTAATTTGCACTGGGGGAGGTTCTTGTTGGATATTAGGAACAATTTCTTCTCAGGAAGAGTGGTGATGCATTGGAACAGGCTGCCCAGGGAAGTGGTGGAATCAACGTTCCTGGTTGTGTTCAAGAACCACTGAGATGAGGCACTGAGGGACATGGTTTAGTGGGCATGGTGAGATGAGCTGATGGTTGGGCTAGATGATCTTAGTTATCTTTTCCAACTTTAATGACTTTGATTCATTCTTCATAGTCCAGTTTGCTGTTTCTTTCAGATTCACCTGTTTATCTTCTCTGCTCCTGTACCTAAATTTCCCACCAGCATCTCTATTTGCATCTCTACCTCACTCAAGTCAGTATCAGTTATTGCTTTCAAAGTGTCCCCAGAGAAAAACTAATAATGGTCCAAAAGTGCACCATGAAGTCATTCACCTCGCTGCAGCTTTCACGCATCCCATGCCCTTTGTGTTCACTCCTTCACAGTGTGGGCTGCCCCACATAATTAGGGGAAGTAATTTGGTTTGGAGAAATTAGGCACTGACCTTGCTCTGCTTTCAGCCTTGCCATTAAGTTGCTAAATGACCTTGAATAACATTTTTAACCTCGTCTGTACCAATCTGTCTCATTTTGTGACTTTTTTTAACAAAACATGTCAGCTCCTGGGATCTTGTTATGTGCTGTTAGGGGCTTCTGACAAAAGGATGTTATTTCCCCATTGAATGGCTCAGCTGGGACATAGCCCTGTAACCACAGATATCCACACTGCCAATATCCACAGCAGAGATGGTTGCTTATGTTTCCTGGGTAGTCAGAGAGCAGTTTTAGGCTGACATTCACCTGAGCAAATGTAAACTTTACCTTTGGGATGAAACAAATTGCCTCATCAGAATGCTTGTGTGTTGAAAATGGTTCCCCAAATGTTACTCAATTGCATTTCTTCAGTTAATTTAGCTGAAATATCCAAATAATTTTGAGTAGATATCATTTTTCAATAAATTATTTATTTTTTTTCATGCAGTTCTTTTCGGACATACCCAATACATTAAGAAGAGGTGACTTTCCTATGTTTCAGTAGGAGTTTACTTAAAAATGAATTTTTGAACTTTTGCTTCGTGAGGAAGTTTTATAACTGTGCGTAGAGAATGTAGACACGGATATACCAGAAAGTCAGCACCCCAGACTCACTTCTCACGCAGGTCCCTTGTTGGTCACACATAAGCACAAAGCACTGAACTCCCGAACATCCTGAGAATGGCATCAGTACCCAAACATAGATGTAACACCAAGAAATTGGTGAGAAATACACTTCTACTTTAAACGAGAACACAGAATTTCCATGAAATGGCATCTGATGAGGAGCTCACGAGTAGGAATATTCTGTTTTTCTATCCAAAGGAAGGGGTTTTGAGAAGAATAGACCTTTTGCAAGGAAACTGGATGGAAAGGTTCTCGAAAAATGCATTAATGGAAGAGCTGAATAACTGACTAGCACAAGCATTGCACCTATCACTGCTAATCAGCATCACCTCATGCAGCTGAACTGGCATTAGAATATTGGAGTGTCTTTGAATAAGACTGAATAACAGAATGAACTTTTGAAAAAAATTCAAGGTTTTGCCAAAACCTATTACATGCATGCTACAAAGGGGTGTCTGTGAGCAACTGGGAGGGAAACAATAATTATAAACTGGAGCAATAGCTTTCATAGGATAATAAATGAATTGCAAATAGCACACGTCAGACGTACTAAATATAAAACAGAAACCTGTTCCAAAACCAAAATAAAATGAGATTGTGACTGAAACAAATAGCCTCTTCATCCTTAGAAAAGGAGAGTTTCTTTCCTAAGGATAAATTTAAATATATATATATATATATCTTTGGAGTTGAAATGCCATTTTATGTGCCAAAGTAATTAAAAAAAAAAAAAAATTAAAAAGGTGCATGTTCATTTAGCTACTACAAAATTCCAAGAAGCTACAGAGATTACTAGAGTCCTACCAACTATGGGGCTACCTGGCCTGCAATGCTCAGATGAGTAGACCTTCTTAGACCATCCCCAAGTCTGAGAAGGGCATAACCAGGAGAATAGGTTTAATCCTAGAGGACTAAGTCTCCAAGAAAGAAAATTTAGAGAACTCCTTCAGCTTAGTAGTCACAGAGTTATTGAAAATGCCTGTGCCAGCAGTATGAGGCTAGAGAAGTCATCATGAAGAAAGGAAAATGGAGATGGATGCTGATTATGTGAAGGAGACAGAGGAGTTAGTACCTTCATGTGAGTCTCTTCCTCCCAGTGCTCCTCAGGAAGGGCAGGTAAAATGAGGAGGCTTAATTATTTCAGCTTGAGTAAGTGAGTTTGATACTCCAGGGAAATATAGCAGTGGCTTGTAATTCTGAAAACTTGATGTCGCTCAGCCAAAATCATATTTAGTTTGAAGCCAAGGAATCCACCCTGATCAGCAACTGGAGATCGAAAGAACCAGAGGTATAACAGATCAACTGCAAAGGAAGCTTTATCGGTCCCCACGTTCCTCCAGTCCCATGTCAACACGTTGACATGTACATCATTGATAAGGAAAGAGGGAATTTACTATTTTTAATAACTGCTGAGACCACTGCAGTGCAACCATGTAATGTGAACACCTGGTATCTGAGGATGGAATGGAGGCTAATAATCTCATTTTGAATAGGCTACCAGCCCAAATAGCGTTTTCATTTTTTATCAGGCTGGACAGAACTTTAACTAGACTTGGGAAATAGAATTTCATCTTCCAAGGAGCCCCTTGAGCCATCCTGATCAAGAAAGAATCAGCACTGGATCATGGAATCATGGAAAACAAAGAGTCTTCTTTTTCACTTCTTTCTTTGAAGTACATGTCACAATAGCTGAATGAAAAGATGACTGTTTAGAGCGCTCTCTTTTGTGATGACAATAAGCAGGACTAATAAAAACAAAGATTGTGTGCAGGTGCACCCCAGAAGCAATGAAGTATGAATCCAAACTGTGATCCTCCACTCTTCCTTGAGGTACATCAGTGACAAACTGCAACTTCAGGGTCACCTGGATATGTCCTCAAAGAGGGTTTGTCTTGGAATTGCTTAGGAGTCTTGATACATATGGCAAAGCCATTTAAAATGAGGTAGAATCACAGAATCATAAATGCTGGAAAAGACCTCTAT
The DNA here is from genome assembly GCF_016699485.2 of Gallus gallus. Lineage (NCBI taxonomy): Eukaryota > Metazoa > Chordata > Aves > Galliformes > Phasianidae > Gallus > Gallus gallus. Next base: position 84,458,925 of record NC_052535.1, read on the forward strand.
GATCATCTAGTCCAACCAGCAACCCCTCCCCACCATGCCCACTAACCATATCCCTCAGTGCCACATCTGCATTTTTCTTGGTGACTCCACCACCACCTGGGCAGTCTGTTCTAGTGCTTTACCACTCTTTCTGAGAAGAAATTTTTTCACATCTACAACTTGATTAGAAAGGAGAAAACATTCCTTAGACATTAGTCAACAGAAAGAGAGAAAGCCTTTGTAGAGGAAGCTTAAAAGTTCTGTGTCAGTGGCATAATTCTCTGTTAAACTAGAAGTATTTAACTACCGTCTCAGATGTATCCAGGTTGCACTTACTGAGTTAGTGGACAAGGTTACTCTGCAAGGGCAATGCATGTCATGGACTCCAGTAAGATTAGTGTCTGTTTGTTGCTTTTCTTTTGGACAAAGAGCATTTCTGACAGGGGTGAGTGAGTGAAGGATGCCTGAGAAACCAAACTGGGAGGGTGAATTTTCAGTGAAGATCCATTTAGACAATTTGGTATCTATTACAAGCTAAAACCAGACAGTGTCTGCATGCAAATGTAGGGAGGTAGTGAAAGGGAGCCACATAGCGTGAAAGGGTCCTTTTTCTTCATTAGCATTTACAAAGTAAGAAAATGGCATAAATTCAGCATCTGATGACTGGAAACACCTTGGGCATGCTCTGCGTGTCACGGAGCTCTCAGACCATCTCAGCACCATCTGCTGCTATCATGTTCAGGTGCTCTCCTCACCAAGCTGAGCTTAAGGATTCATTACAGTGATGGAAAGGGTCTGCAATCTCACATCAGTAGGATGCGGCTGTCTGCTGCTGCAGACAAGGGAAACCTTTGTTCATTGATTCTTGGACCTAGAGCAGAATGGGGGAGGTCATAAGGATGTTCTTTTTCGTGCTGCCTATGGCTGGAAAACAAGGAAAACAGAAAGAATCATATCATAGAATTGTTTGAGTTGGAAGAGACCCTTAAAGGCCACCTAATTCAACTCCCCTGCAATGTGCAGAGACATACACAGCTAGATCAGGTTGTAGGTGGTTGAAAATGTAAAGGACAGAAAAACATACTGCACTAAGAGAGGCTTATGGTCTTTGCCTCCAGATGATGCCAGGAAAACAAGCCACAAAGCGTTCACAGAGTGCAACAGTTACATTTATCAGGATAAAATGACCTCTGCATGGCTTCAAGCACATTTTGTGTGGGTGCACCCAGAGAAGGATGTGGGGATGTGAGAGGAAGGCAGCGGGTGGCCTGGTAGCAGGCAGTTAGCTGCTTCCAGGTGGCACCAGCGGAACATTTTGCTTTATCTATCTGAGGAAGAAAGAGGATCTGTCACTCAAGTCATTCAGACAAAGTTTCTTTTCACTCTCCTGGAAGTGTTTGACTGTACCTGGAGGTTTTCTTGCTGTTACCCAAGAAATAAAGATTTTTATCAGTGGAATAACCAGGACTCCTTTATTTCAGTTCTGTTGAAACACGAGGCCAGTGATGATGGGAGGAGTTGGCAGCCTGTACAGGATGACATGAAAAACAATTTGCTGAGCCTTGCTATTGAGATAAGGACAAAGGGCTGGGCCAGCTCTGGGGGCAGCATGCATGGCTCACACAAGGTCTGCAGCTCAGTGAGAGCTGGGATGGCAGAGGGGCAGTGATGGGAGATGGTTCTGAAGTAGGGGTTGTGGAAAGAGCATCTAAAAGACAAAGCAGAGATGGCAGTGAGTATGAATGGTGGGGGCTTCTGGGTTATAAGAATCTGTGAGGGAGGAACAGATAGAAAATCTGCAGTACAAAACCAAGTGCATGAAATTCATCAAGACATGTTATTGTTTAAAAAAAATAAAAAGCTGATATTTTTGGTGCAGTTCAGCAGGCAGTCATTTGCTTGAAATTACACAGAAAAGATGGATTTAACTTCCCTGCTGAAATACATCTCTTTGCTTGATATCAGTCAAGTGGGCAGGACAAGACTGCTCAGGAAGCTTTGCAATGCATGATTTCGTAAAGAAGTTAGCAGGGACATCCAAATGTCTTTAGTGACCTAATATTAATTCCTTTTAGCCAGCAGATGGAATTGGAATATGCTGGTAGCAAGCATTACATATCATACCATAATCATAGAACCATAGACTTAAAGAATAGTAGAATCATAAAATAATTAGGGTTGGAAAAGACCACGAAGGTCATGTAGTCTAACCACCAAACTATCATTTATTTTACGTAAGATGCAGAGCCACAAAAATATTTCCTTCAGGATAGTTGAGAAAAATCCAAAGGAGCGATCTGCAGATTCCTGCTATGAGAAACACTGGGGAGTACAGAATGGGAGCCTGTAGTGTAGTTTTGAAAATGAAAGGTAGGAGCACAAAATAATTGCCGGTCAAATTTCAGAGATGTCAGTGTGTTTGCACCCATGTGGCACAATTGCTCTCCGTGGGGTAAGCACTAGGCCTTGTTGCGTGAAGTCTGAGCATCTCTGCCTCCAGAAACACAGCACTGGCCCAAGTTTAGCACCAGTGAAGTTATTTGTACAGAAGCAAGTAATGTAAATGAGAGCTCCAAAAAATATCCAGTCAGAAATATCCTCAGAGGTGTTAAACAGAAGGAGAAAGAAAAACCATTTACAGTTGCAAACTATTTTTAAAGATGATTTCATAGGCACCAAAATATTTTTCTAACCTCTTCCTGGCTGCACTTTAACAGTGGAAACGTATTTCTTTGTGCCTGGCATTCTCTTTTGCTAGTTGCACTCACAATTACAGGGGAAGAAACAGTGTCTTTGTATGCAGACCACCTCCCCTTCTCCCCAGGCTTTGGCTTTGTTCTCCAGAGCAACAGCCCTGAGTGGGCCTCCATCCCCGCTCAAGCCATGAGATGGTTAGAAATGCTGAAGAAACACACGGAAGTCCTCAGGGTCCGTGAAGACGAAACTCCTGGGTGGAATAACCAGAAGTATGTTGGAAAATGCAAATAACTGGTGACCCCATGACTTCTTTCAATGCAGTAAATGGTTCTCCATTAGATCACAAACAAACACGTGTTTGACAGTCTCTGTTCATGATATTATTTCCAACCATAGCATCCCAAACAGTTAAGCTGCTGTACACAAACACTGAGATACACATTTGTTGTCCCTGAGGAAGTATAGCATGAAAAGGTGAAAGGAAGAAGGAATCAGTCTAAGCATAGGTGGAATTAGACCATAGCAGGTGAAAAATCTCTTCAAGAATACGAGATTAATAAGACAAAAATATCTATCAGTGAGGATTTTACTGGCCAAAGGTGTTCCAAGTTCTGGTACTTTGCTTGGACAGCTACTTTTAGTCCTATCATCAGTGGACATGAAAAGCTCTTTCTCCTTTTCTCCTGTGCAACTACTTTCTAAGTCTACACTGCTTCCTGTAAGTCTTCTTGTGTAAAAGATCGAACAAACCATATTTCTGCATTCTTTCCTTAGCAGCTGTGCTTTCCACAGCTCAGATTGTGCTTTCTGTTCTCTGAACAGCCAGCCTGGTTGTTTTAAGTGGACCAGTTAGCAGAGGTGATTTAGGAAACAGGAGAATACAGATGAGATATTGATATACACTTAGGATCAAAGTAGATTAAATACTGAGAAAAAAAAAAGATGCATTAAATAAGCATTTATTTACTTTTAAAAAAACCCTCCCCATCTACCTTTACCCTCACATTCACTGTACACATCCACCCAGCCCAGTTACCCTTTCTCCTCTTATTTCAGCAGCTGTAGCATTAGTGACAGTTAGTTTAATTGCCTAAAACCAAAGCACCTGCCTCAGAAGTGGCTTGTCTTACAAAAATCGAGGCCTGCTGAAACATTTTGAGGAAAACATTTGTTTCATTTTGTGTGATATGGATCTTCCCTTGAGTCAAGGACAGAAGATAAAGGAGGAAAGTTTGACATTTTGACTTCAGTCTGGAATGCAGGTAAAGGCTTGAAATACAAACTCCTTAGTGAACAGATTTGATTAAGATATCATTTTAAACTGCTGTCTCTTTTTTCTTTATTTATTTGTAACTGTGAAAGAAAGACAAATAGTCTTATCTTTACCATTGGGGGAAGAAAAGATATAAGCTGGCAGTTCTTGCTGAGGAAGTCTGAGCGACTTTGATGGCTCCAGTGAAAGCTTGTTGATTCGTTTGATCTTTTGTTGACTAACTGTGGGTTTGGGAATGTTACAATCCATGTTTACATAATGTTGCTTAACTGAAAAGCCTCACCTCGGGTGAAAAGACACAGCTGGATTTAAAAGCAAGCTAGGCCAGGTTAAAAAGAAAAAGAAGTTATCCTAGTTATGACGTTTCAATGGGAATGCGTGGGTTGTATGACCAGCATACAAAGAAATGTGTGTGTGCCACCAGGAAACAGGGCAAATAGACTGGGATTTGGTCGTACCCCTTGTAGTTTGAAGCCAACTGAGAGTTCATTCTAGAGCCAAATAACATTCTCTTTGAGGCTTATTTGTTAAAGAAGCCAATTCAAATAATGCTACCTAAGCCCTAGGCTAATCCTCCCCAGGAAAATTTGCTTTTACATTTCCTTTGTCACTGTACTGTCCCAGTCCCAGACCTTTCCCATCAGCTAAACTTTTCTAATGCTGATACTGGGACTTAAAGAATTAGTGCTTGGGAAAATAACCAGCTAATCACCAGTAACTGTATTATGGATACACGTACACAACTGTGGTGTCTGGCCACTGAGTCACCGCTGTGTCCAACTACAAAGACCAAGACAGTAACAGGGATGTTGTGCCAGATCAAAAGAAAGAAGTCGTGTTATATTATAGCATCTAATCAAGGTGTTAGCTGTAAATAGCTTATTAAATAATATGTATGCTATAAATACATTATACAATAAATAGCATTAGTGTATGCTTAATATTTAAAGCAGATGGTTTTGCTGCTTCAGAGAGATTAGGCTCCCAGCCTGTCCAAGTATATGCTCTTAACTGATGCTTTGGACCTGTAGGCACCTAGGAATTGGATTCACAGGAGTCAGAAATAGAACAAAAGGAAATACTGTAATGGTAGAAAGGGCTACGGGGGAAGTCAGAGTTCAAGGTTTGCACCTGTAATTAACTGCAAAGGGACAAAATTCTTAATTGAGAGTTGCTGTCTATACAGCTACAAACAGCACAAAATAATTGCATGAGTATCTGCAATGGTTTCCTGCAGAGGTCCTCATGTCCACACTTTATGCAGTTGTGGACTGTATATTTAAAGTAAGAAGTAGCCTGGTCTCTTGAACAGAATGTCCCCACCAGGCATGTAGATTGAAACAATATCGAAAGGGTATGGTTTGAGACCCCTGTGTCACTGTGGTTTGTTCCAGGGCAGAGGTTTTGGTTTTGTCTTCCAGCAAAGCAATCTTGCTCGCTAAGCCACTCCATGAACTGAGTAAACTCTGCAGTGGAAGGAATAATTGGGGGATTGCTTCAGAACTGCACACTGCTCCAAACCAAAATCCAATGTAACATCGTCAAAGTTTAAAGCAACAGAGAGGGCCCCATCTGCTTATCTTCAGCATTGCCTGAAACCACAGTTGTGAGGGCTCTTGCCAAGGTCTATGAGTTCAAGTTGTTCCCCTGCTTGAGGTGAACCATCTTGATAACACTCTGCTTCAGCAGAAGGATAAGTGACGTTATCTCCTAGTTTTGGTCTATAGCTGAAGGTTATGGAGGTCAGTTCAAGCCATTATTTTTCATATCCCCTTCTGCATCATTGTTCCTTCTTGGACAGCTGGTACCAGAGTAGAGCTTGGTGACTTTTAATTATTCACATCATTTTGTTCCTGAGTGTGCAAACTTTTCTATTGAATCCAGCCTGGTTTGTTGAAGTAACCAAGATAAAATATGTATGTATGTATTTATTTAATGCTGATTTTAAACCACAGCTACTGGTTAGGTAGAATTTTATTAAAATTGGTAAACTCTTATTTTTCAGTGTCTTTGTGCTATACTGAGTATTTTGAGGTTATAAACTGCTTGTTGCTGTGTTTGGAAAAGCAGCAATTAAATGTTATTTTGTTCACTGGAGGAAAAGTGAGATGTAAGAGACCCTGTATAGCTTGTCCCTGATTCATCCTGCAACCTTGTCATGGAAGCACTGACAAACTGCTTGTAGGCAGATAGAGACAAGCAACCGTTTTCTGATTGAGAAGTTTAATTTTGAACTTTCTGTACGATAATGAATGCAGTGTTCTTGCACTGTGGAGATGGTTCCCCTCCAGCTGAAACATTCGTTGAGCTCCCTATAGACACTGTCCTGTTTGTTTTTTGGGAAAACCATCTGGGAGCTCATCAGAATGAGAACCTCACAATGTCTCCTGCAATTTCAGCTCAATCTGTAGGCTAACACAGGTCACTCCTTTCAGAGTGCTCTGCCTAAGTTCAACTATTCCACTCTTTTTATTCAGTCTCCAAGGAAACAGCTCCAAGCTGAGTTCCCTGTAAAGTCTGCTGCAGAAGTGCTGTAATTCAGCTGTGGAGGCAGGTGCTGTAGAGCAATGTACTTTTAGGGGTATGTGTGCACACTTTGGTATTTTTCACATTACCATGACAGGAAAAAGCATATTCAGAGGGGAAGAGGGACAGGTGAGAGGGAAGAATCTGGGGAGGCTTTCTAACAAGCACTGGTTCTGTTTTCCCTGGTGGGTTGAGTATAAATGTTGCTCAGACAGAGGCATTTTTGGCAAGATAAGATAGTTATTATTTTGTTGAGTAAACACTTGGAGGAGTAAACTCAATGGGACTACATTTGAAATCAATGTGAGAGCTCTCAGAGAACCCAGCAGACATGCTGAAGAGCAAGCACAAGATAAACACTCAGCAGAACCTTGAGGAGTGTTTCGCAGAGCTGATTACCAGATACAGACATTTCAAGGAATGAACAGCAGTGTTCCCTTATTTTTTTAAGGATTTGTGGACAAGTAAAACAGCTTTGTTAAACAGAAAATTCCTTATATTTATCAGCATGTCATTAATATAACCCCCTTAATGGAGACATAATGGTCTGAAAGACAATTCAGAGTGCCTTGGCTCTGCTCTGCCACTGCTATGTTTGGTCAACAGTGGAGTATACACCTTACAGTGACTGAGGATTTCACTGAATAAAGAGATCTGTCTGAATGTGCTACCATCTATGTATAACTTGAGAAAATGGCATTTCTTTTCATGAAATGGTCTCATTGCCTCAGAGAGAAAGACAGTTTTCAGATTACATTTCATATTTCAGTCCACAGTAGACTTGGCTTTAACTGTGAAGGCCTTCATGGGGCCATTTTCACCTCTGGAGCCAATGGGCTCTCTTCTCCAGGCTGCAGCTATTTATTCAGTCTCCAGAATAAATGAAGAAGAGATGGGACTACTGCCCCTGTGTTGGAAATGTTCAACTGATGGACTGGGATCAAGGGAACTAAACTCTGTCTGCTGCTCATGCTGGATTTCTGGCCTCACCCAAGATGTAATGCAATCTCAGTAATTATAAAAAATACATAAAAAAAACACCATTTCTGTTACAGCTTTGAAATGGAGCATTTCTTACAGTAATTCAGCTGCAGCCTTTGCATAGAGTACATGAAGACCCTGATACTATGTTTGTTTTCTTTCATTTTATTTATTTATTTCAACAGCAGATGGACTCCCAAAACACTTCCACTGATACCAGCAGGTTTACTGGGATGAGAATCAGTTTTAAAGACCTCAACCAAAGCATGATCAAATGGATGACGAAAACCTCCTGAATTCAGCAAGGCCTAAGAGAGATATCATGGGACTTCCTGAGACGTTTAGGTGATATTTACAGTGATCTGCTGCTAGAGGAGCACTAAATCACAGTTATTTGTCTACTGGGAATTTAAATGGTAATTTGTTACACTGCTGACATAAGTACAATACCTCTTACGTTACAAAGCTTCATAACAGATCAAGGGAGCACGCGCAACAGAAACATTCATAACTGTATTCTACCATTCATCAAATCTTATAAAGATAAAATTTTTTCATAGGGTTGTTCTCACTTCGTTCTGATTGATGTCTGAATGCAGAACTGTTGAGAGTGTATCCTATAAAAAATATCACAAGATGCAGTTCTCATCTCAAAATTGAGTATATGCTGCATTTAAAGGCTAATCCTGTTCACTTTTCTCAGCCTCCAAAGCTTTGGGGATTTTGAGCAAGAAGGAAATATAGAAGTTTTTTCCAGATTCCAGTGGCCAAGCCCCTACTGAATGAGAGGGCAGCAGTGAGCATTGCAAAAGTCTTTGTGTATCTATGAAAAGGGACAGGCTTAGGTACAAAGAACAGAAATCTTCCATCTATTGGATGTTTCCACACCACTCTTGCTATGCCAGTACCTCTTAAGCCTTTTCATACCTCTTTGGTGTCTTTCAAAGCATTTTTCATGCCTGCCTCCTAGTCCCATGGATATGGCAGGATATGGTTTCCTGCCCCTGTTCTTGCAGGTGCTTTTCCATGGGGACGTGGATTACAGTGTGTTGGTCATCTGGTAGGGTTTGCTAGATCCTTTCAACACCTTCCTAACTCAAATTGTGCAGTAGTGTTCTCTGGACTGAAAGCTCGTGGGAAGAGCATCATTAAAGGGAAGCAGCGGGGAGAGCAGCTTTTTACACAAGCAGATAATGATAGGACAAAGCCAGAGGGAATGGCTTTAAACTAAAAGAGGGGAAATTTAGGTTACGTGTAAGGAAGAAATTCTTTTCCAGGGCCTTACCACCCTCTGAGTACAGATTGCCTGGAGCAATTGTGGGTGCCCCATTTCTGGAGGTTCTCGAAGCCAGGTTGGATAGGTCAGAACACTCAAGGAACTCAAAGAACTGGGCAAAAAATAAGGTAATTTATAATTAGCTGAAAAAGGAAAAAGATTATTTTTGAACTCCAGATCCATGTGTAAAAATTCGGACATAACTTCTTTCCATTCCAGCTTCCTTTCTTCTGCCTCACGTTGTCTGCTCTCCCCCAGCTTTATGAAAAACACGTGTCAGATATTCCTGAAGTAGGGAAAACAAAAGCACAGACCCAGGCTCTTGTTCACAGCCAAGCAGCTGCCAAAGTCAACCGGAGGACTGTCAGCTCCCTCTCGTGGGTAGAGGGGCCCTTAAGCAGTGCAGGCTGCTATTTCTGAGACCAGATCTGATTTGTTGTGTGACGGTGCATCTTTAGCATGATGGTGTCCACAAAACTTGAGAAGATACACATGAGCATAATGTCTGAGCTTTTAAAACTGCTCTCAAGCATGGGCAGTAGTGTAGCATTGCTTTGATTGCTGCAGCCTTCATCGGAGCCACCAGCTTTGAGGGTTTTGTGGTGATAAGAAATCACAGCCTTTGGGGTGCTTTTAACCAGCTGCACAGCAGGGAAGGTGGACATATACTGTGCCTCCATCATCAGAACAGGAGAACATGGCGATGCTCAGCTGCTGATGTTACCCATACAGTTCTGAAGGTGGCACCCAGTGTACCCTCAGCAAAGGGTCTGCTTATGTTAAGCATCATTCTGATGACAGACTCTTTAGCAGGGTCTGTTGGGATAGGACAAGGGGAAATAATTTCAAACTAAAAGAGGGGAGATATAGACTGGATAGAAAGAAAGACGTTTTTAACAATAGGGGTGGTGAGGCACTGGAACAAGGACCCAGAGATGCCTTGGATGTGAACTGTCTGGGCACTTTCCTGAGCAACCTGCTGTAGGGATCCTGATTTAGCAGGGGGCTGGAATCTCCAGTCCCTACAACTTCAGAGCACTTTCTTCTGGGGAACTGTAGAGATAAGCAATGAGTTCAGGGATGAGGAGGATGGAAGAATGCCTTATATCCTTATTGTGAAATACAAGAGAAAATTCAAGGTCTTACAGCTCAGAATCTTTGAATCAGAGAGTCCAAAATGTCAAAGCTGCTAAAACATTAATAGCTCTAAAATAGACATTTGTAGAGATTTTTACTGTGGGTCTTCTGAGATTTTTCTTCTTCAAAAGATGAGGCAGTCAGTGTGGGGGTTAGGCCTAACAAGGTGCCAAGGGCCTCTTGAGCAAGTGCTCTTAATTCAACACCTTGAGGGGAAATTAGGAGACACAGAAACTGGGAGGGAGGGAGAGGAAAAATCTCTTGGGAATCACTGCTATATATAATGGAGTTTCAGGGTCCATTGCCCTAAATATGGACTTATACCTGTGCTTGGATATGGTGCCAGCTCTTAAGCTAGGCAAGGGATGTATTGCAAATGCTAATTACATATTTTTACTGAAGCAAAACTTAGACATAATGTTTCTCTGACAGGTGATCAAAACATCTCGGCAACTATCAAACCCAGCTTCCTACTGTCAGAAGTAATGGCATTATCTAGACTGGGAGCTATTAACATTATGTTAATGCACTGCCATTCACAGAGCCCAAGGGAGGATGTTTTTTTTCCTTAAATTGCAATCTGTCAGGCGTGAATGAAGATCTTTATCATCTGAAAGATAACAGCTGATGTCTTCCCTTCTGCTTTCAGACAGAGAAAGTAATACTCTACATAATGGAATAGGGGAGCTGTAGTAGCTCAGGCGAGAATGAAGAGAAGGGAGTAGATTGTGTTTCAGGTGTAAGTGTTGAGCTATTACATTTCACTGAGTAATGATGTCCTACCCTGTAAGACAAAGTAGAAAGAGGCTTTTTATGCTGCCCTCGGGGGCACGGCAGGGCTGTGATCGCATTCCCATTGTGTGTGGGGGGAGCAGGGGATGCAGAAGCTACAATCTGTTTTCCTACTTCAACTTATCTAGCAGAAGCGGAAAAAGTAATACTCTGATAGTCAGGATGAGACTTTCTGAATGCGGTATTTGTTTTGGCTGGGAGAAGTAGCCCCAGTTAAGTAAAATGGTGGAGTTTTCAAGATCCTCAGGAAAGGGGTGGGCAGGGCATGTCTCATTTCATTCAAGGCTTGTCTTTGAATTGCTAGAGCCTGTAGTGGTTATGGAGTGGCCATTGATAATTTCTATTTCTACATTCTGTGAAAATCATTCATTAAATCTCTGGGGATTCACTGTAAGAACAGCAGTCCATGTTAATGGTACCATTTGAATTCTCCTTGTCTCCAGCCTGGGATGCAGTCCTACATCATTGCCTCATCAGTCATGGGGAAGCTGAAGGAAGAGTACATTTGGACCAGGACAAGTCAATACCAAGGGCTGTACTTTCATTAAGGTACAGTTATGAACATGGGGTAGCTTTGGACTAGCTCAGGTGTCTGTCACCACAACAGACTGGAGATCCTAAGGAGTTTGCAGCCTTGCTCCTCTGCTTTCTCGGTAGGTTTTATTGCCTTTCCTGAGCTGCATGAGTGAAGATCACGAGTCAGCAACACTATGGTGGGCACAGCAGTACAGTAGTGTCAGAGAAGACTCACGTGATTCATCCTAGTTTCACACAGGCAGAAGAGAGAGAAGGGCAAACAGCTTGGGTTATCAGGGAGCTGTAATATTTTGGTGATGTTTTTCTGCCTTTATATCCTTAATTTTGCCAGATGCCCAAATTATGACGAACATTACTTCAGAAACCCCACTTGCGTGCTTGCAATCCAAGGTGAAATTGCATCTACAGAACTACTGGTAGAATTTTTAGGTTTTTCTTTCTCTAATTCCTGTATCGTTAATGAATTCTTCCACTAAGTACATATCAAAGAATTTGTGGTTTTCCTCACACAGGAAGTGAATTAAGAATGAGAATTTGTTCTGCTCTTCCTCATAATACAATGAAAGGCTGAAGTCAAGTTAGTGAATTACTTCAAAATAGAAAGCTCTCTTTTTGCTCTGTGAAACACTTTACAATTACCTTTTGCTGTAATTTACATGTAAAATTACCTTTACCTGTAATTTGAGACTCTTGTTCACTCACCTACTCACTTTATATAATGAAGCACAGTCCTTCTGAACAGGAACACAAAAATGTGTTCCACTAAAACTGAGAGAGTGAATGAGGCCAAGGTCATCACACAGGGGTGGGAACAGCCATATCCTGCTCTGCAGGCTTTGGCATTGCCCCACCTTTAACAAAGAGCCCAGAGAAAAAAAATGCTTTGAATGCTGAATAAGACCTTAAGTTAATGTGGGAGAAACAGACAGGCACAAATTTCCTTCAAACAGATTTGGGAAACCCTGCTACAGCCTCTATGTCAGCTTTTGTTGACGCTATTCCTGGGGGTCACTTTCCATCAATGTATTTTAAGATTATCCTGTAAAAAGGGGCTGCATCCAGGATGGTCTCTGCCAGGTGGGAGCTCTCAGACTACCATCTGGTGGTGCCTTCAACATATTCGCACGTAAATAAATGAACAAACATGGCGAGGTCCATGACAGAGGGTGCCATGTGGTTCCGTTGTCTCTATTTTTTGTATTGCTCTCACATGCACTATAATCTAAATGGAGTGTTTTAAAAAAAAAAAAAATATTTACATTTAAAAATCCATCACCTTGACACTTTGGCAGATGGTTTTGGAGGCTGTCTTTTATACCATGCTTCTTAAAACTCATCAGATGCTGCTTCTTCTGTTTCAACCCTCTCCCCGCCCCACTCACTATCATTAACATCATAGCTAAATTGCCAGATGTATAAATGCTATTTTCCATTGAGGTTGCCATGTTACCAAATAAGTACAAGTTAGAAGGAGGAACATGAATTTAATTCTGAATACCAGTGAGACAGATGTTTCTGTTACGAGGGATTAGCACTAAAGGCTTCTTTTCTCTTACTCAAAAAATAGTGGTGTTTCTAGCACTCTTCTGTAATTAAGTATCTGCTCTGTGTGTATATTCTTTGTGCTAAAAGTTTTACGCATTAGGGATTATGTCATGTTTCTGTTTTGGCGCATTAATAGAGCAAAAAAGATTGCTTGCCAGAAACTGCCCATAAGTTCTTAAATAAATAAACAAAATTAATTTCTTAAGTAAATTCTGCTCAGTTGGAAAAGGGGCAAAAAAAGTCTTTTGAAACTAAACCCGGGTTTGGTTGGTTATGATGATCCCAGGTCCTTGTGGCCAGAGGATCCTGTAGAGCTATTCAGCTGACAGATGTTGGCATCTGCTCCTGGGGAGCTGAATCACTCCCTGTGCTTCTTTGAGTGTGCAGATGGCAGATCTGTCTGGGCTGTGAAGTAAGCCTGAGCTCTTGATTCACACACAGAGGCATACGTTACACACCTAATTGAGGTGTCTCGATCCATGAGCTGAATCCCACCCTTTTGGTATTATTTGGCTACTTCAGTCAAAGAGCTTCAGCAGAGCAGTAGGGTGCTGAAACAACCACGTAGGGTTGGTGGAGTAGGCAAGGGACATCCTGCAGACCTGGGCCTTCTGGGGTGGCAGCTGGAGACTAGCTGGGCAATGCAAGAGCATCTCAAGTGACGCAAATGCCGATGTGTTGGCGGTGGAGCGGAGTGCCAGGTGTCAACCGTCAGTGGGAAAAATTACCCTCTGGAGTTGACTGTCTCTGTATATTGCTGGAGTCTTGATGACCAGCGTAGATTAGACTGTCAGCTTTTAGCTGGTGAAATGAATCTCACTTTATGAAAAATTGAAGTGTTAACAGCTCAAATGTATAATCTATGTTTGCATTGTAGAGACACTTAGCAAGCCAGCCAAGATAGCTCCATTTTACTGAGGCTTTCACAAATGAAAAAATGAGTGTTTTCTTTAAATAAAGTTTGTAATATATTTTTATGTGTACATATACTCAAGAGAAATGAAGAACCACTGTAGTATTCATCCTACAGATTCAGGACTGAAGCAGAGAGGAGTGAATATGCTTACAGTGGCAAAGAAAAATCAGGGCAGGAGGAGTATGGACTTTGCCTGGCTTTCCTGTTCTTAATTCCATCTCTAAATCTCAAAAATGATTTTCTTTTTTTTCAGGTAGCAGAATTCTTAAAACAAAATCTTGTCTTAGTAAGCGCCTGTTCTCTGCAAACCAGATTCAATTACACAGGTTAGTTCTGAAAATAATCTTTAATAAGAGAACCTTTTCCTTATTACTAACCTTATATGTGACATGGTAAAAACAAAATTATGCATTATGTTACATGATTTCAATTGAATGCGTTTAGGTTTAGTGAAGAAGAGTCTGACCACACAAACACACACGCGCACAATACATATATAATGTATGTACAGTGCTAAGATAACGTGTAGCAGACAGAAGGAAGCAGTAACTAACCTCAAAGGACATGCCCTAACAGTTTTTTGATGGAAATAAGTACATGGCTTTATTCTGACAGGATGCAGAGTGCAGAGTAACCCCAGCTTTTTGATAAATCATGTACTTTGCACTTTGCAAGGGTTACCTTGAGAAACTTCTGGATTAATGTCTGCTTTTTTTTTGCAGCAGATCATAAGGAACTCTTCCGTAAGATGCAATTTTGGGGGCTTTTTGTTTGAAGATATTTGAATTGCCTGTGATATTCCCAGACATAACAACATCCATCAGCTTAATCCTCTTCTCTGCTAGAGTCTGAGGAAGAACACTGAAGACCTGTGAGATTACAGAACTCTTTATCAAAAGGCACAGAATTCCTATGACATTTTAATGGATTTTCATGGAATCACAGAATGGCCTGGATGGGAAGGGATCTCAAGGATCATGAATCTCCAACCCCCCTGCCAGGCAGGGCCACCAACCTCCCCATTTACTAGACCAGGTTGCCCAGGGCCCCATCCAACATGGCCTTGAACACCTCCAGGGACGGGGTATCCACAACCTCTCTGGGAAGCCTGTTACAGCACCTCACCACTCTCCTTGTAAAGAACTTCCCCCTAACATCCAACCTAAATCTTCCCTCTTTCAACTGAAAACCATTCCCACTTGTCTTGCTATTATCTACCCTTTCAAAGAGTTTACTCCCTTCCTGTTTTCTAGTACTTTTTTCTAGTACTTTGGCTACGAACTGCAATAGGAGTTGAGAAACATACCTCAGGAAGAAAATAGAGAAATAGTGTAGAAAAAGAGTAATAATGGAAGCACTACCTGGCTGAGTCTGGAAATTTTTGGTAGTCTGAAATAGACCATAACAAACCTCAAGCCTAAGTTGTGAAACTTGAAGTTAACAAAAGTCAATGGCAGAATGGCAGAAGATCATTCACTTTTGTCAGTCCTTGCCCCAGGACTCTCAAGGGAATAATTTGTCAGTACTATTTATGGTTCTGTCTATTATTTGATATCTGCGTTTCACATGCATGTGTGGGCAGCCCAAAGATCCCCTGTCCTTTCTTAGTGACAAATTACTTTGCAAACACATTCTTGTTGTTTGTTATCACCTCTTTGTCTCTCTTTCCTTGATTGCTTTTCTGTTTTTTCCTTTCCACTGCTATTATTTTCAAAATTGCAGAGAATTTCCTCATTTGTCTTAAAAGGTAATTGTGCTGAGAAAGCTTTACTCTAAGAAGATATGATGTTCTTTAGAGCAAAAGACCCTAATATGCCCTATTTTAAAGTACTGGCAAAGACTGCTTGGGATCTTTCAATATACCCTGGCACGCAGCAGATGCTTAGCACTCATTTCCTCTTGTGAATCTAAGTATCAGACCCAGATGATGAAAGTTTAATCCTTTGGCACAGGTACTGTGCATTGCATCTTTCAACACAACTGAGCCCATTTTCTGCTGAGGAGAGGTAGTGAGTAAAGGCCTTACACAGAGGTCTCCAGCACAGGTTCTTGGGTGGAGAATAGGAGAGGTTAGTAAAGGTGTAATTTCTGCAAATTAAGTTCCATCTCCAAGATATACATCTTGCAAGCCAAGATGTTGCTTACTGAAAGAAGCAGAGTGCCTTAAAGCTATCTGCACAATTTCTTAAAACTTCACTTCCCTGATGGATAACAGATGGGGGAGAAAATTTATAAGGAAAAGATTAGAGCAACTCTTCTTATAAACAGGAGTTCTAATCACTCTGCCTTTGCCCTGGAGACCAGATTTAATCTGAGGGTTTAACTTAACGCAACTGTCTTGTTTCTACTGTCAGCTAAGAATGTTCATGAAAAGAGACACCTTGGAATGATGCAAAACTTAACATTGCTTGGGAATTAATGATCCAGCATTTAATCAATGATTACACTCAACGTAACATGGTGAAATAACTGGACTTGGTAATTTGTGCACTCAACATTTGTCATCTCACAGCATTTTAAGTCTATCTTTACTGATGACCTGGATGAGGGCATTGAGTGCACTCACCCTCAGCGAGTTTGCAGATGACACTAAGCTGGGAGGAAGTGTTGATCTGCCTGGGGGTATGATGGCATTACAGAGGGATCTGGGCAGGCTGGATTGCTGGGCTGAGGCCAATGGGATGAAAATCAATGAGACTGAGTGCTGGGTCCTGCACTTTGGCCACAAAAACCACAGACAATGCTACAGGCTTGCAGATGAGTAGCTGGTAAACTGTGTGGAAGAAATGGACCTGTCATTGTCAGTTGATGCTCAGCTAAACAACAGCCAGGAGTATGCCCAGGTGGCCGAGATGGTTTTACTCAGCACCTTGAAACACTGAAACAAAAAGTGAGACTGTACCACTGAATATATTGGGAACAAGGCACAGAGTAGTGGATTTGCTGCAGGAGAGGTCTTCCATAGCTTTACATCCTTCAGAAAAAAAATCTCTGCATTGCTGTGTGAGGAGCAGTGTCTGGAAATCAAGGGTCTGTGATCATAGAATGGCTAAGGTTAGAAGGGACCTTAAAGGTAGTCGAGCTCCAACCCCCTGCTCAGGGCTGGTTACCACCTACCAGTTCAGACTGCCCAGGGCCCTATCTAACATGTCCTTGAATGCCTCCAGGGATGGGACACCCACAACATCTCTGGGCATCCTGTGCCAGGGCTTCACCATCTTGTATGATTTCTCTAACAACAGTCTTTTCTGAGAGCTACACTGGAACAGTGTGTCCCAGCACGTTGCAGGATGTATAAGGCTCAGTGAAGCTTTGCATCCTACCACTAGTACTCTCAACATAACCTATTTGGTAGCGGATTTTCCACAGTCTGCTTTCTTTTTCTATACCCCAGCTTTTGCACTGTGTTCTGGAGTGTTGGGTAGAAGAACAAGGACAGGCAATTATATCTATGATGAGAGCTGATTTTCAATTTGCTGCTTGAAGTGAAAATTAAAAAGAAAAATTTTCCCAGTTTGGCCTGACATGAAAGTGCATTAAATTTCTCACGAAAGAAGAATCCATCAACGTTCCTGCTGTACCCCAGCTTAAACAAAGTTAGCTCCAGGTTAAACAGAGGAATTATTTTCAGAACAGAAAGTTTTCTTTTGCTACTTGTTTCTGGTAGCTTTTAGTGTGTACAGTAGCTGCATACCTAAACACAGCTTCACAGCAAAAAGAAATATTGAAACTGTCTTGAGAAAAAAATCCAGTTTTGGTGGTGTTTTCTCCTGGACTCTTTCTTGCCACATGTCAGAGGGCTGGCCCACGTTTACTACTTCATTACAGGAGAGGGTGTATAGCGCAAATACAGGGAAAGGCATCTCCTCCGTGAAAGAAGCTGATGTCTTGCACCTCTTCTGGAGGCTTTGATGGCTAATTCTGATGTTTCCCCGCTTAGATTGTTGGTTTCTGTGATGTCGGTTCCTAAGTAATTAACTTCCCCTTTATGTGATATGGGAAGTTCATGGCACCTAGGCTGAGGGTGCCTAAAATTAAAGCTGGACAGAGATTGGCAACACCTGAGTCTGTTGACCAACCCTGATTAATCAAATCATAGAATCAAAGAATCGCTAAGGTTGGAAATGACCCACAGGATCATCCAGTCCAACCATTCGTTCGCCCTTCACCAATGGTTCTCGCTAAACCATGTCCCTCCACACAACATCCAAACATTCTCTGAACACCACCAGGCTCGGTGACTCCACCACCTCTCTGGGCAGCCCATTCCAGTGCCTGACCACCCTTTCAGAGAAGCAGTATTTCCTAACGTCCAGCCTGAACCTTCCCTGGCGCAGCTTGAAGCCATTCCCTCTCGTCCTATCACTAGTCACACGAGAGAAGAGGCTGACCCCCAGCTCACTACAACCTCCTTTCAGGTAGTTATAGAGAGCAATTTAACAAATGCTTGTTAAAAGAGCACACTTCAACTTTGGACATTCTGTGATGGATAAACATGGAGTTCACCTTTGCTGATTAGGAGAATAAGTAAAGTTGAGGACATTGTTTTATACATAAAGATAATAGTTGAATCACAGAATCATTAAGTTTGGAAAAGACCACTAAGACCATTTAGTCCAACCATCAAAGCAACCACTAACCATGTCCCTCAGTGCCACATCTCCACGATTCTTGAACGTCATCGGGGATGGCAACTCCACCACCTCCCTGAGCATCCTGTTCCAATACCTCACCACTCTTTCTGAGCAGAAATGTTTCCAAGTATCCAACCTGAACCTCCCCCTGTGAAACTTAAGGCTATTACCTCTCAACAACACACACTGAATCACAAATTTTGGGAAACATGAACCTTTCTTTGCTTCCTATAGAACAAAAAGAAATTTGTGCTATCTCCGATCTTTCTGTTGAATAATAGCATACTGTCCCTGTGAGTTTTTTGCTTAATTTATTGAAGATACAAAGATTTAATGGTCATCCAGAACTCTGTGAGGATGTGATCATTTCAGTCTTTTCAAGCTCACTTGACTCAAGCTAAAGGAACAAAATTCTCTGTGTTGTGAAAAGCAGAGTCCAGATACAAGATGTAACATAGAAATGGGCTGCAACATTGGGATGTCCTTTCTCCTTCTAGACAACAGATGCCATTCAGAGGGAGGTGGACAGGCTTGAGAGGTGGTCCCATGCCAATCTCATGAAGTTCAACAAGGCAAAGTGCAAGGTCCTGCATCTGGGTTGGGGCAATCTCAAGCAGAAACGCAGGTTGGGCAGAGAATGGCTCAAGAGCAGCCCTGAGAAGAAGGATTTGGGATTGTCAGTTGATGAAAGACTCAACATGAGCTGGCAGTGCTCACTCACAGCTTAGAAGGCCAACTGTGTCCTGGGTTGCATCAAGAGAGGAGTGATCAACAGGTCGAAGGAGGTGATTCTGTCCCTCTACTCTACTGTCATGAGACCCCACCTGGAGTACTGTGTTCAGTTCTGGGGCCCTCAACACAAGAAGGACATCACTGAGCTGTTGGAGTGGGCCCAAAGGAGGGCCGTGAAGATGATCAGAAGGCTGGAGAACCTCCCCTACAGGGACAGGCTGAGAGAGCTGGGGCTCTTCAGCCTGGAAAAGAGAAGGCTCCAGGGGGACCTTGCTGTGACTTTCTAGTACCTACAGGAAATCTGGGGAGGGATGTTTTTAGAAGGACATATAGTGACAGGACAAGGGAAAATGGTTTTAAACTGAAGTGGGTAGATTTAGGTATTAGAAAGAAATTACTTACTGTGAGGGTGGAGAGACACTGGAACAGGTTGCCCAGAGAGGTTGTGGATGCCCCCCTCCTGGAAGCACTCAAGGCCAGGCTGGACGGGGCTGTGAGCAACCTGGTCTAGTGGGAGGTGTCCCTGCCTATAGCAGGGGGGTTGGAACTAGATGATCTTAAAGGTCTCTTCCAACCCAAACCATTCTGTGATTCTATGATGATTATGGGGAAAATCTCATGAAAAAGTGGCAGCGAGACTCTGCATCTTATTAGACTCTTGAGATAACAACTCCAAGACCCAAAACTGTGAGGAAGCAGGTACTGCTTATTCTGTTGTTCATGGAAAGAGTTAAGTAAGAATTAGAACAAATGAATATTTTTAGTCTATTTCCTGAAGTCTGGCAACAACTGAGAAAGGTATCTTTGTCTATCATTGGGTGTGCTATTCACATGTGCCAACAAACCTTTAAACTTTATTTGTTTGCTTGTTTTCTTTTTAAAGGTTTTTTAAAGGACAGTTTCAGAACAGACTGGGATTTCTCTGAAAGCCAAAGGCCAGGAAAAAAGGATTAAATCACCATGTTACAAAGCCATGATATCTAGGTTGGAGGTCTGCATGGATTGAAAGGGGATGCATTCCCCCCTTCGAAGCAGGAAGCTAGTAAGTATGCCCTTGAGACCTTTCTTTCTGGAAAAAAAGATAAATTTAGTAACTAATTTATTAATAATAAATGCATATCCTACCACTAAGGATCTCTTATATCTCTTTATCAAGTATGTTTCCACATCCAGTAAAGGGAACCTCTGAGGTTTTTTGTTTTTGGAAGAATGGAAGCATATGTATAAATATCTGAATAAAATATTGCCTTTCTAGGCTTGGAGAAAAAAAAACATCCCAACAAAACCCAAGTATGTTTTTGATAGATGTGTTTACACAGAGCCTGAACACTAGTAGTTTTGTAAGAGAGATTTTCTTTTTCTGAACTTTTTCTGGCTTGCACATTTTCTCCTTTTATGAAGTGTGTTTCTTTTAGACATCCTGGCCTCATAAAAGTGGCTTATTTAGAACAGACCTGGCCATCTGGGGCCGCTTTGCTATAGGCTAAGCTTAACTTATTAGGTATTGTTGTCCAAAGAAGCTACTAATGCATTTTTGGCCTGTTCATAGTATTTCCTATTCTGTAAGGAAAAAAATATCTAGGAAATAAAAATGGAATGGGTTGTCTGGAATTTGCCTGCTTTGTGATGAGCTACATCGGGTGTATGGAGGTGTTCAGCTTAGTTGGCTAGCTGAGGAGAAGTGGGAAAAGGAAAGGAAGCGTATTTTCATGTGTCTGATGAAAACTCACCCCAGAAGGCCTTGTCTGAGTCTGAGGGGGGAGATTACCACATGTGCTGTGGCACATTTCTCTTAAGAACTACTTCCCAGCATCTGGAGCAGTAATAGGTTTTTGAAAGAGAGTGCTGAAACAGGGATGTCACTCATTAAAGCAGCAAGACAAGTTCTCTTCAGTGCTACAACACTCAGAGGGCATGGAAGGTAACTGCCACCAGAGCTTAAAAGCAATTACCTCAGTATTAGTGGAACTGTTGGGGAGCTGGGATTTTTAACGTGAAAAAGTCATTTCTCACTGCTATAGGTTGCTCTCCATCGCCTCATGCTCCCTACAAGATTAACCATAGAACTCTCAACCCAGGTACCCAAGGAGCACAAGTATGTTGTTGTTTTTTCTAATCCAGTATGATCTTAGAGGTGCCGGAACCAATTATTTTTCACACTAGTGACATGTGGGACACTGCAGAAGTGTAAACTCGTGTATTTATAAGGCTTCCCTGGCTCAGGCACTGTGTAGACACTCAAGTGTCAGAATCCAGTTTAGATCAGCTCTGAACTATATTTCTGCCTGGATCTCGTCCATACATTGGACACAAAACTCCTTCGTTTTTGCTAGGACCTCTGTGTTTCTTGCTGCTCTCCCACATTCCCCAGGAGTGTTTCCCAGCTGTTCAGAAACAAGGTACCACTTCCTGCTGAACTGACCTTGGTAAAAAATATCTTCTGAGAAAAATGAGGTGCTCAGCCCCAGTGAACGCCACAGTCTGAAACTTTATTGCATTTAGGAAGTGGCAGGATTCTGGAAGGAAAGTATCTTTTGTTGGTGTGTGGTTGCAGCTTAATGCGCTACGCCTGAAATAAAACACTGAGGGATGATTTCTTTCCACTGTCTCATTGAGAAAGATGAGAATTTGAAAAAGCTAAAGACAATACAGAGATTAGGCTGCTGTTGTTTCAGCTCAGCAGCAGACGTTGAAGCTTTGGCTGAAAGCCCATTGACAGGACCAGATGTTTTAGTCTTGTGCTTCCTTTGCAGTGGGAAATAATGAAAATCGAGCCCCGTAAATGAAATGGGGCTTTTATGATTTGTTTGTTGTGTCATTGTGATTCATAAGAAAATCTCTTTTCTGTGGGTCCAGACCAGCAGAGCAGGAGCTCATAAGGAAGCTGTTAATGGGGTTTCACAGGGTGCCCTCTCATCTTGTTTTCATTTTTCAGGTGTCATCTTATGTAGCTTCTATCTTGAAAGACCTACAGCAAAAAATTTTTCAAAAACACATGCTTTCTGGAAATGCATCTCATAGAATCACAGATTCATTAAGGTTGGAAAAGACCAGTAGGATGATATAGTCTGGTCCCAACCCATCCTCACCATACCCACTAAACCATGTCCTTCAGTGCCGCATTTCAACAGTTCTTGAACACCTCCAGGGATGGTGACTCCACCACCTCCCTAGTCAGCCTGTTCCAATGCCTCACCACTCTTTCTGAGAAGAATTTTTTTCCTAATGCCTAACCATTTGTCACAATGTGTAAGACACAACCCTTTTCCTTTTCACAGACCTGTCCATAAGAGCTCATGGAGAACGTGAATTCAAAGTCAGGAGCAATACTAGGAGTACTGGGGCTGACATGGAGCATCACTGTGCTACCTGGGCATCCGGACCCACCATCACATCAGCCTGAGATTTTCTGTGATCACTGACACAGGTGCACTCCCCAAACTCAGAAATTTGGCACAAAGTGCAAATGCATTGGAGCTGTAATAACAGAAATGTTGGGGCCACTGTGAATATCTGATAGGTAACATAAAAAACCAACCATGCAGATGATAGAGGAGGAGATAAAAATATCTTACTGAAACTTCAGTTGTAGGAGCAGTCAAGGGAATTTCCTTAAAAAACATCATTGAAAATAAGATGTAATATATACATTATTTTCTCATAGAGAAAAACAACTTCTTTCTTATTTTTCTTTTTATTTTCTTTTTTTTGCTTGTGTTATTTTAATGACCCACACATACTTTCACATCTATTCCATTCTGTGTTAAAAGACTTTAAAATACATCTTACTGCTTAGAAAGCCAAATCTTTCTAGATTGTAGTGTCGGAACAGAATAAAAAATTGCAGAGCTTCACTCCTATTAAACATGGTTGGAAATGTGTATCTACTTAACAGAGTTGAATTATATCCTAAAAATATGCCTCAGAATATCCAGAATACTAAAATCTCAAAATAGAGTCAATAAAATGTAACAGATTTGAAAGAGGGAAAATGTTGTAAATGAAAACCAGAAATGAGAACCTACAGTAACAATATATGACTATCCACAAAGCCAAACTCTGGCAAATGTTAACCCATTTGCTGTAACAGGCTGCCACTTCTGATCCTAAGCTCAGTAGCTTAGGTGAGTTATTGGAAATTACGCTTCGATTAGGGTCTGTTTTATGGTAGGTATGGAATGGGATATTTAGCAATCCTTTAGCTCTGTTCCTGTAAAATTTCTGCTGACCTCAGTAGCTGCAGAGTTCAGAACTGAAGTTTTTGAAAATCCCACCCAAAGGGTTTTGTGCCTGCATTTGCTTGGTCACAGCTAATATTTTCAGAGAATCATAGAATGCCTTAGGTTGGAAGGGACCTTAAAACTCATTGAGATCCAACCCCCTCGTGTTGGAGAAGAGCAGTCAGTGAAGGTTTGCAGATCCCCATTCCAGATGAGGCAGGGGTGTAGGTTCACATTAAGTACTATATAGGGTAAAAGGAAGAGAGTAGGCAAATTCTTCCATTAACCATGTTTATAGAAGAGTGTAAATGTGAATAATGATTATGCTTCTCTTTGCATTTGCTTGCTTTCCTAAACTCTCATGTATGCCTGGAATTTTCTTGTAAGAGATCCTGAAACTATGTAAATTTCCATTAGGTCCAATGAGAAATAATATGGCTGAAGGGGTTTTTGCTGTTGGAAACAATTTGAGGCCATCAACGTATTAAAAATGAGTTAGTAAGAAATATCAGCACAGAGGGTGGTAAACAGCATCGTCCATTTCATGTGACACTTGAGGAAAGATGAAAACTTGATGGAGAAGAGAGACTGATTGACCAGCTTTGCTGTTGCGTGCTCCAAGGCTAGAATCATACAACTGTTAGTGTTGGAAAAGACCACACAGATCATCTAGTTCAACCACAAACTGATCCCCACCATGCCCACCAACCCGTGTTCCTCAGTGCCACATCTCCACAATTCTTGAGTGTCTTCAGGGACTGTGACTCCAGCACCTCCCTGACTGGCAGTAGTTACTGCTCTTTATCTGCACTTTAGTATCTCACTCACTGACTTCTACACACAGCCAAATGCCTGAAGCTGACAGTGTCTGAGGGACAATTCAGGTGATGGAACGCGCCACTTCTCATGGCAATTTGTTTCCTCAGACTCACCCACTCTTAGATAATTGTGCTGTGTTTCTTGTCTTGGCCTTTAATTTTCAACCCTTTTGTGCTACTTAAAAAAATCTTTTGATATCTGATACATACTGTCTTTAAAGAAGTAGTGCAGTCCTTTTGACACTGAAATCATATCTCCCCTTGATCTTTTTGAGGACTACAGAAGAGTGAGTGCCTGACATGTTTCCATAAGGCACCTTTTCCTAGCTCTCCACTGAGAACTGTGTGTTTATCTCCATGCTCTGAATTTTGTGAACGTGATATTGAAAATGTGCCCCAAATGTGGCAGTATATCTCTTACAATAACTTATTTCCATGCACACAGACATATACATGCATGAATTGAAAGACAACCGGCTAAGTCACAATATATCACAAGGACATAAAGGAAGAAGTACATCTTTGTACATAGAAAAGCTTGCAAATTAACTCTATCATAGAAGACATCTTTTTTCTTCTGTCTAAATCTAGAAAAGCTGGAAAAAAAAGGCATTGAGCACTGTTCTTTGCTAAAGAAATGGATAAATGAAGATCGCCACATTCTTTTCCTCCAGCAGCTTAGGTACTTTTACGACTTCAGTCTTTCCACTCTTCTCCTCCCCAGGCAGTTTATTTAAATGACATTTTGGCAGCTTGTGGTATAATCAAATGTTTTATTCGAATGGCTGATAAACAGCCGGGAGAAAATGTGCCACTGTTAAATATTTTGTAGGCTGATATTTTCCTGAAGAGCTGGACACCTGCCTGCTGGAGACCTCTGTGATTACCAGGAGATGTGCAGGCAAACAGCAGTCAGACTGCTGAACAGGCATCATTTAAATAACAGAATTAAAATCTTCATTTTTTCTCATCACATTTCAAAGAAATAAGGAAGGCCGTAAAACTGTCCTCATCACAGTAAGCTAACCCCATGTGTGGGAACATTATTCTTCTTCTTACATTCAATATGGGCTAGAACATTAGTGAAAATTGCAAAGCCATTTACATCCTATCTGGCAAAAAAAAAAAAAAAAAAAAAAAAAAAAGCTGCATTTTTCTTCTTAATGTAATCTGAAACATTCCAAAACACAGACAAATATAATGTATAATGGAGACACTGACAAGCTTTTACTCCTAGCGTCGCGGAGGCATCGCTGATGATTAAACTACAACTACCAGCTATTAAGAATGCTGCTTCTCATAATTTCTCATGGCATGGTTCCTCTAGAATCCTGCACATGGGGACAGACTGCCCTGTGTAAAATTTTCTCCTTCCCAAGTGCTTGGTAACTTAGAGTGGTGTAAACTCAAAGGTTTTTGCTGCTCCTCTCTTTGAGGAGATTGAGTGGAAGATGCGACTTTACCTCCATTTAAATCATTAATAAAGCAGATATTGGAATACTGTGCCTATTTCTAGCATCCAAATTTTTGTTCAGATGTTATCAGATGGGAGAGAGGTCAAGGGAAAAAGCAGAATTTATTGCATCAAAATTTACTACATGACCAAATGAAATAATTTGTAACGAGGGATTTATGAAGGAAGTTCTTAGGTTATCAGAAGACGACTGAATCAAAAGGTCAAGAGATGACTTAACTTCAGTTGATATGCTCTTTCACACAGAGAAAGCACTGAAATCAATAGACCCTCCATTCCTATGGACATGTTCAAGTGGAAGCCAGGCACATTTTTATGAAAAACAATTAAACTTCGGGAGAATTTCCCATGAGAAGTGACGATGAATTTTCCACATCCTGCCATTCTTGGGAAGCGTCTTATGGCAGTGCTGGCTTGAATTCTGCAGTGAGCAAACACAAGTGGACTCAGTTGTGTACTGTATGGACACACTGATACAACCAACGTCCTGCTCTCCAAATTCACAAATGGAAAGTGAACAGCAAGATGACTTCCTCTGTATAGATTCAACAGTTCTGAGTCTTGGCGGCGACTCCAATGTGATCAAAAAAATCAAATATAGATTTATGCTCTTTTGGGAGGAACTACAGATGTCTTTGAGTTATCGCAAAGGATCATAATATTTTAATACAGCTACCAAACAAATCACACAAGCATTCTTCTGAAGCACAAGCCTGAAGCAAACACACCACTCCTTGATGCATGTACCGATCAACTTCAGCACATAGCAAAGCCCCTACTGTGTATTTATCAGCTCTCTACTGAACAAGAACAATGCCGACACCAAGGAATATATCTTTGTAGTAGTGGTAGGAATGTCTGCAGTGGCTAGAGTGATGGAAGAAGGAAATCCACAAAGTTCTATTTATTCTGTAGAAGAACAGTAATTTCTTTCTGTCAGCAACAGAAAATCTTTGTAGCATACACGTATACAAGGCAACAGATTCCAACAGGAGTAGCTTGAGTGCCAATATTAAGAGACAGGGCACAGGGCTGCCTTTTATAAGTCTCTTAGAACACCAGCATAGCTCCTAAAAACTGCTGTTATTTTGGCTATGGGATCTAACTAGAAAAATTGCCTTGGCAATGAATATAGATCTGAATTCTGCATTTAAAGAGGGAAAAATTATAGCACAAAAGGAAAATACTGATGGAAGTGTCTGCACTTCGCAACTGCCTATTCTAATTAAATTCATTGCACTTTGAGAAGTGTTGGACCAGTGTCACACAAGCAGTTTTCCATGTGTCTCCTTGTGCCGTTTCTAGACTTTACAATTTGACACAAATGTAGAATGCTGTAAATTAGATCCTTATTCACTTTTCTTTTATTTTCCCCAGCAGACAGAAGAATTAAAACCTGAAGGAGGCTCTCAGGTGACAAATGAGGTCTTGTCAAGGAGACTAATATCTCTTTTTCCACGTTCCAGTCTGTGATCATGGGAAGCTTCCTGGCTTTGGAGTAAGGTATGGCACACCAACAAGAGACTGCCATATGCAGATGCTAAATAGAATTCTCACATTAAACATACAAGACAAGCTGTGGGGGAATGCTGCCTTTGTGCTTTAAGGGTGGGAACTGAGGCTGATAGGAAGGCAATAGCAAAAGGTTGTGAGCACTCTGGTGTGCAAACAAAAGGCAGAGCCAGGTGCCAGAAGTGGGGCCAGAGGGGCACATTGCTTTGGAGCTGAAGTGTTCCCTTAGCAGTGTTATCCTGTGGTCTAGATGTGCTATAACCTATATGTGCTTTGATGTGTTGCAGGTAAAGGAAAACACCCAGTTTGTGGGGTCTAAAGCTTCAGCCATACTCAGATGTCTCATCATTGTTGTTTGGCATACTGACACATAAGCTGCACCCATGCTTTCAACACTGACCACCAAAGATTGTGCACATCCATTTTTTTCATGTATTCTGTTTAGAAGTTGAGGTGAACAATTTCAGAAATATATTCTTAATACCACTGTGATACGTACTTCAGTCCACAGCAAAAAACACACTGTCTGTTAGAGAGACTGCTCTGTGAAAAACGTGGGCACGTTTGTGTAACTTGGCTGAAAGATCACTAAGGTGTTGATACAATTACCACTATAAATATTTGAAAGGTGTCAACATCAAGGTCTAGATTTTACCCACAGATGCCAGCACAATGTTTCCATTGATTAGCTGTTCTGTAATATAAGCCTGTGTATGGAAAACATATATTAAAAAGAGCCTTATATATATCATGCCAGGATTTCAGTTCCCCTGCTTTTGTTGTATCAATCTGAGCTGACTAAACCCACTGGAAGCTTGTAGATATTTTTATTACAAGTTAAAATCAAGAGCTTATTGTAAAAAAGAAAAGTATTCTTTGCTAACTGAGGTTGACAACAGCAGCATTATTTGGGTCTGTAACTTCCTAGATAACATTCTCTTTTGATTATCAAGTCAGCAAGTAGCTTTAACTAACATAAAGCTCATTCACAGTGTTAATATTGCTTATACTTGGATACTGAGCTGGAGGTTATACCCTGTGCTGTGAGCTGCTTGTATTGCACAGATGTGCTCCAACCTCTTCTCTAAAGAGCTCTTAGAGATTTCATGAAAAAAAAAATATTGTTCATACATTTAAGTTTGGTTTGTTCCAATGTTCTATGTGCCTTTGTAACATGTATTTGTCCAAAATTCACCAGTCACGCTTATGGTAGAGGTCGGAGCAGAGCTCAGGCCTTCTGAGGCTGAGGTCTTGTGTTCCACCTTGATAAAACACAGTCATCACATGCTGCCTAACTTTAAGATGGAAAAAGAGTTGTTAGTCCCAATAAATTAATAGAGCTAGCTCCATGCCTGAAGTTAGCAATGTGCCATATCTAATGCCATGTCTAATCAAAATGGGTCTTCATCTACACTGTTAATCACTTTCAGCCCTTGATGCTCACACACAACTTTAGGATTAATAAAAAGATTTTCCACGGCAGACACTTTACATGTGCATAATTAACACAAAAAATAGTCAGAGGAATTTGCATGGAATAAATCTTGGTTGAAACAGATCTCAAAACTAATACATTTCTGAAGAACGGTCAATGGCACATATTAGAAGGAAACCATTTGAATGTTTTAATTCTTCTGTAACATTTCATCTGGACATCTAGAAACAGAACCCTGTAACCTTTTATTTTGAGAAGTTGTTTTTAGTTCCCCCCCCCCCCCCCCCCCCCCCCACTTTGCATACTAGTAGCATTTAAAGTTGCAATCAAATTATTTTTAATTGAAATATTTCAGCGAACTAAGGTACCCATATTTGTGATAATTTATCTTTCATGTAAGACCTTGAAATATTTGCTGTGATTTGGGTAGAAGTGTGCCTAGAATTTTGAAGCTCCTTCACAAAGTGGAAGTTCAGAGCTTCCATTTCCATGCAGCTTCATTCCAGATCAACTTAGCAAGGTCCAGAGTGGGGAACCAACACATTTTTTCTGTTCTGTTTCCATTTGAATTGAGCCATGAATGAAGCTGTTCCAAGTCAAATCCAACAAAACTTCAGAGTAACAATTATGACTCAAGGCAAAAAGTAAAAAGATTCAAACCAGTTTTTGTTTCAAGTCCCCTAAAAAAAACCCACACATTAGGAACACAGTAATAATTCTAGTGCTATCAGCCAACAATGATCTGCACCTAATGTTATGAAACTGTTGCTTATGCTGAACTAAGCCTTAATGTGATGTTTGACGGACGAACTAGATGACCTTAGTGGTCTCTTCCAGCCTTAAAGAATCATAGAAGCATGGAATCAAAGCTCATTCAGCCTCTTTAATCTATTCAGCATCTCAATATTGAGATTGCATCCTTAAGAGGAAAATACTAGAGGTTGTTCTTTTCTTTTGTTTTCTCTCACAGTAGCTAATATACCCATGGATTGTGCTCAACAGAAGTAGTGTCCTGGTTTCATGTGCACAGGAAATATTCTGTATAAGCATTTAATTAGGTTACTAATAGCCGAAGGGTTGTTAATATTTACCCTGTAGATGACAGGCCTCCTTTGTTCCTGAGACCTAGATGTGAAAACTGTTTTGATCTCACTGAGAATAATGTCGATGAGATTTTTTTTTAATGGTATTGGCAGAGGGAGAAAACACACATGCCCTTTTATTTAGCCATGTCTCAGGGTGAATAACAGGGTTACACATAGTGAGTGACCATGTTGGAATAGTCCTGGAAAAGGACTAATGCTACATGAACCACCCAGAAACCCAGGGGCTGTGGTTGGTGATCATGGGTTGACATCTGAAGACCTTAAACCTGGTCGTGAACACCCTCAGGAGTGGAACACCCACAACCTCTCTGGGCAGCCTATTCCACCACCTCACTGCTCTCCATCAGTAATAGGCTTTAATTTAGCACATTGTTCACAGAATCACAGAGTTGTGTAAGGGACCTACAGAGAATCATATCTTCCCTGTTATTTCCCTGTTAGCAAGGAAATCCTTCCCTCAGCTAACCTCTCTGTGACACTGCATGGAACCACATAACAGAGAAACCCCAGCTGGGTCCACAGTGGTGGTGGTATTCTGAGACATAGAAAGCAAACTTCTAGCATTTTTGTGTGCTGAATGTTCTTTCCAGTTGCTTCATTACCCTTTGAAGAGGTCCATTACTCAAAGAGCAGAACTCTCTGGGCACTGTGCACGTGTTGTAGGAGAAAGAGCATTGCTGTTGATAATATCTTTAGCCCCTGTACCCAGCAAAGGTTTCCTCCAAAGCCTGTGAGCTCTGGCACCAGTGGGGACCATGGTTCTGGTACCCCCATAGCACCACAGACTACCCTACCCACACCTCTGGGATGCCACACTCTTGGGGCCATTAATTTAGTGTGACCTTAGGTAATGTAATAGGTACTGCAGATGCTGAAGATACACTGAGATGCATGAAAGGCTGTTAATGGGCACTATGACCATAGTTTGTCCCAAAGACAACAGAAGACCCTTCCTAGTCATTGGAGCAATGAGAACAGCGTTCTAGTTGGAATAAAAATGCATGAAAGTTGAAAAGAGCATAAGAGGAACACAAATGACAGAGGATAATATGCATGACTTGTAAAGGACAATTTCCCTTGTACTTCTGTGCACAATTAGTATTACCAAATTGATCTGTATTACAGCTAGCTGCAGAGGTGAAGATATCTGATGGATGTTGTCATGCTGAGATGCTGCTGCTTCCAGTCATGGAAGAGTGCAAACCCAAGAGCATTCACATTTTCATGAAGACTTGAATGCAGCAGTTCCAGATTTTCAAGCTTCCTTTCTAAACCTACAGCAGGTACCTGAAAATGATGCCATTCACCATGCAATACACCTAGCATTCACTCAGCCTGCATATGCTCATCAGTAGGCAACCAAGGTTTTCTAAACAGGAACACTCTCAGAGCAGATTATTCTCCTCTCTCCAAATAGGAACAGTTAAATGTGTAGTTGAAATGTTATTTTCAGATAGTATTTTCTTCCCAGTTTATACTTCACACTGAACTACCACAAAGGTGTTATATTTTCTTAATAAGCACAAGGACCAGGCATGCTTATTCCACAGAGTGATAAGTCTTGGCATTAAATATCATTCCTGGGGAAAACCCAAACCTTGCTGCACTCCAAAGCAGCATAAATAGCAGGAACACTGTAAAGTGGTGTAGGAGAAAACAGTTACACTGCCTTGGGGGAGAGATGAAGGTGGCCTCTTAAATCCCTTCCTATTCTATTCCTGTAGCTCATCCGGACCTGCCTGCAATGGGCTGTTGCCTTGCTGCACTATTAGTTTAACTTCTTTGTATCCTGAACAGCCAGTGGGTCAGTAAAAGAAGTTCTTTGTGCCTTTGGTGGGAGAGAATGGCACGAGGGTTGTTCTTGGAAGAGTCCCAGGGAAAGCGTGGGGTGAGGAGGGAGTGAAAAAAAATCCCTAGAAAAGGGAGGAAAAAAAAGTGTCTGTTTCACAAAGCCTGACCTTCAGCAGAACTGCCATTTCCTGAAACTGCACAAAGTGTTCTGAGCAACAGTGTTCATGAGTTGACAAGGTGGGAAGGAGCCAGATATTGGCACTGCCACAGAGCTCCTGGCTCCTCCTCAGCCATCTCAAGATCCCAGAGAAAAGCTGATGGGCAGCCAAGCTGACAAATCCCTGGTCCTTTCTTAAGGAAGAAGAGCAATGCAGGCTGAGCAGTATCACTTGGCTTGAAACACAATAACCACCACCTTTTGCTTGAGAATCTGAATTAGCTACCAAGACAGAAGCATTTTGTAGTTGGTTGCTGAATAAAACTTACCTTATCTCCTCAGCACTGCATCTACTGATGGGTGGAAGAACAGTGAGCCCTTGGAGAGTCGTTGCAATTATCCTTCTCCAGTAAGATTTTTGCTCTTTGGTGCTTCTTGAGTTAACGTGCTGTTGAAGACAAGTAAATGTGTCAAATTGCTTGGAGTACAGAGAACATCTGAGGTTATTCCAGTAAGAACAGCCAAGTCAGATGGGGACCATCTTTCTGGTAACAGGTCCAAGCGAGGAAAAGTCAGGGAGGAGCCTTATCAGTTCAGAATTAAAATATTCACACAGCTTCAGAGATACACTTACTTGGGTCAGCGATTACTCTGCTGATAATGGAAAAACTTGGGAGGGAAAGGTGGGAGCAAATGCGTACATGCTGTATTCCAAAGGTCTTTCTTCTGTATCAACAACAGACAATAGCAGATTATCATCGCTAACAGTTTCCATGGAAAATTTCAACAGGTACTGTAGGGAAGGGTGATGGCAGGTAGCCAGTTCTAAATTATCCCCCAAAAAGTGATGATCACAACCCAGTTAAAGAAAAAAAAGATTTACTCACCTATCCTAAGGATCAGGGCCTTACTAAACACTCCAAAAGGAAGAAACCCCAGGTAGAGAACCTTCCCTTATGGAAGCCAGCCCTTAAATGAACCTTCCGGTCACATAGGTGAATTGCTTTCACCTGTGCTCCCAGGGTTGGCTGTGTCCCTTCACCAGGTGCTCAATCATTGCTTCAGGCCACAACTTAGCATTTCCTATACAGGTGTATTTCATAGTAGATAGAAACAAGACCTGAAATTTCATAGAAACTGAAAGATTCATTGCTGAAGGTGAACTTGGGTTACAGGTACAGAGCAAATATTATCCCTAGAAGGGCAGTGGAGGTGGCTATGGCATCGTGAAGGGTGTAAGGTCTTGTCTTCTACAGACATTGAGCACAGTAACGTGCTGGAACAAGAAACAGAGTGGAATGTTATCAAAATGTCTCTTCTTTCTTCCTCTAAATGCTTCACAGAAATATGTTGGGTTTCGTTACATAAAATCGAGATAGTGTTTTGAGTGGTTGGAGGTGCTGAATAGTGAGGTCCCTCCAGAACATGTCTCTATTCCAGTTCCAGCTCTGACTCAGAATGCTTGTACGTTCCAACACACACCAAATGACTACAAAAAAGAAAAGGAAAAAAAAGAGCACCAAGAAATTCTCAGTTACTTGCAAGACAAAGCAAACAGAGAATAGTTCAGATGTCTTCCACATTCTGTAGTTTTTCTTTTAGTGTGAATCCTATGTTTTTCCATGCCTATAAATAATGGTGAACATCTGCTTGGCAAAGATATCTGTGACACTTGCAGAAGGGAGGGAAACATCTTGAGAGGCATCGTAATCTACATCAATCAGTTATGTAGCATTACTATGTTGTGCTTAGGCAGTTAATGCCAAACTTCTCACCAAAATCCTCCAGAAATGGAATGGATACACCCAAAAGGTGGGAACCTTTGCCAGCTGCTGGGTTTTGGGCTACACTTTCTACAGCCTCACTGCATTTGAAAGGGACTTGGGTGCACACTTGTCTGACTGACTACCTTAGATTACAGATGAGGGTAATGTGGATAACTGAGCAACCTAGCATGGCAAAGTGCCATGGAGTTCACTTTCCTACAGCTGAGATAAAGCCAAAATCAGCACAGAGAGCGTCTAGTAAATTGCCATTGGCATGCATAATTTTTAAGAGCATAACAAACTTGGGTTATCTGTAAATAACGGATGGAAATTTGCTTGATCCTTCTCCTGCTTCTCCCCTTAAATAAGAGAATTCTCTCCTCATGTAAAAACTTCATGAGCTGTTTCTTGAGCAAAAAGATTGCGTATGCATGGGTCTTATGCCTGATAATTCTGTGAGATTTAGGCAAAGGAAGCTAGTTGGGAGAAAAACTTTTCTTGCTATTTGTTTTCCAAGAATGTTGAATTGTTAAGACTGTGTTAACAGTGCTGTGTTCAGTCAGTTTTGCTCTCTGAGCTTTAGTCTGTCTGAACATTTCTGCAGTAAGCCATGCTTCAAGTGAATGTCTTGACCAAAACTCTTACTAGTTTGAGGAGTGTCTGGAAGAATGACTAAGGAAGATGGTCAGTAGGGCACAGATAACGGCACTAAGATGGGACAGGGAAGATACGGGGCGCAGATCTTACTTTCTTCTTGACTATATAGCTCTTGCATGACAGGATTTATTGCAGGACGAGTTAGATAGGACAGATAAAGCATGACCTCTTTTTTCCTATCAGCCAGGCTATTTTGTGTCTTGACAGCTCTGGACTAGAGTTGACATGTTTGGTGAGAAAACTAGATTTCAGAAAGTGCTGAGTTTTTTTCTAAGAGATGCTCTGTCTAGTGTTTACCTAGAGTTGTCTATAAGGCTTTGACTCCTAAGTCAGAAGAAATCATCCAGACTTTTAACTTATAGGAGAGGCAGGAGTTCAAACACATGCTTATAGCAAGGATTCTATGATTCTCTGATATTTTTCAACTCCCATTAGCCAACATTTCCCTGCACTCTATGTCAATTTTCCAGGGTCATAAATTCAAAGGGACAAATGATTGTATTCTGAATTGATCTGAGCCTCAGTTTCACATTAATAGGGTTTCTATTATCCATATTTGAGTTTCAGTACCTTTTAATTCTGCCTGTGCAAGACTGTGTGACAATACCTGCTCTCCCTGGGGACTTGTGTGGGTGCTCTGAGCTATGCTTTTGTCCCTATATCATGCACTACCTTTGCCTGAGCATTACATTTAATTGATATTTATGTCAACTACATTTGAAAGCAAGCAGCTCAGCACCTTGCCTCCTCATTTAGGTACTGAACCAGCCCCATAAACTGTTGACACCAACAGTCCTCTACCATAGCGTACTAGGGAGAACCGATGCCAGACACTGGCAGAACTGATCAGTCTCTGCCCTGACAGCAATTTCAGGCTATTTCCATCAGTTATCCTTGCTGACTGAGTAACCAAATCATGAATCATGTTTCTGGTGTAGGTTTCATCTCCAAAATACATCATAAACATTAATCTTAACATCTTTGTTAAGTACCAGTAGGTTCAACGGTCAAAATCTAATAACTTGCAGACATGATATTATCCAAGACTGCAGTTTCCCACTGTGCAGATCTGAAAATAACCCAGCATGTAGACGATGATATTTATTGCATCAGTGGTACCTTTTATGGCAACTCTTAAGAAATGTCTTAAGACATACATCAGTTTGGTGGCAGCATTCAGAATTCTGTCCCGTGTCCAGTGTAAAACTAGATATTTGATTTCATGCAGTGCAATATGCAGTGACAATTCCATGACTAAAGGAAAGCCATAGCAACAGAAGTCACTCTAAATGTAGCTGAATGCTGCTGTTCAGGTTGATCATTTTATGAGACTGAAGTATGATTTAAGGCAGATCAGGTACATGCTCAGTAGTGAGGGAGATGCCAGACATTTCTCTGTAACCAAAATAGATTTTGATGCAATGTGGAGAAATCCATCCTGAACAAAAGCTCACAAAATTGGGGTTTTAGCACTTGCTGGATTACAAAACACCAGCCAGCTGGATATTCTTCACATCAAACTAGCTTACTGCTCTGAGAACCATGGTTCTTTGATCCCAGTCCTAGCAATACTGTTGCAC
Source organism: Gallus gallus (assembly GCF_016699485.2). Lineage (NCBI taxonomy): Eukaryota > Metazoa > Chordata > Aves > Galliformes > Phasianidae > Gallus > Gallus gallus. The sequence continues at coordinate 84,494,466 of NC_052535.1, forward strand.
CTCTGCTGTACAATGAGCTTGAGGTCAGTAAAACATTTTTCAGATGTGATGGAATCATTTAGGCTGGAATTTTTAAAATCAGGGGCACAATTCCATGGGTAGAAATTGAACTCTATTTGTGACATTTATCTCTTATTTCACTTTAAAGTATAAAACTGTGCAGGTTTTTACTTCCATTAAAAACAAATCGCCAGATTCAGCATTTTGTAACTTTGAAGTCCTTCTTTTGTTCTCTCCCAAAAGGCTTTAACTTTCAGACATGGTTATCCTTAAAAATACATCTACAGTGTTGGTTTTGAGACTTTCGAAAGGATATGGCATTGGTGAAATTCCGGATGGAATGATTTTCTCAAGGGCAACAGTCAGGGAAAAGCAAAATGTCTCCATTTTTTTTCCACCCCCACATTTCCCTTTAGTTTCCAGTATATTTAATTGGCTGTCGGTTCTTTCTACCTCCTGTACTGAGTTTCATGCTGAACTCTTACATAAGCTTTTTTTAGTATTAATTTCTATTGAAACTATTTCCAGAGGATTCACTCATTGCTAGCAGCAATGTGAGACAGCAACACCTGTGGCTGCTTTGTAAACACAACCATGCTAGAGCAATGTTCCTAAAATATGGGGAAAAAAAGTGCCAAACTCTTATGGATAAAAGTGTAGCTTGCAATGAATTCAAGCAATCAAGTCACCATGAGATCCTCATTCCAGATTCCCGCTCCTTCTACGTGCTTGAAGGACACAGGACAAAGAATATATATGGTGGCTGATCATCACCTTGCTTGCTCTACCCTCCATCTTCAGAGAAGAGCTTAATCCATCATTCTGTTTTTCTCGTAGGTTATCCTGGCCCAGCACCAATGTTCTTGCTTCTGCTGGAGGTGTGAATATGACTGTCAGGGAAATGGACAGCCAGAAGGTAACTGGAATATACATGCTTGAGAGCCAAGGCGTATCCTTCTAGAAGGCCTGGAATGTCTCTAGCACCATTGATGACATGACCATAAAACCAGTGAGAGGAGACAGGAACTACCATGCACCTCTACATTATTTCATAATGATTGGCTCCAAGCAAAGCCTTCCCTTGCAGAGACCTAAGTGCCTGTGCCCACTGGAAGAAAACTTGGCAGGAAACATAAGTGGAAAATTCTTATTAGCACCTTTCTTTCCATCTGAATTTTCCTGACAGCCCTTAAATCTTTGGGGGAAGCTGTAAACTTTGTAATGATCTTCTCAATAGTAGCTAAAACTTTGCATATGCTGTTATCATATTCTATGTAGTATTTCTGAAAAAATGGTTTCTGGTCACACCAACACAGGGGAAGAAATATTTATATGTGGATGTAATTTCCCTTTCATTCTAGATGAAATAAGGTTCCAGGGGTATGAAATTTTTAATTATTTTAAATTCTTCCAGGGAACATTTTAGAGGGGAATGACTTTGTCTGTTGACAGTTCTAAGCTGTGAGATGTCTTTACTGTCTTACAGTGTATTAATAATTTTTTTCTTTCAAAGCCAAAGTTAACGCTAATTGCCTGAAACTAACCTTCAATTCAGAGAGCATTGTCTCTTCTGCTCGGATTTGCCTGATTAAATTTCTTTTAAAAACTCAAATATCGCTCTCCTTTCTCTTGTTATCATTCTCAATAAAGCTTCAGATTGTGGTTTGTACAAGGACCTTTTATAGCCTTCACAGAAGGTATAATATAATTATTACCAATATTTTCCTCTTACTTGGTCATCTGCAATCTGTCTTGGCTGCATGTGCAAGATAGATTTTTGCATGTGCAAAGGTTTACTGAGCTGCCAGTTTGCTCACATCTCTATTCTGGAACAGGCTGCCAAGGAAGGTGGTGGATTCACTGTCCCTGGAGGTGTTCAATAACTGTTAAATGTGGCACTGAGAGACATAGCTAGTGGGCATGGTGGGGTGGATGGGATGGTGGTTGGACTAGATGATCTTAGGGGTCTTTTCCAAACCTGCTGAAGCAGGTATCCTTCAATAAGTCACACAGGTAGGCGTTCGGGAGGATCTTGAATATCTCCATAGAAGGACACTCCACAACCTCTCTTGCAGTGCTCTGTCACCCTCACTGTAAAGAAGTTTTTCTACATGCTAGTACAGACCTTCCTATGTACAAGTTTTAGGCCATTACTTGTCCTATTGCTACACACCACTGAGAAGAGCCTCATCCATTTGCCTCCCACCTCCCTTCAGATATTTATAAACATTTATCAGATCCCGTCTCAGTCTTCTTTTCCCCAAGCTGAACAGACCCAGATTACTCAGCCGTTCCTCATAAAGGAGATGCTCCAGGCCCTTCATCATTTTTGTGGCCCTCCACTGAACTCCTTCTAGGAGATCCCTGCCGTTTTTGAACTTGGGAGCCCAGAACTAAACAGAATAGTAAAAAGGTGGCCTCATCAGGGCAGAGTAGAGGGGGAGGATCACCTCCCTCGACCTGCTGGCCATATTATTTTTAATGCACCCATTTGAGTGTTTCTCTTTAAAACACTCTCCAAATTTGTTATTAGCACCCAGAATACACAAACATACTCTTTTTTTTTTTTCATTGCCTTTAAAAAAAAATTAAAACTTCTCTTTGGGAGAGAAAGAGCTAGAATGAAAGTACTTAAGAAAAATTTTCTTCAAGAAAATTGACTTATACATGTTGCCAAAGTTAATAAGGGGATTTTCAGGAAAAGTTCAGCTGAGTCTCTTTGACAACAAAAGTGAATGCAGTTATTGTTATGAAAAATTGCACTGGGATTCAGCTGCAGTAGTTCAGAGAAATGACAGTGAGTCAGTCTCAAAGAAGTCAATTTGAATGAAATTAGGTTTTTTATAGTGAAACACACTGGTCCTTATCATTCAGGGTATTACCATCAGACAAGAAAATGACAAGCGCTGTAGATAAAACCTCTGAGGTTACAGATGTGTTGGTCTCACCCTCTCTAAGTCTCCATCAGTACAAAAATACTCCTGGTAACTCTACAAGGTAGTTGTGATAAAATGAAAAAAAAATGGCAACCCTAGCACTGTTTTTGAATGTGTCAGTTCTAGACAAAAATCTCATCAAGGTGAGATGTACACTCATAATTGTTGCATTACAAAATCATTGCTCATTCCAGACCTTTGACCATATAACTCTCCCGCCAATCTTTTCAGTGAGAGAAAATGGGGAAAACGGCAATGCTAATTTTTTTATTAGCATTCATTTTCATTTCAACCACCGTTATCTACCACCTAGAATGAGCAACATTTCAGATAATGACAACAGACTTCATCAGATAGCAGGAAGTGGCTGATGAGATAGAATCATAGAATCATCAAGGTTGGAAAAAATCACTAAGATCATCTAGTCCAACCACCAACCCATCCCCACCATGCTCACTGACCACATCCCTCAGTGCCACATCTCCATTGCTCTTGAACAACTCCAGTGACAGTGACTCCACCACCTCCCTGGGCAGCCTGTTCCAGTGCCTCACCAGTCTTTCAGTGAATTTCCTCAGTATACAACCTGGACCTTCCCTTTTGTCCAAAACTTTCTGATTCACAGTCTTAGAAAACATGGGGAAATTCTTCTGATAAATTACCATCCTTAAATGCCTTATAGATAAACACTTCATGGTAAACAGTTAATGGTGCCTTGACACAAGAGGGTTGATAAATGACTGAGTAAAAAGATAGTAGGTGAATTCAGATGGTGTTTCCATTTTTTTCACATCTTCTCAGAGAGTTGCTACGGACTTCCAAACCTTTGTCTTCCAAGTGAAAAATACAAATATAGCGAAGTGGTGGATTTAACCTCCAAGTAAGCATGTGTTAATTTCAAATCCTGAGAGTGAGCTGCATTAAACTACTCTTGACAGCACCTAATAGGAATTTTGGACATTGTACATTAATAAATTAATACTACCTTTGTTATTTTAAGAGCAGTGGTTTTCCTTAGTTGAGAAAGCCTGGCTCCCTCACTTGATTTATGTGATGCTATGTTAAAAAAAAAGGTAGTAATGATACGTGTGTTATTCATGTACTTGGAAGTCTCAAAGGATTTTAAATATATCTTGACACGTATGCTCATAAATTGCATCTAAGGTAGATATTTTGGCAAACTGGATATGGAATTAATGTTCTCGAGACTTCCAAACACCATTGATCAAAAATTCTTTCAAAATTCTCCAGAACTCTGAACTGATTTCTTTTGAACCTGCCTGTGTGGTCAGTGCACCATCTATCAAATTGTCTTCAGCTTGAAGACATGGCTCATGTGCCCAGACAGCATTTCAGTGCAAATTCTTCCCATCATGAAGGCTTGATTTCGTCAGTTTGAAATGAAACAGTTAAGCATAAGTCTCTAATGAAGCAATATAAAGAGTGAAATGTGAGTGAGTACAGAGCTAGTCATCTCAAATGTGCTTGTGTTTATGAGTTTCTCAGTGATGATCTCTTTACACTTAGTCTAATGTGTGAAATGCAAAAGCCTTTGTAAATAGCATGCTTACATCACACATTTTCTGCAGGATTCATTTGGAAGGATGCTCTTGTGAGAGTTTGGAGACACGGAATCAAACCGAGCTCTGAACTGAGAGCAGGATTGTTTTTTGCTGCATTTTCTGTTCTGAACTCAGTCTTCTGAATATTTTTCTACTCATCTCCCATACCTGTCAATTGGGCACCAAAAATAAGTTTTCCAAACTGTCTGTATAGTGCTGACAGCTACTGTAGCCTTCAGGTAAGACTGTAATTCCAATAAATGTCACTACATTCTGGTACAGCTAGCCCAAATGGAGTCCAGGAAAGTGATTTTCCTTAGGAAAGGCAGATTACAATCAAATACTTCTTTGTCAGAAAGCATTATTCTGGATGCAGCATTAACAAACTGAGTCTGCATTCTTGCTTGCAGTTCAGTCCCTTTCAAGGCCAGCCCTCCCTCAGAGTATCTCCTTCACTTCTCTCCAGATGTGCTGCAAGGGCCCTCCTTATGTACTGCCCCTTTGGTGCTTTACATGGCTGGCTATTTCCAGCTCTTGCAGACCACTGTGCTACCAGTCCTGGCTGTTCATCTCTGCACCTCAGAACCCTTCCATTGTAATTTAGAAATTTCATTATCTTTAATGTGTTTTATCTTCTATTTTTACTTTTTCTCCTTCTAATAGGCCATTCTAGCTCCCACTTGTCTGGCCAAATCTCATTCTAGTGGATTTTTTTTTTCTTCCCTGATCAACTTTCCAACAAGCGGGAAGAGTCCATATGTGTGTTTCATAGAATCATAAAATCTTTTGATTTGGAAGGGACCCTTAAAGGTCATTTAGTCCAACCCCCCTGCAAAGAACAGAGAGGGATCTCTGTTGTCCCCCCAAAATTTGTAGGCTGAGCTAGACTGGTTCATTCCCAGAGATAATTTCTTTCTAATGCAGTGATTTTGGTCTCTGAAATTATACTCTTGAGTTCTGCTAAAGAAACCTGACACAGTCCTATGACATCTTTTTGTGTGATCCTGCTGAATTTGGAGCCATCTTCCAAACCTTCTTCAGCCTGGTCCTCTTCATAATTCTACTGACAGCAGGCAAAATACCTCTTCAAAAAGTTCTCTTTTTGAACACGTGGGAAACAAAATAAAAATACATTCTTCATCATAAATTAGCACTTTTTATTTCAGATTTGCCATGTAGAATGTTTCTCAAGATCCATACTTCTGTGTTCTCTTCATGAGCCACATATGAGAATTTACGATGGGACCAAGTTGATGCAGCAATGTGAAAAGTGCTCTGATATATTTTGCTATCTTTTTGAGTGTTCTTCTGCCCAAAGGAATGGAATATGTTGTTCCCAGTCCTTTTCGGATGGTTGGTGCCCGTAACCATACAAACAGCTTTGAACCTTACTACTACATGATGATGCAGAGACAGGTGTGGGATTTCCAGAACCAACAAATCTAATAAACCAGCAAAGCACTCTAAATTCAAAGTTTAAAAGGCTCAGGGGGCATCTACAGCCTGAGTGCACCTGTATTTCTGTACATCTTTCAGAGGGCACACATACTACTGCTTATAGCACGAGGGCAGTGTTAATGTATGAACAGAAAGGGCATGGAGTAGATTTTGATTTACTGCAAGGTAAATGAATTTCCTGAGGACTGCTTATTACTTTACCTGAAGGGAGCTCCTGGCACTGCCAAAATCTGTATAACATTTTCTCCACGATTTGTATGTAAAGTAAAGTAAGCCAAAAACTCCACAGAAAACTGCATGTCAAGAATGTTTGCAGAGCTGACTCTTCCACAGAGCCACTGTTTTCTTTTTGTAAGAGATTCCTCTCTCCCACTGGGTTTAATAACAAATATCTTTTCAACTGACTCATGCTTCTTTGTGCTCACTCTCCTGTTTGACAGCCCACTTGCTTTCTCATACAGTAGTGAAAATTGCAAGTTTTGCTCAAAGGTTCCTAAGTGCTCCATGATATTATCTGGGCTTAAAGTGGCAAGGCTAAAGCGACCAGTGCCTCCCAGATGGGACAGGCTCTTTCCCAAGGTAGGAAGTTGTCTCTCTCAATTGCTGCAGCCCTTGTTCTGGTGTGTTTTACCCTTGCATGGGGTATTTTCTACTCTTAAGACCAACATGATACAACAGTGTGTCCTTCATTCCTAAGCATGAACAGGAATGCTGTAACGTTCCCCAGGATAAGGTTTCTGTGCTTCACACTGTGCCGGTCACTTCTGCTCATTCAACTTGGCTTCTTCCTGAGGTTTCGTTTCCCTCTGTCTAACTTCCTGGATAAAAGAGAAGACATTGAAGACACATGATGCTATGTCTTGCCAGCTGGAAATATATAATAGTGTTGGCCATGAAACAAAGAAATTTCATAACAATAACTTCTATCTGGTCTGTTTCCCAAATTTGTGGTTTTGCCAACTTTCCTCCTCTCTCCTCACTCTTTAAAACAAACTGAGTTTCATTGTTTCCCTGTTAGCTCAGAAATGCCATGAAACAAGTTAGAGTCCTACAGCCATACCAGGGACAGAGCAGTCCGTCAGGGCTCACGCACATCACCTTCCAGCACTCCTGCTACAGCAGGCCCTTCTCTTGCAGGGGTAATTTTGACCACAGGAACTGATTCCTTCCCTGAAGCATCCTAGGCCTTTCTGTGATTTAAGAGGTACATCTGAGTTCAAATGCGTGTGTTAGTCTTTCGTGCCTCATAAGTCTTCCTCTGAGTTCAAATCCATGCAAATGTGCTTGGGCTTTCTCCCTGTTACTTAAGGTCATCTGCTCTCTTCCCATCCATACAGCTCTAACTCGTGATCTGGCAAGCTCAGACTGGTGATAGATCTCAAACAGATCTTAACAGTCTAAACATACTGTCTTTAAAGTCAGTGTATTGTGTATGGCTTTCAAAGCAATATACTCGGGGTGATTCTGTTTGAACTGGCATATAAAGCCCCCAGACAGTCTTTCTGGGTATGAGATGATTGAGATGTGTATGCTTTCATAAAATCTTAACCCTGAGCTGGCATGTAACTTCTATTTGAGGTTCACAAATAAATAATTTGGTAGTGCCACATAGAAGCTGGAGTAAATAGAATCACCAGTGCTCTTTCTGTGAAATTCTTTGATGTATGGAATCATAGAGTTGTTCAATTTGGAAGGAACCATTAAAGACAATCTAATCCAACTCCCCTGCAATGAACAGGGATGCCTACAGCTTCATCAGTGCAGGCCATCCAGCCTGACTTTGAGTGTCTCCAGGGATGGCGCATCTACCACCTCTCTGGGCAACCTGTGCCAGTGCCTCAATACCCATTTACTTTCTTTGTTTGTTTCTTTTTCTTTTCTTTTTCCAGCTCTTTAAGTTCTTGCTTCAAATGAATTGTATTAGTAAGTTCCAGTAGAAAAAAATCCCTATTTTAGGGTAAGATCTGTGATTCATCATATCCGTTTGCTCACCATTTTATTGATCCATTATTGAGTGCAACCTGGAAATCCCAAAGAAGCTGAGAACCAGAATCAATGACAACAGAGCACTGAACAGGGCTTTTTTCACTTTTCCCCTAAACCTCTAATAGATTAATCTTTAGTTTGTCTTACTGCACTTTGCATAAGTTCTTTTTTATATGCTAATCCAAATTGTATTTTCTTTAGCAGAGTTTTTCAGTCTGCTCAGACACACTTCAGGTTGCCTCAAAAAATCTGGTCATATTTTTGTCTTTTCTGGAAAGCTACAGAAATTTGACTTGGTTACTTTTTAGAGTGCTCCAGCAATTGTTTAGGTCTTGTTTTAATTATTTTTTGGCCACTGTTGAGTTATCTGAGCACCTCCATTAAGTGTTCCAGCTTGATTGCAGATATCAGTTCAACCTTTCTCTTCTGGGAAACCTGATTCTTATGCTGATATTAGCATTTGCCTTCCATGCAGCAGTGTTCTTGGTGCACAGGACTGTTTTCACTGGAAGGAGAAATTGGCGACAGATATTTCTTGAATGCAATCCTGTTTGTTTATGGAGAATGTTCACAGAGATCTGCAGCAATGAACAAGGAGTCAGCATTCTTGCTCACAGTGCCATGTTTCCTCAGTAATTCTACTCCTCGGTGTTTTTATCTCATAGGAGGTGCTCTTTCTGTTGTTTCCTACCTGCCATTTGTTGCTTCTGTCACTTGTACAGACACATACATAACAAGCAAGCCACGAGCAATGTATTCAGTTCCCAGCAAAACTACCAAAGACAACTTAATTTATAGATCTGCCACATAAATGAGTGTTACAGTGTCTTATGTTGTTAAACTAAAGAGCATTTTTCTGCTCTCCCATCTTTCCTGATTAAAGACTGCTACCAGTTCCACTGACTTCAAATAGGTTTGGAAATTCCCATGTACCAAAGACATTTCCTTTTGTAGCCATAGATCTTCCAGCGTAACAATAAGAGAGATTTGGGCTCCGTCACAAGCCTTCATCCAGGCCTATTGGGTGGCTGATTATGTCTAACGCTTAATATACTCTATTTTCCCACTCTGAGGTACTGGTAATAAAATATTAGCTAATCATAATCTATGGATATTTTTATTTATGAAACATATTTAAAATCTTCACTTTAAACAAACTAGAAAAGCAAAGCTAAATTTATTAATCTGAATGGTGACAAACACATTTTGAAGGTTTCCAGCTGATTAACACTTTTTTTCTTCATGTTTTCTTTGAACTGCAAAAGACACACTTTAGTCATTGGAGATGACCTCCACTTCCTGAGCCCAGAATTACTCCTCCATTTGGTTTGTGGGAAATAAGTTCGACGATGTTGTTTAATCTGGAAGAACTGTACCAAAGAGTCAGATCTGCTGGACTGACCTTTCTATATCTTTCTTCCTCCATAGTTAGAAGTTTCACTCTGTTCTGAATATGCAAGGTAACTAGGTATGGGAGGAAGATGTAAAAATGGTGTAGCTAGACAATGAGCTAACAGCAGTGTCATTCAATGCATGTTTGGAAGAGTTTAAAAATTTGAAGTTATCCCTTAGTAAAAATGTGTGTGTTTGTGAGGTGAAGACAAGAATAAAAAGAAACACATTTATGGCTGTTTTCCTAATAGCAACGGAGATTATACTTAAGTTACCACCCCTGGGCAGATCTGAGGATCTCGACGGCATAATGCCGATCCTCTGAAACCAAAGATTTTGCAGAAAGAGATGTAATGTAACTTCCACACAGGTCAGTGCTTGCTCTTGTCACCCAGCCAAGTCCTTGATCCTGACCTGTCTGTCTGTTGGCACCAGCATGCACACTTCCCTCCATGCTGTATCTCTGGGGTCAGCCTGACCTGGGCTGTGGCTGTAATGGCAACTCCCATCTATCCCTGCCTGCTGGCCCCAAATAGGTCCTTTGTCACTCTGGCAGATATTTTTTCTGCTTTGACCTGGCAGACCCCTTTCTTGATGAATCTGTTCTTTGGACTCTTGTTCTCTACCCTTTTGGTCTAAATAGACTATTTTTTTTCAGCCAGTGAATGATGGAAGATGGTGTGTTGACTCCAGCTCAGCGATACTTCTGGTTCCACATTTAATATCCTGCTTGAGGTTCTAAACTTCTAACTCTCTCCTGTGGACATATGAGATCTCCTTCCATTTCTTTTTTCTTTCATAATTTTGGCTTTATATCGTTTTCCTTTGTCTGGGACGTTATGTTCCATCAAACCATAAACCCTTTCTTTGCTTTTACTGTCATCTTTTGCTTCTTCAAGACCACAAGCACGCTCTCAACCGAGAGATAGCTCTGAAACATCTTTCTTTTTCCTCCAGAATTTTCTTCAGAAGAAAACTGGCTCTGGTTTGACACTGACCTTTTCTTTGGGGCCAGAACACATGTTCAAGTTTCAATCATTTTATTTCGTTTTCTTTCAGTGATGTTTCTAGTGGACTCAAAATACAGACAAGTTTTTTTTTAATCTGTCTTGCCTAATTGATCTCAGATATAAATTATGCATCTTAAAACTCACAAGTCATTAGTAATTGAAGGAACTTTTGGCATGTAAAAAATGGTGTTTAAATGCTGAGAGGAATCTGGCAGAACATTACTACTTTACCTTTCCAAGTGTTGCAAGATATTCTTGGCTTATTGCATATTATATAACCGAGCTTTTAAACATGGATTATCTTTAGAAAGAAAGTCAGTGATTATTGTCAAACTTCAGTGATCTATTAGCTGAAGCTGATGAGATGCATTTGCAAAAGGAATTGACCAGAAGTGAGAAGTAGCTTGCCTGGTTTGGGAATAACAGTGTTCTTAAAGATTAGTAAATAATATATGTGGTCTCACATTCATTGTTCTCTTGGAATGACTGTTCTGACTTCAGAATAAACAGAAACTTTGTTTACATTTTAACTGTCTGCCTTCCATAGGACTAACTCTGCTTTTGAAGTACAGCAAAGCAGTTGGCCAAAACCGGGGCCATAGCAAGATAAAACATCTTATTCTCAGTTGGAAGTTCAGCCATACAAGCAATTACTGATGGATGGAGTCACTGTAACTCGTGTCTTTCCTAGGACTCTGGAATTAGGAGAAGACCTATGCAGGGAGTGAGGACAAAGGGGAAGACTTTTTATGGCTTGATTTGTTCTTGCATTTGAAATAGATGCTACCTCTGACCTTTGAGATGTTAGGCTCCAAAACAAATAAATAAATGCATCTTGGATGAATCATCTAATGCTCATTGTGGGGATATTTGTGCACTATAGACTAACTTTAAAAATTCTTTTAAAATTGGGAGTGCTTAATTTTTCCTGTGACTTATCATTAGATGTCTATGATTTATGACAGGTGTAAATTATAACTTACTTATTTTGTGAGTATATAATGATTTGATCTTTTGTGAATGTTTAAGATGCAAGTCAAATGTGAGTCCAACCAAAACTCCCATTTCTGGTGGTGAGAATTTGCTCCTTTTTTACAACTAACAGCTTGCCAAGGAATGTGGTGGATTCTCTGCTGCTTATAGTCTTTAAATCAAAATGAATGTCTTTCCAAGAAAGATGCCATGCATCAACCACAACTTACTGGAATTGATTTAGGAATTGTTGGGCAGCCTCCTCTGGTCTGGGCTCTGCAGATGTCAGAGGAGTAGGTGACTGCAAAGTTTCCATATGATCTTAAAATCTACAAATATGCAGTGGAAATACTGGGGTCTTTATTTTGCTTTTCTATCAGGGAGGATCTGGGATCTTTGTTGTGCTGTTGGTCAGAGTCAGCTGGCTAGATGGTATATCTCAGGTGACAGAAGGTGTTACGACTTTTTTCTCACCTCTGCCTGGGAGCTATGGCACATTTTAATGAATTCCTTGATTGTAATTGCAGCTCAGTAAGAAGACGTTTTCCAATTGTACAAAAGCCCTCTTGATTTTTCAAAACGTCCTCATGCTTCGTGGAGTTGAAATCATAATGCTTTTCATGCCCACCTAGTTTAAAAGCCATCTGGTGGAGCTCTGAGATTTTAGTACCAGTTCTATTCTGGGCTGAACTGAGCAAAAGATTGGTCTTTTGTCTTCTGAATGAGTTGGGATGGGGACTACAGGACTGCTCCCCTCCATCAAAAGTTCATCTCATTCTGAAAAGAAACTCTATCCTGCACCATGAATCTTTCCTGGGGGAAATGGTCAATGCTTTCTGGCAAAAATGTCACTTCTGCTAATTTGGTATTTCTTGACAAAAAACGTTGTGTCCCCCCCCAGAAATAATTCATTTTTACAAGAACTTTGTGAACAAATCTGCAAGCAATGATCACGAAGAGAGCTACACTTGGGTCACACTTCTATGCTTTCAGAAACTCAACAGCTTTTTGTGCCACAAAAGGTAAAAATCGTAACAGCTGTGAAGGCAAGAAGAAAACAGTATAAGACAAATTGTTTCTTGCCTTGTAAGTGTTTAGAAGTCTTTAATGAACATGTTTACATACTTCTAAATCACAATTGTTCTGCCAGCACTAGCGTAGACATAGGAAGAACAAAAAGAATAAAACATTTTCTTCTCAAAATCTGGTTTATCAGATATAAGCAAATGTCTTTCCCAGTCTGTCTGAAGCTAGCAGTGCTAAAGTTTAACTCTGCAGAAAGTATTTAGCGTAATATATGTAAATATTATGTTAAAAGTTTCACATCCTGTTTTGAACAGTGGCAAAAGTTTCCTTTCAGCCTTTAGGTTTTCCACTAATTTCTTTCATATTGAATCAGAGAAGGCTAAAAAAACTACTGATCAGATCTTACTGAGCTTTATTGTAATGTAGTTTAAGTGAATGCAGACGGTTGGTTTTGCTTTTTATTTTTACTTTTTCACTTCATTTTTTTTCCCTCCATGTCTGAAATACTATACAAGGGGTGAAGTTCTTGTGGCATTAACACGAGAGTCTCAAAATGGGCCAGAAAATAAATATTATAAAAAACATGTCATCCAAATCAAATATTGTACTAATAAGGGAAAGTGGAGAGTTTACAATTGTGGTTCAAGGTTTTACATGCAAGGTAGCTCAGAAGTTAGCTAAATACATTTCAGATGGATGTAAAAAGCAAGGGAAATGTGTTAAGTATCTTCCAATGGGGAGATCTCAAGCCTACCTCCAGTTACAACCCTGGAGGTCAAGTTCCCAAGCGGTTACCAATGGGGCAATTGAAACAGGCTCAGGTCCTGCTCTTGCTTCAACAACATTCACCAGGCAAAAAGGCAGAAGATCTGCTACAGCCTGACAAAGCAGGAGGCTGGCCCATGGGCCTGCAAACAAAATCCTGAGAACTATCTTGTATTAGATGGAGCCTTTAGGTTTCCTTATACTTGGCAAAAAATGCTGCTACTGACTGTTGGCTCATGGTGCTTAACTTTCTAATTGCCCTAACTATGCTAAATTGCACTGTGCAGTCCCTTAACAATTATGAAGGTTAGCAACAGTTTTAACTGGCAGAAATGACATGAATATAATTGCAGGGTTGTCTGAAAAAAGCATGAAAGTCAGTAAATACCAGAGTTAGGATTTTCACAGCTATATGGACCGTCCTGTGCTGTGCATCACCTGTATGATGGAATAAGAGAATTGCAATAGTACTCTAAGATTGTATGCTTGTGTAGAAAAAAGCCCTCAATATGACTTACGTGGTAGGAGAAGACAAACAAACCTGCTCTGAAACTCATAAGTTTTATACATTTTGTTGCACATAGCTGTAAAACCCCAGCACTGCACTGATGCATCCACTCTCTTTTCATACTCTGATGCAGAATGGCTGTGAGTAGTTACAGCTGGTGTGCCCCAATTTCCAGAGGAAACTATGATGCCTCATCTCTGTGCAGTGGCTGACAGCCTTCAGGTGTCTGTCTCTCTTTGGAGGTGTGATGTGTGTTGGAGGGATGTTTTCTCTTCTTGTTTCTTGTGCACACTGTGATGACTGCATGTGACTTTAGTGAAGGGTGCAATCAATCATAGCACTGGTTACGTAAAAATTCTTTGTGGAACAACTCCACCAAAATTCACGGTTCTAAGTACTCACTAAGTAGTGTAAACAATTTTAATCCAGTAGTTTATATCAAAGAGCTAATGTTGGCTATCAGAACCTAACTGAAGAGTTTTCAGCTGTTCTCAGTATAATTGTGAAATATTACCAAGACTGCCACAGAGCAGGCTGAATTTGGTAATCCAGGACAGCTCACATGACCAGATTGTTTTCAGGTGTCGATCTGGTCAGCTGTTTGACTGTATTTTAATATATATCAATGTATGCAATAAGTTAAATTATTTTAAATGGGATATTTTAAAAGATAATAATAGATACTGCATTTGTGCAGCAAGCTGTAGCTGCTCTGCTATAGGTCTACTTTCCATAGGACTTTTCAGAAAACTGCATTGTTTTCACCTCTGTGACTGGCAACCAAGAGTAAAAGCTGTAGTTTAGAAGAGCAAACAGATATGAGTGGCACAGGCTGCCCAGAGAGCTGTGGGTGCCCCATACCTGGAGGTGCTCAAGGCTGGGCTGGATGGAGCCATGGGCAACCTGAGCTGGTGAGGGGCAGCCAGCCCATGGCAGGGGGTTGGAACTGGATAATCTTTGAGGTCCCTTCCAACCTAAGCTATGCTATGGTTCTATGACCTTAAAGGAGCCATAGAAAGATATAGCACCAAGCGTTGACTTTCGTGTTGTACTCCATTAAGGCCAAAAGAAAGGCTGAACATGGATTATTTAGATAGCTGACCAGCTTCAGTGTGAAATAACATCATGAATGAACAGAAGCTAGCTTGTTTTGATTATGCTTTCAAGTTAGGGCTCTTTAAGGGATTGTATAGGATCCTCTGCAGCTAGCAAGCTTACTATGGGTCTATTTTTAACTAGATGGTTATAGGTTATGGGTATTAAATAGGATGGCCACATCAGTGAATCCCATCTTAAATATTAGTGAAGCATTTATGCTTGTTGTTTTAAAGTGCTTCTAAAATCCATAGCAAGACCCTTAATCTTAGTTACTTTATTGACAGTCCCTGCCAGAGAAACCAACTCTGTAGAAGCTAGTATTAATTTACATCATGTCAAAGTAATCAAAATTGCAGAGAAGCATTTTTTGCTTAACCATCTATGGAAAAATCAGTGCATTCCTCTTTCCATCTTCTGGGGTACCTACAAATTATTTCTTTAAGCGTTTATAAAGATAGCTCAGTGTGTGGGATTTTCTAATGAGCCCTACTGAATTCTAGTTTGTGTTTCCTTTGGTGAAGTGAACATGCATATCCCCAAGTAAGCAAACTGCACAGACCCTGTTAAGTTTGAAGAATTTAGCAGTCCTGAAAGACTTAAGCATTCCTAGAAAAGTTTGGATTCCCTTCCAAATTGTAATTACAGTTTTTAATAGTATGAGGGTTTCCGGGATGGACTGTATCCAGAAGAGTTCTTCCATTTATCAGCTCAACACCTACTCTTTGAGCAAGAAAGAGGGCAAACCCTAGGAAAAAAAGAAAGGAAAAAGGAAAAAGGAAAAAGGAAAAAGGAAAAGGTAGGAAGGAGGGAAGGAAGGAGGGAAGGAAGGGAGGAAGGGAGGAAGGGAGGAAGGGAGGAAGGGAGGAAGGGAGGAAGGGAGGAAGGGAGGAAGGAAGGAAGGAAGGAAGGAAGGAAGGAAGGAAGGAAGGAAGGAAGGAAGGAAGGAAGGAAGGAAGGAAGGAAGGAAATCTGTTAAAGATGTATAAAGAGAGACATTATTCCTAAGATGGCATGCCTTCTTGCATTTGAAGTAATATCTTGAAGAAAATATGGCCAAAGGTAAACAAAATATGTTTTGAGTTTGGCTTCCTTTGGTAAATAAAAGCTCCAGGATCTGAGATTTTGCGCTGAGGATATCTGTGTCATTTAAATCCATCAGTTTATCCACTGCACACTAAAAACCTCCAAAGACTTATGGAAATGTATAGAAAAACGAATGCTCTGTTTCTATGTGGGTTTTTTTTGTTTGTTTGTTTTTGTTGTTTTTTTTTAAGAAGGTTTCAGTCTTAAGAGACTCATATTCAGCAGCGTTTCTGAAAACACTCAAATAAAACTTTGTAGTTAAAGAATTTCTGTATCAGCCAAAAATATCCATCAAAAACTTGAAGAATTTCTGATGAATAAAATATTATACTGCAAATATTTGCTTTGCTTTAATCTGGCACTGTTCCTGCTCTGAATCTATTGACAATGTGGATGGAAAGACACGTTATCTTTTTTTATATGTGTTTCAGTATTTCTGATCTAGTTTCTTTACACAATATGTTACAGCAGCAATGCCCTGAAAAACGTCATTTGATGCTTTGGTAGATGTGGAACAGTGCATCCGCTCTCTTTCTGTGCAGAATACATTTGCCGTGGACACAGATCTCAGCAATTACCAGATAAATTTCTGTGGTCCCAGCTTTCCTTATCTTTCACCTTTGTTTCATATACACTTCCATGTCAGACACCATTTTGTCAGACTGCCCCTCTGCTGCCATCTGTCACACAGCAACAAAATGTAACAGAATATTGGTGGGAAGGTTCAGTCCCTACTGCCATCATCTGCTACTGACATAATGGGCCAATGGAATAAAACAGGAGGCATTACTTTTGGAGCAACCCTCGTACTTGACTCATCTCTATGCCTCATTCCAGTTGCAGTTTTACCACTCTGGGTTTCTGCTGTAGATTGTAGATTGCTCTGAGCTTGTGGTTGTGGTTAGCCTCAATACTAGTGATGTGCACTTTGCTTTCTTCTCTGGATAACAACATCCAGCTCATGAGAAGAGAGCTATACAGTCCAAGCTCTCACCTGTTCTACCACTGTCAAAACTTAACCTTAAAGGGCTCATAGATCATGTTATTTGTTTGCATGAGATATATATATCCCTTGAGAGGCTGCATGCATATCTCACAGTCTTTTGAACCAGGAGTAATCTCTCTTCCTGGAAATTACTGTCTTTTGCACTGCTGCAATAAACCAAGGGTTGGCTACTGTGTTCTCCCCAGTCATCATGTTAATTCCAGCACATACTTGTATGTGCTCTGCAGTAAAATTAGAGAAAAGAACATCTGGCAAACGATTGATGTTGTCCATTGGCACCAATTTCACACAGGATATTTAAAACAAATGTTCTGGTACTATTGAGATCTTGACATGTTTATGTTTAGCACATCGGGTCAGCTGAAATTGCCTGTGTTCACAGTGATCCCTGATGAGGGATGTTTTGAGTTGCAGATTATTTGGATTATTCTCAGCATGGGGTACAACTCAAAGCTTCTTAGCAGTGTGACTCTCATAACAATGATATAACCCAACAGCAGGTCCCCTGACCTGCCAGCACGCTCATCACTCCTGGGGAATTGGTGTAGCTAAACACAATGTTTATGTACTAGTGGGGAAACAGGAGTCACCCTCAACAAATCTGGGTTTTTTTTAAGGGCTGAAACAACTCCGTGGCACGTGGTGACTTTCTGCTGCATTGTACCCAGATTTTGCTTGGAAATGGACCACATCTCCAGAGGTGACAACAGATTTCTTTTCTTCGTGTCCCCTCCTCAGCTGGAGATGGACACTTGCATGGTTTAGTTTGGCATCCTTTGTTTCAGCTCTGCATTTTAAAGTAGAGTTGACATCAGATGTTAAAGTGATAAGCCAGGCGATGGAGTCCCTAGAAGACTCACAGCTTGTGCAAATGGGCATTTTTGCCACATCAAGTCAGTAGCAAATGTGTACAGGGAAATGTGAGGGAAATATAAAAGGAATGAGGATGTCTTTGGCTGAGGATTGGTATTCTCCATCATGCAAAGACAGGTGACTGCACAGAATCAAAGAATCATAGAATGACATAATGTCTTAGGTTGGCAGGGACCTTGAAGTTCATCCTCTCCTAGCCGTTTGCTGTGGGCTGGGTTGCTCCACACCAGATCAGGCTGCACATGGCCCCATCCAACCTGGCCTCCAGCACTTCCAGGGATGGGGCATCTACAACTCACCAGGCAGCCTGTACCAGTGCCTCACCAACCTCTGAGAAAAGAATTTCTTCCTAACATCTAACCTAAACTTCCCCCCTTCTTCACAAGGAATGACATCTCTTCCATCTATTTCTATCCTTTTTCTGAATGTTCACTTGGGCCTGGTTTTCTGGATAAGAGTGACAACACTTCAGGGTTGGTTTTTCTTTTTCTTTCTTTTTCTTTTTCTTTTTCTTTTTCTTTTTCTTTTTCTTTTTCTTTTTCTTTTTCTTTTTCTTTTTCTTTTTCTTTTTCTCTTTCTTTCTTTCTTTCTTTCTTTCTTTCTTTCTTTCTTTCTTTCTTTCTTTCTTTCTTTCTTTCTTTCTTTCTTTCTCTCTTTCTCTCTTTCTCTCTTTCTTTCTTTTTGACTTAACTGGAATCATTTCTCCATTCATGGAAGACTGGGACAGTTTTGATAGGCTCGCAGATGCCATAAACCAAAAGAAACAACACATTCAGCCAGCCAGGATCGCTTCACTGGATCCATATTTCACCAAAACATGCAAATCTGATCAAAATGAAACACTTCAGAAAACATACTGATTTTGTCAGCACTTCGGTTTGAGAAAACAGAAGGGAGGAACACTTCAACTCCTGTTGAAATGTGCTGTTTTAAGGTATGGTCATTTTGGTTTTGTTTACATTTCAGAGAAGCTTTTCTTTGGCATTTTAACATTGAGTTGCCTTTTTTTCCCCTAAAATTGAATTGTTTCTCTAAAAAAAAGAACAACAAAATCAGGTGACAGCTGGTCTTTTATGCTAAATTCTGAAGCTTGCGGGCTTAAGCTTATAAGAAAAAAGATATGTCTAGATCAGTAGCAATCAGAATGTGTTTCAGCAGAGATCTACACAGTATCAAAAGCTTAGGCAATTCCTCTTGTCTCCCATCATCTGGGAGAAAGTAGGCCTGCAAAGGATTCAAATAACAAATTAGTATGGAATCATTACGAGTAATTTGACTTATGAAATTAGATATTTCTGAACAAACAATAGATGCAGCTCGAACCCCCTTCTTTCCCACAACTGTCAAACATGGTTGTATTTGTGAGGCCTGGGATAAAATTCAGTTCAATTTCTTGACAAAATCTTTGCAGAATCAAAGGAGGCAAATGTAGCATGGATCCTGAAAGCTGATGATGAGCACACAGAATCCAAACCTGACTGTAAGTCATTGGCACAGTAGGTAAGGCTGCTTAAAACTGAACAGACAGAGTATCCCAAATATTTCCAACTCATTTTTTGTTATAATTCAACATACTTACAGACCATTTGTGCTTGTCAAATAGATGCACTGAAATACTTTTTTTATACTGGATCTTATGTCAGATTTTTAATTCTCACTGAGTTCCTGTACATCACAATTTGAAAAATTGAAATCTCTTCTTCAGTTTAAATATTTTTATCTAAAAATAACCAGTCCTGCACAAAACGTGGCTTTTACAAAAATCTGTTCACATTAACAACATCTAATGACTTCTAAGTAATCATTTCTAAGTGATGAGTTCTATGTACTGCTTCTGATAATTGTTTCAGACTGCATATGGGGAAAATAGGCACAGTCATATCAACAACAATAGAATGGACATGTCTAATTCCTCTTATGCCATCACAGTAAAATCAGTCCTGAATAATAACATTACAGCGAGGCAACTGTACAATCCTTTACAGCATGGCATGGAAGTAAAACACAGAAAAAGTTGATTGATTCTGAGAAACGTCTGGTCTCCTTACGAGACACACACAAAAAAGTTACTGTTAGAGAAGTCCAAAAGAAGCAGCTAGTTGTGTGTCAGCCCGCTAACTTTGTGTTAATGAGCAATTAAAGTGTGTTCACATGGATACAAGGTGATTAGGAGTGAAAACTTGTCATGCTCCAGAAGGAATTTTGTTTTGGTTCCTAAAAGGAACTTGTTGTTTGCTTACGAACACACAGAGGATCAGAGCAAAAAATCAGATTCACAGTGTATTTTAATTAATGAATCAAGTTTTTGTTCAACCAAATGAAAGACAAGCTGTAATTTAATTAATTGTCTGAGAGTTGGACAGCCCAATCTCATCAAGACTAATTGCTTTCCAGTTAACGCTGGAAATGCCCACCACTTTGCAGGGCTGAGCTCAGTTGTTAATACAACTGTTGCAAGGAGCTGCCACTTAGGGAGGACAAAATGGGGACAGGAGGCCAACTGTTCATGAAATGAGCGTGACAATCCTCTCGATGTTTCTCCACTCAGCACAAAAAGAACAAGACGGGTTTTATTACAAATGGAAATAACAGGATAACTCCAAACAAACAAGGAAGCTCGGCGGGAAGAGATGAGATTTGGAGATGGGGAATGGATACTTTCAGGAGTTCATACATCCACGTGGGAGCAGCGCGCAGGGCAACAGAGGGTGCCATTGTGCCATTGTGCTCCTCCTGCAGGGTGGGTGAGGGTGGTTTTCCCTGTGAGCTCCGAGATCTGGCAGATAAAACACAATCGGATTGATTTATTTATAAATCTCCAAGAAGCTTTGTTTGCACAGCAGGCTTGGCAGTACAAGCAGAAGTGCACTGTGCATGTTTTCATGTATATACGTAGAAATTAATTAACACACATATTTCTGGGGAAGCGCCTACATGCAATAAAGCACACCTCCTAGGAGGACTGTGACAAGTGACCAAAGCACATTTTCCTTCCTCGCTTCATTTGCATTTCATCCACTAATTTCTTGATCTGTCAGTCTGCATGCTCCCAGCTAAGCCTTGTCTCTTCCCCACTCCCCAGTGCTTTGGCATTAGGATATTTCCCCACAAATCTACTCTGGCTTGTGGTCCAGCAGATCAAAGTGCTCAGTTATTGGCAGCATTTGTTTATAGTAAAAAATGCCATAGCTTCATACCCAGATTTAGCACTCGCCTCAGTGCTGTAGAAAAGGGACATTTTTAGATACGAGATGCTCATTCCTAGCTCTCAAGTTATCAGAATTTAAATTTGTAAGGTTCTTATGAACAGAGAAGGCTATTTTTCGTCAGGATGAAGGCCTGCGATGGACCACAGCTAATAAAGCCCATTAATTTATTACAAGGAATGTAAAAAAGTAGTCCTAATTAAATATTTTTGAGGTCTCCTAAGCTTTCCTAAAATAGCTGTTGTGTAAGGGAAGGGGCATAAGCTGAATGCATGACGAGGAGACACAGTTTTCATGGCACTCCTTTAGCTGCCTGCATTATTCATACCACTTGCTATGTGTCAAGCCCAAGGTCTGGATGATAAAACCTCTTCCCCCCACTGCCGTCTATGCCTTACCCAGATGTCATAGAGAAGCACTTGTAAACTCCATGCAGCATTCGCTTCACACAGCAGAAGACACTTGGTGGGTAAAATCACAGATGCCCTTTAAATCACCGTAAAGCAGGCCGAGGTCTTAAAAGCTTAAAGAGAAGAAGCTGAGCTGTACAAATGTTGGTGTAAAAGCTCTGTTGTACAAACAAGAGCTGCGTTCCAAAGATGCTGCCACCTTGGATTTCACTAAAAACAACACCTCCCCCCTTGCTGAATTATTAGGTCTGTGAATCCTCAAGACAAACGACCTTTATTTTGAGTCTTGTACTTCACAAGCCACATGTGGTGAAACACTTACCCTGCCAGGCTAAGGGAAAGCTTTCTGCAGATTCATGAGTTCTGCAGGCTCAGCATCCTTACTTCCACCAGAGCACAGACAATGTGTTGTCGCAATGCAGATCTATATATTTGAATATCCATTTCTTGCTGGGGCATTGACACAGGCTCCCCAGGGAGGTGGTGGAGTCACCATCCCTGGAGGTGTACAAGACTGCAGAGATGCGGCACTGAGAGACGTGGGCATGTGGGCATTTGTGGGCATGGAGGGGTTGGTTGATGGTTGGACTAGATGATCTTAGAGGTCTTTTCCAGCTCTAATGATTCTATGAATTTGTGAATAAAAGTTTGGGTTTCTGCCTGTGATTGAAAGGCAGTGCAGCCCTACATCCAATTACCCGTCTGTGGAATAGGAACACCAGCAGCACTCTAAGTGGAAGAGGATGTCATACTGGGCACTCTGAGGCTGCAACAAAAAGACCAGTACACAGTAGAGGAGGGCATCTACACACACAGCCTGCTTTCTTAGCAACCTGCAGTATGTTAGGCTAATAACCAAACTGTACAAATGACCATTGCCACAGCATCTTTGGGCTAGCAATATAACATCCAGTGTAAAGGAATAACCATGCTTTTCCTCTTATCTTGTACAAAACTTGCCCTGTTGTAGGGAAACTGTGACTCTACCTCCTGAAATTCATAGGAGCTGTCATGAGCAGCCAGTTTTTTCCTTTGGAACAAGGTAAACTCCCCTGTTCAGACCTTCAAAAGTTTGTGTCTAATGTTGCCAACCTCTCTCTTCCTGTCCCTTCCTTACCTGCCTTTGATGGTAAGCCAGGTATTGTTTGGAAGATTTATATACCAATTTCTTTTCTCTTTACCATTGAAATGCCATCAGCTATAACGGAAGAGCTCTTTTTTTGCCTAAACACACTGTTTGTGTGAAGGCTGATGATTTCAGTCATTTCCCCTTCCATAAATTCTGCAGAATTTACGCTCATAGATACTCCCTGCAAATATGGTGGTGACAAGAAGTCACCATGGTGCCTCTGAGCTAGCAGCAGGGACAATCATGCAAGAATGAAAGGTAGCATCTTCTGGGATATGTACGAGATATGGAGGCTGGTGGCCCTGCCTATGGCAGGGGAGTTGGAGCTTGATAATCCTTAAGGTCCCTTCCAACCCAAGCCATTTTATGATTCTATGAATCTAGGTGCACCTAAATGAGAACTGAGCACCTACCTGCTTTCCACCTGCAGCTAGGAATTGGTTAAGATATGAATTTCCAAAATTTATTCATTCCAAGTGTTTACACATTGTGGTCTTACAATTTGCTATCTTTGTTTTTATGACTGGGTCGAACCTTTGAATTTCTATCCTATGCAAAAGTCTGACGTTTCAACCTGTTTCTATTCTCAGGCAGAACTAAAAGGAAATGAACAGAAATTCCAGTAAAAAAAAAGCTAGTGCCCATCACTCGAGCCATCTCCTTTTGAATACAACTGAATGGGTTTTGTCAAACTGTCCTTTTCCCTCTTCCTATCAAAATGTAGCAAATATGTTTTTTTTTAAGTTTCCTATAATTTTCTTTAAAAAAACTAATCAAAATTGTTGTCTTCCCATGGAAGATTTCTTTTTTGGGCAAAACTGTTATTCTGACAAAAAACAAAACAAAATAACAAAAAACCAATAACCAACAAGCATTAATCAAAAGTTAGATTATAACTGTAGTGCTTTCCTGCCTGATTTCTGCCACATTCGTGAACTCAGAGACATGGAGACCCACGCTCCACTCTTCTAAAAGTCTTTTTGACATCGCAACCATTTTGCCACAAAAATCACTTGCAGTAATAACATGAGGGCATTCACTGATTTGAGACCTCAGCACATCCTGACCTGGTAACAAAGGACTTCTTAGAGAGACTTTCCTGATAGAGTGGTTTATGGGCTGGGAAACAGTTGGCTGTGGCCAAGATGATTGTACATTTTCACCTACAGAATTGCGCCTTCACTTGAAACTCTAACACTTAACACTATGATTAGTCTGCTATGCCACGTCCATCCTATGATATAGAATACCACAAGACCCTGAACAAAATGGTGTATTGCTTATTTGTGAGAAATGCTATATAATCAGAGAGACTTTCCAGGAAGGGCTGCTATCATTCTGTGCAAAAGCCCTCCCAGAAGTGCTCTTGCCCTTCTAAGAATATTTGGAAGAGAAGAATGGTCAGGAAAAATAGAAACTATGGCATGGGGCAATTTCACAGCACTACCACCCTTAGAATCTACTCATACTAACACTAAAACAGAATTATATTAAATGACATGACAAACATGCTAAAAGAGTAGAACTGCAAACAGTCATCACTTATCTTTTTAATGGCACGCTACAGTTCTGCACACACATCTGAAATACACCCAGAAGGATGTTGTTTTTGTTAGAGAGCACACATAACATAGTTAAGAGTTAACCTCACGATTCAAAAACTGCATCTTCATTCAACTTCCTGGCCTACACCAATGCTACATCACCTTCTGAGCTATGTGGGATGGATTGTTGGCCACTGCAGTACCAGGCTGCAAGGTACAAACCAGTGCCTGAACATTGTTGCCTGGGGCAGGGGTTTATTACTTGCTCTGTGGCACCTGTCAGCATCTTACCACGAGCTTCCATTCTAAATTTATGAATAGGTACTTGGGCACAGCACACAGGCATTATACATGATCTTCAGCATAAAAAAGGATCATGCCCTTATCAGTTTTCTATAGTAATTTGCTAAATGTCATTGCCCTTACCCAGGTCTCATTCTGCAGAGCCCTGGCATGCTGGGGTCCTGCTAAAGGCAGTCTGTCCTTCCCCTTGCACTCGTATGAGTGTTTGCTCTGTCATGAGATCTTCTGAATGCTGGATGTTTGATAGGCCAATAAGCTGCCTGAGTAAATATTTTTACTTGCTCTCATTGAATACTAAAGCCAACGTTTCAACTGAAAATAGCTTGGGGTAAATATCGTTGGTTTTAAATGATTTTTAGAGTAAATTCTCTTTGTGGACTCATGGATTAGTGCTCCTATGCTTTTAAAAGTGCATCACACAATATTGCAGAGAAATAACATTTCAACCACTTGAACTATTACACTTTAGACTCACCTATTTTTGGAAGGCTGTTCTAAATTTTTCATGGAAAAGTAAGGGAAAATATGATAGTCCAAAAACAGTGATACAGGTATACTGCTGACAGAAATTTGATTATATGTCTTAAGTGTCTGGTTGTAGTTACTGTCTACTTTGCTGCAACCTAAAGAGATTTTATATGAAAAAGAATATTAATAAATTCTGGACTAGTTCTTATTCAAGAACATTTGAAAAATAAAGCAGAGTTTTGTAAATTACAAAGGTAAAATCCTAGTTTGGATGACGAGCTACTTTTGACATTACTTGATATAAGAACTTTACATGGATCTTTTTGAAATATGGCTCTTATTACCATTCATATAGACGACATTTCCTTTTCTTGATTCAATCGTGAAAAAATCCAACTTACAGATATCCCATATATTAGTACAACTTCTTTCACACATTACTACAGCATAATGTATTTGGCTGCACTTGCTTCGAACAGGTCCATTCTACCCATATGGTCTGGCTTTATTATTTCTTGCTCCCATCTGTTTTAAGTTATCATTCTTGGGCTACAGTTTTCAAGAGATGCTCCCTAGCTACATGCACAAAGGCTGTTTCTGAAAGAAAATGTGAACAACAGGTGACTTCTACACTCTGATTCACATCTGTGCAAGGTTCATTGAGGTCAGTGCAGCCTATTGATGTAGATTTTGGCTTGACAGTCTGTAAAACCCCATTTTGCCTGCATGGTCTATGTGTTACAAAACCCTAGAGGCCTAGTTTGAAAATCCTTGATTCCCATGAATACTCCTGCTGGCCAGTAGTGTCTTGACAGAAGTTGTCTTTTATTTTTATGTTCCCATTCAATTCTTTTCCCACCAGTTTTGTGAGTAACAACTACATCCTCCATGCTGGAGAAGTAAAACAACAGCCCTTGCCCAAGGCTTTGCCATTTTTAGCAAATAGGTTTAAAGGTCAAAATCTAGAAGAGATTTTGCCTGACTTCACCAACATTTTCTTGAGTCAGGATGGGCTGGGAACCCTGGAGAGTAAAACCAGCCCGCAAGACCATCTCCTACCACCCAGCCCTGCTCCATGCTCACTGGGTGGTCAGACCTTCAAAGCCACTTCCTTGTTAGGAAGTCCATAATCTTCTCCTTTCTTGTTCTCTCCTGAAACTTGATGTTCCCAACATAGTGAAGCCATTTGACATTACTGATCTCTCCTAAACACCTGCTATCAAATGCATCAAATCTTTTCTTGTCAGCTTGCGTAATGCCCCAGGTCTTCGCAGCATCGAGCAAAACTGATACCACACAGCTGTTGTAGAGTCTTATTTTTTGTTTTGCGGACATGTCACTACCCCATACTTTTGCCCTTGAATTTATTTACATTGATCTTCACCTTCTACTGGTCAAGCTTAAAATGACATCAGACAAAATCCAGACAGAGTGGTCCAGATCACTGGGAAAGGAAATAAAACAAAAACATGATGCCATGATTGCAACTGACGCCAAAGAGGAAGGGCAAAGCCGTTATTTCTTTTCCTCAATAAACCCAAAGCCACTATTTAATCAAAAGCTTCGGTGTTTGCTTCGAGTGAAAACGTCAAAATTTAGGGTATTTTCTTTTCTTTTCTTTTTTTTTTTTTTTAAGGTGATCACTGGTGTTGTAGCTCACCAAAGAGGAGCCAAAGGATCTGGCAGTTCTTGTTAATAGTTTGACAGATAATATTTATGAAACCCCGTTAAAAAAGAACGGAAGGCAGTGAATCCTAGATAATTTATTCAGTATGAAGGATGGGTTTTCTTTTTCAGAAGGGAAAAACTGTGTTATTACTGAGTTTGCTGGTTAAATTCTGCATCAAAATGTGTAAAGAAACAATGTAGAGAAAAATAAATGAAAGTGAAAGCTCTGTTTGTAATTGTTTTCATTTGTCCAGAGGTCAGTAGTAGCTTTACTAACGACCCTTACAATATCATTTTGCTCTTTTTAAAAGTCACAAAGACAATGTAAAAGAGAACAGAATATGGAAAAAAAATCAAAGTAAAATTAAAAGAAAAATATCTTCTGAAAAAAGACTGTAGCTGTGTAGAATATATTTTGTTTATAGAGAGGTCCCAAGAAGCATTTATACAACCTATAACCGGACTATGCCAGCCCAGGCAGAGCACTGCATATTTGGTAAGGATAAAATTATGTTGCAAAATAAAGAAAACTTCCTGCCTAAAATTCCAAATTCCTAAGAAAATAAATGCAATATGATCTAGACATAAAAACATATATTAAGCATAAACCATAAGCATAAACCAATAAATAAATCTAGCCCACTCTTCAGTATGGAAAAGAACATTAATAATATGAACAGTATGTGTAAATTTTGTTTTAAAAAACAAGATGTAATATAATTATTTTATTATATTTTATTATTGTAAACAGAATTGCATTTCAATAAGGCATTATTGAAAATAACTACTATATATAAAATAAAATTTTTCATGTAATTCATATAATTATCTAATACTAATTTAATATTATAACATGGACTACAAATAATATTTTATATATTACGTGTAGGACTGTATTGTTCAGTTTACAGTGTGATTTCTCTGGCAATTAAGATAACACTATAAATTTGTTGTATGTCTTGATTTTTCTTCTTCTCATTACAAACCATATAAACATAAACACATCGAATATAAGACTGATTGTACCTGTAATTCTGTAATTTATCTCTCTACACTCATATCTCATCTGGGTCCTGAAATCATTATTATTTTTTTCTTTCAAAGGAAAATGTTAACACACAAGTGAGGCACAAATCGATTACTACATTCAGTAATTCAACACATAAACCTTGGCTGGGACCTTTTTTTTTCACTGCCCATTCCAAATATTGCCTTTTTATCTTCTATTATTTTATATCTAAAGAAATTTGAAAATAAACATAAATAATTGGCTCCTCAGTGTGTCTTTACAATGCCAATTTCAGAAGTTAGACAATTAAACTGCATGATAAAGAAATGAAAGCAAGCTGGAAAGAGATTCAGTCCCTTCCATAAAACTTCTCTGGAACAACAGAAGAGCTTTAAAATCAAATACTGAATTTTTATGGTCACTTTTAGATTTTGGGTCCAGATTAATAGAGGAAGAACGGATTCCTAATGATTCTTGGAATAAGATCTTCCCATTACTTAGTTTTGGAACAGTTCTTGTAGCCTTTTTTTCTGCGGGAGAGCAATCATTGTCACTCAAACTCAAAGCATTTCTTTTTTCTGAAGGCGATAACAAAAATTGTTACCATCAGAATTTACAAAAATGGGTTCAGATATTTGAGTTGCAATTTAAAATGAGAATGATCTGCGGGGATAATTTTAATTTTAGTGTGTCATATAATCCAAGTACACATCCCACTTACATCCCACTTCAGTTGAATTATGCTTTGAACCCTATGGTAGCTCAGTGCTGAGAAAGCATTTTACAAGCTTTAAAGCATGGGGTGGGCACTATTCAGAACCTGTCCTTTAATAGCAAGAATGACATCAGATAAAGGGGACTTTCAACTCTCTTTATTTTGCGAAGTTGTTGTACGAACATAAAAAGGTCAATTCTTAATCAGCCTATATGTGTCTGAGGTCACTATTTCTGGGTACTGAGGGGACAAATTCAGCACAGAAGGTTACCTGCATAAAGATAAAGCAGAGATGGTTTTCACAAGTAGTATTAACAACATGCAGCATGATCTTGTTTCTCTTAACTATGAGGGTTTGGATTTTTTTTTTAAATTTATTCATGTATTTGTTTTTTATGGGAGTATGTTGTGGTTTTTTTCCCTTAAATGTCTAGCTCTTTGAATGTAACCAAAATGAACAGCAGGTCCCCATCCCATCCAAGATGCAATGCAAGCTGCAAGCCTCCCTTTGTCTGGGAAAAGATCCTAGCATCTAATATAGCTACGAACTAGCTCAGCCTTGGTAGAAGAGGCTGCAGATAAAGGAGAGGGATCTCATTCAAAAATGTGAGACAATGCAAGGGACAGCAACACAATGAAGGTGATATAGAGGGTCAGAAGAAAGTCACTGCAGTCTCTGACCTTGGAGGAAGATTAAGCTGAAATAATTGTTCCACCAGTAAGATGAAGATGTTAGACCTGAGAACATGAGTTTCCATGAGCCCCAGCATGTTCACCTGATTTTCCATCAGACAAACTTTTTCTTGAAGATGTGAGTTGTTTTTCTTGAAGATTGATTTCTTGAAGATGTGAGTTTGGAAATACCACTGCTATCTACTTTTGTGACACCGTGACAGCTTTGGTCTCAAAAGCCAAACCCCACAGGCTGAGCAGTTGCTCATGGGGAACTTTCCAAGAGTTCTTGTCTCTGGGCCCAAAGCAGCTAAGCCTAAGCAACAGTTACTTCTTACTGAAATTCCCATCCATTATTTTGTCCTGCAAGTAAAGAATGAGTTCAAGGATCATGTGGTGTAAAATAGCCCTTTCAACAGACACTTGGAGTGGTCTAGGGAGTGATGTATTTTGCACAAGAAGCCTGGAGAGCTAGATGCAGATTAATGGAATTATCAACTATGACACCAAAATCTCAGAATCCAATATTGATTTTTTTTGTTTGTTTGTTTTTCCATATGAATAACATCAGAACACCACAGAATCATAGAGTGGTTTGGGTTGGAAGAGGCCTCAAAGATCACCTAGTTCCAACTCTCTGCCATGGGCAGGGTTGCCGACCACTAGATCAAAATACCAAGTACCCAATGCAATCCAGCCTTGAATGCCTCCACAGACATCAGGCAGAAAACACTCAAAAACATAAAATCCAACTCTCTCTTGTGTTTCAAACAGGTGAGACTGTTTCTTGCCTCTACCTCAAATAGGAATATAGTTCTTTTTATGTATGTACTCATAATTTACAGAGGGAGCTCCCATGAAATCTCACTCTGTAGGAGAACACTGTGGATGGATTGCGAAGAAAAGTGGTAACAATTGGTCCTAAGCTGTGATAGTAGAAGTGAGGTGAATAAAAATTTGAGAAAAAATGGAACAGAAATAGTGCACAAAAAGTGCCACTGAGATAAAGCAGCTTGGTGCACTGGCACTCTCACCTAGACTATGGTTTCATTTGCTTTAGGAACAGAGAGCTCCAGCTCAGTGTGTAAACTTTCCCCAAAGCCTATACCCACCAGTGTCCTTCCCCCGCGCCAAAGATATCTGCAAGAGCTGAATCTCAGTATTGCTCCAAAAAATCACATGGAAGCACACCTTAGAGACAGATAGAAATTGGCTACTGTCCTGGATGGAGAAGAAAACTCCAAGATCTGAGTTGGCAGATTTGGAGGCGTTGCTCACAAATACAAGAGACAACAGTCGGAGGGGGATGCTGAAGGCAACACAGAGCAATTACATCCTGTGAGTTTTGCCCTGCAGAGCTTACCCAGGTGGACAGACTCATTAACAACAATTAACATCCCATTTCCAGGCACGGATTGTAAAAGCACGAGGGTAATCACTGACTCAAAGCTGAAGTAACATTTAAAGTCAGTTTTACTGCATGTCCAAGTCAAACAAACCAGATCTGAGTTTCTGCAGATGCTCAGTGGTCTCATGTGCTGTTTCTGGGCAACAGGGAGGCTGTTATACAAACAACTTCCAGCAGCTCCAGCAGGGCAAAACTGTGCTTTATTCAAACACTTTCTGAATGGTGGCTAATTGCACACTGCCTCCCTGCTTATTTATTATTTTGCATTAGGTGACCCTGTTACCAGTGAGGCTTTGCATGGAGAACATCAAAGGGAGAGTCAGAAGTTATCGGAGCGTTCTTATCTTTTGTAGCCAACCTGATTTCCCATCTGTCTTGCATTTTGTGGATTTTAACACGTTAAACTCATTGCGGTTCAGAAAAGCTTTTCTGGAGCCTGCCTGGCTTGTGCACTCTCTGCTTCACACCCTGCTCCCCCAAATGCTCAAATACTTGAGTTACTTTGCACATCTGAACAGTCCCATTGAGCCAGTAGGAATATCGGAGTGGGTAACGTGTCTGCAAGATGCAGACCCGACATCCAAAGTGAGCTGAGAAGCAGAAGCCAAAAGAGGTCAGAGAGGAGGAAGGACATGATAAAAAACACACCGAGTAGTGAACAACATTGGGCCGTGAGATCAGGTGTTAATATTTAACTTCTCATAATAAAACAATAAGGAACTTCTTGTGGCACACGTAAGATAACACACTGAAAAATGACAGAAGGAAATACTGGTATTTAATCAAGGCTCATAATTCTCCTGTGCAGCTCTTGATCATGCTGAAAAGTAATTCATGCTGGAAAGTAATCAAAAAATACAACAAGGGAACTATTGTACCCCTTCCTAGCTGTGGAAGAATGAGAGCTACACTGGGTGCTTATGCAAGGAAAAAGGCACAGCAACAACCATGGGAGAATTCCTCAGCACAGATGGGAACACGCTGCAGAAATGACTGACACTGATTTTAGACTCTGGGTAATATCTACAACAGCTTAAAAATGAAACAGCACAAAGATGATGTGCTCCCCTCTTCAGCAAGAGGGGAGAAAAGAGGCAGCTGAGAAAAAGAGGCTTACTGTTTGGGATGGAAAGTATTTTGAAGCAGAGAACTGTGTTGTTATATATTTGCATAGCAATCCTGCACACTAGTACAGAGACATATTTTTAAGCAAGAAAAGGATGGTTAAAAAATATCATTTTGGGGGGAAATAATACTGCTGGAGATGCACATGCTTCAGGCTACCACTTCTTATTCAGAGTTTAAATGCAATTGCTGGGATTTGATACACAGCAAAACGAGTGTGCCCATTAACTTGGACAGCCCAGCGTGGGGACACGGGCACGACCTGGTCTTGGTTTTGGCATTGTGCCCCGATCTGAGTAAATGTGACTGACTGGTATTCTACAGAAATACAGTTTCCTGGATGTGGGGTGACTTGCATTAACTAGCTGACCCATTACAATCCACTTGCCTTCATTACAGGGATGAAATGCAAATGTTCCAAAGCAACAACTACCAGCAAACCTGACACAGCTCAAGCATCCCAAAACACTGCACTTAAAATTAAAATGAAAAACTCCCAACTCCCTCCTTCACCCTCCTACAATGTGAACAACTTTCACAATAGCAGCACTGAGGAGCTAATGAAACACGGGGCTTTGGGTGGAGTGTGAGGCTTTGATATGAGCAGTATCTGAGCGCCCGTCAGCTGGAGCTGATGAGCGCCCAGAGCTGCAGCTCTCAGCTTGAGCAGATGCAACAGGAGCAGTGCAAGGAGAGAGCACAGAAAGCAGCAGCCGTGCAGCAGGGAAAAATGCCTGTGTGCCTGAGATGAAATGCAC
Source organism: Gallus gallus (assembly GCF_016699485.2). Lineage (NCBI taxonomy): Eukaryota > Metazoa > Chordata > Aves > Galliformes > Phasianidae > Gallus > Gallus gallus. The sequence goes on from NC_052535.1 coordinate 84,526,556, forward strand.
TGCAGCAGCTTCCTGCATTTGACAAACACCTGGAGAAGAGGGGTTGGGATATATACGGGAGAGCCCCACAGTGCCGAATGATGGCACTTCTATGAGAGGCTGCAAAACCGGACACAGAATGCTATTTCAGGGTTCTCTTTGTATTCTGTGTGCCTCGAGAGGCTCTGGTGTAGGAGATGCTGAACATCTTCTCATTGAGTCCTCAGAGCTCGGGGCAGCCCTGAAAATTCACATCCTTCTGCTTATTTCTCTCTCAATACCTGCAGGACTCCCTCTTTGCTGCAATCCGTGGCAGTACCCAGCTTAGGTAAGAAACCGCCGCTTTCTGTGCATTAACACAGCTCTCCACAGCCTTCATCAACACAGACAAGTCACACAAAGCCTCATGTTACCTCTTCATGTCTTTGTTCAGCGTGATTTGATTTAAACGCCACTATCGTGTTTCTGAAGGTTGCGCTGTCACTTCACTATTTAACACTGAGCTCACGCATGTAATATTCTCTCTCACATATTCCCACATTGTCCGAGTTGGTTCGGAACCTTTCACTTAAATTCTCCATTATTTTATCAATCCAGCATCTCAGACAATTAGGATGCCTGTTGGTGATATTCTCCCCCCTCGATCTCTCCTGCTGCTCTCATAAGTTTTCGCAGCTCGTTTTATTTTTTTCCTTCTTTTTTCATCTGTTTCGCGGAGCTCAAATAATTCCCTTCTCCAAATGTTAGTGCACAGCTAACTTCATTAGCTGCCTTTTGGGTAATGAAATGCAAACTACGATCACTTATCGAGCCTAGTAATCAACCATAATTTGAATATAATGTGGCCTCAAAATTAATAGCCCTGAAACAAATAAGAATAATGGACTCTAAGGAAAATTACCCAAGTCTGAGCACAGCAGGCTTTCTTTAAATGTGTCTTTAAAAATAAACTGCATATTAATAATTCTATTATTCAACAGGGGACATTAGAAAAAGTATCTTTCCATATTTATGACACTCTGGAAAAGCCACATTGTTTTCTAATACTACTTGTCACAGATCAGTTTAATGACAAGATACTGTAGGCTTCGTCTCACATTTAAGGAAAATGTTTATTTCATCCTGGAGAGAGATGTTATTTTAACTTTAAGATTATGGTTGCTTACAAGCCTGTCATAGAGGAACATGAGCACTGGCAAATTGAAATACAGACCATCCCCCCCCAGTATGCTTAAAAATTAAGGTTTTCTTCTCCAGCACAGAAAAGTACTTATTTATTTTGACAAAGGAGCAAAGGACAGTGATCAGGGACACTAAAGCTAACTGCTGCCTGAAGTCATAAACATCTGGTGGCTATTTTAATTGAACTAACCACAAAAAAAATGTGAACTAACCACAAAATCTTCTACTAAAAGAATAGAAATATTTCCCCTGTGCAATATCATATTTTAGAATTCCTCTCTTCCGAATCAATGTCAGACATGATTACAGAACAATGAAGCCTGTGTTTTCATCCCTGCATCTTCTTGAGAGAGCTGCACAGACTTACTGCAATTATAGTGTTGCTCAAAGATTTGTGTTTGCTCAGCAGAGAGTGCTTCAGGTTATCGTCAACAGCACAGGGAGGTAAACATCATGCTTGAAGCATGGTCATGTCTTTGCAAATGAAATAAACAGATTAGTACATATAGAAACACAGGATGTTAGAATGCACACATACAAAAGCACACAACGTAATGTATCTACAAACATATATACATGCATATTTACCGACATGGATATTCATACATATACATGCACATATGCATTCAGTAAGTAGTAATAGAACCTACCTACATTTGAATAAAAATTGTCGTTAATAAAATACTTGCATGAGTTGTACAGGGACCTTCTAAATGTCTCTGCTTCCTGGGAGACCAAATGACCTCTTTTTTTACAGATACTAAGATCAAAGCTCTTGGTTTAGATACTCCAGCTGTCTCTCCCGTTGGCATCTGACATGCAACCCAGTCCATTTAAAATCAGGGGGCATGTAAACATTTTAACCCTTGGCAGCAGTATCTAACAAAGATGCTAGCAATAAATGGCCTGGGCCAAATCACATTTGGTGCCTTTCCTTTGAAGTCCATGCAGGCACTGTACCCTATGGTTTTGACGAAGAGCCAAGTCCAAAAAAAGGACGTAGGCTCTTGAAGCTGGCTGGACGTGGACTTCGGGATGCAGGGTGGCTCCACACAGCCAAACTGCTGCCTCACAACTTGCCGCAGGCTTCTCCACCTGACCTCGGAGGGTCTTCGCCCACAGCTAGGCCCCACTCCACTAGCCCAGCTTGAGGGGCAAGTTTTGGCCTAAGCAGAGGGGCACCATGATCCCTTACAAAACACATGGTGATGTGCATGTGGGTCACATGTACTGACTGAATTAGACACCGCATTTATTAAGACTTTTTTTTTTTTAATGTTGCCACAGGAGGGTGCCATTTTTCTGTTTAAGCCCCCAGTTGGTCAAGCCCCTTGCTTAGGAGGAGTTTGGCATGCCTGTGTCCTTCCTTCTAAAAGACAAGCCGTTTCCTTGAGGACAGGTGAGCAAACAACATCAAAATAAGTCTAGGAGTGAAAGCACTTCTGGAAAGGACTTGGGCAGTCTGACCTTCTGGGTGGCAACCCAGACCACAGCACAGGCATTGGAACTAGATGATGTTTAAGGTCCCTTCTACCACAAGTCACCCTATGATTCGGGGATTCTATGAGCCTATAATTAAATGACTTCTAGTTCTTACTGGCAGGTCTGTTTCTGCCACACTGATGGAAGTGAGATAGCAGTAGAGCTCCTACACTCTAGGAGGGCACTAAAGGCCTGGGTAAACCCTTCTGAGAGACACCACTACTGCAAGGTGGGGGCTGCAAAGCCAACTCTGATGGTTGTTGCCTGGCAGAGGAGCTGGGACCCATGGACACAGCCAAGGTGGCAGGAGCAGGTTCTCAGGAAGACACCCAAGGACCTTTTTCTGCCCATGTAGTCAACTGAAGAGGCAGAAGCAGACCTCATGGCAGCGACCCAGGAATTCCCCTTCTCCAACATGACTCAAGCTCACAAAGCAGTTTTGGTCATTGCACTACTTTCTCCTGCCACGCTCACCCAGGAGCTTGGCATCTGCAGAAGGCTGACTTCCAGGCACGTCCCACTCCTTGCTCCTTCTGGTGCCATTTTCCCTTTGGAAGGCCATTTCCTAGATGATCTCTCTCCCTTGCGCTCATACATAGAACAGTCCAGTGCTGTCTGTTTATGGGCATATATAGATAAACAGCCAATTTATGGAACAGTTCTCAAGTCCCAGAACAGTTTAGTGCCAGCAGGTTTGTACCTGTGCTGCTTTCTTTCCTGACATTGCTTTCAGGGGCTCCTCCAAGGTGGAAGCCACTTCACCCACATGCATGGCTTCCCATAGCATGCTCTCTGCCATCCAGGCTGTAGTAAATGGCACTATTAAATGGACAGATATTCAAAACTACACTTAGAGATGCATTAGTAACTTTCAGGTCATTTAATTATTTAAAGTCAATAGCTATCACTATCAACTGCAAATAAAGCTTCTATTGGCATTGTAAGCGCTGAAGAATGTATTTACATTCAACATCTATTGCCAGTAATTGTGCAAGTATTTTATACCAATAAAAATCTCAGCAAACAATCCAGAGAGGTCACTGAAAGGGGAAAGTATAAAATAATGTTAATCTTTGAAGTTTTTTTTTTCCATTATTCTTTCTCATAGAATTTCAGCTATTATTGTGTCTTGCTAGATTTGCAGCTTTTAAATAAGTGCTCACTAATTCAAAATTTACTGAAGCTTAATATTCGTTTTAAAGTTATGCTTGTGCAAAAAAAAAAAGATAAAAACAATTTGTCTACCCCATTGTAGATTACAAACAAATGCACTTCAAGCATGATTTGGTTGTTAACTGACTGTAATCGTATCACTGCATTTATTTCCATTTCCAGATGATGTTACCAAAAAAAAATTAGCAGGGAGGGATTTCCTAATAGCGCAAATGGAGGTGAAAATGTTAAAACAAATCCTTTCCCAACTTTCTCCGATTAATGCAGAGTTGTATACAAATGCTTTTAGTCAGAAATTCAAGAAATCAGCGTAACTTTTGTGTGAGCGGTGCTACCTAACCAGAAAGGCTGAAACCTGGATTCCAAGCGTACCAATCCTGCACTTCGCTATCAATTGCTGATATGGATCACTGGTCACAGCTCTAATTGACTGATTACACAAAAGCACTTTGCAAAATCAGGACTAAGCTTCTGCAAAGTATGAGCTGCAGTTCCTAGCAACTGGTTCCAGCAGAGCTTCAAAGTTTGCATAAAGCCATCGAAATTGAATTTGCTGACTTAAAAGCAAAACTTTGGGGATTTGCTTTGGACATTTACAGACTCTGAAGGAATAATGAATAGAACTGGAACAGACAGATGAAACAGTGATTGCAAGGGTATAAACTGAGCAGCAGTGTTTAAAAATGTGTTTTGTGTCTGGCTTCAAGTGAAAAAAGGGATTTAGATCAGAATTGGTGTTAAGGTTGGAAGATCAGATTTTGATTTGCCGATAGCAAAAAAGTCAGATGAATGTAGGGAAAAATAATAGCACAGACTAGCATGCTTCTGAAATATGATTTCGTTGATAGGGCTGAGAGCTTGTTTTCCCTTCACCTATTTTCAAAACTAATCAAATTAACTGGTACCTCATCTACCTATTTACACTGTAATCTCAAATCTAATTCTGTGAATGGCCTTGAGACATCTTTTCGTCTGTTGCTTGAAAACAAGAAGAAAGCCAGAGAAAGAGAAAGGAAAGCATAATCAAAACACCAAGTAGTAATTAAAGACCTGAATATCAAACCGTTTCATTATCATGATTATTTAGAAACAAGCCATCTCACTTTCAGCGTGCACCATAATCTCACATGGCAAACAGCAGAATATCAGAGAAGGCGTGCAGAATTTAGGTAATAAATTAGTCACATTGAGCATAATAAGATTTTGTGTTCTATTTCTGCAGCACACATTATCCGTTTTATGAAGTCTAGAGTATGTTTAAAGAGACCCTCACAGTTTTCATGGACATTTCAGCAGCTCAAGAACAGAAGTCAATATAATAGTGCATCCTAATAAATTCTACAAAACCAGTTTTTTTTTTAATTCTTCTTTGTTTGAAATTCATAGAGGAGATAAATGAGTTAAAATAACAAGGAGGAAAATTACCTTCCTGTAGATCTTTGCTGACTTCTAGTTTATGGAAAAAGACAAATGTAATTTGGGACAGCAGATTTGCATTAAAACATGACCCTTCACAACTGGAATGTCCATAATGGGTGGCAGTTGAAAGATCTGTTTTATAACCCTGTCACTTCTTTAACAGCCTCACATGCAATAATTTCTGCATTCAATTTCCTGTACATATGTACGACAGCTTTCCCCAGGGAACCGGGTTCCCCTGCAGTCCTCCTTCTTCCCCTCATCACTAGTGTTTTCTAGCTGTTGGAGGGGAAAAAAAGAATGAAAAAAGAGACAAGAGAAAGGACAAAAAAAAAAACCCATAAATAATAACACTTACTGTATTCATGAAGTAGTGAACAAGTTTGTATTCTTTGCTATCAGTGAAATGGAAAAGGCCATAGCTGTGCCACAGCTCTGCCTTCTTAAGGGCTGTCTATCCTGGCAGCTGTTGGGTGGGAACATGAAATGCAGAATTCCCTTTTCCTCTTCCATATTTTCTACTAGGAGTAGAAGCCCAGGGAAGGGTTAATCTCAGCCTTGCAGCTAGTGGAGGTAATCCTGAGCTGGCTATGACAAGAGGTGGTAAAGATGTCAACTAGTTTTAATATCATCACGGTAGCCCAAGACTGTTATAGCATATACTGCTTAACTCACAATTTATTATTTGGCATGGGAAATCATAAGGAAATCCTTTACTTAACAATGGAAAGTGCTTTCAGCCTGTTTGATAGCTGACACTTCCTTGTCTATTGTTGTTGTATTTGATGCGGGAATGGCTGGAAGGAATTGGTAGTCCAGGTTATGCCCAGAGGGCTGACCAGACAAATGATTAATCTCCTCTGGCTGTGTAATTCATTTACAGTAATAAAAATAAACCAACTATTGTACTACAAACAAATTTTATGCACTCTTATCTCTGTTAACTAATGCTCGAAGCTTTTAGAGTTGGCTTTGGGTAGATAAGGAGCCTCAGTGCTTTCAAGAAAACCATTTATGCGCAACACCAGATATTAGCATCAGCCTCACCAGCACTGGACTTTGAAGGGACATGTCCTGTAACTTACAGACATGAGGTCATCTGTCTCACAGTACAGAGCAGTACTTCCACCCCACTACTGCCAGCACATTCCAGTTCATGAACATAGGTAGCCTATGTATATTTAAAGTCTGCACATACATATACCCCCATAACTATATGTATGAAATCCATAATATTTACCAGCCATGAGTGTAAGTCTGGTGTTATAACTTTGAACTAAGACTAGATCTGGTTTGTTTTTGTGGCAGACATTGTCCCTGTTTTTGGCATAATCACTGTAATGCTATAATTTGCTGGAGAGTACAGCAAGAGGAGAAGGGTGGCACAATCCCAGGCTGCAGCAAATGAGAACAAGACCAAATGCAACAACTGTAGAAACAAAGGAAGAAAAACTGCTTACCTATGGAAGGCCTTGGGTAAGCAGGGATCTCCAGGAAGACACCCTCATCTCTACTGCCAGCCCTTAAATGAGGTCTGGGAAGGGCTGGATCCTGGCCCCACCCCTTACAGACACAGGTTCATTCCATGCACCTGAGCTCCCCTGGGTTGGCCCTGCCTTCCCACCAGGTGCTCAGTCACTGACTGTTGCAGGCTGTGATTTAGCATTTTTATAACAGTCATGTTCTTCTCAAGCTGCTAAGCACAGTTTTGCTATTTTGGCAGGCGAGGAACTTCTCCAGGAAACCTAAATATTGCACTACAAGGGACTTGCAGGTGTATTTGGGACACAGATGGTGGTAATAGTTCCAGAAAATTTAAATGTCTTTTTTTCCCATTTTTCTTCATCTTTTTGTAATAGATAATAACAGTCTTAGAAACAATTTGGTCAGGCACTGCTGCTCGCTGCACCCAAATATAACAAGAAATGAACAAAGCAGTCAAGATATTAAATTTTTTTTTCCAATTCCTTTAAAAGCATCAAGTGATGTGGCAAAATAAACTCCCATCTGGATAATTTTTATTGACATGGTAGTGTATACAGCCTGGAGAAGCTGCCACCTTTGATTTGTTTCATTCAGCAATGAGATAAATGAGCCTTAGCTCTCCAGTGATATCATCAACAAAAACATTAGTGTGGCTTCCGTGCCATTTATCTCCTGTTCCTCCTGACACATCCTCCATCTTGCTGTCACAACCAATATTTCTGCAGCTGGAGACGCTATGCAATGAGCACAGCAGCCCAAAGCAGGTACACCTACAGTGAGTAGAAGTAGGGAGTCAGAGGGGTGGGATCAGGAAACAGAGCCGGACTCGATGATCTTTGTGGGTCCCTTCCAACTTGGAATAGTCTACGATCCTATGGGTGCACATTCTAAAAAGAATGTCCTGAACTTTGTTTCCCAGTTCCCTCTTGCTGTAGGTGTAACTGCCTAATATCTACCTTCATTAATACTCAGTGTTGGAACTCAAGAATTAACATCACCCTCAAAACTGCAAATCTTGTATTTGACAATCAAAGCATGCAGATGTTATGGCCTCCTTCATAGTGCCTGAAAGGTGCTTTTGCTTTGCCCCTCTGTGCAATGCAGAGGAGGCACCAGACACATCACATAATCAGATGGACTCAGGGCAGACAGAAGGACCTCGTGTCACTCTCAGTGACATGACATGGCATCTGTCACCACCAACGAGTGTGAAAAAAGCCATCTGGTTCTTTGCGGGGATTGCAAAAAGAGTGGGATCGAAGTGATTTTAACCACATTGCTCTCCTGGTAGCACAGCAGCCTTTAAGAGCAAGATGATCCTTCTTTTTCTTTCTTTACATGGGATTTAGTTTGGTGCAGTACAACAATGAGGAAACTCTAAAATGGCAAAAAAACATCTCCCTTCGCCTCTGTCTGTAATGCTTGCAAGCAGTTATTCCATCTCTCATAGCTTGTTTTTCTTGTCAAGGACAGTGTTGACCACTTCTGCTGTCTGAAAACTCACAGCAAAGGGTGCCAGAGGCAAGCTTGTGACCGTACCTATTACAGCTGTTCAGCCTTCATGCTAAAAAGTTAGCTTTGCTGAGCTGGTGGGGTATGGCATACAACCCCCTATAGCCCTCTGTCTCATCAGACAGGTCTGCATCTCTGTGGTGGTTTCAATGTAGTCAGTGTTAGTGTTCCCCTTTGATGGGTTGAGCACTGAGTTCCCCACCCAAACCCCCAAGCTACTGACAACAGCCCAGAAGACAAAGCTAGGTGAGATGGACTGTTTTCCCATTTTATTCCTCTTCAAAACGTACTTAACTGAAAGCTGCAGTCAGATGGTCTGTGGGCACGTGGATCAGAAGAACCTATTCAAAACAATTGATAGGATGGATATAGGCAGCTGCTATGCTAACACAGCTGTCTCCTGTCTTGCCACCAAATCTGGAGCCACCAAACCAAAATGTTGCTGTCATAGTTCTTACTTGCATGAAGATTTAGCTGCTGTCTCCACAGTTTGCATAATCATTGGTTCATAGAATCACAGAATGGTTTTGGTTGGAAGGGACCTCTAAGATCAACTACTTAAGAGCCTCCCTGCTATAGGCACGACACCTCTAGATCCATCTAGCCTGGCCCTGAATGCTTAAAAGGGTTAAAAAGTATATTTTTTTAATGCAGCCGTATGGGTAGAGGATGTTAAGGAAGGGAGATTGTAAGTGCCAACTTTATGTCACCAACCAGATAATTCAGTGCTGATGGGGATTGGATGTGTATTTGCCAGGTAGGTTCCTGAACAAAACAGGGCTATCCTTTTAACATTTGAGGAAGAAAAAAATATATGGAAATTGTTTTGAAAACCTGAAGCCTGAGAACTACAAACATATTGAGAAATCAAGGTCCTGTTTAGGAAATCAGCGGGGATTAAAATGCCTGAGTAAGTGACAGGCACTAAGCACCTTTGTGCTTCTATGCCTAAAAAGTATTGATGCAAGGGATTGCCAGCAGACTTATTCTGGGAAATTATTTATTCAGTTATTCTGAATTGTTACATTTTGTTCTGGTTGTGGGTACACTGGCGAAATCAGAAGGGTCAGACTGCCCTTTCCACAATGAATTAAACACGAAAGTGCATTGGAAAGCAACAGGAAAGGCTGATGGGGGATTTAGTAGAGCTGGGTTTGCTCCATGTTCGATCTCAAACTCTTTATGCTTCTGTATTTAAATGAACTTATTACTTTGAATCTTTATTGCCTATGTAAAAAGTACAAAAATATTTTATTTCTCTGTCTGCCCTGCCTGTAAGTTTTCTCTGTGTAAATACAATGTGTGGCAATATTAACAGGACACCAATATAAGGTGGCAATTCTAATACTATTACAATAATAACTGTAGCCAACTCACATAAAATCACCATATATTTGATGTAGCAGTGACAGTTTCACTGGAATTAGGATAGAGAGAAATTTATCCAAGAGTCGTTAGCAGTGGTTTAAACATGAATGCCTTTTTTATGTAAAGCGATAGTTGGAAGGATTAAGATTAGGAGGTTAATCTTTCCTAACGGCTAACTCATTGTTTTCTCACGATTCCAAAATTCTTTGGTAAGAGACATGGTCTGGACAGCTCACCATTAGCAATTTTGGAATGGAAAGTTAACCGCAAAGCAGTCAGAGTTGGATATCTTGCAAAACTCCCTCAAATACTGATTTTCTTCTTTCTACTAGAGGTGCCAGATACATTCCTATCCATGTCCAACAACTCTGTTTTCTGAACAAGGAATCCCTGCACATACACACAGATCTGTACAGACACACATACACACACACACACACACTCAAAAGAGACAACTTTCAGTTCCTGCCAAAGAACACGTACACTGGAAAATATATTGATTCAATAACATGTTTTCTTATCATAGGATAAGAAACCTTACCCTTTGTAAGACAAGTCACTGCTCATAGGAGGGGCTAACATCAAAGTTAGTGTTAATTAGTTAGAAATCTTCAATGATTTGTTGTTTTCTGAAATAGGAAGATACCCACCAAATATGTGGGACAGAAAGGAATAGTTCTGCTCAACCTCCCCGGAAGGTGTAAAACTCTCTGTCAGAGAACTGATGAAAAGGAAGAAGAGAAGGTGCCATGAATAATTTTAAACCCCAATGTCTGGAATTTAAAATGAGATTTCTCGGCACCATGCTAACACATACCTGGTATAAATCCACTTCCAGACTCCAATTGAAATTGCAGTCCTAAAAAGCAGCTACTTAACCAGCTAATGATAGTTTTTGTTTCCAGTGGGCTTCTGCCTAGTCTGAACTCAACCTGTGACTCAGTGTTGGGTGTGCTGGGTGCTCTTCTGGGCTATGTTCCTCTTGGGACACTTTTGTTATAGTCTCACCATTGCGTGGTTGCATTGCCAAGGACGAAGGGAGCCTTCTCCCATGAGTATTCAAGCATATTTCCAGGCAAATGTAGAAAAGCATGGCGGTTTTTCTTCATAGAATCATAAAATCATAGAATGGCTTGGGTTGGAAGGGACCTCAAGGATCATGAAGCTCCAACTCCCTGCTGCAGTCAGGGCCACCAACCTCCATACCTAATATTAGACCAGGCTGCCCAGGGCCCCATCCAACCTGGCCTTGAACACCTCCAGGGACAGGGAATCCACAGTCCCTCTGGGAAGTCTGTTCAAGCACCTCACCACTCTCTTGGTAAAGAACTTCCCCTGATATCCAACCTAAATCTTCCCTCCTTCAACTTGAAAGCATTTCCCCTTGTCCTGCTATTACCTATCCTTTCAGAGTCGACTCCCCTTCTGTTTATAGGCTCTCTTTAGGTACTGGAAAGCTGTAATGAAGTCACCCTGCTGCCTTCTCTTCTTCAGGCTGAACAAGCCCAGATCCCTCAGCCTGTTTTTGTATCTTTTCACATATGTATCTTGATATCCTTCACATATCATGAGCCTGATGGATTTAGAGCATCTTGTGCTCAAAGGCAACCCAAAATACAGGATGTAGCTCATGCTTTCATACAATCTTAGAATCACAGAATCACCGAGGCTCGAAAAGACCTCCAAGGTCATCCAGTCCAACCATCCACCTATCACCAATATTGCCCACTAAACCACGTCCCCAGGTACCACATCTGTGCATTTCTTGAACACCTCCAGAGGCAGTGACCCCACTACCTCCCTGGGCAGTCTGTTCCAGTGCCCAAACCATCATTAGGAGAAGAATTTTTTTCTAATATCCTGACAGTTTAAATCATACGCAGAATAGACCTGTGGACAGGATTTACAAAATCCAGCTTTGTATTAGGCCAAATCTGCTAAGTGGTACATGCGCAGAAACAGAGCAAAGCCTGGCCAATGAAGAGCCTTTGGAGAGCTACCAGAGTACAGTTGTGGAATGTCATTTCTCAGTCACACCCCGAATTCCTGTGTTCTTCTATCCTGTCAGAAGTGAAAGTCCTGTTACTTGGAAATTGTTAGCTACGCTTCCAGATTTTAAACAATTACTAAAGAGGCCTGTCTCAGGTTATTTATGGCACAGCTGCCATCAGAAAAATGGCCATAAATGTGCCATTGGTTTGGCCTCCTTTCATTAGCAGCTCTCTTCATTCTGTTTACGAATCAGAGTGTTATCAACTGCACAGCTCAAGTCAGGGAGCCGAGATACAGCTGGAGTCATTTTTGGCTCAATAATCTTTAGCAGTACTCAACTTTCTGCAAGATAAAGTGTGTTCCATCTGGGCACCGATTTATATCAGTTGGATAAGAGCCTCCAGCACATAAATTCTTTCAAGGCCAACACTGCTGCATTTATGTTTTCAGAGTACCTCACTGAAAGGGGCCTCAGAGACATAGAATATCAGATTAAATGTTAGTTTAAATCAGTGTTTTCCTGAGTCAGTTATGCAGTTTTGGCCAATCTCAGCATTACTGTTAAAGTAATATTAATAACAACAACAACAACAATAATAATAATAATAATTAGCGAATGCATTCAGGACACCTCCTGATGAAGAAATGACCCGATACCCTCTGAGACCACTGCAAAGAGAAAAAAAAAGGGGGGAGAAAAATACGTAAAGATTCATCTAGCAAGTCCAAATTTGGAGGAAAGGATTTTGTGCCTTACAGTTTTGGTTATTGTGAGTTTGGGACTGAATAGCATAATTATTTTTTATAGTGCTATAAAACAAAAAACTGTTTTTAAGGAATCCAGTTCAATCTGTCCCTTTTGGGTAGTCAAGTCCAAGCGTGCTCTGTGCAGGATATAATTAGTCTGAGGCACAAGCTAGTGAAATAAATGGATTTTTAATGATGCTCAAGGTGCTCAAAAGAAAAAGCAACCAATATTAAAAAAAAAAAAAAAAAGGAAAAAAGCATCAAAAAGAGGAAGTCAAATAAAATTATTTCTTGCAAATGACTTTTTGGCTTGTTTTCTCATTTCATTTCTGGATTTCTTTTCTTGATCTCTCTCATCCCTCTGTTTGCTGCAAGGACACAAACCTATTGCAGGCACAGACTTCCCTACTACCTGATGTTCTCTCCCCATCACAAGCAGCTGCCATTTCTGATGTTTCCTCACCAGAACAACCTTGGGAGTCCTTCCCCAGCCCATTGCCATGCTCTCTGGTCTGGTAAGGCTTCTCCCAGGTGGAGCAATGTTCATGCTAAACCTCAGCAGAGGTGGGGTCAGGAGATCTCTGGTCAGTCCCCCTTCACTCTGCAGAAAAGACATTCAATTTTCTGTCTTGCTTTTCCCTTGGAAGTGGAAAAACTCCTCTGGATCCTACTGCCTTATGCTTCGGGCTCTTTCTCTTCTGTAAAGAGCAAGTTCAGACCTGAACTTAAAGAGCCCTTTGCTTAGGAGTTGTCATTCTAAGAGGAGCTTGTCTGGCTTTAAATGACTTCGGTTCTAACATGCATAGAGTTCGTAGCAAGCAGAAGTCCCAAGCTAACCACACACATCCAGTGGATGTTTCTATTCAAAGGCCATCCACTTTTCACAATGTACAGAAAAGGGGAAATGAATCACAGAACACAGCTTCTACGAGTTGGACAGACGGCAAGTGTCTCCCAATCTTGGATCAAAGACACTGTTGGCCCTGAGTTCTGGATCCATTGGAACTAGTGGCAAACATCCCAGTGACTCCAGTGGCACTGGGTTTGGCTCTGGGACAGTTATATTGTTAAATGGAGCGAACAGTCCCTGGACAAGGTGGGAGAAGGGTCCCCTCCAGCCCGCAGGGTCAGGAGGTCTGACTCTCACTTACTCAAACATGCAAAACAACACCATCAAAAGCTCATAAACAGCGGCTGAGGCTGGAGGTTAAAAGAAATGTCTGCATGCTTCAGAGACATCCAAAGGCAGTTGTGCAACTGCAAACACATTAAGGCATGAGTCAGTCTGGCGTTTGGAGGGAAAATACATCCCATGGTGGACAGATATAGTGGGTAGATGGACCACATGGCCTACTGCCATCTGAAACTGCTGCTATTTTAGCTCCCTTACAATGCATTATTTGCAAAACTATCTTTTCTATCCAACTGGTGTGCCATGAGGTGAGGTACAACCTCTCTGCAAGTTGTGATTTTGCCCTAGATCTCGTTATTTGTCCTGCTACACTCTCAGATTTCTATTTTCTTTTCCTATGACTCTGCTCCCATTTTTCTTAGAGCTGCCCTTTTTGATCTGCCTCCTTCTCCCTGCTCACACCTCCTAAATCCCAATGTTTGCAGTTACACCCTTTCCACTTTTCTTCATTCTGGAGCCTTCTGTCCCATTAATCAGAGTATTTATTTACGGAGCTCTGTTTAAGTGTTGCTTTCTTTTTTACTAGGCCTTCACTCCAGCTCTTTTTTGATACTGATGGTGCTTGTTTATTCATATTACTGTTATTAAATGGTCTGGCATGTGTCCATATTGATACCATGTTCTTCCAGTCCAGCCACTTCACTCACCAACTCGGTTCAACGAACAATTCCTTTGTTTTTCTAGGAAGCAATACTGATAGATGCTCTATTCCTTAATACACCAAAGAAATGTACAGGCTGGGGGAAGTTCAGTTGTTGAAGATATTGTCAATAGGCATTGTCAGTATGGCCTGAAGTTACACCAGGGAAGGCGCAGGTTGGATATTAGGAGAAATTTCTTCACAGTAAGAGTGACAGTGCATTGGAACAGGCTGCCCAGGGAGGTGGTGGAGGTGCACAAGAAAGGTGCACACCTGGAGGTGTTCAAGAAAAGGGTAGTTTTTGTACTGAGTGACGTGGTCTACAGTGGTCACAGGCATGGGCTGACAGTTGGACTAGATGGTATTACTGGTCTTTCCAACCTTAATGATTCTATGATCTTCTTATTTGGGAAAAACTGGAAAAGTGAAGGTGAATCAGGCCACTGATGCAGTATTTAGCTGGTCACCTTCCATTAACAGGTGAAGGTGGCATCCCATTACTTAACTACCCACACAGCTGTAACCTTCATGCACCTTGTGACAACATCTACAGCAGTCAGCATCAGTATGTGGGAGAAGTACAGTTTCAGCTCTAAAATTTTACATACTGTTGTTATGAACTGTGAAACTACAGCAGCTTTCCATCTGGAAACAGCTGGGTTTGTGTGGGGGTGAATGAGCACTGTATTTTACATCTCTGCTTGTCTTATCTACCATAAGCTAAGGATTTCTGGAAAATGGATCAGTCATTGCATTAACACACAGAAGTATGTTGCTATTCTCACAATAACAGTGTTATAGAGAGCCATGAAATTGTCACACATATCCCATGACCTATTTGCATGTAGATTTTCAAACCCACCTTGGCCTTCCTCGTTGGAAAATCTGAGTTCTGCTACGTGAATGAGCCACTGAGTTATTAAAGTATTCCTTTTACAGAGCAAGATTGAATATGTCTTGGATGGCAATCAGCATGAAGAGAAAGAACAGACAAAACCCAAAGAGTGTAAAAATTCTTCTTAGCAAGCTGCCATCTCCTTTCCTGCTCCCCTGAAGCAGTCATCCTGGTGGGGAGCTGGTTTTTCTCTCCTTGCAAAAACACTTGGGCATGTGCGGTGCAAGGCATGAGCAAAGCAGCTCCCAGCACAGGCAAGCTGCTTCTTACCTAAGAGCACAACTGAACTCAGTAGAGACAGAAATGAAAAATGAAAGGTTAATATTTTGGCTCCAAAGTCCTTCTGGCAGACTAGAGATTATCTTTGGACGCGTCGAGAAAAGCTTTCAAGACAGACCCCAGAGCCAAGTGTTTCTGAAGTGACTAGTAGTTTTGGGAAACTCTGCTGTGATGTGCCCAGCTTAAGAAAGGTATCTGAATGCTCACCTTGTGAGAAGCCCTTTTCAGAGCTGGGAGGAGGTAATTCAAATGCCACGTCCAGTAATTCTCTGCATATAGAATCATAGAATGGCTTAGGCTGAAGGGGATCTTAAAGATCATCTAGTTCCAACTCCTGTGCCATGGGAAGGGTTGCCAGCCACTAGATCAGCCTGCCCAGGATCCCATCCAACCTGGCCTTGAATGCCTCCAGGGATGGGCCATCCACAACTTCTCTGGCCAATTGAAAGCATAATATAAATACGAAAGCATTGAGTGAATCCTTCTCAAAGCTGCCTCAGTTTCTTTCCAGTGAGACATCTCTGCAAAAGGATTCTTATTTCAACATGAACACTTTGACCACATCAGCATTTGAGACATTTTTTATGTTTCTGTAATTGAGATCTAATTGCTTTTAGCAAAATCATTCAGTGAGGAAAATCAATAGAAGGTTTGTCAGTTATCTCATAGAATCATACAATCATACAATCATACAATCATACAATCATAGAATGGCCTGGGTTGAAAAGGACCACAATGATCATCCAGTTTCAACCCCCCTGCTATGTGTAGGGTCGCCAACCACCAGACCAGGCTGCCCAGAGCCACATCCAGCCTGGCCTTGAATGCCTCCAGGGATGGGGCATCCGCAACCTCCTTGGGCAACCTGTTTCAATGCATCACCACCCTCTGTGCGAAAAACTTCTTCCTAATATCCAACCTAAACCTCCCCTGTCTCAGTTTAAAACCATTCCCCTTGTCCTATCACTATCCACCCTCGTGAACAGCCGTTCCCCCTCCTGTTTATATGCTTCCTTCAAGTATTGGAAGGCCATGGTAAGGTCTTCTGAGAGCCTTCTCTTTTCCAAAATTGTCACATATTTTGATTACACCAGGATCTCATGGTGAGATCTTAGGTGTCCACCTGCTGCTTCAAAGACCCAGGAAATCACAGGCAGATGAGGACACAGCCTGCTTGAGCTCAGGCTCATCGGTCAGATCTCAAAGTTGGCTCCACATGAAAAAAGCCAAAGAAATCAGTGGGGTAAAAACAGTGTCACTGGAGGAAAAGCCTGTCTTGAAGAATCAGCCTTTTAAGGATACATTTTGATTTCTTGTACAATAGCTTGGACCTGGAATATGTCTCAGATAAGGACTCTGCAGCTTAAACTTGTAATTAAATGTGAAAGAAGATCCTAGCACTAGGGGGGACAAACCAACACCACAAATTAAACATCGCTGTGCAGTTAAGTACATAATTTAGCTCTGAGTCCTACTGTAAGGTCTGCAAGGCTGGTCTGCCTTTCCCCCAACTCTCCTGCACAGCCACGGATTGAAAACACATGGCTAAAATATAGGAGACTGAATCTAAGATTTGGAAACCACATTCCTCCTTCATCTCATCCCTCCCTGTTCCCTCCTGACATACATGTCATACCTCTACATACATTTTCTGATGAGCATGAATCTAAACACTCCCATACTTCGGTCCCCAGGCAGGAGAGAGAAAGAGGAACAGCTGGTATGGGAATCCCTTGTGATTAATACATATATTCAGGTATCATAGTATTTCCAGGACTTGGAAAATTTGCTTATGCTTTCTGGCAGAAATTTAGTCACCTTCTGTGTCAGGTAGCCCCTGACAAGAGTGTGGAGCACATCAGCTGAGCCTGTGTACCGAGTTCAGGCACCTCATCACCTAGCTACATTCCCAAGGTCCTTTTGAAATTCAGTCCTTTCATTTCCCTGAAATGCTGCTCTGAGTTCATACTTTCAAAGAGACAGAGCTTGGGTTCAGATGGTGAAAAAAGAGAGAATTATGGTGCACTGCTGTTCCTCCAGGCTGCTCCAGAACTGTCCACTGTGCAGATGTTCAAGATGCGCACGTCAGACTCTGTGATCTACTTGGCATTCTGCAAATTAAATTTATCTCTTTTGTGGAAGAGCTGCCCTTAGAATAATAGAAACATTAAGGTTGGAAAAGACCTCTAAGACCATCTGGTCCAATTTTCTACTCATCCCCACTGTGTCCATTAACCATGTCCCTCAGTGCCACATCTCCACGTTTCTGGAACATCTCTAGGGATGGTGACTCCACCACTTTCCTGGGTGTCCAGCAGCTCATCAGCACAGGGACAGCTACATTTCTCAATTAAGGGGAAAGCTCTGATTATCAAGTTCTTGTAGATGGACCAGGGCAATAGCTACTCAGCTGCTGCAGTAACACGCAGCTCCAGACTCCACACTGGCTGCAGCTCCCTTGTACTTCACTCTTGACACTCAGCATTCTCAGGCCTTTTTTCACCCCCAGACATTGGCAGCAGAGCAATGGAAAGCAGAACATGTTTAACGTGTAGGAGTGTTTACTCTTGTCATGACACAATTTGGGATTTTCCATTGAAGCTTGAAAAACAAACCCTAAACATAATTTATTAGGAAAATAGTAGCTATGAGGTAAACTTATGTCAATGGATGCCAAGAGGTCAAATAGATGACACATGATATTTTGGTTGAATATTCTGTGTGTTCCTAGAAGCAGTGTGAAAACTGGCTCAGAAAGTATTTGCTGGAGTGTTGCGGTGGCTGGGGAATAGAGCAAGTCCAGAAAGTTCCAGAAAGCAAAGACTTATTCTGTTTTGTTGTAACAGAGGCCTTTTCTTCAAGCATCGATCCCAAGCACTCCAGATGCCAGGGCTGGATGCCAGCAGCTGCACTGGCCACATTGCCAGCAGGAGTCAGAGGGTGCAAAGCAGGATGGTGCTATGGACATCCCCACTCTGGCCAGGATGAAGAATAACTCTGACTTTCCCATGCTGCCCCTGAGTTAATAAGTCATAATTCCTCCATAGAATGTCTTAATCATTCCTTGAGAGTGAGAGATTATAGCCATTTCTGGGGAAGGCACTCTGCTGTTGCTAACAGACAGAAAAACACTAAGGCACCAAGAAGGAAAGCACAAACTGATGGTAAAAGTTGAATATGAACAAAAGGGTATCCTGTCCCTGCTTCAAGTAATGTTCGTATGGTGACCTCAACAAACAATTTGTTTGATGGATTTCACCCATTTTAACAAATCTGGCCTCATTTTTAACTACATGATCTGCAAGTTTAAGAAATGTTTCATATGATATGAGATTCATGGTGAATATCACAAAATTACAGCATGCCTTTATTTAGGCAGTGGCTGGAGACTGGGTAAATCCTACACTGTGAGAGCAACTTAATTCCTGAGTTAAAAACTGTCTATGAAAGTGTTGCCCTTACACACCTTCAGGATGCCTTGGGGCTATCAGAATAGAGATAGAATACATATAATAACACAGGTAATAAAAGGTTTTAAAAATTGCCATTGACATATTCCAATAACTCTACAAAATTAACATTTATTTATCTTATGGCCCCTTTCTTCCTGTTCTGCTAATTGTTTTTGTGTATGCTAATAAAGCCGTTTACAGGTGTGTGATTGCAGAAATTACTCTCTTTGGTTTACATCGCAGCACACAGTGCTTGCACATGGTGCGTAGTCTCAGAACAATACAGTTTACTGATATTATGGGAATAGAGCTAGGGGAAATTCACCAGCTGTGATAAAAAGGGTGAGCTATAATCAAAGAGCACCCCAAAGAAGTGGCAACTTAGCTGTTGTGTAGATAGATTTGTTTTGTAAAGATACAATAAACATTGAGATGATCTCTCCTCTCAGAAAATATGGGAAACAGACATACACTATTCATACCCTATGGTCTGAAACTCAGTAGTTCAGAAGAATTCACATACCACAGTGAGGTGTGTTAGTTTTCACGGCTGTGAGAACTACTCTGTTGTGGGCATATCCCAACAGGTCACTTGTAAGCTGCAAATATGGCATAATAATGTGGTGTGCACAAGGGCCTCTGAAAGATTCCGTGACACCATTCCAAGTTTTGCTGCATTTCTCTCATGTGAGCTCCAAATTCACACGTTGTATGGGACTTAATTTGCAATGCTGAAAAAAAACTGAAAATAAGCAATAGCAGAGAAAGGTGGAGAAGATGTTTCAGAAGATAGAAAACATTTCCAGCTGTGTTTGAGGGGTAAAGAGACAAAACATGTTTCCATGTGCAAGGCAGTAACCATGAGAAGACTGGGTGTACAGATCGGGGGCCGTGTCATGACAACTGTGTGTGGGAGCACTCCAGTGTGACAGCTAATCCCAGTGCTTTGATCTACTTCACACACTACCACAGGTAAGAACATGCTGAATTTCATGTTCACCTTCAGCAAGGTGAAATAAAGTCACCTTCTAGCTCACTCTGTGATGACATTTTTGTACAACCAAACTCTAAATCTCAAGTCACTAAGCTTAAGTCACTCTGAAAAATAGGAGTTTGGTTAACTTATAGTTAATTTTTATTTTTTTATTCTTATTGTTTGCAATATTTGCCCAGTCAGATTTCAAAGTTGAAATATTTTAGGGTCAAAGAATCTTTGAGCATCTAAATCCCAAAAGAGCCCAGGTATCAAAGGTGTGCCTGTGTGTAAAATTTAGCCCTTCTGAGTCCTTGAGGTATAGACCCAAAGCTTCTCCCTAAATATGTTGACTTGTATTGATGAGTACCTTTCCTTTCTTTATGACACCTAGTTCATGTTGAAACCCTGCAAGGTCAATCACTGAGAGAAGAGCTTCCAGGGTGAGCTCCCACTCAGATCATTTGGTATGAAAAGGTGCAGCCATCTTCTCTGGATATCTTGTCAGCTAGAGAATAACCTTTTATGAGAGTAGGATAAGTCCTGAGCTCTGGTTATGTTTGGTATATACTTACATTACAGAGATTGAGGTGTAAGGTTCCATGCTTCAGATTGGAAATGAATCAAGATGCTTTTGCCACGGGGCTATCACGACCAGAGGTTTCAGGAGTTGGCAAGACGGCAAACACTGGCCTGTATTTAACCTTACCTTGGGTTTAATTAGCATGGCTTTCCCTGTGTTGACTGGCTCACATCCTTTCTTAAGTAATTCGTGAAACACAAAATCCACAGTCCTCAGTTCAGAGATCCAGACTCCTCTCAAACAGCTAAACTTGTAAGGTACATTCTCCATTGGTTGACCTTTTTCTATCAATTAATCCTTTATTAGTTTTAGCTCTGAGGCTCTAAATACTCTTACAATGCAATAACTAAACTTGGAGAAAAATATTTCTTTCTTGGAAAGAGCTGCATCCACATACTTGCAACACCAGAGAACCTTTTTTGAGACATTAAGTTCTTCAATGAGGTGTGTATCAGTGGTAGAATCTGAAATCCAGACCTTAGACACTTTTAAGTATAGGCCATATAAGCTTCAAAATGTAGATTTTTAACCACCAGATCTGACATGGAACAGCATGGAGCCATAGGGTGGAGTGGAATGGGATGGCAGAATCTGGATCTCTCTGATGCAGGGAAACAGAGATCTTCTAGCAGAGCCCAAACCCTGCCTTGGGCACCTTGACCAGAGCCAGAGTGTGTGGAGGCATTCCTAATACAGTCCTACAGTGGATCCCAACAAAAAGGCAAGTGGAGGTCAACGCACTTCCCTGCCCTGCCATTCTTTTATGCTAGCCCCCCTGCATTCACCCACACAACCCCTTGATGTGAATGGGTCAAGACTTACTTTCCATATGGGGCAGCGAGTGCTATTTTTAATTTTTGAAAGTTAAACCAGCTCTGAAGCTGGATTAGTGATGGCAGATCCCCCTAAACTATAGGCACGTAAACTGAGGGTGGACAGCTGCTGCGACGTTCCTGGATGGGAATCTAACCCTTAAACACACTAGATGCACATACATGGCTTCTTGGCTGCCCCATTTATGCTCATCTGTTATGATGGCACAGTGCCTGCTTAGAAGTTGGTCAGATCTTTGTCCTTGGGTAATATACCAAGCAATGATGAATATATAAGGACAGCCTGCAGACAGTGGCAAGAGATCTCTTCCCTAGGAAGTGCCTCCTTCTGCTGTGCCTGAAGGATGCAGTTTGGTGCAGTGATGCCTCCTTCCACTCCAGGCGCACCTGTTTCATTAATGGACCAACATTAAGTAAGCAAGCTGAAGAGAAGAAAAGGAGCCCGTGGACTTCATGGAAAGTTCTGGCTGTCAACAATGAGCTAGGTTGTATTACAGAGCATTCCTGAAATACATGTGGTCACCAATGGGGACATCAACATGACAGTTCCACCCACTTCCACCCTGCAAAGCAGGCAACTGGACCAGGGAACAAATCAAATTTCAAAGGACTGCATACATCTGAGTCCAAGATACCACTTGTACATTTGCCTCAAGAAGAGAGAGACATAATCCTTCCTGGTCTTTAGCAGAGTACATGATGTCCTTTCACTTAAGAGCATGATGACATGAATAACCACGTCAGGTGGAAAAGCAGGGATTCTCTTGTGTTCTATTGAGAAATGTGCATTTTGTTTTGTATCAAGTGGGAGAACCGCCTTAAAATGGAAACTAACAATTTTACAAGCTTCTCTTTCCCCTTGCCCCAACAATTTTTACTGCCAAAAACCAAGATCTTCAGTCTGTATGACAAGTAGAAATACTTGATTTGATGCAGAAGAGGATATGCAGTGAACTACTTTTGTATTTTCAGGAACACCTAGTGAACTTGTATGAGATTTAAGCCCTAGTCACTCTTCAGGGCAGCTTCTTTTCTTAGAAACATAAAATACAAGGTGGCAGAAGGCAAAAGATGAGAATATTAACCTGTATCTAGCTATAGAGAAACGGACAAAATGACTTATTCATGCTCAAATACTAAAGCATGTGGAAAGCCCCTCTGAGTCTCCTGCTCACACTTTATAAGTCCTCCTATGACAGAATTGTCTCAAATACATTTGTAATCAGGCAGGTTGGTAAGTGCCCCTTCTGCTGACTTTCTCTCTAAAGATTTTCCACCACCTTGTGATTCTGCTTCAGATTTATTTATTAAGATTCACAGCAGCTTAAGGCAAACAAAATCGCCTTGATGTCATCTTGAAACCTATTATGTGGGTAAAGACCCTCCCTCCCCCCTATGATCCAGGATCCTAACTCAGGAAAGTAGGTGCATTCCTGATTCAGTGCATGGTACCAGTGAGAATACTACAGTTCTTTCACTCCTATCTACACAGACAGTAAATCTGCACTTCTTTGTATACTGTCTGCAAAGCCATGTGAGCTCTGGTGCCCAAATAAACGCAGCAGGACAGCGTGCCAATAAGAGTGCACTCCCAGTCCACCATCTCATGGGCACACACCTGGCAGCCCTTCAGAGACCATTCTCACACGATGACGTGTATGTCCCAAGGTCTTAGAAGGGTATCTGAACATCTAGATCCCACTGAAATCCTATAGCCTTCCACATAAATTGGGAATAAGAGGAAATCTCTAGCTTAGAAGAGCGCTATGAGGTACTTAGATACTAACGTAATTACAGCCATTTATGTATTTCAGGTGGACAGATCTGATGTATTACCCATGATGACCCTTCTTACTTTCCAAACTAGCCTTCAATATGTGTATGTTAAGCTGTCACATGCTGGCTTATATCCCACATCTAACAGGGGGTCTTTCACTGGCTGATAATTAGAATGTGCTTTGAGACTTTCTGGTGAACTATCATCTGGTCACTGGGATGAGATAATGTTTTAACTAAAGTGTGAGTCCACAGCATTCTCACCATCACCAGTGAGAAGCTCTTGGTGTGGACATTTGTCTGTCTGGATGTGCCTCAGTGCTGGGTGCTGTCCCATCGTCCTCTGAGCCTGGCACAGCCCCAGCAGACAGGAGTGGATAATGTATGCCGTTTCTGACCATAAACGATTTCTCTCAGTCTAATTAAGTCTGACAAGCCCAGTTTCTACTTTCACATTAAGCTCACACGCTCCCATAAGAGAAAATGCTATTCCAGCTGCCATTGTATAATAACATGTGTTATAGGTTTTATTCTTCCTTGCCAGACAGTGTTTTTTCTCTAATTGGATCCATAAGAATGCCCTTAGTCCTGAGATGAGACAGACTTTTGCCAAGAGTAATGTCTGCAGAGAGGAGTTAACCTCATTTATACCTTACAAAGTCATGATTTTAATCCAGAAAAAGGATTTTGACACTGTGTAATTTGTATGAGTGATGTGGGATGGAAGCCACCTAAATAACTTAATAACTTTAAGTCGCTAGCAGCATAAAGTCATCTTCTTAGAACATCTTCCTTCAGTTATGCATCTACTTGCTGCATTTTGTGGTCTTTTCCAGCCTTAATGATTCCATGACAGAAACAGATGCCCTACAAACACCACTGGGTCTGCACCCTGCTGACGAAACAGTTAGAGAAATGCCTCTTTCTCCATTGTCAGGATTTAGTTGTAGATGAGATGTGTTGGTTGATCAAAATTTAGCTGGATGTACACAGCATTAGAATGGATACTTTAGTATCTAGATAAAACCATCCCTAATATCTAGGAAAACATTTATTTCAGGTATCAGAACATTGTTCTCAACAGACCTGTCCCAGCTCTTCAGTCTTCCAGTGTCCTTAAGCACAAAAACATTCATGCTGAGGGTCCTTCCTTCCCAATGTTAGCATCTGTTCATATGTCTGGGCCACTGTGAATATCATACAGTGAAGCACCGGAGGACTTCTTTTTGCACTTATGTCCACGGGGAGTTAGTCAGGCATCCTATTCGTTCCATGTAGCAAGCTTTAAATCAGAGATAGTTCTTTTTTTTCAGAAGCAAATGCCTTCTACTCATTACATTATATTTCTGTTGGCAACTGAGGGCCTTTGACCTCTGCGAGCAGCACGTTCTTTCCAGCAGTAAGTTTATGCGTAGTCTGGGTAGTTCATTACCACACAAAGCATCACTTCTTTGTTAAGAATAGATGGTGCCTGTGCATGGTTAAAAATGAAAGCACAAAGGAAACTTGCCCTTTGCAGGCAGGAAGTCACAGAAGCGGGCTTCACTCTGAGTGAAGTCACCAAGCTGCTTAGGATTGCATAAAACAAGAAAGGCACGACACAAAGCTGCAATGTGATGTTGCCAGGTAAGTACTGGGGCTGCAGTCACTCCTGAACCAAAGACTTACAGAAATAAGCTCTCAGACCTGCTAGTGTTGTATGACTCCTGTCTTAAAAAAAAGAAAGAAAGAAAGAAAGAAAGAAAGAAAGAAAGAAAGAAAGAAAGAAAGAAAGAAAGAAAGAAAGAAAGAGCATACTAGACAGATGTAGCTATGCTCGGTGAGCTAACATAGGTTAGGAAAACTCTATCCTATAGAACACTCGAGTTCAAATGCCCTAAAGCTTCAGACTGGATCTAGAAATGACACAGAAGGAAAGGGGGAAAAGCAGAGGGTTATGTCCGGGATGTCTGCCTTACACAATACCTTCCAGAAGAAAGGCCAAGATTTCTGACTTTTTGGATGTACTCACCCAAAATCTTGCCAATGCTTTTCATTCTATGTGCTGCTAACAGGAATAAGGTAATGTTAACGGGAGGTGAAATTCAATTAGGTGGAACAAAAGGAATCTTTTATGGATTTTCCATCATAAATCCTTTACTCAGATATTTTTGGGGAAAAAGTCATACTGTTTAAAGAAATGAGGCATAACATATAAACCAGTAATGGTGATTAAATAAACATAAATCAGTACTTAGTGAAAAGTTGGTGCAAATGTAATAGCAACACACTATGTCATTGTCCTTTTGCCAAGAGGACTGCTTAATAACGATGGGTGAAAATCTACTCTTATTTAGGCATCACCTAGGCATGGATGCCAAATTGCATGTGGGATTTTAAATCACAGTCTATATTTAATGCACTAAGTTCAATGAATTTCAAGCAAGGGACCACTTTTAGACCCTCTAAACTTAAATTCATGCTGACTTACATCTTTTCCTGTTCCAATATTGTGAGGAATTACAAAACATAATTCTGGGTATTTATCCACTGATATTGAGGGATTGACTTAGGTCCTACTTATGGCAGTAGGCCCAAAGAGGGCTTGTAGTACAGCTGAAGGCAATGTGGGATGTCTAAGGGCTTTGGGGCTGCTGATACTGGATAGTTTTCTGCCCTTCCCTTGAAGAGGTCCTTCATTCCTTGGGTAATGCAATTCAGTTTCTTTACCTTGCACTGCTAGAACAGCTGCTGGGATGGTTTTGTCCAGGGCTGGCTAAAATTACCCCAGGCTGGGTATAGGTCAGGAGTAAGCAATTCCTATTTTTTCCAGTTTTCTCACAGCCACTATTTGTAAGACTTAGAGTTTTTAATAAATCAGATGTGTGTAACTCACATCAGTTAACTGTGGTGTCACATAAGGTCCCATAGAAACACCAAGGTATATATCAATTCTGCATGTCACAACATCAGACTTATACCTGTTAAAAGATTCACTTCCTTAGAGATAGTCACAGCTCTCATGTACTAACTCTGAGATTCAAGACTCAAGTCAAGGAGCTCCATGCTTTGGGAGATACAAAACCTCCACAGAGGCAGAGTCGTAGAACTGTCTGAGTTGGAAGAGACTCTTAAAAGCCATCTAGTCCAACTCCCCTGCAATGACCAGGGACACCTACAGATCCATCAGATGCTCAGATCCTGTCTAGCCTGACCTTTAATGTCTGCAGGGATGGGACATCCACCACCGCTCTTAGCAACGTCTTCCAGTGCCCCACCACCCTTATTGTAAAATACTTCCTTGTCCAGTCTAAATCTCCCCTCTTCTTGTTTTGAAGCATTTCTACTTGTCCTACAAAATAGATGCTGCTAAAGGCAGTGTTAATAGGTCTTTCAAGAAGTTCTTCATGAAGGCCAGTGCCTAGAGGATGCAGAGGAGGAAAAGCTCTCTGTATTCTCTCTGCATGATAATCCCCATCTCCTTGAGGAGAAACGAGAATGCGCCTCACACTGATTACATACCTTCAACTTCTCTCCCCTGTTGTAACTAATGCTGCAACAAGAACATATGGTCTCGTAGTGACCATGTCCCTAAGTTAGAACAATCTTTGTACACAAAAATAAGACATGCCCTTTATTACAAAGAATCAAACACACAAAAGAAGGGAACTGCATAATTTGCCTTTCCCCAGCAGCCCACAGCAGCCCAGGGCTTGAATGGAGAGGATGTGGGCACACAAGTCACCCATCATCAGGCAGCATTTACTGTTCCTTCCCACAGAGACATGTTGGCCACACGTATGCAAAGAGCTTGGAGAAGCCCATGACAGAAGCATACAATTTAAAACTCATCCAGCTACATTCTTGTAAACATTTGTCCCCAAGTCAGACTGAGAGAATATACTCAAAATACCAATAACAGGCAAGAAGAATAGCATTGTCATCCAATGGCTCCAGGGTTGCATTGTGGCAAAACACAAGAGAAAGCATGGAAATCCACAACTGTAGCCCTAATCATTACCCTGGTGGTGGCTTGGAGGTCCTCGGGTTCGAGCAGAAGTTACAGCCCTGCAACCAGAGTGGCCCTCAGCTACAGACATATCACCTGGCTGGTGCCACGCAGTCTTGCTCTCAGTGAAACCAGTGTTGAGACTTCTCTTCACTCTAGCTGAGTTAAAGACTCGTGCGTATCTGAATACAATCTTACATCAATATGCTGACACTGTTCAGTTACCTACCTAGCAGCATGCCAGTAATTGTGTACGGTAAACCCAAAATAGACACGCATTTGTGTTTCTGTATATTCACATTTTCACAGATGTTACATGTGTAACCTGTTTCTAAACACGGTGACAGAAATGAGATACATATCTTTAAGAAAATGGAGGCTTCCTTTGGAGAAACTGATTTTTTTCATCTTTTGAAAGCATAAACAAAAGAGTGGTAGGTTTAATTTTTTTTTTTTTTTTTGGCAGAGGTCATTATTTGCAATTTCAAGAGTAGAGATCTTAAAAAAAAAAAATCAAATTCAAATTCAACCTGTTCTTTAATCTGGCCTTTCTTTGAGGCTCTCCTTTTTCAGCAGACATGTCCACTAGTCCTTAACCTGATTTATGTGATTGGTCAATTGTGAGTTAATGAAGGGGATAAAATGTTTTCTGGAATGCTGGGATAATCGACAAATAGAAATGACCAGTAACTGGACCACGGCCAAGACAGGAACTTAATCCCCTGAAGTCCAAGGGTATTGTGAAGTTGCACTGAAGTGGGAACTGAAAGAAACCAGTTACATCATTCCATTTGTTTCCTTATATTGGGACAAATGTGCTCACTCCAGCAAGCATATTTGAAGACTAATTATACAGAGAGAAAACAAATTAGGAAGGAATTTCTCTACTTTTAAGCATATGCAATTTCAAGTGCGGTTTAAGATTTTTAATCCTCTTCCTTTCTAACAACTTTTTACTGTTTGGTGCATTCAGCGCGGGTTGTTTCTTCCAGAGGTCACACACTCTCACCCCCTACCAGTGCTTTCTTTAATGATGCTAGGCTGTTCTCTCGCCCTCTGTCAAACATTTTGCCTGAATTCTCAGTGGCAACACAAGAGCTGAATGGTTCAGCTGCGAGGATTAAAGAGGTGGGTTTAAAATGTATGTATATCCTTCAAGTGTAAAATTTAAATTAGAAAACAGAGACACCCTTGCTTGCTTTGCCTTGGATTTCGTGTAAAGGTCAGAATTCACTGCTGGGATCCCACTGAATTGAAGCAGTTTCATCAAGTACGAACTTGGGGCTAAATACTAAAGGCTTGTCAGCCTGGATCTTTCTGGTTTTGAATGCACACCTCAAAATAAGTGGTAGAGGAGAATGGGGACAAGATTATCAGATGGCTAGTACATAGTCAGTGAGTGTAGAACTAAATACATGAGGCCTCGATTAATGCAGTTTTGGCATCTAGACAGGGACAGATGCACTGCACATGTAAGAATGCCAAGAAGAGAGTTATCACAGCTTTGGTGAATGGAAAAAGGTAGGTATCATCAGCACTGAGTGGGTTCCCAATAATTGAGGGAGAACAAGGTAATTTGCCTCAGGCCTCCAATTTAGGTAAGTTAGACTCAGTCTCCAATGTGTTACACGATATATATATATGTATAAAGATGTTCATTGACTTGATTTTGGTCCTAAAGCTCTGCAACACATCTCCCAGAAGAGAATTTTGGGAGTAATGCATCTCTGACCAACACCCAAATGCTCAGCAATGTTTTATTTCTCACATAAACATCATCTTCTCAGAACTCAGATCTTGCTGAAAAGAAATAAAACACCCACAAACAAACTAAAGTGACAGAAATTCTCTTTTTGGATTTCCAACCTAACACCCTCTCATGTATTTCTGTGCTGCCTAGGCTCACTCTTACTTCAATTAGTGGTTAGTTTTCATACAGTTGTGTGGTTATTTTTTCAACAAGCAGCCCTAGAGAGGCACTGTTGCACATGCAGGTGGATTGTTAATACCCTGGTGAGAAGGCTGGGGTTTATTTGCCTCATTAGCACCTCAGACAGCAGAGTCCTCCTTTCAGTGCAACACCCAAATAGCACAATTGATGGGCAAATAATTGCACAGCTTAAAATGCTTAGGAAGACCCAGGAGAAGTTCCAAGTTGATCTTTTCCTTTTCTTACAAGAACAGTTGGGACCTGTAATGATGTGAGTTTTGAAGGGAGCAAAAGATAGTACTTGTGGTAATGAGAATTCCAGGCCTGGAGACCCACAGGGAATTGCAAAGAGAGTAAAGCCAGACAAGAAAAGTTAGAAGAGATTAATTAGTAACCAGAAACACCCTCTTGGAACTCTTTAAAAAGACAGCTCTCATATATGTGAGCAACATTAACAGCCCATATAGAATCATCAGATAGGCTGGAACTGAGGCCTACACCCAAATGCAGGAGTGTGGTCCCAGCTCTGCTGCTCCTCTGCCTGTCAGATGCTGACCTGCATTTGCAGACTCCCACATGGCCTACCTCCCCCTATCTCCTCCACAAGTCTCTTTGCACCCCCAGCCCTTCTCCATGTATTGCTTCAGCAAGCTTACCTCTTAATTAGCACTTCAGTAAGCTAACTGCTGTTCTCTGAGAAGCTGCATTTTTTTTCATGTGTTTTGTTGATCTGTTAATTTAAAATATTAGCTCCTCTAGTCTGACCCTATCAGCTTCAGCTTCCTTTGCTGCTGATGAGAAGCATGTGCCAGTAGGCCTGGAGATTGTCACAGCATGGTGGATCTCATCAGTATAACGAGGAACTGGGTAAGCAGGTGGGCTCTAATGGTACTAATTCTTTCTTGTCAAAGGCTCAGGATAGAGCCATAGGCAGAAAAGGTAATTACCAGCACAGAAAACACTGTCCAGGGTCCTATTCTGGACAAACTTCAGCAATAGGTGGCTTCAGATGGCAAGGTGCTTCAGGGAAACACTGGAAAAGATTTTGGCTATGGAAGGTCTGTGAACTTAAGGGAGAAAATGTGAGACTTAGCTTTACTGTGCTTGTAGTAACCAAATGAAATAAAGTACTTACAGGAATTACTGTGGGAAAGTCTTGTGAAGAAACAGATTTTTGCTCTTGGTTTTGCATATGGTGTACTAGGGACATACACTAACACATTGCATACACTGAGGAGAGCAGTATCTGCTCTGTGTTTCAGAGGAAGTTTTTGTTACTAGCCACCTTTTCAACCCTCAGAACAAAACCAGATCTGAATAGGTTACAGCCCAAGGTGCTAGTGCTGAACACTGCCTCCACACCTGTCAAGAAAAGAAAAGATCTGGAGAAGATCTGGGATGGTTTTACTATACATTTGCCCCAATCTTTAAATGCCACGTTATGGTACTGACTTTTAAAAGTCTAATCTTAAACAGGCTTAAGTTAGGAAAACAATTGTTCTTAAAAACAGTGGAGCTATGTCTGGCAGTGAGTATCTGCAACAGGTCAGTTCAAGGCCTGATACACCCATCTGAGGTTTCTCAAAACCTTCCCATTAGAATTCATCCTGCGTAATCTATAACAGTGCTTAATCTATCCATTGAATTAGAATGCTTTCCTGGTGTTCAGCAAACCTGATTCTTTCATTTGTCCACGATTTTTCCATCTATCTGCTCTTCTGAGATTTGGATCCAGTGAATCTTGAGTACACACTGCTTCAGCTCCTGGTAGAGGAAAAACTGAACATGAGCCAGCAGTGTGCTCTGGCAGCTCAGAAAGCAAATGGTATCCTGGGCTCCATTAGAAGAGGGGTGGCCAGCAGGGACAGGGAGGTGGTTGTTCCTCTCCACTCTGCCTTCTTGAGGCCCCATCTGGAGTACTGTGTACAGGTCTGGGGCCCCCACTACAAGAAAGACAGGGAGCTGTTGGAGAGGATCCAGAGGAGGGCAACAAAGATGATCAGAGGGCTGGAGCACCTCTCCTCTGGAGCACCTCATTGCAGCCTTTCAGTACCTGAAGGGAGCCTATAAACAGGAGGGGAGTCAGCTCTTGAAACGGTAGATAATAGCAGGACAAGGGGAAATGGTTTTAAGTTGAAGGAGGGAAGTTTAGGTTGGATATCAGGGGGAAGTTCTTCAGAGACAGAGTGGTGAGGTGCTGGAACACGCTGCCCAGAGAAGTTGTGGATGCCCCATCCCTGGAGGTGTTCAAGGCCAGGTTGGATGGAGCCCTGGGCAGCCTGGTCTAGTACTAAATGTGGAAGTTGGTGGCCCTGCCTGTGGCAGGGGGGTTGGAGCTTCATGATCCTTGAGATCCCTTCCAACCCAAGCCACCCTATGATTCTATGATTCAGCTGTAATGCCTGGATCTGGACAGTATGGTCCACATGGCTCAGATATGCTTCTCTCAATGAAAACCATAAACTAGTATTGCCAAATGTTGACTTCGGTGGTGTGTCTATTGATAGTGACTTTTATCTGAACAATGAAAAGAACAGTAGACAGATAGAGGAAGAAAAACAGTATCAAATTAGATGTTTCTCTGAAAATATGCCCCAACTTAACCACGAAATATAGTCAGATAAGCTACAGAATTATGGCTTTGTGGGTGATAAGCTTCCCTTTAATTATGCACAGGAAGCCATGTTTCAGATTAACTTTTCATAAGGGAAAGCAGAAGTAATTTACTGCTACAAGCACAAAACACCACACAAGTGTGTTTATGCATTTCCATGGACAAAGTTCCTTCCAGACACTTCAGAATGCTCCCCTCTCCAAGCATTGTGCAAGCCAAAGGCCGTTTTTGTTGCTTGCTGGAGTACAGCAACACTTATTATTAAGTTTGTAACAAAATCTCAGGTAATGTAAATATTTAGAAATAGCCATGCAGAGGGTTTACACAAATGCAGAGCCAAACTCTTACAGGATTTCCCCTGTTATTCAACTTGAATGTTTTAGAGAGAGGAAAACCAAAACGTGTCGAGCTGTACCGATTGTTCCCAAAGACTAAATGCCTGTATGTATGGTACTAGATTCACAGGAAAGATTTAAGAATCAGCATTAGACTCTGCTCCTAAATCCTATTTAGGCAATTCTTAGCAGTGCTTGTTCACAAAACCTTGTACCCTGAGCAAGGATCTGCCTGGTACCAGTCCCTCTATATTAAAAAAAAAAAAAAAAAAACAATAGCAAAATGCTGAATGGGAGAAATTTCATGTGGGATTAACAGCTGGAGATTTTTTCTCAAATCCAAGTACTAAATCACTCATTCACTCCTCTCTCTCCCCTTCAAAAATCCTACAGATGGGATATCCTATGCAGAACTCCCACTTCACACATTATCCTATGTGTCGTTGATATGAGAGATTCACCACTTCCTGCACTGGGGGCTGTATTGGAAGTCAGGTGATTGGGTCTTCAGGTGTGAAGATCTTTCATGCAGAAGGGATGGGGATTTGGTGTAATGGGAGTGCAAGGACAGGGATCGGGCTTTCTGCAGTACCCTGTGGGATACATACTTTCAATCTAGCATGGTTTTCTGTGGTCATGAAGAAAACCACCTGTGGCCTGAAGAAAACCTAAAGCTCAGCTCAAAGTGAGGAAGAGGCAGCTTGGAAGAGGCAGCTTGACGTGGTGAGCCACTGGACTGATACACAAAAGCTCTATTTTGGATGGAAAAGCTTCAGTTCCAGCTCTGGAAACATGCTAGCGTCAGGGTACTGACCAAGTTATAATTGAATCTCTTTGTGTTATTGGTCCCTTGGCCTCTCTAAGCTGAAGCAAACTACATTTGATTTCTTTGGCACCAATCTAGCCTGTGTACTGCCAGCTCTCTGCCCTCGGTGCCTTGTGTAAGCCCAACTGGCCACTTTGGTGACCTCTTGTTCCTTCTATACATGGAACATATTGCAGTGATTTCGTAACTCCTCAAATAAGGTTTCTTTTATTCTCATCTGAATGCCCTGTTAACGTGGTTTTGGGTTGTGTCCCAGTCTCCAAAATTCCTGATACTTTATATTTTGCATACACCAGACAGCTTGCTGCTCAAGGCTGTGACAGAAGGTGTCTGGTTCACACAGTTCTTCCTTTAAAAAAAAAAAAAAAAAAGGAAAAATGCACAAACAGCCTCCTTCTTCATTCTCTGCTGCTCATTAACTCACTTCTGCTTTCTTGCTAACTAGCAAAAGCAAAGAGTCCATCTTACTGTGCAGTTCAGCTTGCCCAGCCCATGTAAATGGACCAACTTCACAACCCAAAAGCTCAGTGTGGGTCATTTCAGCACAAGTTCAAGGGGCTGATGAGGCACAGGACTACTGAGATGAGTATCTCCCAAGTGGAGCAGGGAACTGGCAAGAGAAAAACCAGATTTCCTGGAAACTCAATTTGTCAGAAGGCAACCTGCTTGCAGGAGCACTGGAGAAGGAAGAATCTCCAGACTAAACATTAAAAAAGAAAATACTTTTCAACTTGCCATAATGTGGTCTCTGTCTCTTGTATTTTCTTTAGATGAGGAATTTATTTTGATTCTGAAGCACCTTTGTTTTGGAATTGCAGAGTGCTAAATGTTTCAAAAGTTTTTAATTATCTTTAGATATCAGAATTGAAACAAACTGTTCCCATATGCTTCAGATTAAAGATTTCAGTGGAAACCAAACTGAAACCAGAGGGGGAGAGTTTGGCGTGCAGTTTTACTTGTTTCTATTTATTACAGGAGGGGAAAAAGAAATTCCTGACAACTCTCACAGGATAGGGAATGAGTTTCCTGCTCACTTGTGGAGACCAAGTCCTTCAGGCAGATCTGCTCTCGCAGGAAATCAGCCCATGTGAAGGCTTCTTACCATCAATGGATGGAGAGAAAATGCCCCATTCTCAAGGATACACGGGTGACAGAATCACAGATCCATAGGGGTTGGAAGGGACCTCACCAAGGTAGAGTAGAAGGGGAGGATCACCACCCTCAACCTGCTGGCCATGCTCTTCCCAATGCACCCCAGGATACCATCGGCCTTCTTGGCCACAAGGGCACACTGCTTGCTCACAGCCAACCTGTTGTCCACCAGGACATCCAGGTCCTTCTCTGCAGAGCTCCTCTCCTACGGGTCATCCTTTAACCTATACTTATGCATGAGGTTATTCCTCCGCAGGTGTAGGGCTCTACACTTGCCCACGTTAGAAGCTTATCACATTCCTCTCCATCCTGTCCAGGTCTCACTGAATGGCAGCACAGCCTTCTGGTGCATCAACCTTTCCTCCCAGCTTTGTATAATCACCAAACTTGTGGAGAGTGAACTCTATCCCTTCATCCAGGCCACTGACGAAGATGTTGAACAAGAACCAAAAAACTGAGGTAGATTAGGTCAAAGTGGTCAAGACTTTCATTCTTAACTAAGCTTCCTCCTCTTCCTCCAGATTAACTTGGTCCATTGTACATCTCTTGCTTAGTGTTAAGAAAGAAAGTTGAGATCCTGTGGTGGTGGGAAATGCAAGTGTAGTTATATTAAATTATGCCAGTTGACCCCAAACTTTCCCTGCTTTCTACACTCTCATAGTTATTTTTGACTGCTCTGTCCCTGCCATTTATTTCTTGAATTTCACCCTCAAAAAGGCCTCTCAAATCCTGAAACAGCCTCTTGTGCCTCCCTCGCCTGCAGATTTTCCAGTTGAAGCGTTCCAGACCACATAAAACTGGCTATCTTTTAGAAAAGCTTTCCAGAAGGAAGCTTTAATTGTTCACCCTCCTGTTCTCCCTCATCTTCTCTTCACACCCCTTTTTTTTTTTTTTTTTTTTTTTTAACAATTTGAACTCTGGGTTCTATCATCTCTGCAGCTAGTAAATTATCCAGGAATTCAGCACAAATACATTCAGCAGCATGCGGGTTCCAATCAGCTTCTTTGCTGTGCTATGCTGTCTTTCTCCCTCATAAAAAAAATTAAGCAAATAAATAAATAAATCAAGATGTGGAGCCTCATCTCTCTCACTGGTCTTCTCCTGCAATGCGGGAACAATTGGTAGGACCCCTTGTACAGCAGAGCCAAAGTCCCAGGGATGAATGAACCACAGAAGGGTTTGGGAGCAGTTCAGAGAGGCCTCTGCAAAATGGGCTGTGTTTTTGAGGATTATCTGTGTAGATCCTAGGCCCAAGAATCCTTTTAACCACAGGAGAGAAATTCTCTCGTGGAGCGTTGTCACCAGTCAGTAGTGGGGGTAATTGTGAACTTCTCAAGGGGTTTGAATAAACTTTATTCCCTCCTGGGTGGTGAGAAATTGATCAGTGTTCCCCTGTGCAGACGGAGGTGCTGGTGTGGAGCAATTGGAAGGGATGGGAAGGGGTGTTGACGTGCTGCTGGAGGGAGGACATTTCATAGAGGCTTCAGATGGAAGCTTTTCCCAAGACATCCTATTAGCATGTGCTAGACAGAATATGTTAGTTAACTTCAAATCATTAAATGCAGAGTCTAGATGGACCAGAAAATGGGGAGACTGCTTAATTTGGGGGTTTCTTCCTCAGGGGGTATCCTTGGTCAAGCAAACACTACACTCTCCAGGGAGCTTCTAACCCATCATACTGAACACTTTTGCTTGTAGTTACTTCCTCATTTCTCGTCCATCATGGATTTCTTTTGCAATCAGATTCCTACAACCTTGTTTTTTCTTCTTATTGCCTGTCTCGAGCTTTCAGTCAGGAGCCAAGGGAACCTTCCCAAGACAGCCCACCACTGGCTGGCCCAGAAACAGCAGACAAGGCAGAATGTAGCCCAGGTGGACCACTTCTACACCTGCCAAACCAACAAACGAAGGACATAGCTCCAGGTAGAAAATATGACTGAACAGCTCCAGGTTTTGCTCCAAAAGTCATGCTATAGTGACAGAGGATGACATTCAAGTTTTCACGGGACATCTCCATTCAAAATGGAGATGTCCTGTGGGAATGGTAATCAATATGTTCTTACATGGTACTGATGCTCAGAACCTTCGAGTAATAGTCTGTAATTCCAAGTGAGGAT
Organism: Gallus gallus; assembly: GCF_016699485.2. Classification (NCBI taxonomy): domain Eukaryota; kingdom Metazoa; phylum Chordata; class Aves; order Galliformes; family Phasianidae; genus Gallus; species Gallus gallus. The sequence continues at coordinate 84,562,480 of NC_052535.1, forward strand.
AAAAATTATTAATTATAAATGTAATACAGAAAATATTAGAAAATCCCAGTCTGCCTTCCCCCACCCCCCTTACAGATAGTTCCCTGAAGACTTTACAAGTGTTTTCTATTTGTATGCCTTAATTAGTTTTGTTTTTTATTTTTCATATGTTTCTCATTGTGGAAGACATAGATACCAACTTTGGGAAAAAAAAAAAAAGTAATAATACGAGAAGATATTGCTCTTTGCTCCCTGATCACCATATGACCTCACTGATCTTGCATTCATGGTTGTAAAACATCCCAGCTTCAAGGAAAAGAACTCAAGAAACTCTATGACCTAGTGGTTAGGACAGTCTCTTGGCGTGAAGGAAAGGAAGGTTTGCTGCTCCTTGGCCTCATGTTGAGCCTTTCTCTTCCTGGATGCATACATGCCAGCAGCAATCGCTACGAAAAGTAAAAGAAGGCAACAGCTGTCCTGACCATGATAGAACAAGAGGTAATGGCTTTAAGTTGCACCAGGGAAGCTTCAGATTGGATATCAAGAAAAGTTTATTCTCAGAAATAATGCTAATATATTGGAAGAGGCTGCCTAGGAAGATGGTGGAGTCATCGTTCCTAGAGATTTTCAAGAAAAGGATAGATGTGCACTTGGGGACATGGTTTAGAGAGGTCACAGGCATGGGTTGATGGTTGAACTAGATGATCTTAGTGGCCTTTTCCAACCTTAATGATTCTATGTTTCTATGATTCTATGCTATGGAGCTGTCTCTGAAAGGCCATGGGTGGCAGTGATGGGTTGTGTGATTTAAGCCATGGAGCACCAGGTGGGATATTACCACTTGGGTTTACCAGAAAATGCTCTTATAAAATAAGATATATGAAAAATAATAAGAAAATAATAAGAAAATGCTCTTAGAAAATAACCATATGTTATGACTAAAGGTAAACATCTAGGGAAATTTCAGGCTAGGATGATACAAGTCCTACCATTATTGCCTCTCATAAGTCTGTATACTGGAAACTCCCTGCTTGATGACCCAGGGAAGGGAGGCAGCAGAAAAGGCACCAAGGAATTGAGAAACCATGGTTAAATTGCAGGAACAACAAGCAGATTTTGCACTCACTCCTTCTGTGTTTTGGTACTGCAATCCCTGTTATTCCTGCTAGAGACGTCTATATGTTAAAAAAGCAAGTTCTGGTGAAAAGGGGCACAATGATCTCTTCAGAAGAATCCCAGCTGCTTTCCCTGTTCAGCGTCACTCATATTGCTGGGCCTGTGCTCATGCATGTAAAATCACTCTTTTTAATTTTCTGTTTCTGTAACATGACCTATTGCTACACTACATCTTCATGAGGCAGAGCTGTCTGGAGAACATCTGTTGCAGTCACAGCTGTTCGGGTACTTCCTCCATCTGATGTTTCAGCCCTGATATGTGCAAATCACTGGCAGCATTACAACCCCCAGTTCCTCCTACAAATCCCATTTTCTCTGTTCTCACAGGGAGGGGTGGGGTAAAGATACTTTCTATGGTTAAATATGGGCTAGATGCTTTATTCTCACCAAATCAGCACCAGTGGGGTCATTGTGCACTGACTCCTAGCAGACAGAGAGTAAAAATCATCCCAGTGTTTATTCCTTTTGGAGCCTATATAATTAAAGCTGCCCACCTGCTCCTGAATTTTGCTGTCATTTTTTGATGCTGCAGGCAATGTGATACTCAGTTATTATCATAAACTATGTTAAGCTCTACCCACTATGGGGTTTATGACAAGAATCCCTGAGAAAGCTGTAATCCTCTGTGCTCAAGTATATCTCCTTGTTATAATGCTTATGATTCTTGGCTTGAGATGATGGCAGATGATGCGCTGTGAAAGATTTCCAAATAAGGGTTGTGGTCACTGACTCTTGCCTTCATTTGCCTACATTAGGTGAAGTCATTTTCAGCACTACCATTGTTCCTGTGCTGGGATGTAGGACTGAGAGATGTGACCACCTGTCCCAGGGTACTTGTGGCCATCTCCTCTTCAAAGTCATCCCATTCTGCATGTATCTGCTGAGCGTTCCGTTGAATTAAGATTGAGGTTGCTGGGGTGTCAGCTAAGCAGCAACCAAGACTAAAGCTGCTGCATTTAAAAAAAAATCTGGTCACTGAACTCCAAATACTGTTTATATTCCAAATATTTACAATATTATAAATACAGTCATGGGACAGCTAAATAGTCAATAGTCTTGGAAACAATAAAAACAGATTTCCATATAATCCAGCACACAAATATGAAAGCAATGATCATAACTCACTCAAACTTTGTGGTTGAAAACAGCAATAATATATTTTGTCTCTGTATATGCATTGACTTCTGGAATACTAAAAATCATCAGGAATAAATATAATAAAAATTTAGCAAGAGCACAAACACTGAGGATTTTGGAAACAGGATTCTTTGATGGGCTATTTTTTTAATTCTGAATGATGAAACATCCAAAATTTAACACCACATGGTTACAAAAATTCCACATCTCATACAGTTTTCCCTGTACTGGTGCCTTCCGCTACAGTCTCAACAATGACAAACCATCAAGATTAACAGTCCAAACATGTTTCCTAGACAGTCTGGTCATCCATAATTGTTGGAAGCAGCCAATTCTCTTCACTGCCAAAGTATTATCTATCATTTGTTGCCTGATACTCCTGGAGGGACTTATCAGCATTTATTAAACAATTTGAATCTGCTTTGTAAAGTTTCCATTTAATGCTATTTGAAATGTGAATTATTTGTCATGATTTGTTTTTCTCCAGCTTTATGAAAGGTAACACATGGTCTTTCACAGAAGCTTTTTATTGCTGGAGGGGCATGAGCTGGCAACACACACAACTTTCTGTAGGAGATATAGGACAAAGGATCAATGTTGGCACATCTTGTACATGTCCTTCTTAATGGTACAAAATTTCCTTTTATATTTCTTTTGCACATGTTTACTCCAAAAATAGAAAAATAAAAAAATAATCATCTTTCATTGCTGATGACAGCAGTTGTCAAAAAGCTGCTAGCTTTGTAAGATAAATGAATTATTTTCCTGAAAAATTCAGCGTAAGATTCCCAGTGACTTTTAGGAGGCTTTTGCCTTCCTAACTTCCTCCCTGCATATCTTAGCAACTTCCTTGTAATCTCCCCAAGTTGCCTGCCCCTTCTTCCAGAGGAGACTCTCTTTTTCTTCCGGAGTCTCAACAGTATTTCCTGGTTCATCCACACCCATCTTCTTCCCCTACACATCACCTTATGGCATTCAGGAACAGCCTGGTCTTGTGCCTTTAAGATTTCCATCTTGAGGAGTGTCCAGGCTTCCTGGAACCCTTTACCCTTAAGGAGCGACTCCTAAGGGACCCCTGCAACAAGCGTTCTGAACAGGTCAAAGTCTGCCCTCTGGAAGTTCAAGATAGCAGTTTTGCTAGTTACCCTTCTGACATCTCCAAGAATAGAGAATTCTACAATTTCATGGTTGCTCTGCCCAAGACAGTCCCCAACCTTCACATCTCCCACCAGTCCTTCTCTGTTAGTGAAGAGCAGGTCTAGCAGGGTACCACCCTGGTAGGCTCTCTTACCAGCTACGTAAGGAAGCTATCTTCCATGCACTCTAGAAACCCCTCAGACTGCTTCCTCTGCGCTGTATTATATTTCCAACATGTATCAGGGAAGTTGAAGTCTCCCATGAGAACGAGTGCTGGTGATCACGCAACTTCAGCAAGCTGCTCATAGAATGCCTCATCCTTCTCTTCATCCTGATTAGGTGGTCTATAACAGACCATCACCAGTATGTCACCCCTATAGGCCTTCCCCCTGATCTTTGTCCATAGACACTCAACTTCATCATTCCCAACCCCAAGCCTTTCAACATCAAAATACTCTTTAATATGAAGGGCCACACCACCACCCTTTCTTCCTTGTCTATCCCTTCTGAAGAGCTCGTAACCAACCATCACAGCACTCCAATCATGGGAGTGGTCCCACCATGTTTCAGTAAATAGCAACTAGGTCATAGTTAGCCTGACACACAATCGCTTCCAGCTCCTCCTGCTTGTTGCCATGTTGCATGCATTGGTGTAGATGCACTTCAGCTGAGCCATCTGCCTCACGGCCAGCTCAAGCATTGCTCCCCTAGGCTCACCTCTGGTGAGCCCTGTTTTGTCCCCTTCCCTCATCGTAGCTAGATTAAAGCTCTTTTGATAAGCCCCGCTAACTCCTGCACTAGGATTCATTTCCCCCTAACCTAGGATCTCCTGTTTACCAAGAGTTGGAAGGGATGTGTTGTTTGAGTTGGGATGAGTTGATGAGTTGTTTGAGTTGGAAGGGATCCACAAAAGCCATCTAGTCCAACTCCCCTGCAATGAACAGGGACACCTACAGCTCCATCAGGTGATCAGATCCCATTCAGCCTGACCCTGAGTGTCTCCAGGGATGGGACATTCACCAACATTCTGGGCAATCTGAAATGGCACATGGTAATTCACCTACTTGAGGTAAATCATCATGTCCTCTAAAACTATTCAACAAACAGGGTTTCCTTGGTGGTAGGTGCCACTATGACCTTGTTTTACCCATTTGATTTTCTGCCTTCCATTTGGTATGTGTCTGTTCTGGCAAAAGTGGCCAACCAGCCTAAACGCTGCAGGGAATGTTTCTTTAAATCACACTCACCACAGAGCAGTGTTTGCACAGAGGCCCCTGCAGCACTGTCAAGGAACCAAGAACAAGTGCAAACAGAGCTGTGCTGACTTTATGGCCCCTTACAAATCTTTTCTGGCATATGGGAGTATTAGGTCTTCACACACCAAAATGAGAGAGAAGTGTTTTATCACTATCGGGTCAGACCTGTCCCCACATGCAGCCTCTATTGTGCATGTACTTTTGAAAGAAGTTTCCAGATAAACATCAAAATGCATCTCCTCTGATGTCAAGCAGGAAAGCTTTGCTCTTTCTGAACCATGACAGAGGGCACCTGACGTTCCCTGGCAGCGCAGGCTCAGGGCTGGTGGCAGCGGTTAGAGCAGTGCAATGAAATCTGGGACTTGAACCAGCAGGCAGCCCCTCACTTTACCCCAGATTTGGGTAAATTTAATATATATGGGCACTTTACCAAAGTGCTACGCGTTTCTGTAATTTTCCAACTGTCTATTTTGTGCCCAAACCCAGATTCATCCTTTTGTTTCGTGGTACCTGGATGACAAATCTAGCTTAGCTCACTGGCTTCAATGGGCCTTTGTGGGTCCTTTGCTCCACCCAAAAACTAAACCGTCTGCAGGAAGGGCCAGTTCATGATTACTCCAGCCATAACTTTGCTATCTGTTTCATTATGATGAATTCAAGCTATAAAACACATTGTTACTTCTCTTTGAAATTCAGGAGATGCAAGAACATGCTTATAATTAAAGATGTTCTCTAGTGGCATGTTTCATAGAAATTGCCTGTTATATGGGAATTAAGTGTGCTGGTTTGTCCTGGGTATGGAGACAGGGGAAGGTGCTAGCACCCAACACCAAATCCTGGTTATTTCTGGGCTCCAACCCATATGAACCAGAAAAACAGATGATTTCACTTTACCCTGGAAATCTCTGTGACGTGTCCTCTCTGTCCATTTTATTTGTCCCTCCTTATCTTTCAGAGAACCATAAAATCATTAAGGTGGAAAAGATCACCAAGATCATCTAGTCCAACCGCTGACCCATCCCTGCCATGCCCATTAACCCAAGTCCCTCTGTGCCATATCTACATAGTTCTTGAACACCTCCAGGGACAGAGACTCCACCACCTCCCTGGGCAGCCTGTGCCAATGCTGAGAAGAAATTTTTCTTAACATTCCTGATTCACGACTCCTCTTTTCACATTCACATCCTGTCTTAAGCAGCACTAGTAAAAACATTAAAATTGAAATAACACAGCCTTAAATACTTACCCAGTACAATTTAGGATCCCAGCTCCCACTGTTTTCAGGATCTGGGCCCCCATCCTTATCTCTCTGGTTAAATTATTAGCTCCAAAATCCTTCATCGTCTTTGACTCCATTATAAAACATGGAAAAATGTGGCTGCAAGATTCATGAATATTTATTTTTTCAACAGTGAAGGAGCAAGTTTACCTAACAGCTTTGCTAACTGATTGTCTGCAGAACAAGGAAGTTATGGCCACGTTAACGCAAGCAGTAGTAGTTTATTGTTTTAGTAGACACTTCTTTTTCCTTCCCTTTGAATAAACACACCGCAGGGTCTGGGAGGACGTGTGCCAAGAGCATTATTGAGCGCAGCAACAGCCCAACAAAGCACAATCCTAATCATAACAGAGAGAGCAAGTATTGTTACAAATGTTCCCTTTAGTATGGAAATGAGCCAGGGGTAATAAAAACACCATAAAAATGTCAGAATGACTGATCACCATGAAGCAGTGGCCTTTTTATAACCAAAACTTGTAATGAACTTTAAAAAATTCCTGTGTTAAAAGAAATGCCATTTTTAGTTAACTTTCTTGTTTGACTTATCCTCACTTTGCTGTGCAGTTAAATGACTGCAGAAGAGAATGACTTCAGAAGGGCATCAGTAAAGATCTGATTGACATTAAATGGCACTCAGGCATGATGGTGGACTCTGTATGGGAACAAACTGTTAATCAGGGCATTAACATCAGCACTGCTACCGCCTCTTTATGAGAATATGGGGCATATTTAGGTACTAATTGTTTGAACAGCAGCAATAAAACATAATGTTTAATGACGTACAAATGAAGAGCTGTGTAACTTGTGTAATTCAATCAGAAAATGCTTAGGAACAGCAACTTGACTCCTTAATTACTCAGATCAAAGAAAAAAAGGCATTTTGAAGTCTGCTCTAAAGTGTTATTTATTACTCCTCTCACCAAAGCATAGATCAACTCAGATGGAAATCACACTGCAGACTGGATTTGGTTAGTGAAAATGGGAAAATAAAAGAATATTCATTGCTTTGTGGTGCCCATATATGCTGCAGGATATATTAAATCCTAATTACAACAGACTGGCAGAGGGGAAAGAGAAAAGGAAGAAGTGTAAAAGCTGAAATACTAGCAAATAGAGGTCCTTGCACCAAGCATTATTCTGAGGGATCAGAAAATGGTGAACAGACACAAAGATGCCTGGGCTAAACATGAAAGGTAAAATGGGCACCCTCTTTCCTCCAGATTCCACTCTATATGTAGACAATATGTATGTGCTAGTTAACAGTCAGTGCAATACTAATATTTTAATACTGATTTTGTTTTCAACTTCAGTAATCCATTTTTTTTTTCATTTGTTTAGCATTTGTAGCAAACTTTTAAAACCTAGAAATCTTAACCCAAGAAACACTTTGCTGGTAAGATAAGGTCAAGATCAAGTCTGAAATACCTACAGAATCCTAGCCAGTAGCATTTTCTCCCAGGTCCCCATTGTGGAACCAACCTGGCCTAGGTGCATTCCATTTGGATCGCAGACCCTGGCCCACGTCAGGCTGACATTTTCCTGCCTCGTTTTTTTCCCTCTGTGAAATTTTTGCTGAGCTCCATTGGTGAAACCTACCCCATAAAGCTGGGTGTGTTTGTAGCCATGCCTCTTGAACCCTCACCACATGGATGCGTGAACAGAGGAATGCAGACGGGTGCCCATCACCATTGGGACCAGGTGTGTACAGGAGACCTGCACGGTTCACTTTGGCCAAGCTCTACAACCCAATTAGTGAGCCCATGTGTTCAAATGAGAGCCAGGACAGACTTGTGTCCACACCAACATGAATGCTGAGAAGGATTCTGCCCTCCTCCATGCATGGCAAAAAAAGGATTGAAGAGACTTTCACCAGTAACAAGTCTGAGCAACTCAGCAGGCCATTAACCACATGTGTTTACACTCAAATTCACGTGTAAATCCTCCCTGACACCAACTGCAGCAAACCCAGCAAGATTTGTCAAAACACTGAGTGTAAAGGAGTGGGATGTGTGTATTCACAGGATTATGCTGCTGTTTACACAAGGGGTTATTTGCAGATGCTGAAAATGTCAATGCACAACTTCATTTTATATAAATAACACCATTACTTTAGTAATAAGCCATAAAATGCTGAGCTGGCATACTTACAGCCTGGAAGGAAGTGGGGCTGAGAGCAGCAGAGCTGAGTGTGCAGCCCATGTGCCAGATGTCAATGCAATGCCAGTGCTGCACATCTGTGGTTATCTGCAACCATCCTGGGGCATGGAGCTGTGCTTGTATCCTCAGCTGCATGTCTCTGTGGCCAGAAGGGACCTCTGGATGAGGCCCTATGGCCTTTCGTTATAACAGCATTCACAATACCACGTATCTGAGCACAGCACCCATACAGCACCCATCTGAGAGCAGTGTTCCAAAACTCCTTGAACTCCAGCAGCTCAGGGCCATGCCCACTGCCCTGGGCAGCCCGTTCCATGCCCACTGCCCTCTGGTGCAGACCCTTTCCCTAACCCTCAGCTGTCCTTCCCCTGACACAGCCCCATGCCATTCCTTCAGGCCCTGTCGCTGTCACAGAGAGCAGAGTTCAGCGCTGCCGTTGCTGCCATGTGGCCTCCCCTCATCTCCTCTGCTCTGGGCCTGGGACCTCAGCTGCCCCTCTTACATCTTCCTCTCCAGACTCATCATTGATTTTGTAGCCACAACTTAGATGTTTGCTGCTGTGAGGCACCCAGACATTCATCCACACATTCATCCCAAAGGGCTGAAGCAGCTAGGCCTCCTCCTAAATCCTCTGCTCTTCTCTGGACACTGTAATGTTGCCATTGACAGCTGCAATCCCAAGATTTCATCTTGCTACCTTTAGTTTGGCTTGTGGTGCATCTATGTCAATTGTCTACAGAGGTGAAGCAATCAAAAATAGACTTTATAGAATCATAAAACTGTTTGATTTGGAGGGGACACTTAAAGGCCGTCTAGTTCAACCCCCATGCAATGAAAAGGGACACCTACAGCCCCATCAGGTGCTCAGATCCCATTCAGCCTGACCAACTTGAGTGTCTCCAGGGACAGGGCATCCACCACCTCTCTGGGCAACCTGTGCCAGTGCCTCATCGATTCCTTATATCCAATCTAAATCTCTCCTCTTAGTTTGAAAGTACTTCCCCTCGTCCTGTCACAACATATCTTGCTAAAGATTCTGTCCCCTTCTTTCTGATAGACCCCTTTAGATACTGGAAGTCCACTGTCAGGTCTTCTTGGAGGCTTCTCTTCTCCAGGCTGAACAGTCCCAGCTCTCTCATCCTATCATTGCAGGAGAGCTGTTCCATCCCTTGGATAATTTTTGTGACCCTCTTCTGAATATGCTCCAGCAGATCCATGTCTCTCCTAATCCTATTTATTCACTAAGTAATTAGAAGTCTTTTACAAAGCACCCCAAAAAAGTCTGCCCTGGATTCACAACATACACCACTAATTGATCAGGCTGAGTCACGGTGCAGAGGTGATTTTTCAGTATTGTGTGCTTCATCATTCCAGCACATATTTCTCATGTGTATTTACACACATCCCACAACCCTTTCCCTCAAAACAACCTAAGAAAATAATTCTTTTCTCCTTTCTAGCTTTTATTGCACAGCCAGATGCACACAGTGCCATCCCATCTCTTTCTGATGTCCTCAGTTATTGTGTTTGCTACTGTTTGAAAATCACACACTTTTTATTTGTAAATGTCTGATAAAGGTTTTCAGTTTAAAAGGGCTCACAGTACAAGCATTGTCCATACAAAGCTTAAAAATGCCACACACAAACCGACATGTAAGGCCATGTTTGATCTGTAATGCAAATAAATTAAACAAAGATGGAAAGCTTTAAGCCTAATGTTCTTTTGATCTTTGAAGCCTGATGGCTTTTAAAGTACAACTCTTTTCTGTATCACAGCCCAGCACTTACATCCGTATGCCCATATATATACGCATCCTTATGTATAAAACAAAAAACTTCTGTGTTCCAAATAGGGTCAGTAGTTAACAGCAACACTATGATTTTTTTTAAATGCCCTGTATGCATGAGCAGAGATGAGTCCAAATCTTGTCTCATTGGTGAAAACGACATATGCAGGCATGAGCAGGACCTGGCAGAATTTATTTAGGCTAAAGAAGATTTTGCAATGCATGCAAGGCACAATCAAGCCCTAAACAGAAATGGCATGTGGTAGGCATGGGACAGAGTGACTCTGAAGAGTGCTTACATGTATCCTGCGGAGGAAAAATAACTCCTCAAAACACCAAATCCACCCAGGCCCAGCAAGTCAGTGCAAGACCCAGACAAGACATAAAATATATGTGCAAATCAAAGTGTTTGTACCATCTCCCACCAGGAGCTGGAACTTCAACAGGCAGGAGGAAGCTCCTTCCACTTGGTGCTATCATAGCGTCATCTTGGAAGCATCATGGAAGGGTCTCACCCTGAATCATAGCAGGTAGAAGGCTGCAATTGAGAGCAAAGTGCTCAGCAGGAAGACTATACTCTCTGGGAAATTCAGGATCTGAAGATCAGTGACATAGCTGCTGTTAGAAGAAGTGTTGTAAGGCCATCACTTAGGGTTTGCATACGGCTGAACCAAATGAAATTGGCTGTGCACCTCCCCTAAAGCTGGTATCAGCATGAGCTAGGTGCCGTCTTGCTGTTGCACCAACGCAGATAGCTGGGAAGGTTGGCAAGCTTACAGGTGGATCCTGCCCTCTACTGTGCCCTGAATGCTGCTGAGATGTTCTCAGTGCCTACCACAGTGCCAAAAGTAGGTTCACATAGACTTGAGTTGTAAGACATAGCTCTTGGTATCAGCCACATGCTGTCTTCTTAAAAAATTGGTGATGCATGTAGTGTAGAAAGGCATTTTGGCTTTTTCCAGGAAGCAACTCAATAAACTGTAGCCATTGAGAGCAGTGCCATATCCAGAGCCCTCCTCAGTGCTCATATTTAAGTCATCCTGAAGCTGAGAGAATGTATGCAGAGATATCCATGAAACGAATTTAGCTTTTATGAATTTCATAAAATGGCACTAACAAAGTTTTAATGAACTATCCCACTTAAAAAAAATGTAAAATATTGGTAATAATAATAAAAAATAGCAGTAGGTTGCTTTGTTATAACCTCAACAGAAAAAACTATCATGTTAAGAGAGCCATTGACCTGGGTGGCCAAGGCAAAAAGGGGACTTTTTGGGGCAGCATGTGTTGGTGAAGGAAAGTGGGAGTGTTCGTGCTTTGCTGAATGAGGACCCCATCTCACAGTGATCTGGCTGAGCAAACAGGGAGCTGTTTGGTTTGCATCTGAGGATGCCACAAGTCAGCAGAAAAATAACTGCAAGTCGATGCAGAGCAAATAGTTTTGGAAACATTTGGAGGAAAACAAAAGCCTGAAGCACTCTTTTGTTTCAGCTTAAATGAAGTTTTTCACTCTAAGTCAGAGCAGCTGAAGCTGAAGATCTCTTTTGCAGAGCAGGCTTGAGAAAGAAGTAGTTTCAAACCTAAAAATTGGCACATCTCATTTTTTTTTTCCCCTGCAACAAGCTTTGAGTGGCACTCAAGCAAGCAGCAAACAATTGCTCCATCACTGAAGCATCATGGAAAGGTCTCACCCCATTATATGTTTTCTCCTCCTGAGCACCCTGAGGCGAAAGCTCATTTTACAGACTCACACATTTTTATGTTTTGATTTATGAAACTTTCTTTTTAAAAGAAAAAACACCTGCAGGTTTGTGGTTTGCAACCTTCTCCCCCGCTCCCCTTCACCCTCCCCCCAAAAATACACACAAAAAAGCATAGCGAAACAGATTTCCCTGTGAGCAGAGCTCTTTGCTCCTGGAGGTGACAAGTGGTCCATGGGAAATGACCCAGTCACTGCAGATCCTCACAATCATAGAGTCATGGAACACGTAAGGTTAGAAAAGATCTCAAAGAACATCAGTTCCAACCACCAACCCATCCCCACCATGCCCACCAACCCATGTCCTTCAGTGCCACATTTCCATGTTCCTTGAACAGCTCCAGGGACGGTGACTCCACCACCTCCCCGGACTGACTGTTCCAATGCATCACAACTCTTTCTGTGAGGAAGTTTTTTCTAATATTCAACCTGAAGAATCAGAATATAAGTGGTGGAAAAGGTAATTTCCTAATGTAATGGTGGCATTAGCAGAAACTGAGATGATACAAGATTATGTGTGAGAAGACATACAGAGAAGTGCAGCTGGTTACTGTTGTTACACTGAGCATATTCTGAGCGTGGTATCTATAGAACCTGCAAAAAAAAAAAATCTTTATTTTCTTTGATCAAAAATATGCATAGAAATGCCAGTTTTGAGGAAAATATCATACATTTTTTTTCTTGTTTAACAAAATAAATTAAATATACATGACTTCTGTTTAAACTCTATATAGAATTACAAAGGTTTTGTATTTGCAATTGGATTAATTTCCAGTCCATACAGGTATTTAATATGGTCCTTAATTAATCTCTTTTATTTCTGTTTTCACTGTTGTTCAAACTGAAATGAAGCTGTATCATTTCCAAAATGCTGTCTGTGGGGAGGGGGCAACCACACACAACCTAGGTGAATATTTCTCAAATGCAATTTTTCCTACGATATTATTATTTCATTTCCTTTTTCTGTTTCTCCTTATGTTCTCACGTTTTTTGCATTGATGTAGAGAATCCAGTAGCTTGTCACCGTAAGCCATCAGAGAAGGGCAGCATGTTTTGCTTTCTTCACCATCAGCAGTTCAATTATTATTATTATTAATTATTATTATTTCTTAAATATAAATATAAAGGTGTTCTGTACAACGTTCCTTTTTCCTTCCTTCGTTTTTCGTGGCAGTGGCACTGAGTCCTGGGACCAGGGCAGTGACATTTGCTCTGTAGAACCCTCTATGGGGGAACTCAATACCTTTAACTTGAAGAAATAGAACCAAGCATCTTGGTTAGCATTATAGACAAGACGACAGTGCTTGAGAAACATTCCACATTTCACTTTGGGAACAGAAATTCATTTTTTTTTCCCCTTGTGTTATTTGGAAGAGGTGAGTTGGTTATTTCTCCTTGTGCTTTGGAACTAAATCTTTACAGCTTGAGTCATTCTAAGGGAAAATCTTCTCCCACGAGTGGGACAGGTCTGCGGTCTTCCCACCAAAACACATGATATGCAGCAAGCACAAGAACAGGGGGTGTCTGCCCTGGAAAAGCACCATATCACCTTTTCTTGCTCCTTCTAGCAACAGAAGGAGGTGGTGGTTTATATCCCCGCATCCTGTCTCACTTGCCACCACTTTGCTTAAAAGATCCAGGAAGGCTCCAATGGTGGAGACGGCTGCCTAGCTGCTGGGATCCGGAGTTCCTTCATTATTCCTTGGCTACATCCTGATTGTAATAATTAAAAAAAAAAAAATCTCTTTTCTCTGTCTTTCTCTATTATATATATATTTATATAGATAGATATAGATATATACACATATATATATACACACATACACACGCATATACAATTATATATATATGTATATATATATATAAAATTATATATATAATCTTTTCTGTCTGCTTTGCCTACTGCTGGCAGTGTGAGCTGACTTTGAGCAGTCTCTTCTGAGGTACCAGGAGGAAAAGCCCACACGAGCTTCTGTACACGGCCGCCCTCTTAGCACTGGTACTGAATGTGCTGGTGCTGGTGGACTTTGCCTTCCACATGTGAGTGGGTGTGGGTATGGATGTCCGTGTAAATCTTTGGGTACATTTTGGATGCCATGGCCGGAGCAAGCGCGGGCCCTTGGGACAGTAAATGCTGCTGCTGGGCGACGTATTCCTCATAGTTTATGGAGGAGATGCAGTCTTTGTCTGGGACCTGGGAAACACAGATCCTGTCCCGGGGCTGCGGCCGGTGCACGGGGGCAGCAGCTGGTGGGGAGCAAGGTTTCTTCTTGGTCTGGCAAAGCCACAGGAGGATTGTCCCAAAGATGAAGACCGCTCCGGCAGGGATGCCGATGATCACAGGCCAGGGAAGGCTGCTGACTGAGGAGGGGGGCACAGGTGCACTCGGAGGCTTGGGATCTGGACATCGTGGCAGGGAAGAGACAGAAAGAGTTAATTAAAAGCAGGCAAGGTAAATTTGAAACAGATGTCACACTTGAACTGGCTTTTGTACAGGCTGTCTGGCAACCCTGCCAGACCAAGTAACGAGGGAGAAATCAAGCCAGCACATGGTGCTTGGTAACTGCTGTGCTTTTCAGTGCTCCTGGAAGGACAAGCAACTAATTTTCTCTGGTGTAGAGGGAGGTCTCTGCGGGATTTTTTAACTTATCCAAGCCTTAATGGATGTACATATACTAGAGCCAGCCCAAGAGTCTCCTAACAGCTTCACTCTGTGATGGCATGGGCTTCTCTGCCCAGATGGAAGGACACAATACGTGGCATGTCAGTGCTATCTCCACGTCAGCAGCACAATTGGATCACACGGAGCCACAACATGCTGTATGCTTGCCTTTACTGGGCGTATCTGTGTCTGCACAGCTTTAGACATACTTCAGTGATACTGGAGCTACTAAACTATGCTCTGACAAGGCAGGAAGCAAGAATTTGGTGTTCTGAAGGGACTGTCTTGAGTTTCTTGTGTGACTGAGAGAAAGGTCAAAAATCACAGTGAGCTGGTTTATTCCCCTTGGTGCCCAAGCAATGGGGAACTAACATTTCACTCGCCCAACTCTTGATGTCAAATAGCCTCCACCTCCACTAATTTATTTGGAGCTGCTATTGGCTTTCCATGGGCAGCAAACTCATTTAAGAAGGGCAGTAAGATGTTCCAGACAGCATCTTTCACAGCTGCCTTCCCCCTAACCTCTGTGCTGTTGGCAGCCTGCATCTTCCTGAGCAGTCACTCTGGTTTCACAGCCTGATCTCTAGATTTATAGACCCCAAAGGAGTACTGGGATAGGACCCCAGCTATCAAAATCCCTGCCTAGATAGCTACCAGCTGTTGTTTTCAAAAGCCCTGAAAAATACCTAGGTGCAGAGTTCAGCCTGCAGGGCGACATTCAGAAACTTGGATAACCGCAGCCTATCCAAACAGCCCAGAATGTTATTTTCAAGCATATATCACTTAACTTTCAAGCCAAACTTCTTTAAAATACTCATGTCTTTTTCTCTCCTTGACAAATAATCCTATGGCTAGTTTGAAATATTAAATATATACCATGTGGCTTCTTTGAAGTCAGAAGGACATATACTGTTGACCTCAATAGACAAAACTTCCATCCACCAACACTGGAAATTACAGAATAATTTAGTCTGGAGGGGACTCTGGAGGTCATCTGCTCCAACCCCTTGCTCAAAGCAAGACAGGATCAGGGAAATGACCCATCAGCTGACCACGAGAACAACAGTCTTCACATTGTTTGGCAGAAATCTGCTGAGCTGACTCAGAAGTGTTTTGATATTCAACCATGCTACTCTTCTAAGCTGTCTATGTCAATTGTGATAGATTTATGAGCAAAGTTCTGTTTTTCTAACTCTTGGCCTTGCAACCACGTCTTTGCTTCTGAGGGCAAGCTGGGTTCTCCTCCTCTGTCATTGCCAATAACAGCAGGCCTGCGGGTGCTGGTTCTGGTATGAGGCCTCATTATAGTGCCATTCAAATCAATTGAAAGTCTCCCACTGATTTCAGTGGGAGCTGGATCCGGCTGTTGTAGTTTGGAAACTTCCAGAGGCTTTGAGTTATATCCCACCCACACGACATTTTGCTTCAGATTGGCTTTCTAGTTGGAGTCTAGTCCTAAATCTAAGCGATGCAGAAGAAGATGCTAAGGATGAATTGAACATTTTCTCTTACTTGGCAACATGCTGTTGGTGTCTAAATTCATGTTGGTGACTTTTGGTGACTACTAAGATGCAGAGTGTGGCAACTATAGAGCAAAAGTAGCCATGGTACCTTAGTTATAGGAGTAATTTTTCCCACTACATACACAGAAAACCAGTCCTGATACTCTGGGAGAGTTTATGGTTTCTGTCTCTTACTGATATCTTGACCAGTGACGTTGCGTTAGTTCTGACAGCTAAAATGTTCTGATAATGGCTTCAGCTCATTCACTTTCTTATCTGTTTTGGCCTTGCACAGGTAAAGGGAAGAAAAAGCAGAAGGATGGATTTTTGTTATAAAGCTGTGGTTGTACAGCTAGATCCACATGTCCAAATGAGGCAGAAGGAGATGCTCCTTTCAATAAAAATATTTATTGGGCAGAACTAAATGAAGTAAATGATAAAATGAGGATGGTATGCCTGAAATACACAGGATATAGCCTCAGCTGGACACAGACACCAGCTCTGAGGCCTGGGGAGAGCAGGAAGCAGCAACGAGTTTGGTACAACGTTCCTCAGGGGATCTTTGGGTAAGAATTTAACTAATCAATCATTCCCTCTTTCACATTCATTCTTTTCCTTTTCTTGTGACTGGGACAGTTTTTATTCTTCTCTCCTTTTATGGGCTTGCATCATTGTTTTCTTTTACCAGTAAAGCAATACAAGTAAGAACAAGAGAAAGGAGAAATGCCAGGGAATGAGGCTGCAAATTGTGCTGCTATTCAGTCCCCCTCTCACCTCCTGCACCCTGTAGCTGAACCCTGCAACTGCAGTATGATTTCCAGATCCTGCATTGTATTTCACCCTGCTGGAATCGTTGTTCCCCATGGATGGAGAAAAGGAACCATCAGCAAGAGAAATTCAGCAGGGGCTGATTTAAATCAGGACTGATTTAGTCCCTCACTGATTCTTAGTAGAATTGGATTAGCTTAAATCAGCACAGCATCACTGAGGCCCATAGAGAACAATAGCTACCAGTAGTTGTGTTACTAAATACCAAGACATAGGATACTGATTCAGACTGGGGAAATAAAAGCACAACTCACCTGGCAGGACTGTGAGAAAAGCACTGCGAAAACTGTAGCCCATGGTGTTTGCCCCTAAGCAAATGTACATCCCTGCATCCTCTTCCTTGGCTCGAGTAATCATCAGTTTGTTCAGGTAGGAGCCATCAGGACGGGACCAGACCTCCCCCGTGGGTAGCACAACAAACTTCTGTCCCCCGACGTCAATGGTGGAGTTGTACTTGCTCTCTGTGCCATACTCCACTCGCTTCAGCCACTGGATGACAGGTTTGACATCACTGCGGACTTTGCACTGGAAGGATGTGGTTCCGCCGTAGTCTACCGTTGTGTTGACAGGGTGTGTCCCTGTCAGGATGGGCTTGGATCTCGTTCTCTCTGCACAAAAACACAAGGAGCTCCATGAAAAATGGGGTTTGCCAACCTGATTAACTCGTAATTCCAGAACCATTGGAAAAAGGTGTAGAATGCATGCAAAAAAATGTCTAATTCAACTCTCTGTCCTACAGTAAGCTGAGATCTCAGCTGAATTTCCCCAGTCCACTGTTTTATGCTGCAGCTATGAGAAAGAGCTAAAGGAGGTTGCAGAGGAAGATAAATGGCTTGCAATTAGCCAAAAGAATAAAACCCTTTTGGGATTAAATTTGGACAGTACAGCAGGTCTGAACATGAATGAAGTAGTAAATGTAATGTGTCTAACTGTAAATGTTCAGGTGATACTGATTCCAATGATGTCTTACCAATGTAAAGAACTATCTGAAGGGAAGGTGTAAAGAAGACAGAGCCAGGCTTTTCTCAATGCCAAGAGGCACTGAGCACAAACTGGAGCCCAGGAGCTCCCTCTGCCCATCAGGAAGCACTACTGTGGGACCTGCATAAGCACTGGTATGGGGACCAGAGAAGCTGTGGGGTCTCCTCCTTGGGGATTTCCAAAAGCCACCTGGACGTGGGGCTGAGCACCTGCTCAGGGGGGCCCTGATGCAGCCAGAAGGACCCACAGATTCCCATCTCATCCGTGCTCTGATTCTGTGTCTTTTATCGCTGCCTTTGGTAGGGTATAATTTACAGGTGTGCTCTCAGGCATAACCTCCAGGCTTTTATTTTTTTAGATCAGATTATTTGCAAGTATGAGGCTACCAACAGTTTAGGTACAGGAACTTGGGGTAAGACATGTTCCTTCTCCTTTTGGTCTTTCCAAATATCCCCTAAAGACAAAAAATAAACAGATGGGAAGAAGCCCCTTCCTTCACAGATTGTCTATCAGCAGTGAGAGCAGGCTCTGGATTTCTCACATCTTTGCTTTGCGAATCCCTTGGGAGCAGTCTGTCACCCTTCCTGCTGGGCCTGGCATATGTCCATGGGATCAAAACTACTGGATGTCATCCCACACCATGTCACCACTGCTGGGCTAAAGCAGCTGAAGCCACAGGCACCACCAGTGCAGAAAATCTTGCATCAGCCTCACCTACCATCTGCTTTTATTATTCCTTTCTTCAGTCTAATTGCCCACACACTCACTGTAGAGTAACATTTGTGGAGTAACAGGCCAGAGATCTTTTCTTTTCTAGCCAATGACAAAATCTTCCATTTCTCACTCAATTTTTGCTTCAAGTCTCAGCTGATGAAGGAAAGAAGATGGTAGGAAAGGAAATCAAACACAAAAGTTCACAAGGCCGTGCTTTCCAGCATGATCATAAGCCCTAGGGTGTGTCTGTACCATGTAAAATCAAAAGAAAACTAAATTCCTCATTCCTAGGAACCTTAGGATCTTGTTTTGGTGGCAGCATCACAGAAACAAGTCTCAGTTTCCAGACAAGGATTTACTGAAAACTTCTTTCCTAGGCACAGAAAGAAATGATGGTATCACAGTGGGTGGTAACTGCTGGCAATCATCAACCACTTT
The DNA here is from genome assembly GCF_016699485.2 of Gallus gallus. Taxonomy (NCBI): domain Eukaryota; kingdom Metazoa; phylum Chordata; class Aves; order Galliformes; family Phasianidae; genus Gallus; species Gallus gallus. The sequence goes on from NC_052535.1 coordinate 84,581,272, forward strand.
TGAAGGCAAAACACTGCTGGATTGATCGGGAAACACAACAGCTCCCACCAGCACAGGCTTTGAGGTGACAGCAAGGAACAATGGACCCTCTTTCAAAAAGTCAGGGTACTGTCAACAATGAGAGCTCTAAAGATGTGCCTGGGAAACAAAAATACCACCACGGTCTCCATAGGACTACAAGCAGAAATCACAGCTGGGGAGACTGAGATTCAGATAAGCAGGATGGGTTTAGGAATGGAGGCTCAAGCAAAAGAAAAAAAAAAAAAAAAAAAGAAAGAGGAAATTGAATAAAACCTGAAATACTCCACAGAATGATGTTAAAAATAGAAAGACGTCTGAAGACTGCTTAATGCCCTTATCTGCCTGACTCTGGTTCCAGCTTTCGTTACTGTTTTCACTCCTAGCCAGCAAAAGCTAATGAAAACAAAGGTTACATACATCTTTAAGTTGATAAAAACCAAGATAAACAGGGACACAGAAAGGGGTTTGTTCCTGGTGCTGTCTGGTTTTGATGAAGTGAAAATGCCACAGCTGCCATTAGGATGGGGCTTGATTCATTTCCCTGTCTCTGCTCCTGGTTTTAGTGTAAACACATGTTTTTACTGTCTCCACACAGCTGCATCTTTATCAAATCCAGATGTCTAGCAGGTTTGTGCCTTCAGAGCCCAACAGAGCTCCCCACATGTGCTTTTAATTCATGTTATTCTAGAGAAAGGACTTATCAGAGACCAGATCTTTACCTTTAAGAACAATCTTTCACACTGGGATAAACTTTCTCATGCTAAAACACATGCACAGATGGACAAACAACATGCTTTCCATGTGGCTGGAAATAGCCCTCCATGCCCCTGCTCCTCATTAATGAAGGATATTCCATCTTCCCCAATCCGCTCATCTTCTTCTTCTTCAGCTGGCTGTTCCATAATCATTTCCATGACAACTTATAATGATGTCACAGACAAAGCATGATGATTTAAGAATAAGAGTTCTACTTTGGTAGACTTAGGTAGCTTTGAGTATAATTATCTTCACTAATAATAGGGGAAACAGGAGATGAGAGGCCAAAAATCAGAATAGCTAGCCGGTAAGTAGAGCAATTTACTACACCACAAAGTAAGGTAATCCCCCACAGCTCATCTTCTAAGGGCTGAGACTAAAGATACAGACAGGACTTCAGCGGGATTTTAAAATTTTGTTAGCATCTCATTTGTATCCACATGAACTTTCAAAGGTCTAAATGCTTTTAAAAATCCGGCCCTAAAGCCGTGCCTTTCTAATCAATCTAGTCATAAGTTTTCTGCTCATTCCCTTGGGACATTTCTGTAATGAAGTGGGTCTCTTATTACAGATGTCTAGTCTACATTTTCAGTTGATTGGTTTCACTTTACTCTGATAAAGTAATCTGGACCATCCAAGTATTTCCACCCCTCCTCTATGGCCCTCTGCGAAGGGCCTTCTTGGTAAGGTCTCATTTTGCCTTTAAATTGATTGTCAGCTGCGTGGGGTTGAATTGGTTGGTTGTGAACTTACACCATATGAGTGATGTTAGAGATGACAGCTTCCTAAATGTTTATCTTTATTTCAGACTTCTAAATCGTATTATTAACACTCTGTCTTTCTCGGATGTTAGGTTTATTCTAGTTTCAACAAAATTTTCTCTGATGGTTCCTTTTGGCATTTCTAACCCTTACCCAAGTCTGTGTCCAGCTATCAGCACTGCATCCTCACAACCATGCTCTCTTTACTCTGCCAGCCCCTTTCTGATATCACCCTTCCCCCCTTTTCACCATAGAAGCTGCACTTACGGATCACTTCAACTTTGTAAGTCGCATTGATTTCCCCAACTTTGTTAAACACTCGGCAGGTGTATTTCCCGCTATCCTCTGGCTTCAGATTCTTCAGGTTCAGTGTCCACTTCTTCTTCTTGTTCTCCCCAATCTCGTGGGGCATGAGGGGCTTATTGTCCTTCAGCCACGTGATGTCGGGCCGTGGGTTGCCGCTGGCCACACACTTCAGGCGGATGGAGCTGCCGACGGGACGGGCGATCACTCTGCGTCTCATCTTGGCAGGCTGCGTGAACCTGGGCTGGGCTGCAAAAGGCACGAGCAATTGACTCCAGTGAGCAAAAGGCATATAAAGCAGGATGCTCCTGTCAAGTATTATGGCTAGATTTTCTCAAGAGGCACTCGGCAGCACCATACAAGCCAGTATATCTCATATTCCAGCTCATACAAATTTACTTAGAAAGCACTATCCAGCCTGGCTCAGTTAAGTGTCTAGAGGACTGCTATGAATACATTAACCTCCTGCATAGAACAACCCCGGAATTCCTCAGTGTCCTTAAGGCAACTGAGTCAAACAATCTCACAAAATAATACTAGAATCATGCTAAAGGCAAAATGTGACCCCACAATCACATTATAATTGTTAACATATTCCATGCCAGAAATGCAAGCCCTTAGCTAAGACCAAAGGAAAAACCTCAGATTCCTGTTAAGCTGACAATTTTCTCAGTCCTTTGGTCGTCACTTACAGCTTCATTTTTTGAAGACATTTTTGCCTCTCACTTCTCACTGGCTTTAGTGGAACTTGAGAAGGGTCAACAACTTTTCAAAATCTAAGATAGTCTTAGAAGTGAGCAAGACATTTGACATTCATCTGAACTAAAAGGAATGAGATCCACTCAGTATTAACTTTTGGAGCATCCATGTTGAAAGACCCAAAGGAACAAAAAAAAAAACAACACGTGGAAATATCCAATAAGAAAAAACTCGAGTCACCCTAATGCCCATCTATACCCAACACTATGAAGCTGAAGCAATAACTGAGGGTGGAGAGAATCATGGGATAAGATAAAGTTACCTTGACTTAGGATCGAAATAACTAATATTTCTAGAAACAGTGACAAGAACACTAGAGAAATGTGAGGTCCCTCACCTGGCAAAATCTAGAATTTATACCATCAGATTTGGATTAGATAAGAATTCCAGAGGGAAAAGAGGTGGCACTTTTACACCTTAGTAGTTTTAATAATATTGGCGAGGATCTTCTTTTCAAGTCATGAGTAGGTCTAATTAATCAATAGAAAGAAAAAACTATTTGCAATAGCTTTTAGGACACATAATACTATATGATTTGTTGCAAGGCAAAAGCTTGAGAATCCAAAAGAAATTACAGCTTTCCCTGTTATTACCTTGATTATGCCATGTCAGTAAAGGGGCACTTACAGCTACAGTCTGCTGCTGAGATTAACACCACTTTTGACTCCCACTTGGCACTCTCTCACTGCTTCCAAAAGACTCCTGCCTAATTCATCTCTCTTCTTCTTCATTTCGACAAAACCAATTTCTCCTTGCCAGCTCCGTAATAGGTTTATCTCCCTGCTTTGAATCTTTTTTCCTGCTTAGTATAATCTTACTTTTCAGCCTCAGGTGGCAGTCACTTTACGTTTTCATATTCCCTGGTATATTCTCCCTGTTTCTTTGCTTGGGGAGAATGAAAAACAGAGAATGATTGGCCATTGGCTTGTACATGCCCATCAACCACTGCAATTAGAGATCCACAACATCAGTAGAACACAATACACCAAAGCAAGATGAGAAGACTGTACTTCAGGTATTTGGGAAGTTTGCTACAGGTGGGACTACCTATTACAGAACCAGTCCTGCTGCCCAGAGACAGGGGCACAAGCTCTGGGATGTGCATTATAGTGGAGAATTGATGGATGGAGGAGGTTAGTTTGCAGCTTCCTCTCTCCATGCATCTGCGGATTGCAGCCATTGCTCTCTGAGGTCTATGACCCTGTCCCCTGGTGCTCTCAGCCCCCTGCAGCCTTGACCTACAACCCTCCCTCTCAGAAGAAGACACCCTTTGGCATTCCCCTCTCTCAGAGTCTCTTTCTTTAGGAGAAACCATCTGCCTCTGCAGCCCTCTCTTGCCCTCCTTGACTGTCATTTTGCGTCCCAGCCATTTCATGCTATTTCAAACTCTTGCTCAGAAATGCTTTGCTCTCCATACAGACACTTTCATGTGTAATCTAATGAACTGGAGCAACTCCGGCCCTAAGAATCCTTGCCATGACAGCTGAGCAGCAAGTGTGACATACTAACCTCCTGCACAGCTCCTGGTGTGTAAATTTCTGGGTATTCCCTTGAGGATTTCTTGCAAGAGGAGGCTCCCTCCCAGCAAAACAATTGGCCTCTAGAGGGAAAATTAACCCCATCAGGGCTGAACATTAGGAATGACTGCAAGCTCAGGCCTTTCCCCCCACCCTTTCCTGCTTCCACGGCAGTATTTTGGGACATGATCTCTGTGTTCAGTAAGAGTGGTGCAAAAGAGAAAATTTCTCCCCAAAAGCAGGCCTATAACATTTCTGTATTTTTCTCCTCCTCTGATTCCCATAAATCTGTCTGAAGTTTTGCACTCATCTCTCATGCAACGTTGTTCAGATACGCACCAAGCTACAGGTAAAGCTAAACTTGTTTGGCTCTTTCTGTCTTTCTTGTTCTGTTTAGGGAAGGTTAAGTGATTATGTGCTCTCAAAAGCTACTCCAGCCTGCATGCAATATGCTGAAATCAGATCCCATTTACACAGCCCTGAATGCTTCCTTGGCAAAAGCCTGAATTGGACAAGTTAAGAAAGGACAGTCAACAAAAAAAAAAGGAGAAAAAGAGAGACAAACACATAAGAGAGAAAAAGAGGCTCAGCAATCACAAAGGAGATGGAGAGAGAAGCAGCACTGTGAGTCAGGAAAGGTCTCCTTTGAGTTTGTGCTGGTAAATGTCCGTCCCCAGATCTGTACCATTTACAGAAGTTTTGCTTGTTGGAGTGCCAGAGAAGGTCATTACAAAGTGCCTCTGTGTTATTTACACTTCATTGCTTGTTCTCCTCCACATCGCTTGGAGTTTGCTTCATAAACATGAACGGCACATTTGTACAGTATAAATTATGCCAAGCACAAGAGCTAGGGAAAACACAGATAGGCACAAAGAAACAGTGTTGTGCATGGGTTTCTTGCTGAAACCTGTTTACCGTGAAGGTTCAAGCTAATGAAAATGAAATGAAGCAGAAGGTTATGAGCACCAAGAGCTGGGAAGGAGTTCAGCTATCTCCTCTCCCTGGATAACATCCTGAGATGTGTGGATTAGTCCCAGAGGCTTCTGTCTACTATTACTCCTACAAATCTAGGTGGTTAGCTAAAACATGCAGTCTGCTGTGATCTGCCATGTATACCTCCATACAGTGATAGTGCTGCTTCAAGCTTTCTTGATACTTACACCAAAATAATCTTATGTACTACCAAGCACTAAAGTACTTTCAGTTCCTTAGGATAAGAGCTCAGTCATTTGTGGGAAAATGAGGACAAGGGTATCTATCTTTCCCTGCTCTTGCTGGGCAGGACCTTTCCCCAGTGATTTCCTTCCACAATGGTAGCTAGACAGCAAGCTGGGGCAATCACCAAGTTTCCTCTACCAATTCTCCAGTACCCAAGACTCTGCAAACACCAACTGCACCTTCACTCATTCTCTTCCTGAGACCCACAGACACACACTGACCCTCCCTGCATATCAGCACTTTTCTGGTGAATACTGCTGGGCTTGGGTACATGTGCAGTCTATCCCAGTCTTTTCCCTGTTTGGGGAGTGGAGGTAGGAAGAAGGTAAAGTGGAAAAGGAACACTGCAGTACAAAGAACAACTGGGCCAGGACAGCACAAAGCACAGCACAGTCTCTGCTACTAATTTTAACAGTACACACATCTTTTATCATACTGTGGATCCATCATCACCAGCTTTCCCAGGAGTATCTCTGCCGTAATTTTAATACCTATTCCTATCTTCACCAGGATAACCATAGAATCATAGAATGGCCTGGGTTGAAAAGGACCACAGTGATCATCTCGTTTCAACCCCCTGCTATGTGCAGGGTTGCCAACGAGCAGACCAGGCTGCTCAGAGCCACATCCAGCCTGGCCTTGAATGTCTCCAGCAATGGGGCATCCACAGCCTCCTTGGGCAACCTGTTCCAGTGCATCACCACCCTCTGTGTGAAAAACTTCCTCCTAATATCTAACCTAAACCTCCTCTGTCTCAGGGAAGAAGAGTGGCCATTACGACACTGCTTCCTCTAGCTTTGGATAGGACTACACTTCAGCACACCACATCCTTTGTTTGCCAGCTCCTGAAAAAAGCTGGCCTTAGTTCAAGTGGTGGAGACTCATGGTGACAGCTTGATAGGTTCCACCCCTACCATTGCTATGAGGCTACTCACTGGCCATGGAGGTGGGAGAAAGCCATCTCTCAGTCATAATATTCAAGGAGATAGACTGTGAGAGCAAAATGGAAATGCCTTGCTTCATCTCTTGGGGTCTTAAACTCTCCTGACAGCAATGGCTGAAAGATGTTTGGCATCAGCCTGACAACTTCTTGTCCTTCAAGGAGCTCTTGGACCAAATGTTGGATCTGAGAATCTTGCTGTGATTCACAACCTGTTTCAGGAGAGACATTTCAGCAATTCTCCTAAACTTTGTAACAGTATTGAAATCCTATCCTTGAACAGCCCAGGATTGAGAGAAGCTCATGCAGGTGCCTGAAAGAGGGTAATTTTCAAAAGTACTCAGCTTTGACTTAATGCTAATACTCCTGAAGTGAAGTCAAGACCTCCCATTTTCCCTCAATGGGAGCAGTGTTGTGCTGGCAATGAAGGCTTTTGGAAATACTGCTGTAAAAGTCAATGTGTCTTTTACAGAGCCTATGAAAACTATAATAGCTGCAAATGCAAAGGAAAGTCACTGCCCCAAAAAAACAAATGCAAGGGAGAACCATCCTGGAGTATAAGGCAGGGGGCCCTAAGGCAGATCTTGGGCTGCATTTTGCAGAAAGACCCTTCCATTCACACCAACACATTTAGCTGAGGCTCTGTTTATTATTTGACCATCTGCAGGAAGAACTCACTCTACTTGCTCTGCCTTTTCCTTTCCTTCTGTGACTGAGAAACATGCTGGGTGAGCAACACTGAACCAGGAACAGAAGGAAAACTCACACTGTTCCTTACCCCATTGCTTCCCAGAATGATCTTCATATTCTCCATTAGAGCCTTCAGGTGTCTGGCTGTTCTTTCCTGAGCTGGTGTCATCTGCAACAGAGAGGAAAATGAAGATGTTAGGAAGATCTCCTGCAGTGCAGCAGTGTGATGAAGGGAGTTTGTATTTCCTCCTGCAGACACTGTGAAGCTGAAAGGCACTCGACATACATTTGGTATTCACATCCTGGCATGTACAGATTAGCCAGTTTAGTAAACAATTTAGTTGCTGCTTTATGAGCTTTTCGGCAAGCTACCAAAGCAATGGGAGATTAATCAATGTTTCCATTAATAGCTGACAAAAGACTCCTTGTTTATGTTTACAGGTTGCCATTCTCTAGGAGGAGCCGATCTGTTGTACCTTCTATGCAAATAATGGTATAAATCAAAATTACAGATAATTAAACCTGGGAGGTGGTGAAGGCTTATATGATCAGTCACACAAAGCACAAGCAGTGAAATTAGGGCCACTAATTTTCCTTTCAGCTACCATACAAAATCAGGAAAGCAAGCAGGTTTTCTGGGGGGTCAAATGAGCCCTCAAGGGATATTGAACACAAAGATATGGCATGGAAAAGTTGTGTATATATATATATATGTTTTTAAAAAAAGAAGAAATTAAGGCTGCCCATCCACCTATAGCAATGATACAGCTCTCTGTCCCTAATCACTCCCTATTATTGGAACAGGCTGACCAGGGAGGTGGTGGAGATACCATCCCTGGAGGTGTTCAGGAACCTTGGAGATGTGGCACTGAGGGATGTGTTCAGTGGACATGGTGGGGATGTGTCAGTGGTTGAGCTTGGTGATCTTAGTGGTCTTTTCCAACCTTAATGATTCTATGATTCTAAGTGTGTAATAAAGCCAGGACTAAAGTCTTATTTCATCTTTGTGAGGGCAGCTTGGTTGGCAGAGAGAGGTCAGGGGAAGGCAGGATCTACCTCAGTAAGAACTAGCAGAACTACCTCTACAGCAGTGTAAAATGCCAGCAAGAGAAGTGGGAATGCCTAAGCTAAGGAATGAACCTCTCTGAATGCTCAGCTCCTCAAACTCATAAGAAAAAATAACTCAGGCAAAAGAGAGGAAATTCTTTACTTAAATCTCCGCAGAGGAGCGAAAAAGCTCTGTAATTTTTAAAATATTTTCTTATAGAGAGGAGAGTGGTGAATGCAAACTGTGCAAATAGTACAGCTGGTTCCTTATAGTTACTTCAGAAGATGCACCAGGCTTAAACAGTGTTTGGCATGTAAACTTGCATGTAGGCCTTGTGAGTGAAGTCCATGGCTATAATCCCATCCTCAGCCCAGTTTCTGCTAGTTTGGAAAACCACACTGTCTCCTCAATATGGGGCACTTTATGCTGCCACATGCTCGCTCTCGTTTGCTGCTGGGGCTGTAGTGCCATAGGGTTTTGTCTCCCCTCACCCCTGGCAGATTTTTCTCTTCTCCTCGTGGCGACTTCGGCACGGTTCCCCCCGGAGGTATGTGCAGCTGTCACTTCGAGGGGTAAAGAAAACTTTCAGGGCCGCAGCACACAGTGCCCTTGCTCCAGCAGCTCTCTCTGGCCGCCCGCCCTGTCCCACCTCCCTCACCCTCTGCTGTCCCTGGAATCCCAGAGGCTTTCCCAGGCCAGCTCCTGGCCGAGCAGCAGGGAAGCAGCGTGAAACGCAGCCACGCTCAGCAAACAGCCTTGGCTAACAATGCAGGCAGTACAAATTTACCCATTATATATGGTGGCTTGCTTATGATGAATTGTCTTCTTTCAGTCAAAACATTGAATGGATTATTTTCTGGAGCTTGTACAATTTTTCTCATAAATACCAGTTGGGCTACGAATGAAATTCTGGAAGCTCCGTGGCAGAGAACTTAGTAAATCCCTTAGTACCATTATAAAAATGTATTGGGTAATGAAGAAGAAAGGAAAAATATGGTCAGAGATGTCAGGATCCTAACTGCGGTTAAGCTGCCGAATATCTTAGAAGTGGCTAAGGCCTTTAAGTGGTGATGTTCTGTCAATTATATCTTAATCCTCTCCAGCTCAGTGTACAAAGAGCAGGGCAGCCTCCCTTGCCTCCTGCCTCATGTTACAGTATGTCAGCTCATGTGCACTCCTCCTGCCTGCACACCAGGACCGACTGGCATCTTCAACACCTCTTGACATGCTGCCAAGCTTTTGATGTCAGTAAAATTGCCCTGAATATGATTGATCCTTTGAAGATGCCCCTTGGGTTGTTATCCCACCCAATCCCAAACTTGCGGAGTGACTTACCAAACACAGAGAAAATCATTTTGGGGGGATGAGATTGGGATAGCTAATGCCACCATACTGAGCATATGAAACAAATAATTTGGCAGGGTAGCAAGAAGTAGCCACATGCATTTAGGTTTGTTGGTTTAGATCCTCTGGAACCAGTTTCAGGCTTGTTAGGAATGCGGTAATGTTAACAACAAAACATAGCAGAAGACTTGGGTGAAGTGGAGATGTCATAAACATGGAAACTTGTGTAGAACAGAACTATTCCTTCCCAGACCCAGAGGTGCACATTGGGTCTTATTATGGAAGAGCTCTGTTTAATTCAGGTACATCACCAAGATTTGACTTCCACCTGACACAATCACACCCAAAGTTAGTATTGCATACATGAGAAGTGTCTGTTCTTCCCTGTTTTGAAGAATTTCCTTATTAGACAGACAGTGGGCCTCAGAAAACAAGCCCCATTCAAATATATATGATCAGCATGTAAACAGTGAGTTGGTAACAGAAATCATGAGTCTTAGCTATATTCAAAAAAGACCTAATAAGCTGATTGCTTACTCAAACTTTTGTCACTTCCCACAGAGGCAGCCAGGCCAGGGTGATAAGAACACACACAAAAAGCCAGCAGCAGCCAAAGGGCAGTGAGACCAGCTATGCAGCACGGCCAGCCTTGCTGCCAGCAGATTACTGCAAGAGGCAGTGCTAAGAAGGATGAGCTGCTGAAGTTTCCTACGAGCTCCCTTTTCCGTGACCTATATT